>NC_072862.1:5630000-6230000 GCF_028858705.1 Grus americana | reverse complement strand
AAAAGAGAAGATCGAGTTGGGAGCTTGAAGGGGAATTACTCTTAACAAGGAAGTTTTGTTAAGCTGTGTTTTTTGGCACAAATACACTAAACAATATCATTTTCCAAATGTAAAATTCCCTGGCAGGAAGCACTCACTTCATGTGAACTTCTGCCCAGATCATTCCTGGGGAAGGAGAACAGCAAAACCCCAGGTCTCCATCTCCTCACGGCTTCGATATTTCAACAAAGACATGATCAGAAAGAAACCACACACACCAGGCCCAGGAGTGCAGTGCTAGCTCTTCTCCCCAGCTATGCAGGTAAAATAACTCATCAAAGACTTTCAGGGCTCAGTCCTGTTGCAGGGAGACATATGCAGCTACAGGACTGGGCGAGCTCCCAACACATCGTGTGCTTGCGTTGTACGATGGGTTTTTTCCAAGGCTGCCAGCAGAAGAGCCCGTTGGGGCTTGCTGATGGGGCTTTGAGGGAGCCAGCAGTGTGATACGGGACCCTCTGCCCTGTTCGACCAACAGGAGGTTGTTGGCAGAGCTCACTCTGCAGGAGACACACTGGGCAGCACAAGGGTGGAAAAGAGAAGAATGACATCCAGTATTTGGCATTTACCTTCAATCCCCCCTTACAATTCACTGCATCATGGAAACATGCAGTTGCCTAAACAGGCTTGCAGTTTCACGCAGTTCCCCTTGTATTTCACGGATATCAGTGGAGCCTTTTATCACTTCACACACAAAAACACACCTACAAAAGCCAAGTGAAAACGCTGCTTGAGTACAAGGCCTTTAGTTTGGGACTTGCAGAAACCCAATTGCTTCATATTTCTGTAGTTATCCCTAGAGGCTGCCGAAATTCCTGTCCAGACTGTCCTGAGACCACCAAACTCAAGACGACACGTGAGCCAAAGCTCCCAAAGGGAGTTTCCACTATCTGTGTGAGGGAGAGTTTTACTGCCTTGGTGCCAGCAGAACTCTCCTTCTCCCTCCAACCCTTGGTCTTTTGCTTACTAGGCTAATAAGCAACAGCTTAAAGTAGTATATTCTGACATGCAACACCACTCTGCCTCCCGCCAGAAAAAAATTAATGAAAAAACCTTACTTTTCTGGGCTTTACTTTATCCTGTAAGTCGTACTGGCCTATTCCTTTGTAACTTATTCCAAGCCACCACGGGATTCCTTGTTTATCCTGAAAAACAGACGTCTACATGAACCAAGAGCTACTTGAGAATTAAGCAATTCCAAGATTAGAGCCCATTTCATTCTGTGACAAGTACGAGGAGGTACGGAACAAGGACATTTTTTGCAAACAAATTGATGTGAAGTGGATTGCTGGGGTGAATGTCAAAACTCTCTCCCCCTTCCCAGCCAGAAGCAAGAAACTATGTGGTGGTTGTGCAAAGTGGACAAAAAAGCAACAGTGCTGCTGAAACCTGGGGGTGTCACTCGTTGCAGGAGTGGCTGTGACGGGGGAAGGACATGGGACAGAAAAAAAAAAAACTGTGGCCAATGACTACAACCACTAAATTCAGGCATGGACAGCCGCAGGAGGAGAGAATAGCGCAAAACATCAGCTTCTCAGGTACCATGGTCATGGCCATGACTAAGGAGACATCATCTCTGCTGAGCTCTTCTGCACAAAACACTTTGGCCCAGGCTCTGCTCTACAAAGGGGAATAAACGGTGTCCATCACTCTCCCGAAATATTTCTCAGCATTTCCCCACTCCAAGTATGCACCCACTAATCACCTGCCACTCAGAAATAGTCTTTTTTCACATTGTTCTTTTTCTAATCTTGATTAGAGATGTCACTGCGGAAACTATTAACTGCTTCGGATCTAGAAGCGATATCCAGTTTAATTAAGCTGGTATGAATTTAGCTCCGTATAGGATTACCGAAGGTTTTACAAAGATTTCTTTCTGTCTTCTGTCGCACATAATGCTTTGCTGCCCTCTGGAAACAATTTTTAAAGAATACTGAAAGGGGAAAAATTACAGAGATTGAAAAGTTGGTGATTTAATTCTGATAGGAGAGTACTGAATCAAACTACTCCTATAGGAACATAATCACATGAAATAAGTTAAGCAATCACATTATCTATGGACATTTACTAACCTTTACTCCATAGTAATGAACTCCATATGTTGGCAAAGCTTCTACCACTTTCATGTACCTGTAGACAGATTTACAGTGTATCAGATGATTTTCTCTGGAGGTAATAATTTCTATTAACATAGTTTTTTCACACATATATTCAGGGCATGTCATTCATCGTTTGTATATTTTGAAGGTCTTACTAATTGAAGGCCCATGTTTTGAGGAAAAAACTTAGTATCCTGGCTCAGGGAAAGAAATGGTATTTTGGCCCAGGTAAAGCGAATGGAAAACTTCTCGTACAACATGACGTTCAGTCTCTTATCAGAAGGTCAGAGAACTGAAAGTAAAAATTCTCAAGTGAACATGTGCGCCTTTTGGGAAATGTTGCCGGTAAAGACCTGCCTATAATTATTCCATTATGGTGCTTCGGTTACAACGGATAGGCTCCAAATGAAAGTGTTTATGCATTTGTATGACTGTTTCATGAGGCAATTCAGACAACCACTGAACAATTTTTTCCCTCGTTCCTATGAAAAAGACCCCTAAATTACTGAGACAGAGTTACAAGCATCAAGGTACACGAGAAAAAACTACGAGTTGTCTACATCGTGCAACCATGGCAATCATCTCAGAGTTCTCGGTGCGTAATACATCCCACTGCATTTGCCCGTAGGAAGTACAGTAACATTCACGGTAAATTAAAAATAAAATTCCACAGGCTCTGTACGCATCTTGGAAGACCTTGTTCTTTTGAAAGCCAAATTCTGAACATTTGAACAAACATGCATTTGGGGTTTTTTACAGGACCTAAGGTAATACTCGCCCTTAGGAGTTTGGTGTGAAAATTAATTGATAGCAAGCAGGGTATGGAGAAGAGTCTTCCAATAAAGTATGGTCCAAATAATTTCTTTATATTTGAGGTATCTGAATGAGGACATGAAACCTTAATTGCAACCCTGTGAAATCTGAAACTTCAAATAATTTAACTTTGAAACATAACTCAATAAAAAAGAATCTGACAGGTACAAATGGTAAAGTTCACAATCAATAATGACCAAAGCAGCCTGCAATGCCAATTCTCAGCAAAAAAGAAAGAAGTAAAAATATCATCTTCACAAATTAACAAGTGTCATACTCACTGAACAATGGCTTGTCCTCTGGTCAGACCCTTAATTTGTGTATAATGCTCAATTACTCTGTCCTCACTGCAAAACAAGCACAAAACCCAATTTAGAGGCTCAGTGACTTTTTTCATGTGTGACGGCATCTGTCGAAATTCAGACGCCTGCTCAGCATGCAGAGAAGTGTCCCTCTGTATAGTTCTCGCTCTGGTTTACATTCTGTTTCTTACAGATTTCTTTCCCACCCTTCATTAAGCAGCGTGGAGCTGCCCGGCTGATCCTCGCCATTGCACGCCGCATTCCAGACTAATTAATGAATCATTTCGGATCAGCCTGCTCTGCTGCAGTTGCTGCTGCAGAATAATGGTACTAACTGTATAAATTCATTTTCATGTTCTAAAGGACCAAAACTTCAAAAGATGGTTAATGTTCCACATGTAAGGCAGAAGTTAAACCAAGAAATGTTTTCATTCCAGTGTATTTTTCCCCCTGACATTTCACAAGTAAAAAAAAAAGATCTGTCAGCAATAGCCTTTTTGCATTTTTTCTGTTAAATACTTCAATGTTTTGTTTTAGCAGAACATGAAATAAAATATGCATTTAAGTGTAAGACGCTTGAAAGCAAAGAAAAACCCAGCAGCATTCATTCTGAAAAAAATAAATCATAAGCAAGTCCTGATATACTTGAAAATCCATCAGGTACACATCAAGCCAAAAAAAATGAAACAAATGAGGGAGTCAAACTTGCACAAAGGGCATCAATTCCAAGGAAACAATATGGTTGATTCAACCCAAATGCTGTGTTCCTTTACAGCAGATTCAAGCCACAAAATTGGACCCGTCTTTCTGTTTCCAGCTTTTCCCGCTTGTTCTCTCCCCCCATCCTGCTGAGGAGAGCAGCTGGGTGGGCACCTGGCAGCCAGCGAAGGTCAAGCCACCGCAGAGGCTCTACTGTGTGACAGTTGAAGAGCAAAGTGCTCTTTGCACACCCAGCCTTGGCTGGAGTTTGGATCTCAGCTCTTTCTAATGCGTGGTCCCCTACATACTCTGGATCCAGCAGCTTCTGATCCAGCAATTTAAATTGAATGAATTTTCAATGAGGGATTTGCATCGGGTCGTGCATAATTTATAACCTTCTAAAAACTGGAAATGCTTGAACACGAGTAATTAACTCCCAAGTCCTGTATCATACAAGCTGAAAACTTTTAAAAGAGTTTGCAAAACTGTTCAAAAGTGATCTTGTCATTACCATTCACAACAATGATTAACATTTTAAATTAAATAGCTCACCAGTAAGCGAGCGACGGATGCTCCTGCAGTGTCTTGGTAGGAAAGACAGGCAGCGTCTTCAAGTCTTTTCTAGTGTTTTCATCACTAAAAACCAAAAGTGACACAGAGTCACTGCTAGTGAATCATAGATGCAATCGTTACTTTCAGCACAAGGAAAGGGCTGTATTTCCTCCCCAAGCACACGGTGCATTGCCCCATATCAGGCTGTCATAGCGACGTAACTCTATAGGCCCTCTCACATGACAGTGATGTATATGGTGTCATGCAGACTCATGTTTTAACTCATCGTACAGACACGTGATTCTCGGCCACTGTGGCGGGAGCGCCGTATCAGTACGTATTTTGCACACACTCAATTTGCTGAGTGCAGAACGAGCCTTAAAGAGCCACAGAAGGAGAGCATCTGCCCAAAGGCAAAGCTTGGAGTGCTAATTTTTGCTCTATCTTTAGCTAAAATCCTGTCTCTAGATAATATATTTCATGAAGCAGCATGGTATTTGTCAAATGTCAGAGTTTAACACTGATCTGATCCAAAACAAAGCATTTCAGTTCATATACTTTAAAATAGTTTCACTTAAAGAGTTTTTCTGGACTGCTCAGAAAGTTCAAATATTTTGGACTGCAAGCCCAGTATGGAACAAAATAAAGGGGGTTGAAGTATGCGAATGCAATTTGTCATCAAAAAAACCCCAGCAGAATACTTAAAAACCTATTTACAGGCATCAGTAAAATAGTTAATACTTTAATATTTTCTCCTTATATGCTCCATTAATTAGTCAGCTGAAACTCGCACGCCTCATTTCTGCAGGATTTCTGCATGCCTTCACAGCAGCGCCAACAAGCACGAACATGACTTTTCTATGTAAAGAATGCATCGGTCACGTCCATCAGCATCCACCTTGACTTCTGCATCCAGGCTTTCCTTGAAGGTGTTTTCCTGCTCCCGACCTCTGTTTTCATCAGATTCCACTATGAGAGATTTCATCTGAGCTACGTTCCCCTTCTTCCCTCAAAACCAGCACCCTGTGCGTCAGCAGAGTGAACCGGGGCACAGAAATCTGCTCCGTGGGCACCACAGACGAACCTCTGCGGACGGAGGCGGCAGCAAACCCCTACCACGTTTCCATCTCACGCGGCAGATGTCACATGGAAGGCGCAGTAAATTAAAGCTTTTTGTTCCTCGGCGAGCACAGGCTAATCACTCTGCAAGCTTCTTCCCCAGCCCAGACAATGTGCCTCAACCCTGACTAAAGAAGGACCACCTCTGGGGACGAGGAAACAGTTCAATCAACAGTCTATTTATTGTTCAGCGTCTTTGATGAAGTTGCCAAGAAGGGGGTCAATTAACGCCGAGGAGCTGTTGCTGCTGAGCTTTGCCGGGCCGGCGTTCTTCTGCCAGGAATATGCACTGTTCTTTGCAAGCTGGCCAGCACCCAAGTGCCGCAAACAGGGACAGCTGGGTAGAAAATCAGGATCTCTTCTCTCCATGCTTAAACACAGCCAATGCTCACAAAAGCTGAAGGGTTTTTTTTTTTCCACCCTTTAAAAGCCCATTTTGATGCGATCAAAAGGCTGCAGGACATCTCAGCTTGCAGTGAGAAGGTAGATTACCAGGGGTTTGTAGGAACGCATGAAAATGCAGATGGAGCACACCCTCCTGAGGCCTCAAACCAGAGCAAAAAAATAAACAAAGAAAACCCCAAACCAAAAAACCAAGCCCTGAGCAACCTGGCCTGATCTCACAGCTGACTCCTCTTGGAGCAGGAGGTTTGGCCAGATAACCTCCTGAGGTCCCTTCCAACTTCAATCACAAATTCACCGGATAATTGATTATTAAAATTAAAATTTCCTTCCATTTTTAAACCTGACTCATAACTGCAATGGTTGCTGTAGCAGTCAGGGTTGGCAGGGAAATACAGTGAAGTAGGAGAGGTTTTGGAAGGAAGCAATAACAAAATAGCTCATTTTCACCAAACAAAAGGGCTATTCTTCTAAATATAGATTCTCAATCCACAATATTCATCATCAGAGGTTTAATGGTTGGTCTCTAAACCCCAATTTAGAAATCCCGTTGCAAGCAAACAATAAAACACCCGAGGAAGGGCTGAAGCACTAACGAGGCTGATGCTGGGAAGCAAGAGCTGAGCTCTGCCAGAGGCAGCAGGCAGGGGTACAGGTGACCTCCCCCCCAGCTCCCACCACCACCACAGCTGGATGGAGAGGTCCCAAGCTCTTCTTGACCAACTAGTACAGGGCCAGTAGCCTTGTTGTCACTGAGGCTCCGCAGAAATGCCATGAATCCTGGCAGCCGCATCCTACCACGCTCCGAAATGCCACATTTTGCACAATTCGTGGCATCCAGTGGGGCCCCTTGCCTCTGGACCCGGTTGAGTAGCTACTTACCTTATCCCCATCAAATGCCAAAACAAGGGCACTAGCTACGCCTGAGTGATAAGTAGCAGCTCATCAATATGGAAACATCTACCACTGAACGTAAACCAGCCAGCACATCCACCTCCCTGACAAGGTCTGTGGGCTCAGAGCTGAGACATATAGCGACCAAAGGGCTGCGATCACATCTGTGCCACGACGCGGGGCACGTCCCTCCAGCACCATGGGCCCTGGTGCAGTTCGTTAGCAGGCAGAGTCCACAGCGCTGTGACGACTTATGGCAGAGCTGGACTTTCTCTGTTCTTCTGTCAACCAACAAATCCATTCAACTTCTTGCAATAGCAGAGAATACACTTCTTTTACAAGGCAAAGTTGGCCCTTGGGACTTGCCTTCCTGAAGGGATCCAACCTCATGCCCTGAGGTTCAGACACACCATCCTGTCCATCCGCAGCTGGAGGGAGTCCATCAAAATGGTCTTATAAGGCCTGAAAGTCCCTGAGAAGCCACATGAAGATTTTTTTCCCTCTGCATAATTCTAAGATAAAGCATAAAACAATCCTAGAAAAATGTAAAAGACCTGGGAGAAAGAGAGAACAGCTCCTTGCATGCTGTATGCCTTCAGACAGTGCAGGCTGGCACGCAGCAGCCCAGATCTGCTGACTGTGCGCCTGAGGATTAGCATTTGGGATGATTCACGGCTTCAGGGATAATAAAAGCCTCAAATGGTCCTCCCCCTCCTTCCACAGGGTTCATTATCACTTCATCTGCACCAAGGAGCCCAAGCACGTCTCCCCCTTGACCTTCAGGATCACTTTCCCAAGCCCTCGAAAACCCAGCCATTCCCCAGAGGTGACAACTCCAGATAGCAGAAGCAACGGCTTGAATTATTACCTGTTCCTGTTTGGTTTCACAACGACCACAAGACGATACAGAAATCACAGGGCAGGCAGCCCCAGCTCCAGATGTCAAACCGCCTACGCTATCTACCAACTGAATACACCAGTGTTGTATGTGGCATGGCCATGGTCGGTTCTTGTCTGGGCAGGAGGACTCAGCTGTTGGAATGGAAGGGTCCACTTGCATTTAATCTGACCTGTGCTAGAGAGGGGTTTCTTCACTGGTGGCTCTTGGCAAAATTTCAATACATAAACTTAAACCGCCCAGAGCCAATGGGACAGAACGTTTTTGGCAAAAACTCTGTTTATTCCCCAGGAGGAGAACATAGGAAACTCATCTGAAGTATTTTTCCACTATGGAGAAGAATTAAAGAAAACCCTTTCCTTCCCATTCCACCCTCTAAATGGGAGTTTTCTCTCTGGCAGATACCCAGCAGAACTTGAATTGATCTGGGCAATGCAAATGAAAATCTACATCAGACCCTCCTCATGCCAAACCTCTGCTTACATTCTTGGTACTGTCCACGTTTAATTTTCTGTCCCAATGTGCACAAATGTTGGGCAGGATGCTGTCCTCCGTCAGCACGCCCCACTCATCAGTGCCAGCTCTACGGAGATGGAAGGACAGCTTGTCTCCAAAATAACCAATAGCAATATTTAACCACGTACCATACTACGAATAGAAGTTCCGCACTACTATCTCTAGCAGCAAACCAGGACCAGTCCCACGCGCTTTCTACAACCTGCTGATGTTACAGCGAAGTTTTAGGCATCTTGCTCAAACCCCACCACAAATCTGGGAAGGAACCAAGCCAGACTACCGTGGCGTGCTCTGCCTACAGCACATTACTGAAAATTAAAAAAGACTTACATATTTATGCTCCCCGAAAGTGCATCTTCACAGCTTGTAATTGAGTGATACAACACTCCCTGCTAGGCAAAGATTTACAGAACTGTGCTAATTAGGACCATTTGTCAATGGCTGCCCAGGCTTTTCCCCGCACCCACTGTCAAAAAGAGCTTATGCCTGTTGCTAACGCAGGTAAGAGCTTACATGGAGTAAGATGTGGTTAATGAGATTAGCATAAAACATCAAAAGCAATAGACACACCCAGAGCAGCAAAAGCAATATATTGGGCTACAACATAACAGCTTATGAGCCCACAATCATGTCTGTAAGTATTAACAACTTGATAAGGATAGGACTTCAGACAACTTCTAACTGACTACAGCCATGGCAGGTGTGTCTGTCTGTTGAACAGTGCTTGTAACACTTTAAAGGTAGGAATTTATCACTGGGGAAAGTTGATTGCATAGCGATGTTCCTCTGTTTACAAAGCCTCTTGACCTCACGTACTTACCCTTGCGTTGCTATGTGATCCTTAGAATAAGTCTCTCCTGTGTCTTTCTGAATGTCACTATCTTATATTTGGTTAATTCTTGCAGTGAATTTTAGGCACACCACGGATAGAATTTAGAGTGGCCTTATTTTTAGAAAATAACAACCAACCTCTCAAGTTAACCTGAAAGGTATTTCACGGACACCTAAAAACCAGCAGACGCTTCTGTTAATCGCATGTGACATACAAGGAAACGCGGAGCTTCACAGCTAAAGGACGATACAGTATTACCCTGCATCGTGAAAACACTTCCAAAACTTTCCATTAGGATTTTTCTTATTCTGTTCAAGATATTTAGCGCCAGCAAGACAAACAGAAACAGCACACAATTAGCTACTTAAGAGCGGACAATCTAAGTTTTCAGAGGGCTGGTAAGGTTACTCAGATGATGTTAGTAATGGTCCTATTTCTTGAGAATAACCACTGAATTCCTTTGCTGCGCGATTACAAGCGATGCTGTAACAGCCCAAGAACATCCCGTGTTGCTGCCCACACCTCAGCCTGGTCCTAAGGTGACTTTCTAAAGTGACCAGACTTAGGGTAGCACCTCCAAGGTGCTCCCATTCCATGTGTTCACAGATGAGAGCCAGCAACACGGACCATCGCACTGCAGCTGGACTGCTTCAGCAACAGGTGCCTTTTCCGTAGGTTTTGGTATTTGGCTTAAAATAAATGGAAGGGCAGAGCATGGCAACCTCGCACTCCCATGGAGGTTGGTCTGGCCTTTCAAGGTACCACAAGAAACAGGTGTGAGGAGGAAGCAGCGGAGGGGAAAAAAAAAAGAGCAGGGTTAAAAGTGCAAGAGAAAAAAAGGGGGGGAAAGGAAGACAGAGCGGGGAAGGTATGGAGAGCCCCGATGGATTTAGCAGCTTTCAAGTATGTCAGAGCAGCGGGATCTTGGCAGCAGGATTTTTAAACGCACTCTCTGACAAATCCTCTTTTGTGACAAACGCCAGACGTTTCCCATCATTTACCAACCTTTCAGTTTATGGTCTGCTGGCACACTCAAAGTTATTTTTCTATTGAAGGAAGACGAGGGTCCGGAAAGGCCACGAACAAGGGGCTCCCGTTGGCATGGGACAGCCAGAGCCGAACCTTAACCCCCAGCCAGCGGGGAACCGTGCCTGGGGCAGGGCTGCAAAGTCTGCCACGCCAGAGAGGAACCGCCTGCTCAGGAAGGTATTTATTTCTAAGAGCCTTCCAAGCCCTGTACATGAAAAGGAACATGATAAGCAGTGCAGATAGCTTGCTGTACATCTACGCCGCAGCCGTGCTGTGGATTCCCACGCTGTGCGGCAACAACAGCTTTAGTTTCACAGCTCAAGAGGGACCTGCACCAAACACAACGTGTGGCTGGGGCTGGGCAACCCTTCCCCACGCTTAGCACAGGCTGGACCACAGCCTTGGAGCCCTGGGCCTGACCTCCAGCCCTGCTCTTTCAGGCTAATTTCTCTGCTTCCCGAGCCCTGCCCGCCTCTCAGAAAGAGCGGTAGCAGTGCCTGCTGATCTCACATGGGTTTGGTGACCCTACTTGTTGGCTTTTGGAAGATGGACCAAGAGCACCAAGGAAAAAGCAACATTTCCCATATCAGCTATGCATGCACCTCTCTATCTGAGGACGTGAGGACCAGACAAATGAGAACGTGAGCTGCTCCCAGGGCCACCTTGGTACATGAGGCACCATTCGTGTTTCCACTCTGCAGATGAGGAACTGGGGTGCTAAGGAAGCAGTTCTCCACATCTAGAGAAAATCTGCAACCTGAACCTGCCCTAAATTCTCAGGTCTTCTTATATGTGAAATATGAATATTCTGAAGACAAAACTCTTCGGTTCCTTGAACAACACACCTATCATTGGTGATGGCTCCCAGTCCCACGGCTCTGGGACAGTACTTGCACATTTACAGAGCTGCCCAGCCACCCCGCAGCAGGCGTTAGCGGTGCTTCTCTATCAGACCAGACGGGAAGCAGAACGGCTCTGCTTTACCCAGGGATTTACTGCAGACCAAAAGATGATTATTCACAGTTGATACAACGCTTGAAGGATCCCAAACCCTTCCTCGCAACAACAGACTGTTATTTCTAACATTCACACTTTCTTCCTGTTCACACAAAAGTCAGATTAGCCATATTAGTTGTGGGTTTGTAGCATGTCTGAGTACAGCAGCAAAGTTTAAAGCCTGTTATCACAGCCCTGCATGCCGATACAGAGATACATGGAACCACAAGAAAAATAAAGTATCCAAAATACGATAAAGACCTGACAAATCTGCAAAAGCAAAAAAGCTGAGGCTGAAAAGCTGTCGTTCCATTTCCTCAAAGCACAAAATACACCCCACATGACCGATCCCAATCACCATGGGAAGGAAAAGTAAGAGACATTTAGTTTTGCTTTTTTAAAGTGAGGATGTTGTTTGGAGTCAGACCAGAGCCCAAACTCCTGCTCGCAGCTGACGGTGCAAGACCGGAGAAAATCTCTGTAGACCTGATAAAGTTTTCCAGATATTCAACAGAAGGGAGGTGAATACATTATAATGCAAAAGCCATGAAATTCAATTTTACAACAGGAAAAGGCAATGTCCTTTAATGCTGAACCTGTACTTGAAGAAATTCCTAGGGACAAGAGGGAGAGCATCTTCTACCTAAGGCTTTGGATGCCATGACACTACTCCAAGCCTGACAGCAATGCCTCCGAGTTGTCCCCTGCATGTGAGACAACTTGGGGGATGATGAATTTTCCGGCACCATGCTTGCCTTGTCTCTCATTTGCTTTGGATGCAGAGCACATACAAAAGCCCTCCCTAGGTGGCTGGGTTGTACGCACTATAGCACTGCCTCTTGGAGTTAAAAGTGCCTTAAAGAAAAAGAAAGAAAAGAACGGACTGTGGAGGGACAAAACACAATGGCCCCTTTGCTGCCTCTCAGGAAACTAATGCATATGAAATCTAAAAATGCATGTTCCTTACCAAACTGCCATAATTATGTGTAAATATTAAAAGTTACACTGTCATATGCAAGTAATAAATCCCATGAGATCTAATTATTAAATTACTCAAAACATCCTTTTTTTTCCCCTCTTCATCTAATCCTTTTTTTTCCTCATTTCACCCCCAGTGCTTCCACCTAATTCATCTGCTGCATAATAAGCATACTATATGAATTCTCTGGGAGCCTTTACAGAACTGCTTTAAAATAGGAAACTGTAAAAACCCATTAAAATTACATCATTGCAGAGACTATGTATGCTTTGGTCTGCCCTGAACTGTATGAATCTACAAGTAGCACCAGCAGGAAGAAACAATCTCTTGCTGTTAAAAGTCAAGACCCCAATTTTGTGCTAAACTACATAAATATTTTTTTTTTTTGTAATTGCACCTGGTTTACACAGTGAACTTCCACTTGTTATTGATAAATAAAACACCGGGAGAGAACAACATTTTCATCTCAGAACTGCCACCAAAGTGCTCAGGGAGATGGAGTTCAGGGGCTCCCTGCCCGGCTCCCCTCTGCCTGCTGCCTTCCCTCAGCTACCCATTCCTCATGGTACACTGGGGTGTAGGACCCCAAAAACAAACTCCAGTGACTCATCAAGAAAATTACTGAGTTTCAATCAGCTTCTCTGTGAAGAGGGTATAAAAAAAGTCAATTAAGCAGAGCACGCTCTTTGGGAAAGTGGGTATCTGATACCTGACAAGTAGGGGAATTCGTTGTCATTGTATGAAATACACACCAAACATGATTTTCCCTCAACTTCCTTATTTACTACCTCAGTTCATTAGATGTTTCCAAATAAAGTGAAATAAATAATCAATCCTCTCAGCAAGCAGCCTCTAAGTTAATAAATCTTTGCTCAACTTGTTTCAAATCAGTTATTGCAAAAGAGCAAGCTCAGGAAAGCACACAGCTGGGTTTGACTGAGCCAGAGTTAATGGTTTGTGAGCGAGTGCCTAGCAAGGTATTTAAAGAAAAAGTTGTGCAGAGTCACAGCTGAAGGGCAAAATACACAATGACTCACTCAGCAAACAAGCAGCCGTGGAGCACAAGGACCAGAGCCGCAACAAGAGCGCTGAGCACTGATTTACAGCGAGGCAGACGCAGCCCACGGGGAGCAGGGGGTCACGCTGGAGAAAGGCTCTGCAAATATCAGCGCACGGGCATTTAAAAAGTGCACTTGCATGGAAAAGAAAATCAAAAACTAAACCACGACGCTGCTTATGACAAGCACCTTGAGAGCAAATCCTATGGTGATCCACCAGTCTTTTGTCACCCACCGGCACACATGGAAGGAAACCCAGGGGCTGGGAGAGGCTCCCAGACTGCGCTCAGGTCTTCGGCCTCCGCAGGACACCAGCGTGGATGTCCCCTTGTAACCCATCCACAATCCCAACGGCCCTGGAAAAAGAGCCTTCCAGTGAAGGTTCACAACAGGTCTCCTTCCCCAACAGTGCAGCCTGAGAGGAGCAGGTCCACCGAGCAAAAAGGCTTGTGCCAGGGACCTGACACCCACGCCGCACCCGTTTCAGGGCTTGCTTAGGCCAGCTCTTGCCTGGCCCCACATGAGGTGGGCTCCATTCATGCCACACAGACCCACCTGGAGCCGGCTGAGACCTCTCCAGGATGCAAACCTGGCAGATTTGGTCCAAATTTGTGTTTCTGCTCCAACCCCAGTCCTAGACATGGCCACACCTGGAGTTTGGGTCATATGAACCTGGTGAGATTTCCAAAAACAGGCTGGACAAGCTGGCTCCAACAAATCTCAGGTGTGCCCTGTTTCTGAAGCTACCTTAATCTAGGGGTAAGCAGTACATCAAACAGGTGCTTTGCTATCAAACAATTATTAACTTCTCTCAAGCAGCTATTTTCTAGCACTGCCCAAGTTAGCATTTCCACATTCTTTTCTACCAAGAGGTTTTCCAGTTTGTCTGGCAAAACAATCATCTTCCCAAGCAAACACTACCCAAAAATCTAACTGTGAGCACCCACTCTTTCTTAGGAGCAAATTGTTAACACCCATTTTCTGCACCTAAACCAAGCGCTTAATTTTCAGCTCAGTAAAGTTTTTAAGTCCAGGAGTTTCTGTACTGATTACTCCACAGCCGCAGTTTGCAGGAGTGTCTTTCACACAAACCTTTTCCTTTTACAAACTGCATTTATCACCCATGTAATGATAAACCCCAGTGCCTCGCACATGTCAGCTATCAGGAATTCATTATTTTGTCTGTGTTATGTTATACCAGTCGGGAGTTATCTTTGCAGCCCACAGACCAGAATCAAAATCGAATGCGTCAGCTATTTAAAGAAAATGGAAGCCCTCCTCCAGCAATTTAATTAACTTTCAGGGAGCATGGCTGGGTTTCAGTCCTGGAAATGTTACTGAGGAAAACGTGATCCGAGATTATCAGTCAGAAAATAAACTTTTTAAAAAGTTACTTTCCTTATATTGTCCCTGTAGCTAATTTCATTTTAATAAATCTTTTTTCTAATGCTGGAAGGACAGCATTTAGGACTGTCAGCTTTCATCTCAGTTATAAACTGTCTCCATCAAGCCACAAAGAAAAATAATGCTATAGACTATTGTAGAGCATTTTTGAGGGCAGATGCTTAGTCTGTAAACTAAAAACAGCTAAATCATTTATTTCCCAAGGAGGCAAGACTTTATACGTTGCATATTTACATGATGGGTAATTACCAGACAGATCTATTATTTTGTTTGCATGCCAAGACATCAGCTTTCTTTAAAATTTAAATAACATTTCTAAGATATATAGAATATGGACTTTTTCCCCCCAAAATTGAACCATGCCAGAAGCTGCAACTTTTTAAAAACCTTGCATAGAGGTTAAAAACCAGGATTCTGTAAAACCAGGCTCGCAGCTTTCTTCTGTTTCGCTTGCAAACACGAGCACAGAGGAGCACAATTAACTAATGCAGAGTTTCAAAAATACTATTAATGACTAATACTTTGCTTTGGGTTCTTATTACAGGAGCTGGAGGAAAACTGATAGGAATTCAGTTTAAACAGAGAAACAGTCAGTTGGAAGCCACAGGTGAGTTGTGAAAAGTGAACGTGAGCACAGCATTGCACCTCTCCTCTCGAGCAAAACCTGCCCCGTTGTTGCGCAGGAAGGCAGAGGAGGGCCAGGGACCTGCAGCATCTCAGACGTGCTGGGAACATCGCAGCTGCGGGATTCTCCGCAGGAACCGCTCTGCCCGTGGCAGCCCCGACAGTGTCCCGTGTAAGGAGAGCAACGGCTCACCGAGCATCCCCGCGACATGCTCTTCATCACACACAGCGGGTAATTATCTTGGCTGGGATCACCAGTTTGGTAAACAGGAAAAGGAACTGGGTGTGCAGTGAGCTACATCAATCGTGGTCCGCTGTCACCTTCATTAATCACTCCTCCTGCGGCCCGCAGTCACTTTAGACTGCCTCTGAGAAACCAGGGCCATCCAGAACAGGCGCATAAGCAACGGACGTGCTGCGGGTGCAATTTTGAAGCATGTACTTAAGTTTTATCAAGATGTCTTAAAAGCCAGAGTCCTCTCAAAGCAGGACTTGGGTAGTTTATCTTACATAAAGCCTGTCTCTGAACGATAAGGCACATACCCTCGTCCTAACAGCCCAGTCCAGGACCCCGGGGAACTACTGCAAACCACCTGCAAGGGCCAAACCCCAAAGACCCTGATAGTTTCACGCTGTCAGTACTACCAGACTGCAAAGTCCCTCCGGAGTGACCTGTGTGGCGTAGACATCAGAAGTTTTTACTTTCGCCAAGCACCCACACGTCAGGTTTGCTCACTGAAAATAAGCAGATTTCAAAAGAATGTGCTCACCCACTCGGCATGGGGTAAGGGAGGGTGTTTCTCGGGAGATTGCTGTTCTCTGCCATCAAGACGTTATCTGAGCATTTGAGCAGCGGACTGCAAAAGCGCTTACTGCAGAGCCACAGGAGTTTGAAGCGTTCGGACCCTGGTACTGATCCATGCGTTCCCAGCTGAAGGCAGCAGGAACGCTGACCCTGCTGTGGGATGCGTCCCCATGGAAAAGCTCCCTATGGGATGTGTGGAAAATCAGCCAGGCAGAGATCACCAGTGCTGTCTGGACTGGCCCATTCTTCACTTCCAGAAAGCTAATCTCTAGGACTTGAGGCAATTCCTGTATTTACCCATGTTCATTCAGCACTAATCCTATATAAAAAATTTAACCCGCGTGTTCTCACGTAAGCAGAAATGGTGCAACAGCCACATTCCAGAAAGTGATTCAAAGTGGAATTACTAAACAACAGCGAACAATGAACACGCCAAACCCAAGACACCACAAAGGCAACCGCGCTGCACAAGCGGCACCGCTGCAAGGACGTATCCTTTGTATCATGGTGAGTTTAGCAGGGGAGACTAGTCCCACACTATCTTTGTAAGATATGCTGGTAATTAAGCTAGTGCTTTATCAGCAGTGGTCTGAACGACCACTTGTGATATATAACATCAAATTCCTTCACTTCTGGTGCGCTCACGGGGCCTGGGACAGCTGGCTGTGCTCATTTGCTGCGGAGGGATAACATATGTTTTGTTTAACAGAGGAAACAATTGCTGTAGCTATTTTCATGCAACTGTTAGGGAAGAGCTGCACTTGGAAAAGGAAATCGCTCTTGTAGCACAGTATTCCTCCCTCCAATTTTCTTTAAATACTTTTGAAGGTAACCAGAGGCAATCTACTCCTTGCAACGTGTCCGTGGAGGCATGGAAAAAAACCACAGATGCAGTTCTTGGACATGTGAAGCAATACTTACAAACCTATTTATGGCAAATGATAAGGAGTCAGTGTTAAGTTCAAACCACATAAGGGAGGTTTTCATCACAAAGTCAGTTTTTAACCTTAACCTCTTGAGAATTGAGAGCACGTGCCACCAGTTGCTAAAGCTTAACAAGTTACTTCTTGTCAAGCGATCGGCGGTTCTCTGGTTATCTGTGCCTAGACTGAGTTAAGCTTAGGGCATCCCTGTGAGATCAGGCAAGATGAGCATTCTTTCTAGAGAAAAACGCAGCACACTGGCTATAAGCAATATACAGTGGGTCACAAAGCAGGTCTACAGCATGAATAGGAGCAGAAATCATCTGTGCAGCCAGCCCATCCAGTTGATCTTAGTCACAAGGACCTCTTTTCCTCCCTGCAGGTGTGAGCACACAACAAAAAAAGAGGAGGAGGTTGTGATGGAATTCACAGACCACGTCCTGCAGCAGAGAAGGGACCAGCATTTGGATAAGAAGGGGTCTTGGGCAGCAGCACTGGCACTTACTTGACAACTGCGCACTGAAAGAAAAGCGGAGCACGTCACCGCTACAGGCTTTAGCAGCCAGACGTGACTTGCTCCCTGCATTTGAGCAGATAGTTCTTTACTGAGCATTTTCAAAGCACGGCTCTTGAAAGGCATTGTAGCCAAAGCGTAAGCACACCTCTCTTCCCCTATGGAAACTCAGCAAGTAGTAAAATATTAACGTGACCAAAGCCAACCTTCTGAATTTCTATTTGCTTAGCGAGCTGTTTCTAACTGAAGGTCTTTTGCTTGGCTTTAACAGGTCCGAGTGTGACCCCATCTCCTCCCCACGGCCGGTTATCATAACCTGTGCACGGCAAAAATGATCTCCAAGGGCAAGCCGAGTCCGAAGATGCAGCTTTAGACAGCTAAAGCTCAGCAACCGGGTCGCTCGCCAGCTACAACACAACTGTCGGGTCAAGTGCGGGAAGGGGGAGGCCCCGCGGGGCAGCTGCAGAAGAAAGAGGCTCATTGATCTCCGGCACAGGCAGCTGACGGGCTCCGCGGCTCCCTGCACGTGCTGCCACTGTACAGGCAAGGTTGTGGACAGGGTTGCAGGCAAGGTCGCCCAGATGGACCCAACGTACAGTGCAATGCACGGGCTTTCTGGTAGGAAAGAGTGGGAGCTTTCTCCTTGTCCCACTTCGGTAGCCACATCCGGGAGGGGAGCAAAGTGGGATGGCCTGAAAAACTGTTTTGACTCAGAGCCTGCTCACAAAAGGCATTACTCACCCTGCAGACTCAGATTTTATCCACCCCAGCAGCACATTTCACTTTCTTTAGCCGCTGCTCGCGGCTGGACTTTATCCCCATTTTTGATTGTTTGCAATACAATACCAGCACAGAAAAACACATCCATCAAGCGCACTAGTATTAGAAAGGAAAATGTTATTACCTGGAATAGTCCCCTTTAGCTTCCTACAATTGAAAAACAGTGACAGAATTAAAACATGATCTCTTCAAAAGTCCTCGATTTTCCCAGCATTGTTCACTTCCCCACTCCCACAGGTCTCTGGCCAGATCCTGACCCCAGTTACACTCGGTACAAAGCATGTAGGCTGCCTGCATGTATTCAAGAACAGAATTTGGCCCTTTACACTTCCAGCTGTAGATTATCCACCTACACCATAAATAAAACCACTTCCAAAATGGGGATGAATTTCACATTGCAAGTCAAATTGCGCTTTTACTGCACCAGAAGTGAAATACAATTCTCTCTCCGGCCGACCACATCCAGCTGAAGGTCGGCTTTACGGGCAGGTCAGCAGTTGAGAGGAATTGTGTTCACTTGAGATGGAAACAACAAGCAGTTTGGGCAGATCAAGCCACTGCAGCTTTGCTGTAGCATTTTGTCACTGAGAACGAAGTGGGGAAAAACCCTAAATGTTTTAAAGACAGAATTTTATTTCATAGAAGGTGGTAAATAACTAGAGCTTAAGTCTGAGTACAGCAAAACTTGATTAAGAGGAGGAAAAACTGACATATTTCAACATAACAGAGGTATGAAACACATATAATCTGAAAGATTCACAAGCATAATGTAACAAATTTAGCTACAGTATTACACTCTTTTCTTCCCAGATCTCCAGAACACATTTAAATTGTAGTAAGTGATAAATTGGATGCAAACCTGCCCAAATAAATGACTTCCCTTGATGAGTTTTCCCCCTCTTTCAATTTAAAACTCCTCAAGTAAATATTTCTCTCACTCGCCTATGAAAAAAAAAAAAAAAACCAGCTCCCAAGTTTATTAGCTTCTCCCCTCAATGCATAGAAACTATAAAGAACCCTGCACGGTCTCGTCTCTGTAGAGGGGGATAAAACCAGAAAGGCAGAGTGCAGCTGAGCTGAACCAAGCCCAAGTTACCGGGATCAGAAACGGACCCGCGGGAGGAGGACGAGGCTCTTACCTGCAAAATCAAGGCTGCCAACTTGAAGACGGTCTCGCTTTCCACTTCAATCTGCCCCTGTGCAGGGAAAGAGCAGAACATGAACCGTGCACACCCCGCTGGCAGCGGGACCCGCTCCCCTCCGCTCCGGCCCGGGGGCGGCGCTGGGAGCCCGACCGCCGCCGCAGCAAAGCGAGATCCGCCCGCGGGGCCGGAGTCCCCTCCCCGCGCCCCCCCTTCTGTCAGCATGTACACACAGACCGCAGCACTGCCCTCCTCCTCCCCCCACCCCTTCTCGCGTGTGTTTTCTTTACAAATCTTCCTTTTATTGCGTTTTACTGGACGCTGCTTTGCGTTATTGCATCTGACTCTGCAAACCTGATCCTGCACGCTGCAAAAACACACGGAAAAACTCGCCAGGAACCAAGGAGGTGGGGTTGAACGAGAGGGTAGTGTTATAGCTTGGAACACCTCCTCAGGGCAGGGACCACAGTTCTTTATTGCGATGGTGGTACTCACACCCCTGATGCCCGATAAGCAATACTTGTTAATCACAAGGTTAGTGTAACTAAGCTCCCTTTGCCACACGCAGTCTGGATCTTACAGCCTCCAGTTCTTGCGAGTGCACTGGGGCTGCAGTGCAGCACCCAGAAAAACTGGACGGAGCCCCATGCTGGCAATCTGTGCCTTGACCCCACTCCAAGCCCTGTCCTGTCAGCCCTATGCACTCAGTGACTTCAGAGGTGGGCAGTTAATAAATGCCAAAACATCAAAACTACACAAGTATCTTTTTTTTCCTGCTTGCAATCTTAAGCGTAGTGTTTCTATGCTAGTTTCTCACAAGCAAAAACCCTGGTCTTGGTTCTATACTGGGACCAGCAGTAACACTGGAAGAGTAAAGGAGATGCACTTTACAGCTGGATTCTTGGGTTATCAAAGCTACCCCTTACACCTACTGCATCCTGTAAACTGTGTATAGAGGACAAAACTGAGCCTATGAACCATCCCATGAATACAGAGATTTTTTTTTTCTTATTGACCTTCTATAACTGAAGGTAGTGGACACGATGCTTGTCTCCTGCCTTAGAGATCCCAGAATCTGCTGGCTGAATGAGGAGACAAAGCAGACCGAAAATTGAAGTAGTGCCAAAACCAGGGTAGCAGGAAGATGTACAAAATTACATACAGATACAGGGAAATGACATCTCAAAATATATAGGGCACATCTGGAGCTGAGTTAATTTACCACAGCTGCAGGTCTGGCCCGCAGAGACTAAATTCAAAAGTGAACAAACAAATAATTCAATTTTCATGGAAAGGAAGGTTTTTTTGCCAGCTTTGTCAATAAAACATTCCACCAGCAGCGCTCCCCCAGGCTGCTCCGCAACAGCGGACCAAGAGGAATTTCCCCTTCCCAACAGGTGTGGCAACAGCTATGCAGAAGCAGCCTCCAAAGCATTCCCAGACATATTTTATTAGAAGAGGAGGGGCACATCACAAATTAGGAGGGGAAAAAAAACCACACTTGAAGTTCATCCTTCCTTCAGATTTTTTTCATGTTGATGCTTAAGAGAAAAGGCAAGGATTGCAGCCTTCACATAGGTGCAATTTTAAGGCAAGTTGTTACTTCCAGGTCTGTATCAGGTTAGTCTTTGTCATGCACATCTGAGCTGCCTTTTTTTAGCTTAAACCATATCTGCTCAAACAGCCTCTGAGGCCAACTGTGGCAAGTGGGAGGATTACAGGAGGTAGGTCATCCCAGCACCGTGCTCTGCTGCACTGGCAGGTAGGGAACCCAGACATGAGAAAATGCAGGAAACCTCTGCTCAGCAGGAAAGACAGGCTCTAGTTCAGCAAAGCTGTCTCTGGACCACAAAATCAGGGAAAACAGGGCCAGAAGGGACCTTAAAAAAAAAAAAAAACACCTCATCATCAAGACCATCTCCCTGCCCCACGGCAGAATCAGCTGCACCAGGCTCACCACCTTTTAAGCGTACAAGAAACTCATCGAGATTTAACTATCCAAATGCAGTTCTCACATCAAAGGCCCTCTTCTCTTTGTTGCTGGCTCCAAGAAAAATTCTGCAGCGCTCGGTGAGCTATTGCAGCAGCGAGTCTCTGCTGACCCATAGAATAGCTGCTGCTGGCATTACGGGGTGTTTGGGACTTAATAACCAAGCACCTCTTCACTTTCCATCTTCAAAGCACCTCACAACCATTAACTAATTAGCTATAGCAATTACAAGGCTGCTGTTGCATGTTTATTTACTTGGTCCTAAATATCAGTATTGAGGAACTCTGGTCACTTTACTAGGCTGCTATGACATTGCCACAAATGTTAAAAGTGATCCCACAAACCACTTCATTTAGGGTTTTAGGAGATCAAACAGGCTGAATGAGGGATTGTCCTCTTCAGGTGATGGAGTTTCAGTTTTTGCTTTGCCGATGTTCTCAAACAGGTTTGCTTAGAAGCTGTGTTGAAGAGTGAACAGGTAAGAAAGTCCTCCCTAACCTAACCTCTCTCAAACAAGACACTGAAGGTGTCTTGACCAGAGCAAAGGGGACAAACAGGATGCCCCAGATGCAGGGCTGCCACCACGGCTCTTCAGCTGGTGCAAAGCTCAGAACAGGGTGGACCTGCCCTAATTATCACGTATTGCCACACAATAACAGTGGCAGGAGACTGGGGCCACTCTGAGGGAGGCTCTGCACCAAAAAACCACCCCAAACCCAAAGAGCAACGAGGAGAACCCTACCCTTTAAAGGGGCTGAAAATCAAAGAGGGACACAGGGAGATGAAGGGACTGCTCCAAGGTCAGCAGTAGCTAAGTAGCAGAGTGAGGATTTGAAGCAAGGGATCCCAAAGCCCAGCACAGCCTTTATCTAACAGACTAACGCTATACAAGCGACAGTCTCTTGGACAATTCCCTCTGAGCCTGGAATTATTTTCCATCATAATATAACATTATTTGCCATCTGGTTCCCCAACTGGCCATTGCTATAACGTAATCCAGCCCTGGGCTGTCAAGGAGTTTGGACAGCCCTTGGCTCAACACAAATCCATACAGCAATACGTGTCGCTCAGGAGTGCAGGGCCACGACTCTTCCCACTCAGGCAATATTTTGATTTCATAACCACCCTTCTGCCCCTGAGGCTGGTGGACAGGGGCCTCTTAGCATCGCTTTAACAGCAAACTCAAATTTCAAAAATAGGTGGGGAAAAACGGCTATAAGAAGATTCGTTTTCAATGCCTGCAATTGCCAGGGTAATTTAAGCGGAGACTTCAGCGAGCAGGCGGGCCCCTACAGCCAGGGCAGCGAGCACCCTCATGGCCGCGTGTCACAGATGAAGATGGAAGGTTTTCCTAGATTCATCCCAAGTGACAACAAGGTCACTAGCACGAGGTTAAGTAGATGGATGTAATTCAGATAACGGCATTTGAGTCTTCTACATTTTAGATCTAAGCAAATTTAAACAGACTAGTGGGTGCAGCTCCAGGGAGGGGATGAAACCCATACTTTTCAATTAGAGTTTGTACAGGGCCAATCATTTTAACCAGCGAGGCAGATTCAGCCCCTCGTAGCTCTCCAAAAGGCCACTGGCTTATCTAAACACTGCATTTGGTCCAGCAGATTCAGGTGGTGGCTTTTATCATACTAACAAACATCAGAATAATAAAAGGTTGTAGCAGATGTGTAAACTGGTTGGCAATTACCATGGAGCAGGAAGAGATCAGGATCTCAGCAGCTAGTAAAGACCAACTCCTGCCTTCAGTGCCCATGGGCAGAATTTAGCCCCAGATTCAGATAAGAGCTCAGGTCTTTTGCTGCACAGACATAGACTTATATGATAAAAATCACAAGCTCAGTCATGAACAGAGCAGTGAACCCTCATTAGACACAGCAACAACACCAGAATTTACTGTCACAGAGATACAAGTCTGAAATCCTGATGAAAACACAGATCAAGAATGAAGATAGTCAGATGAGCATTAACTGTGCTAAGCAAATCTTTAGACTGTTAACTCAGATTAAAGTAGATTAAAAAAGCAATACAGGAACTGTCATGTTTAACTCTTTAGAGCCAGAACAAGAAATGAAAACTAATACAGTTTCTTCAAAGCACATGTAACCTCCAGAGGTTAAAGACTGACAACAAAAACATTTCACATGGAGATTTGAGAACTGAGATACTAATACACCTCTTCCCTCAAACCAACCCCTTAAAAAATTATATTAACCAAAGACACCCCCAAATACAGACACACAATGATTGAATAGCCTCAAGACAGCCACAATATTCAATATAATTACCCATGATTACTGAAAGGTGATTAAAAAAGCTGAAAGTAGGGCACAGAGGGAAAAGAAGGACCCAAATGTCTACAACAAGGTGTTCAAACCCAGGGAGGCAATTAGCCGGGTGTGGACACAGCGCAAGTGAAGAAAGCGATGCCAGCACCAGTGCCCTTACCCAGCACCACTGTGGCTTCCCAGGAGGGATCCAGTATCCCTGCGATGTGTCCTGACAGCCAGCGGATGCAAAGGCGGGTCCCTCGGGTGCAAAAGCTTAGCAGCTTTTCAGCGTTGAAGGCTTCTTTGAGAACAGAGGCTGCAGAAGGCAGCCCCAGCTCCTGGGACGGGCTGGGCAGGGGTCCCTGGCCACAGCCTGTTACAGCACAAGTTGAGCAGCGCGGGAGGAACTAGGTCAGGCAAATTCAACAACTCGCTCTGTCGGTGTGGCTGCACCGGGTAATTACACCAAGGAGACAAACAATGGCAGAAACAAATAACTCTCCAACTTTAAAGCGCCTGTCCTGATTATCAGCATTCACACCTACATCTCAATACCGGTGGTGTCACCTGCTGTTCACACCGCCCTGCAATGCACTGGATGCCCCAAACCCATCCTGCATCGGAAGCTCCAAACTTTGCTGAGCATCTCAACTGGGACCAATTTCCCAAAGACAGAAAGACTGGGCTAAGAAAAAGCACAGTCAAGCAAGCGTCCGCCGCCAGCGCATTAGGGAGGGAAAGTAGAGCACTAAACCAGCAGGACACGTAGAATACGAGCCCTCACAGCAGCAAGTTAAAGGCTGGTCTTTCTGACCCTCCTCAAAAGGGTACTCGAGATTTGCACTCATGCTGCATTTACCCCATGGGGAGTAGAGCCTGGATGGCTCAGGAGGCCTCACAGCTGCTTCACAGCATTTAGATGGTCCACGACATCTTTCATATCATCCATTAAGCCTCACTGTCCTTCCTACCCACATGAGAGAAAGCACAACTTGAGACCCAACACAGCTCAGTGCATGTGCAGCAGCCACCACAGCTCTCTCCTGGCAGGACCTGATGCTTCTCACCTCTGTGGCTTAGGCCAACCCTGCCCAAAAAAAAGAGAGCTGTAGTACCTCATGGTGAGCAAGAGCTCCAGGTTTCTCTGTTACACCCTTTATTTTGCTGTCTGCCAGCCACCCTCATCCATCTCCCTTCCTTGTGTTTTGTGCTTCAGCCAACACCTAGATGAAACCCCAGGGACAGCAGCAGCTATTGTGAGACTTGTCTACACGGTTCAGGGCAACAGGAGCACATTTAGTGCTGGTTTTTGTTTTGGGTTTTTTTGGGTTTTTTTTGGGTTTTTTTTTGCATTAATATAAGAGTAAAAGCAGAGAATGGGGGAAGGACATAAAGACTTCCCTGTTTGCAAGCCAGGGTATATGACAAGTGTCATTAGACTTAACGTATAATCACCACAGCAGCATGGTGAGATACTTGCACACCAACAGACCTGGCTGACCTGTTGCAGCATCTTTACCCTGTGGCCAGGAGATCAAAGGTGCAAAACTCTCCATCACAATTTAACACCAGTAGTTAGACCCAGGAGGAGGTGACTACATCAAGCAATGCGAGGTATGAAACTTTGGCTGCAAACCAACTAAGCCTTCATATGCAATGGGCCAGCCCAGCTAGAACACAACCCACACCTCCCCAGCAGGTCCCTGGGGCACCATTAACCCTTTACAGCTGGCAGCCTTGGACCAACCTCGACCTGTCTCAGAGGGGGTGGTCCCTTGATAATACCCACACCATGGCCAAGTCCCTCCCCAAGCCACCAGCACAGCCCCATGGGAGGTCTCATAGGGTAACAAGTAGGGGGGCCCCATGAAGATCTGCCAGTTGACATCAGCATGGGGGTCCTGCCGCCTCCTCCTCCTGTCACGTTTTGTTCACAGGCATAACCACACTACATCCTTCTCATCTGCTGACATGCTGCTGGTGGGGTTGGGCCATGGAGGTGGCTTCTAGCACCCATGGAAGATAACAGCTCTGAAGTACAGAAGGCCAACTGGTCCTGCTGATCCTCATCCTGGGCTTCAGTCTTTGGGAGCAGAACAGCAAATACAGGCAATGGACAGAGCATATTTTAATAGCCTTGGCTAGGATCAGACTACACTGTGTTACAAGGCTGCACAGGAACGCTCCCCTCTCCCTTAAGATGGGGGAGAATTAGGAAATATCCGTTATAAAACTTTCAAGAGCTCTCTGATATATGACCACCTTGCTCTCCACTAGCTGGAAGCCAGCCAGACTTTATGCTCACACCAGGGGTCTGTTTCAACAGCTCTTCTTGGTAAGCACTGGTCTTCAGGCTGCCAAGTGCTCACAAGCATTGCGGTTCACGAAGCTATCACGGTTACAGACTCCTTTGAAAACATTTCCTTTAACTTTTTTCTTTCTTTTTTTTTTTTAAAGTAGTAATTACAAGTCCTTGAAACAAATGGGAAATTAAACAAATAACCCCCCCACCCACCCAAATATAGAGAGGAAAAGGGGAACACAGCCAACTTGACCAAGATCTTAGTTTACAGAATGTATTTTAAGGACTGGCAAAGTGTCAACCTCATGGCTGCAGAGCTATATGGAGGTTAGCTCTGATGCATAATAAACTTGACAGCACTTTGCTAGCCAAGTAGGGTGTTATTTTTCCAAACTTGGCTGTTTTGAAAGAAAAGACTGATTTATCTTTCCAAATTTATCATCAACATATGCGTGACCCGTTCCAACCCACCTCCTTAAAAGTATCCCAGCTATGGTCATGGGCTGTGCAATAACACACTGAACGTGTTTCAAAGCTCCCCTATCCCTGTGCAAACACATCAATTCTGAGAAACCCATTTCACCTGAAACCAAGTGCTAGCTTTCACTATTTCAAATTCCAGCTGTACAGTAGATTTCAGAGATAGCTATAAACCCAGCTTCTTAAGGTCAATGACAGGAGAGAAAGCTTTTAAATTGAAGTTGTCACCACTGAAGGTTTTCAGGCAGCAGTTCTCAAAGCCTTGAAAAAGAGAGGCATGTAAGAAAACAGAGCCCAGACATATACAAAGCATCCTTCCAGCCTTTGCATTCTCCCAAAATACATGTGGATAAACAAATTTTTAACTAAGTCACTGGGAGGCCTTTCCATAGACCCGGAGATAGAAGTTTTACCGGCTCCCACCTCGTGCTCGGTGGCCCAAGCTGTTCCTGGCAGTGGATATGGCTTCTCCAGGCTCCAACCCAGACAGCACGGATGCTGGAGAGCCAGAGCCGGGCAGCTCACCGGACCACGCAAGACGGAGAGGGCCTGGGGACTGCAGCATCAGAGCAGGGGGAAAACGGGCAGCTCGACACAAAAGGAGGGTAGGGCAAGAGCACTGGCAGCATTTGTCAATCAGCTGGAGACCAAGCTTTATGCACGCACCAGCGGTGAGGGAACACCGGGTGCTCTTACAAGTGCAGCGGCAAATGTTGCATTCAGTTCATGTGCAAGGAGACACGGGGAGAGCAAGGCCAACAAATGCTGAACAGGTCTTGTTGGCAAATCCATCAGAGGAGGTTCATTCTCCAGGTGTGTAAAGCAGCATTACGTTACACTGCGCAGAAGGAAGATGCCGGCTGATGTGGTGGTGGGTTAAGGTGTGGCGTGGTGGAAAGCAGCAGCCACAGACACCTTGCGCTCAGTACACAGGGATTCTTTGCTCCAGGTGCAGAACTGTAGTGCTGCTAAAACATGATTCACAAAAGTAAAAATAAGGTCTCAACCCTCTTGTGCTTTGGGCAAAGGGACCCCCCTGGCACCACAGCTGCTCGTGGGGGTTGAGGGCAAGGCAGAGGGGACTGTGCAGAGAACAACACAAGTTGTAGAGGATGCACCAACCTGGTGAGTGGCAAAGGTCCCAGAAGCACAAAGGAGCTCTGACTCTAGAGGAGAGGGCAGGGGAGCGGGTGGAGAGTAGAAAGAAATACATATTTGGCAGCAGAGATTTTACTATCTTGTCTCTCCCTTGCCAAAATGTCTGCGGAAATTGCAAAATGCACAAGCCCCAGATTCCTCCAACCCTTGGCAGGGGAAAGTGGTACCAGATTTGCAGGAGCGAACAGAGAGATTTGCAGGAAGGAATGTGGAGTTGAAAGGTGAGGAAGGAGACCATGGCTGTGCACTACAGAGCACAAGCTGGCCTTCACCCTTTTCAGAACTGTTATTTCAGAAACAGTTTTTTATTCCATTATTCAGAATCCATATTTTGTAATAGTATAAATTTATTATTATATATCTTATTTATTCTGAATTTTCATTCAGCTGGGAACAAAGCCTCTCCAGAGTCATCTGGGGCAAGATGGCCAACCTAGACCTAGCCCGGCCCCAGAGATGCTGCACTTCGTTAGGGAGATACCATTCTCTTTGGTTAGATACAGCCACTTGCAGGATTTTCTGCAGAGCTCCTGAAGAATACTGCAGATACGAGGCTCAGAGGTGCATCAGAAGTGTAAGCCACGGATAAGTCTCCTCCAGAGGATGGGCTGGCACGAAGCTTTGCCAACGCACCAGCTGTATTCTCCCAAGCCGTTGTTTGGGTCTCATGGTGCATCCTCCACACCGGCAGCAGCACCGACACGCACCATCTCGCACGCCGGGCAACGTCACCCTCCTCTCCTCTGCTCAGGAAAGCAACGCTTTCCTTTAAAGCGCACAAGCCACAGAAGCACGGGTATGTACACACTGCTGTGCTGTCACCACATGCCAGCACTTAGGAATGTCAGAAGAGCACAAATTCCTTCAAGCATCAGCCCTCTGCACCTCCCCGAGGTTGGGCTTTTCACACACAGTGTCCCACGTGGGGAACAAGCTACCGTGAAAACTTTGGAAACAGCTTTGTGAAAGCAAAACACACGATGAGATTTTAAGCAATCTTATCCACGCAGGTCTTCTCACACCCCAGGATTGCAGCACTTAGCCTCCCAGCCACATTCCCGGCCCACACAGAGCAGGAGCTTCACGCAAAGATCCAGGTTAGGATACAGCCCCAGCAGGGCATCCTCCAGCAGATCCCGTGCATTGAGGAGCGCTCCCAAGCACACAGGCTGGGTGTAGGTTGCTACATTTTGAGACACTGGGGTTTCCTCACTCCATGAATGTAGCAAGGAAAGGAGAAGAGAAAAAAAAAAAAGAAAAGCTGAGGCAGGTCTAACCTCCTGGAGCTGGATTAATGACTGAGAAATGCCAGGGAACATTCCTCGCTGTCATCAGTGAGCATCAGCCACTTGCTTCACCGGAGCTGGGGATCTGCTCGTCTTCAGAAGCCGACACCGCTCATCCCGCAGCCTGTGCCTCCTTCCCTGCAGCACAACGGAGCCTGCCAGCACCCTGGGAGCAGACACGCTGTGCAAGCGCATCCGAGGGTGCCTTTGTGCATCCTCTTGTCCACATCACCTGGACTTAAATACGAGAATTGGTCCAGTGTGCACTTCATGCGCTACTTGAAACCTAGAGACCAACCGTAAGTTTGCCAAGTAGAATAAAATATTTTTAAAAGACCTAATTTAAAAGCCACCAGACCAAATGTATCTTGAAAGTAAATAAACCGGCTTCTGCTGAAGTAGCTGAGGGCTTCTACTGAAACCCAGCACAGAAAGTGCTGCAGGCAGAGCAGGGGCTCTTGGCTTTTTATTACGTGTTGAACCGCCCGGCGCTGCCCGCAGAGATCCTTCTCAGGAGGAAGCGCTGCTCCTCGTCCCTCCACTGCCCACAGAAACTGGACACAACACCAAACCCTCTCTGCTTCTGGCAGTTTTGTTTGCAGGAACAGGGAAGCCGGCACCTTGGGTTGCTAAGAATTAGAGCACACACCGCGCAAGCCATGGGGGGAAAATACAAACCAGCCTTCGTTCAAACTGCTCCCAGCTCCCGAAGACCTGAGCTCAACTGGATGACGCACAGTCCACTTAGGCGGCACTGTGCATCATCAGCACTTCACGTGCTATCAGCACTCCACTTCAGTGATACGAAGTTATGCTGCTTGAATAATATTTATCCAGGCCAGAAGGGACTCCTTATTGGTTTGATGATATGTGTGTCTATGATCAGCGAGGGCAATTTTTTAATGCTTCTCTCCTCTTTTGCTTTCTCTTATGCTTTATACATACACAAACACACATACTTGCACCCAAACGTTTTAACGTTGACTAGCATTTGTTTCACTAGCAGTGGCATTTTTCACATTCCATCCCGAAACCAGTCCCGTTTTCCAATTCCAAAATTACTTGTACTTTCTGTCTAAAGTGCTCCAGTTCTCCCTGAAAGAATCACTACGAGTTGCCAAGGCCCTTCATTTAAAGTAGCAAATACGCCAAATGGAGAGTTGCTTTTTATTAATTTTAACCAGTGAGGCCCCAAGCTCTTCATGCATCTTAAACTTCAACATTTTGTAAAAAGGCACCAGTTTCCTCCGCTCATCCAGAAAGCAATTTCTGTACAAAGCACAGTCACAACTTTGCCATTACCCACTTCCATGTCAGGTTTCTGATCCTACCATAAAATAACGAACACTGGATACTGAGTAAGAATCCTGTAAAATGAGCCGTATTAAAGGTGAAAACCTTCAATGGCCACACCGAGCTCCACCACCAGCTAACAATACAGGATTGTTTTCCAAGAAAAGCTTGTAAGAACTGAGTGACTCTCTTAGACCGATTGAACCAGGAGTAAAAAAAAAAAAAGACCCAGATGCCCGAGTTTGACATTAACTGGAAAATCCCAGAAACATCAGGCATTGCTAAAGTTCATCGATCTGCAGCTGCTACTGCAGCCCTGGTTATTAGGGACATGAAGGTGGCTGCACTGCAGCCCTTTTTCCAGACCAAGATGAATCCGCAGCAGAACAACCTTATTTTTTTAAGATTTTGGCTACCATATCATGAAGTAACTTTTAAAAATACGTTCTGCCAATTCAAATATTTTAAGAAAACAGTGGAAGCTTCTTAACCAGAGAGTAAATATAAAAAGTGTTGTAATAACTAGTTTTAATTGCTACTTTATAAGTTTTTTTACTACTTCACTGAATTAAGGCAGGGAGTCAGGGAACTAGGAACCAAGCTCACAGCATAGGACCTCCTCACAGGGCTTTTGTTCTTGAGACAGGTTTGACTTGAGATCAGTAGAGATGCTTGCCTTGAGCGATTACCATGCAGTGTATAGAAGGATACGCCACTGAGACAGAGCCTACCTGCAAAGTTACAACCCAGATTTCAAACAGCTTAAAAGCTTTTGAGCATTTAAGACTTATTCTCGTGCAGTGAGTGCACAGCAGGGCTGCGAGAACAGGACAAGGAAACCATCATCATCCTTATCCATTTGGAGTATCAGCATTTAAGTGAAGGAAGAGAGAAAGCACTTCAGTAAGATCCAGAAATTAGATGCAGCTGCTAGAGAGTTTGCAGGACCATGTAGGTGGCAGAGGAGCAATAAGTGGGAGATGCGTAACAAGGAGCTCCAAAGGAACCCTGGGGCTTACCTGGTGCACACAGGACTTGGCATTCAGAAAGAACAGCTCGACCGTCGTTTTGTCCTTGAGAAAGGAAATGCTTTCAATGTAGAACCTGAAAATTAAAAACCCAAACAGTTACTTTCTTGAATAGGTTTCATCTTCCTCCCAAATCATTTTATTTCCTCAATGTTTTGTTCTCTAGTAATAAAGTAATACAGAGGAACTATGAGCTACTGCACTTAATTTCCTGCCTATTAGAAGGAAACGAGCAGAAAATCACGGGCCAACAGCAGACAGGGAACAACACGCTCCTTGTTCAATAGCTTGCAGATATCTGATGACTTTTCATCTCATTTGAAAACCCTGTTGAACATTAAAGCAGCAAACCTATGCAGATAAAACCACAGAAATGGAAAAGGTAATGCCGAACAACGTGCTGCAGGTGGGGAAGCCGGCCCAGCGCTGTGCTGGAGGAGAGGGGCTGGTGACAGCCCCACAGGTCTGGCTGCTCCAGGAGGAGAGAGCAGCCACAGGCTGCGAGCCATTAACTTTGCTGCAAGCAAACAGGGACAAGCAACAAAGGACACAAGAAATGCTTTGGGGTCAGCTCCACCCCATCAGACACATCCATCCTAATGACAACGGGAGCCCCAAAACCAGGGGTTTACATGGAAGGGCTGCAACCGGCTCAGCCTTGCAGGCACCACTGCGCAGCGCTCGCTGCCTTCCTCCACGGCCCGTCCCTAGCTTCCTCTTCCCCAAATGCATCGCAGAGGCACTACCAACAAAAGCGATCCCGTTGCTGGTTACTCTGGCCCAGCCAAGGTTAGTAGATGGGTCCCAGTCTGTTATAGGGCTACACCAAACATCTTGTACGCTGCTGCCACTGCAAAATCGCACACAACCTGTGCGCTTCTCTGACTCACTCGGGGCATCAAACCAAACAGCGCTGGGATGAATTGAATGGTGTGGAGAAAACACATCTATGATTTGAGAAGCGTGGAACTGCCAAGTCAGTTTGAGAGAGACAAATTAGTGTGAACATGGCCCTGTCACTCCTCCTTTAGCTGATCTGAAAGCAGGATACCTGTGCTTCAGCACCTTACAGAGGACGAACGCGTTGGGTCCAGACTCGCCTACCTGATGCTAGAAGATACGCCTTTTTTTTTCCAACCAAGACTTGGGCCACCACCACCACCCTGACAGTGCAGACCACACCAAGGCTTCTCAACGTCTTGCCTTTGATAGCAGGAGCGCTGGATGGCCAACACGGGGCATGCAGCACACCATGTTTATCAGAACCAGGCCAGTCCCTCATGCAGCCCCACAGTGCTCCCAAGGCTCCTCACAGCCTCAAGCTCTGACCACCGATCTCTTGGTGTAGATGATTTGCAAGACATTGGAAGAAGCCCACAGCAGCAGCACGGAGTGCATGGTAGGAAGCAGTAAAGCTAGCACCTGCTGCGCTTGGTAGGAACGTATGCAATATTTATGCTGTGACTTGAGACAAGCAATACATTAAACAGTAATTGGTTTAATATTTCACATTCCTACAGCATGTTCCATCAAATTAATTTTAAAGCACTGCCCAGAATGCCTCTGCAGGATAAGGAGATAATTTACCCCTGTTACAGACATGCAGCCTCTCCAAGGGGCAGACCCAAGCCCAGCAGCCTGTGCCAGACATTTGAAAGGCTATTTTACATTTCCGTGACTCACCTTTCGCTGAGAACTTTAGAAGCCACAGGTATTTCCACCTTTTCTTGATCACACCCTATATAATTTTTTTCAACAGCTTTGCTAAACTTCACTTTACATACACTTCAGTGTTTCTCTCCAGAAGTGCAGAGCAGAGAGCAGGAGCCTCACTTCGTCCTTTCCCAACCTGCTGCCAGACTGACCTTTCACAGCATGGACCTTCCTCAGCCTGCTAAAGCCTTCCTCCCTCTGCTGTACCAAAAAGGTGATTTTCCTCAACTAATGACCTCATTTGCACTTGCAGTTTCTTTCAACTAAGAGTCAGACCTGGCTGACTTGTCCTTGCCAGCAGGATAGTAGCCCTGGCTCTGAAGAGGGCTAGCTCCCAGTGGCTGCTGGCACAGAGGAGACCGTAGTATCTATGGATTTAGGAAAAGGGCACCAGGGAGGTGTCACACCCTGCCCCAGCCAGGTCTGCGCGCTTTATTTCTTCCACAGTGCAACCCGTACGCTCTTACCACCACGGTACAGATGAGGAACACTGGACCACAGAGATAAGGATGTTCGAGGGATGGCAGGTGTGTTTGGGAACACTATAAAGTATATGTTCTGCTTTTATTTCCAATGCCATCAGCAGCCTTGAAACTAGAATGACACTTTTATAAGTCCTAAATCTGCATTATAGAGCTCTTCACCAGCTATATGTACCATGTGAAAACTTACCCAACTGGATTGAATTTATGCCAGATGAAGAAAAATAATTAAAACCTGAATGGATTTATCATGTGTTTCATTACTGAATGACAAAAGCTCGGGGCTGGGGAGTTGTGAACAAAAGGAGGGTATCTGGGGATCCCCCCCACTTCCAGTATTGCTATTGGAAAGTGTCCAGCACAGTGCTGAGAGACACTGAGAACCGATGCTGTTGCACATTTACCACTTGTTATGAGAAGAGCAGCTCAGCCCCTTGCCTCGTTATACTTGCATCTCAAAAGAAAGTGACACTGGAGCAGTATTTATTCTATTCCATTTCACAGGGGCAGAAGGCATGGCCCACGCAGGAAGGCTCACCCAGCCCCAGGGACACCCTGCAGCTGCATCAGCATCCACCGCTGTCACGTCGGCACGGCCAGAGGCTGTCCAGCACGGGGTGGGGGGACACGAGCCAAGCTCTGGGGCTCTGCCCAGCCCCTCCGTACCACCTGCCCCACACCTGACCATGCTTTTCTGTTTGAGCCACGGGCACGCACCGCTGCAACTGCGTATTTCGGCTGCTCTCGTGGGAGTATAATTAAGGAATAGGCTACGACAAGGCAAATGTGTTCACACAAGATAAGGGTCTGAACTCACCACCCAAGGCATATGCCATGGAGCAAAAGCCTGGAGTCATTTACTTATGCAAAAAGTTGTGACAAAATAGAGCGCTGCAGGTTTTGAAGTGGCTTTTCTGCTGGATTATCTATTTTCTATGGATCAGACAGTTTCTATATTCTTAATTATTTCTGTATCCTCCTCCTCATGCTCTGCACAGGCTTCTCACTCACTGCCCAACTCCTTGGCTCCTAATTACTTGTTTTGGATCTCATGACCTTGAGGTAGTCAGGCTTAAAATTAGCTTCCAGAAGTTGATTTTTCCAAGCCCACTCTTCATGCATTAACTCTTGCTCAGGTCTCTGCACACCCCATCCTGTGGAGGACCATCTTGCAATAGAGGGCCAAGATGAACATCGTGAGCCAACAGCATTAGTCCCAAACAAAGAGATGCTCAAGTCAAAATTTTCTTCATAGCTTTCTTGAGCAGTCATAAATTTTAGTCTCCCAGATCCTCATCAAATACAATGAATATATCAAAGAGCCCATCATCCCCTTTTAAAATGGATTTTTTTTTCTTTCTGTTAAAAGTGAGGAAGCGAAGAGAAGCTCTGAACTTCATCCCAAATAAGCACATATTCAGCAAAAACAAAGCGTTGCTTGTTTGAACTGTTCCCTCAATGACCAGGGTGCGGAGGACATGGCAGGGCAGCAGTGCCAACTGACCCAAACTACACAAGAGGCTCTGCTTTGGAAATGCTTCAAATAATTAAGCACACAAGGCATAAATTTACCAAGATATGAAAAGCGAATGAGGTCAGTCTGCTCTCGTTTTCCTCACAGACTGTAAAGAAAACAAAAACTCCAACAATATTAAGAATATGATGCTTGGTCTTTTTTGCCAGCACAGTTCTGTCTCTTAGTATATGGGTTTTTTCAGCCATTAACCAGCAGAGCTTTGCCAGTAAAAGCCCTAAAGTAATGCAGTTACATTGGCCAAAATAGTCACTTTGCCAGGGATTTTATTCTCTCCTGGGGACTGGCTTAAGCTGTGAGCAAAGAAGCCATGAGCAATCCCTTAAGTACATACAACCCTTAAGTAAACATAAGAAAAAGTATGATTGTTTAAATAAACTGTATTAAAATTTAGCACTATTAAAGACAAGTCAGGCAAAGAAGAAATTTAAAATATAGTGGTTTTAAACAAAAACCCTCAACTAGGAACAATATCCTAGTAACAGTTTAAAAAGTAGCAGGTTCCAACCTACTTTATTTTGTAGTTAAATACAAGAGAGAGCAGCACTTATCCAGGACCTAATCTCCTAAAAGTAATATATCGCTTTGACATTTATTTCCTTTATCAAATCCGTAATCACTCCTTTTAAACAAAACCCCCAGTGATAAACAAACCCAAGTGGTAATGTTTTCTTTGTGGAAACAATTACTCACCTAACAGCAAAGTACAAAGTTGCTGGGCCCGGTTTCTTGGGCAAATCATGGTCCAGGACTCGGTGATCCAGCTGCAGCCAGACGCTCTGACCTCTGCAGAAACAGGTTGGGAAGGCGGTTAAAAACTGGGACAGGAAATACAGAAACAGGGTCTTTTCATTACTTTAAAAAGCGTGAGATTCAGCTCTGAGGCAGGCAAACATTTCATCCAGGTCTTTCCTTTTTTCCTAACTTTCAGATTTGGATGTAATTCACTTTCAGACATTAGTGAACGCTCTTTGCAGTCCTATTTTCAGCTGCAGCGGAAAAATCATTAGAATGGCACCTGGAAAAACTAAATATTATTGAAGTACCCTCCTTTGCTGTAGATAGGGATGCTTCCTCATGTCTAGAGGGGGGATCTGATCTGCAGCAGGGGCTGGACGTTTGCCTACAGCAGAAATGGGTCTGATCTGCTGCACCCGGACCGCACAGCTCTGCTGCCATATCCCCCACTCCTGTTCTGCACCATCCCCCCAGTCCCAGCGAGACATAAAACCCCATTTTGGAGCAGAAGGGATTACCGCAGGCACGGGCATTCAGTGAGGCAGGTCTATAAAACAGTTCTCTGCAGCAGCTTGTCTGATTGAAACGGGAAGGAAGCCAGAAAGAAAAACAAACCTCCCCCAAACCCCACTAACCTCCCGCAGGACCCTGGTGCCCAGGGGGAGCGCAGAAGCCTGTGGTTGCCCCGAAAGGCTGGGGCATGGGTGCCCTCAAGAGGCCACACGCTCTCTCCAAGCACCCAGCCTGGCCCCGGACACCCAAGGCAGCCTCTGGACTCCCACTGGTGTTTCTGGGGAAGCCAGCAGCTTTTAGGTAATCCCCTGGCAGCACTTTAAAGCTCACCATGATGGAGTGCCAACAACCAAAAACCTCCAGAAGAATTTAATGACAGCTCTTCTGGTGGAAAAAAAAAAAATAAGTCAAGTGCAAACAGCATCCTCAAGGGATTTACAAAAGAGCTGGAAAAAGTATTTTCCAACACTTGAAAGGACAAGGATGTGGCAAAAATATTCTAGGGAGAGCCCAAGACGAGAGTGCCTGGTAAAAGTAACAGACTGGTGCAGTCAGGGCTCGAGAGCGAGCGGCTCCTACCAGCTCCGTGACCACCAGCCCTTTCCCCAGGGCCAGTCCTGCACCTGCGGCTGGGAACTGCCTCGGCAGGGTGGCCCCAAACACGGCTGCGACGTGATTCACAGGCAAAGGCTGCCATCCTGGGAACCGTAAAAAGCAGCAGCAGGGACTGATATTATTCCCATTGGACAAGAGGAGGTTTATTTAGGGGCTGTATTAGTGCACAACTCCACGTCCCCGCTGCCCTAAGCGGCTCTGCTCCAGCTTTTTGGGGAGCTGAAGGTAAGTCTCCTGGAGATGCTGGCCCCAGGAGCGCAGTCCTGCCTGCAGGTTTCGGTCCTGCACCCAGCAGACGTGGGGAAACATTTCAGTGCAATGCTGAAAGATGAGTCTGAACACCAGCTGAGATTTCAGTTAACCCTGCCAGCTCTAGGTTAACGCCACAGAAGTGGATCTACCTCGGCCACAGCATCTCACTCAGCTCTTTCTGGTAGTCTGCAGAACAGTTTGGATATCTAAAAGCAATAAGGAAGCTAGAGGAAAGTTGTTTATGAGAAGGACCAACTCCATATTTCACTGCTGTTAGGGAAGTTTGGGTTTAAAAGACTCAATAATACATGTGAGATTAAAGTGCAAAGCACTAGGAGCAATTCATTTTGAAAATAAATGCAAACCCTTTTTGTTGTTAGAAGTGCAGAGTAGGAAAGCTGAGCGTGTTCACATGGGAAATTATTGCTGAAACAATTTTTTCACCTTGTGAGACAAACATGAAGAGTGAAAGCATCAGGAAAGTATTTTACTTTCATGAAGTATTCTCTGATTTGTGCCTGGAAGATATTTTACAAATATTATCTGTTTCGTGCCTTCCCCTTTCCTCACCCAAGCAGCACAAGGACAAGGTAGGAAAATCTGTCTTCAAAAACGTCATTTTTCCATCACGCTGAGATACCACAGAGTCGGGGATAGGTTTCACATTGCAATAATCACACAGCTATTTAAAAGAAGTGAACATACTTACGTATCATCTATAAACGTTATCCCAAAATACTCCTTTTCTTTCAGGTTGAAGTGTGAGGCCACCAGATCCAGTAACTCCCGAGACAAAAGTTTGGGCTATTGAAAGAATTAAAATAACTTCATTCCAGTCCAGGTTTTTCATATATAATAAAAATTTTCTGTGCAAATACTGACATTTACATACGCATAGCCAGTTTAAAACCCTGTTGCACAACTCAGTACAGAAGTAGCTCCATCAGACTCGGGGCAGTCGGATTCCGTGTCTCCGTGGAGCCGCGGGATATGTGGAGCACAGAGAGGTAATTATGTCCTTATCCCGCGACATCAAGCTGAAGTGCACGGACCGACCGCTGCTTTTCTCCTTCCAGGGGAGACGTGTGGCAGCTCAGGCTTTCCAGTACTTGCAGCAGGAGGGATTTTTCAATTATGAAAATACCGGATCTAGTGCTTTTGGTTCTATTACGGGAAATAAAATACACCCCAAAAATACAGGCTTTTCTTCCCTTCAAATTACAAGAACCCACCACCATAACGGGTGCATTTAATACACTTTATGAATTTTGGTGAAAGCAGACGAAAAGCTGAATGCGGAACTGGCGGCAGATATTTTGCCCACCGTGCACGAATGCCCAGGGGAAACCCCTGTGCTAATTCAGGTCTGAGGAGGGGCACGTCTATTTATTCCACTTCTGTGAGGAGTTGCTCTAGTAAGAGATACAACTTTTCCTCAAACATCACTTACGCATCAGCCCCCCATAGCTCTGCTAAAGAAAATAAGCAGAGAAATCCGGCACTGTGCTACCGGTCTTTACCTGAACCAGCAGCTCCAAGTTCCTGTCATCGAGGAGATGCACCTGGCAGTGCCGGCCCTCTGTCATCTGCAAAGACAGCAACACAGCACCATGAGGAACAGCAGGATCCGCGGCTTTCCCAGCTTGCGCAGGCCCACGTGCGGCTCAGCGGCAAGGACAGCGTGTAGCAAGCATTTAATCTGCACTGATAAGGGAATTGACTCCGTACCGGAGGTGAGCGTCCTTCTCCAAGGACTTGGTCTGGGAAGCTGCCTCAGCACTCTCAGCTCCCATCAACTTCAAATCGGCATTAAGGGTGCTTAGCAGCACTCCGGATCAGATAAAAGTGACATAAACACTGCAAGAATTTAATTTGAGGATGAACCAGCCTGGCTGGTGCCATAGCCACAAGCAGCAGCAATGGCCTTTGGCTCCGGCAAGGAGCAGAGGTGACCAGGGACCCACAAAAGCCCCCTCTATCCAACCCTCCCTGCAGATGGGGCAGCCCAGATTTGGTCCCTTGACAGAGGACCGGGTCTCTAGTGTGGATGGAGTCTCTATGGTACATCAGTGCTCTTGCCCAGATAACTTTTCACAAGCATTGGAAGTTATTGCCTCCGTAGGATTCTTGTATAGGTGCTTGCACACGTCAAGACAGGTGCTTGAACTCAATGGGTAAGAATGGGGTGAGCTTTACAACCTCTAACTTTATATCTGGACCAGCTTGGTTCCCACTTTGTGTCACATTTATCTCTTGCAAACAAAGTGTCTTTCTCTCTTTAAGAGGAGAGCAATTCAGAAATAGCTGCACATTATGCCCTTTTAATATCTGCCCTTTGAAATCTAATACATTTCCACAAAAGCTTTTACATTATTTAAAATCTGTTCTAATTCTGGACCTCTTGCCGGCTTTGGCGAGGACTGGCTTTGCAACACTCTCCGGGCGAGAGCTGGTGAAGCTTTTATATTTATTCTCCCAACCTCAGAGTAACTCATTTTCCTGACAGCACAAGCTTCTCACAGACTATAAATTCTGAGCTCTGAGCAGAGGCTGAGGGTGGTTTGCTTAGATAGGGGCTCCCGGAGGGATTAAATGGCAACACAGCAGTTTCTCTTTACACATCCCTCTGGCTCCGCAGGGATGGGGACAAGGACAGGGCTGAGCTCTCCTGCCACCAGCACCCCCTCATCACCTCCTGCCCGGGGACGTCACCCATCCAAACCTTATAAAGACTTAAAAATAAATACAATTGATACCTGATTGCAGCATAACCAAAGAGAGACCTCCCGCCTCCCCCAGCGCTGCCCCCGTTTTTCAACACACAGGTGTTTGCGTGGCGAGGGCTGCCGAGACACAGCCTCTTCTGTCACCAGGCAGCCCCGTTCAGCCGTAAGAAGCCAAATTAACGAAGCTTTATTGTTTCAACTAATTGAGCTCATTTTTGACCAAAACCTGGGAGGGTGCCCGCTCCTGAGGAGCTCTGCAAACAGGTCAGAGATGAGCATCTGCGGGCACAACTCTGCCTAGCGTCCGGGAAAATGGGGCTACGGCATCTGTGGCACCAGCGCTGGCAGGTTATGGCACTAAACGTTTATCATCACATCGCTCACCAAAACAGCAATCCTGGTAAGAGGACCACATGCAGAGCAAGGCTAGCTGGAAGAAATCCCCTTCCTTTCCATTTCTGCTGCTGCTGTGAACATGAATTTGTAGAGAGGTGCCAGATGAAGAGTGACTTGTGCATGCAAGGGTGCGGAGCAGAGACTGCACCGTCAGAGACGGCAGCGATGCCCCCCGCCCCCATGCAAACCCTGGCCTCACCCCATGGTATTGCACCCCAAGGAGGCATCACCCCAAAGCTCCACTAGCCCCAGGCTCATGCTCCCAGCAGGGTACCACTTCTAGCACTTGATCCTTCAGGTTTGGGAAGCAAAGCTGCAGCGTCCCGATTCCAGCTTCCAGTGCGCTCCCTGCGCTTTATCCGCTCACCAAACATGCCGCCTGGAGCCCTTAAATCCATTATGATCTGATCACGGGTCCATTTGTTCCTGAGAGCTCAAGGTCTGCCATTGCACAGTCATAAAAAGTCGCACATTACCATCAATTAATCATTTCATCAGCACACCCTTCAAGGTGGTGCATATTTCTGGCTCTGACATACTCTTACCAATCTGCCCCTGTTGCGAAGTGTCTGATCCAATAGTGTTTTTAAATCATTCCCCATCTGTTGCTCTGAGATAGCACAAGGGTTGCCATTATTTAATTGCTAGCTGCTTTAGCTTTCACCCAGTGAAATCACATTAATCACTTCTGACTGTTTTAATTGCCTCAGTTGTCTATTGTTAAGTAAAAAAGGTTTCTATTATAGCAAACACATCCACAAAGCCTCGTGCTGAGGAGAAAGGAAGATTGCTGGGAAAATTAAGACATAAAAGAAATACCAACCATAGTCTATGCTTCCATTCAGCTATCCAAGGTAATTGCAAAGCACCTTAAAAAGTAATTAAGCCTCATGACACCCCTGAAGATAGGCACGATATAAATTATCCCCAGTTTTATTAATGAGAAAACGTAAGGACACAGCTTAGAAGTCTGATTTACAGATGTAGATACAGATAACATTTAGTACCCGAGTCTCCAGGAATCTCACCTCAGAAGAAGTCACACAGCTGCTTCCCAGAGCACTGGAAAGCTCAGTCACGAAGGTGCAGAAGATGCCAGATTGTGCAGCGATAAAGCGCAGTGAAACTCCATTCCCGTGACAAACCTGTCAGCTCCTGTGCACGTCCCCAGAGCTCTACATGGCGATGGGCTCATGTCACCCCAGGAACGCTCTATCGTATGGTGGGACATGACAGCGATGCCCAGGGCCATAAATGTCTGCTGCTGGCTGTAGCTCAAGGAAGGAGGTGGTCTCTGGAGCCCTTTCTATTTGCTGCTTGCACCCCTCACCTCCCCAGCCCATGCACGCACCCGAGGGCTACATCCCTGCTAAGATGCCTTCTCCACCTGGGCTGAGGCACAACATGGATACTCACTGTGCGGCACCACAACCCGGTCGAAGAACACAAGTCTGCCCCAGGGTGACTACCACCTTCGCATTTGCAGGCTCCAGTCCCTAAACGAAGCGGTGTTAACTAGGACAGCCCAAACATCAGCCCTTATCCTCCTCTTGCAGACCCAAAGCTTCAGCAACCAGCCCCCTGGTTTCTGCAGCTGTGCAAGAGCTCACTCCAAGTATCCCCACCCCATTCCTGATGGGGCAGAGAGCACTGCACTTGGCTTACTCTGTACTTACAAACACAGTTAGAAGCAAATCATTCCCAATTACTATCACAGAGCAACACAAGCCCATCCTGCATCAGGAATGTCACCCACTGGAGAGGTCATCTCCAGGAGACGACTCTCTCCTCACATGGATCTGCCCCCCTGTGCCGACAGGCCTCCGATACACAAGACAGTACTCACATTTTCCAAGCCTTGTTCATACAGGGGGCAGAACCAAAAGCTTCAGAGGTTATCACAGCCGCAAGACCACCTCGCAAACTTTGGCGTATCAAGCACCTTCCACCAGCCCCGTACTGTGCCAGCACAGCGACACAGAGGCGTGACACGACTGCGGTGCAGCAACACCACACGCTCCAACACACGTATCAATGGTCTGGTCCTCTCCTCCTGCCTGAAAGAGAGCTGGGGAGCTTCAAAAAGAGGACTTCATCACCATAGCATCATAGGACATAAACAGGATTTCAGCCATGGAAGAGTACCTCCAGCGCAGTGACCAGAAACCCTGAGCTCCTGGAGCCAAAGCAGCAAAGGACTCGTTTTTAACTCCCCTAATGTCACCGCTGTGATTTATTTCCCCGCAGCACATCCGCTCGCAGGCCTGTTTCCTTGGGCTTGGGAAGGGACCCGTGTTTGACTCCCCAGCTCCCAGGGCTCCTCCTCGTCAGAGACCCAACAGCCCTTGGGGATACACTTTCATCTTTCATTCAGTACGCCTTGCTAATCCGAACAATATAATTGATTTTCTATGTAGTTGGACCAATCCATCACAAGATGAGCACAGCTGTCTGGCTCAGTTAAGAGGTGGCGTGAGCAGTTTTGAGATATATATGCACACATCTATGTTTTCAGCTTATTCTCAGTGATTTTGCATTGTCTGTACAAATGAACAATTTTGTTATATTTTTGCAACATGCCCCCAAGTTGGTCTTTTTAGTAGTTATTTTTAAAAGCCTGCTAATATTTAAGCTATTATCCAGTAAAAGAAGTAGCAGCATAAAATTAATGAAGTATTCTTGTTTTTCATCTCATTCCCAATAGGAAATTAGCAGAGCAACGTAACAGCCTCATTTTTGGCAAAACCACGCTGAGATACAGGGATTCTGGATTTTTTTTTTTTCCCCTGAAGTCATTTGTACACTCTGCGTACAAGTAAGCAATAAAAAGTAAAACAGAGAGGAATCAGGAGGACGACACTGTCTAATGTTATATTTTGGTATTACTGCATTTCTGCAGCCCCCCCTACCTTAGAGGCAGCAGGCTTTCAGCAGCAAGCTGATTTACCCAGATCTTCAGTGAAGAAGGGAAGAAAATGAAGTGCACAATTCTCAGAATCTCCACGTGTGGAAATTAAAGCACTGGGTGAGATCGTAATTCTATGGAGTAGGTTAAAATGTTCACTAAGATTTTATATAGCTGGAAGAAACTTCCCTATTTTCCCCTCTATCTCACTTGTGACACAAAAATTAAGATAAATTCTCCACCTAAAGTCATTGGGGCAGATTTTCCAAAACATCAGGCTTTTAAAAAGAAAAACACGCACAACCAACAAGGCAGAGAGAAAAAATACTTCTTGGCTACTTAAACCAATTCCCTATGATATCCTGAGCCTGAATGTTTATTTGGAAAAAAACCTAAACATATGCAGGATATTTATGCTATTTCTCTTCAGCAGAAACATCCTCCCAATTCGAAGCTGGTTGTTACATGCAATATTTTTAGACATCCATGTGTGTCATCCAGTTAGGAAAAAATAAGAAAAAAGTAATTAGACAGGGTGTAAACAGGAAACCTCAAAAAACTTAAGCCAAAAAAAAGCTGACAGAATAACATATCTCCTGAAGCATAGCTTAAGAATGGGAAATCATGAAGGGTTTGGGTCAGAAGCAAACCCAAATGTGTTGCACTCCCTCCAGACCAGATTTCACATCCCACAACTGGGCAAATTACAGAGACATCACTTGGCATAGCTGGTTGTATCTGTTGCCAACTCTTATTTTTAAGACTTTTTTTATTTTAAGAAGGTCTGGAGTCTTCACTACTAGGGAAAGTAAAAAAAAACCAACCAAAACCCCTTCCAAACCCTAACAACTCTGTGGCCAGAGAGGATTATACATAAACTGCACATGATTTTGAGAGAAAATTGGGAACTGTTTCTACCATCAAAAAGCTCGGGGGTCTGTGCACACATCCCAGCTGCTCTCCCTTGGGATGTGCCATGACTTGGGCTCCAGCTCCCCACGTGCACACGCTTCTGGCACGACCACGTTGCACCGATGGGTAACTGTGACCTGCCCAGGGACAGGATGGCCACACCAGGGTGGTGCATCCACGTAACTACACACTGCTGGAAGCTTTAAAACCACCTTCCCATCCAGCAAGGCTTCACATCATTAACGCCCCAAACCCCACAGAAGCCTTTTGGGAATAGCAACCCTCTTCCCTTCCTCTCAAGACAAACCCTTCTGCTCAGGCACGGGTGTTACCGAGCACCTACAGGGGCTCAGCCTGGAAAACACCAAGTGTGACACCAGGGATTCGGTCCCAGCTGCACAGAACCACCCATGTTATTTCCATAAGCTCCTTGCAGAGGAACCACGTGAAATTAAACTTCACTGGCAGGTGAATAAGCTCTGGAAGATATTTTACATGCAGAAAAAAGCCTGCACTGATGCATCCAGTGACAAGAGGGAAAGGAGAAACATTTTCACTAAATAAACGACCGGCACACAAAGCCTTAAACCTTCAGTTTTAAAAGTGAGAAATTGAACTGCAGTGCGTCATTATAACATGGATTGTAAAAGCCAGATCATTTATCCTGAAACAGGCACATCGCCCCACAGCAGCTCAAGCAGAGAGCTGAAGAAAATCATACCGATAACAAAAAGCAGAAGAGCAATATTCCCACTCACTCACAAGATGCACACGGTCAGTTAGGAAATGCTTTGCCACACCGACCCAGCCTCCACAAAGCCTGCGGAACAGAGGGACCCAAAATCCTGCCGTCCTGCTTGACCAGTGACTCGGAGGCAGCAGCACTTTTTTTACAGGTGTAGGAGCCCAGAGAACCAGCCTTGCACTTAAAAGAGAATTTCATCTCAAAATCCCTACCTGAGCTGCAGTGAACTAGCTACAAAGCATCGCCAGTAATTTCCTGTAAGGGCTCTTATTCCAGGCCTCCCTTCGGTAACTCATATGCCTGTAAGAGTTTTCAAAGCTTAATATTGAAGCCCCTACACTGACCTCAGATTTTCATCGGCATTTAGGTGAGTTTTTTCCTTCAGTCCTGCGGGCATTTGGGATCAGATCCTCAGCTGCATTAGATCAGCATTGCTTCATTGACTTTGATACAACCAGCTGGCTGATGTCTGGCCCGTAAACATGCACAGCCTGACAAAAATATGAAATAAGATGCACAAATGTATTGCAATACGGAGCTGCCCTGGCTAGGCACATCTCAGGAAAATAAAAGCCTTTGCCTGTCCTTCTGGAAGGAAGGGGCCTGCATGCAGCTGGGGGGAAGAGGGAAAAAAGTCATAATGCTAGAAATGACCTCAGAGTTTCCTGGTGTGTCTGTTGGGAGAGCAAAGCCTCGTCATGTTCCAGCAGAGTCGCTCAAAGCTTTAAGGAATAAGCAGAAAAATAACGAACAGGAGTTTTGTTTTATACTAGCATTTCTATGGAAGCTTTTTAAAGGATCCACGTAAGTCTCCAAAACGCCTCGACACACACTTCTTGTCAGCCCGTTTGCAGCCCGCAGGTCCTCCCTGACCCGGCGTAGGTGCCCGTCACCAAGCGTCCTGTGGTAAGGGGGGACATGACACCCACGGGGGATTGGAAGCACCCCACCCTCACAGGGGTGTAGATCCGGGAAAGGGCAACGTGCCCCCACCCCACTGCCATACCCCAGCCCACACCTCTCCATCACCTCCTTTGCCAGCAAGGGATCGCTGTGCAGGAGCCCCCAGGTGATGCCTCCTCTGCCTGGTCACCCTCCCCTCGATGAAGTCTCCTGGACTCAACAATACTTCCTGCTAAACACAAAGGTTGGCTCTGGGTCCGAAAATTCGGGTTTCCCTGTGGTGTCTGCACACACCAGCCCGGGCAGCCGGTGGGTTCCCTGCCGCGGCATTGCAGCCTGGCTCACGCAGACACGATAAACTTGATGTGATCCCTTCAAAGGCAACAGCAGAGCTTCCACCAGCATTACAAGGGGCAGACCATGTCTCCAGACATACCGCCTCTCCTTCCTAATCTTCAAGTCATAAAGAAACCTTTGGCTGAAGTCCTGGCTCCAATGTAGTCAATGAATTTTGCCGTTAACTTTAATAGGGTCAGGATTTTGCCTTAAATCATTTGTTATCTTGCTATTAACCTTAACAGAAGCCAGTATCTGCTTAACATTAAATAGCCAGCAATGCACTGAAGTGGCTGGCTACATCTCTTGCCCTTCATGCTCTGGCAAGCCACCACATAGGACCCATCCCACCTCACCAGGGTGATGCCAAGTGCCACCCCCATCCTTCCCAAGGGCTGCAGAGCCCACCCTGGCTCTGCACGCTCCCGTCCCAGTGCTCACGGGGTATTGACCCGCAGCAATTGCGGGAACTGTACAGAGCCATTCCCGACCTCGGGGTGTCCCTGTGCTTCTTGTCTCAGGGCAGCCAGACCCGACAATGCAGCATGCACAGAAATAATGTTTTAAGATGAGACAGACCAGAGAAAACTTAAGTGCAAGCTGGTACAAATGCCCCTTTGATGATGCTTTTCCATGGAAAGGTTGGCGCTGCTGAAGTTTGGCAAAGAGTTCGAGATAAAACACACCGCCTGGAACAGGGGGCTAAGCGGCTCCCCGGATTGCATTGCACCTTCCTAAAATAGCCACGTGAACTGAAGATCCGATGAAAAAACTGGCTCCTGCAGAGCATCAACTGACTTTCATGTAAGCCCCACCAGCTGAGCCAGTAAAAAAATCTGGCAAAGCAACAGCCCCAGTGCTCTCCCTCACTGCAGGCACCATGGCTTTTCAGGGCCAAGTGCCAACACACTTTCCATGTGATTCTCCCTTTTCCCCATTTATTCTATTTCTCATTGCAGGGGATGGCAAATCTAAGGGACTCTCACTTGTTTTATTGATGGTTTACTGATTTGTACAGGACAACAGGTACAGCCTCTTGTGGTCATTAGAAAGATCCCACTCGAGCAGGTCACAAGGCTTTAAACATCCTCCTTCTCTCCCAAAATGCCCAAATGCAATGCTCAGGACTAATGAGCACACTGCAATAAAACCACCAAAAATCCAAAGAACAGTGACAAATGAAAATCCAGGGAACAAATTAATTCAGTCTTCCTCAAAATGATAAACACAGTATCCCAGCCAGAAGATAAAGCCCTTTGCCAAGAGCAAAATATAAACAGGAGAGGTGCTGCTTCTTGGTCTCTACCAGGAGTGTGCAATGTAAAAAACCAAACTCTCTCCTCCCCACAGGGAAATTTTGCAGTGTGGTTGCCTTGCCTGATGCTACTGAAGGTGGTTTCACATTGCTGCTGCTCCCTCCCGCGTGGGGGTGCAGGGGGTGTTCACCCACACACAACCTGCGCACCAGCACGTGGACGAGCGTGCTACAAGCGTGCAGGCAACATCGATTCCCACAGCACGAGGCAGAGGGATGTGCTGCTGCAGAAAAGCCTTTGCTGGCTCCGCTGGCCCCACGCTTTTCAGCTGACAAGCGTCATCCAGACAGCACCTCACTTCTCCTGACACCGCCAAAGGCCATGGGATCTCGTCAGCAGTGTTACCAGTAGACGCTCTCCCTCTGACAACAGAGCGGGAGAGGTTAGCCATCTTCTTGAAGGAATAGCCCACTTGTTGCATCAGTATTCTCCTTATATTACAGGCATCTCATACTCAAAACCAAAGTGTTTCTCAAACAGGTCATGTCATTCCACAGGTGCTGACGTTGCCCTTACTATCACTTTGCAGTGTATTTAGAACAGCAGCAAGAAAAGAGTAGACAGGCGACTACAGCTAATCCTAAAAATCAGGAAAATTAATAGGAAACAATCAGTGCAAATCTGCCACAAATATCAAGTCAATAAAATACTTCATCCAACATCTGCTTTCCTTGGCAGAACACAGCTAATAAATTAGTGTCTGGTGGAGACATGCTTATCACCAACAGCTCTGAGGCACTGCAGTCAGGTCATTACCGCACACAAGCCCATAGTGATGTTTTGTTCCAGTGCAATCTCCTGGGAACCCAGGGAAAAAAAAGATCCTGTAGGATCAGAGAGCTTTCCTGACACTACCCAACAGAGCAAATGCAGTGTTGGCCCCGGCTGGGAGGCAGCAGCATCCTCTGCCCAGGAATGAGTGGTACCCACCGTGGGGCAGGACTGGACACCTGAGCTCCTGCAACCTGTTCTGACCTGCACTCCTCAACCAGGAGGTCAGAGGCAAATCAGTTAAGCTCCTGCTTCTTTGCCTACGTCTCTACAACACAAGTGTCAGGGGATATTCTGTGCAGAGCTTCTGGTAACTTTTTATGTTTTAACCCACCCCAGAAGCCACCTCCAACCCACTTGGAACAGAAACTCATCTTTCTCTGTTATGGGAATAGTTACAGAAAACTAAAAAAACAAACCCCAGAGACCTGCACCCTGCCCTTGATGCCTCTTTGCCTCTGCCCAGCCCTGAAGCTCTCCCCTGTCTCTCTGATGGCTTCTCACAGGCTTCTCTGTCCCCCCCACTATACTTCTTGCTTCTCTACCACCCTCCTGCTCACCCCAGGGTGGGTTTTTGAGGGAAGGCTCCTGAGGCTGGAGACATAAACCTGGACCAAATATCCGCCATCCTCTCCAGGCATCATCACATCCTCTGAGAGTATCTTGCATCTCTTCCCCTCCTGTCCCGTTGGGGTCCTTGCACCCAGCTCATCTCCCATCCCGTCCCCATCCTCCCCTTGGACTTTTCCAGCCGCTCTCCTGTTTGGCAGCAACCCGTCAGGAAACCCAGACGCCAGCCTTGAACAGACATGAGGTAAGCAGGCAATGAAAATTACTTTTTTTAAAAAAAAGGGTGTATCACAAGTCCATCTGAACTGCCTTTAACTTCTGTAATTTAAAAAAAAAAATGCAAAGAGCAAGCAAATAAACCAAGAAAAGCCTGAAATCCTAAGCTCTCTGGAAGAAGGCCAAATAGCGGGTATGGGCACTGAGCGGCGTTCCGGCAGCAGCGAGCCAGCCTGCCCAGCACCAGCACCTTGCCAGGCACTGGGGGGGGGGGGGGTGTGGATGGATTTGGACGGCTCCACACTCCACTTTTAAAGCAGAACAAGCACTTCGGATCAAAGGCTCTTTCTGAACGACCGTTAACGAGCTCCATGTGCTCTGCTGCATCTCCAGCGCAAACCTCTTCATGAGTTGGGTTTTTATTTTTTTGGGCAAGAGGGGTGGGGACCTTACTGATGAGACATTTAATAGTGACATGCTGAAAGGAGCTACTGTACCAAGCACTGACCGCCTTTTCTCTGGACTTTATGAATCTGTGCTTTGATTTAAATCATATCTCAGAGCAGCCTATAAGGGTAATCTCTGAAAATGCATTTTCTCTGTAATCAGAAATTATAGACCCTGTTCTCCAGCTGCAGCAGCAAAGTTACCAGAATCAAGTTTGTATTTAGCACTTTCCTAAAACAGCTAAGGCAACGCTTGCAACAAAGGCAGGAAAAAGCAGCTGTAAATGCTCAGAGTAAACAAACAGCCCCTTATCTCCACAATGGAGTGCAAAAGATGCAAAGAAATTTTTATAGACTGATCTTTCAGGGAAAGAAAAAAAAAAAGAGCAAGCAAAAAGGTTTCAGCCTGCACTGCCAAAGCACCCCAAAGCAAACTGACTTTGCTCTGTGCTGTTTTCTGGCTGCCTGCTCTCTGGCACTCACAGCTCCAAGCTCTGCACGATGTTTTAGCCCGGGTACAATGTAAAAGCACTAAACAATGTTATCTGTTGCTGCTAAGCATCAGAAATTAAAATATAGCCTCTTACCTCCAAGCCACACTCCCTGCTGGTTTAAAAGGACTGAAGAAACCCAGGAACTACTCAACGGCGTGCATGTGCTAAGCCTTCATGTTTCTGTACATTCAAGCTGGGGAAGAAGGGAGACACGAACCCAGACTTGTTCCGTTGCCATATAATCTCAAGGAAGTGACCTTCACATTTGTTGCTTTGATTACAGATTCAGAAACAAAACCCTTTCCAGCATGAGTCAAGGGACACAAGAGGGTGAAACGTGATTGTTAGAAATGCAGGCAAGCTGGGAAAGCATTACAATTATTTTTTTTCCTTTGTAATATTAACCCCTTTATTATGAAACAAACCCAAGTAAAAACCCAGCAGTTACAGACCAAAGGCACAGGACAAGGTGCCAGCCCTGGGGCAGTGAGACACTTGGTGGGACCAGGGTCCCTGCCAGCCCCTCTGCACCCCAAGAGCCATCCAAGGACCCCCATGCCAACAGCTCTGCGCTTGTTGGGAGCTGCCATCGGCCCTCTGGCTCTTCCTCCCCACGCATCTGCATCCAGGGGACAGGAGGGGCCTTTATGCTAAAACTTGGCACGGTGCTGAAGTTTCAAGCTGCCTCCGCTTTTGGCCCCTAGGAGCGGGGGCTTAGTCCTGCGGCCACAGGGAGGTTCAGCTACCGATCTGAAGGTATAGGGGTAAGTGAAGATAACCAGAGCTTGTCCTCACATCGTACACTCACATCTCCACAGTCCCCTGCTGCGACAGACACCCCCAGGTACAGCATTTCACTGGATTTCCCCAGCTCCTTTCCAAAACATGTTCTGGTCCGCTACCTCTGATGGGGGCTACTGTGCATCAAGGGAGGGAACCGGGAGCGTGGACAGAGGCTACACCCTTGGCCATCAATCCGAATTTGTTCTGAGGTCAGGGTTGGTCTCCAGGAGTGTAATTTGCTGCTGGTAGAGGTGCAGAAGTAAATCATGTGCCTGCTGTTCTCCTGCTCCCTTCACAGGACTTCAGTGTGCAAAACGTCAAGTTATACTTAAAGGACATCTCGCTCCTCTCCCTGATTTCCTCTGCTCTGGTCCATCAACCTACACAGCTTCATACTCCTCTGGGCTTTGACACAGCAATGCTAATTGCGTCAGGAGGAGCAGAGGTATCACAACAGCACAAAAACTGAGCTCTCCTCCAAAAGAAACATCGGACGACTATATAACACTGCTTTCATCAAAAATAAATAACAAAATGGAAAACTGAAGAACTGTGCACCCAAATCCAGGAGGCTGTAATCTCCAGAGCTCCAACCTGACCTCCAGGCAGGTACACAAGAGGCACGAGATCTCAAATTTATACATGCAGTTACTTCAACATCCAAAATAAAAGCCTGCTCCTCCTTCACAAACACAGATCCGTGTTATTAATCTCCTTTTATGTGATACGAGCATGGGTACCCAAGCATTTAAATCAGACCACTGACTCACATCCTCTGGCTACATAAATCATGGTAGGAAGACTGATGCCAAGGGAACACCACAGCCCAGGACCACGGCATCCAAAACAGGCTGGAAGCCACAGGCTGAGGGAACATCATGAAACGCTACCAGAGCGGGGAGGAGCTCTGGACACGCAGCAAGACAACCTCGCCTGGGAGCGAGAGCGACCTCTTCCCTTCAGCTGGATGCTCTCCAGTTATTTATGCTCCCAACTGACCCGTCACTATGCACAGAGAGGACAAACCACAAAGGTTTTTCCACCTCAACTTTTATAATCTATGAGTCTGTTTTAATAGAAAAGTTAAGTTCAACACCTGGAATAAGCTAACTTGCTTTTACCAGCATGGGAAGCAAGAACCTCAGGGTCAAGCTTTTGAAAGCAACACACAGTTCCCGCTTCTTAAAGGTACTGAGCCCTCCTGGTCCAGCTAAACTTCCCCGAACAGGAGGCTCCACGTACCAAGTGTTTGAGGCCAACAACAGGCTCCATTAAGCTGCAGAGCACTGCATAAAGCCAGAGCCTTACTGACGCTGCTGGGAAGAGAAAAGCAGGGCTGCCTGGTCCACAGGATCAAACAGCGTGAGTCAGCCCCGCTCCCCTCGCCCGGGGCTGCCTCCGTAAATTACCATCAATCCAGACACCTCCAGCGGGTACCTCACCCCAGCTACCCCAGACACCTGGCATGCAGCAAGGTGCCAGAGACATCTCGCTCTCCTTGTTTAACGCAGAGGAACTAGCTTTGATCAAATATCCACCTTTTAAATAGCTGCAGACAAAGAGAGGGTTTTTTTCCCCTGAAGTTACTTTGTAAAAGTTAACATTCTCATAGTCATGAGACTACAAAAGCTCTCCACACAATGCTCAGTATTACAGGTTTCACAAAAAAACCATAAGCTGGCCCCACATCAGGCAGGAGGATGCCAGGTCAGGTCCAGTCAACTGGTCCAGACTGCACCAGCAACCTAAGGGGTGGCAGCTGAGACAGCTTAGGGAGAGTATTTCAGAGTAACAAACTTGCACTTGCCTCCAAAACACAAGTTCCAAAGCCCCAAAATAAGATGGAAAATAGACAGTGAGTCATTTTTCCTTAGAGAAATGACGTAAAGGTTACCTGGGTGGTGCCAACTTCTGCCCTGCTGGGATAACCACAGGGACAGGAATAGCTGGAGGAGGGGAAGAGCACAGGTCCTTGGAGGATCCGGGGCTTCCAAACAAATACACATCTGGGCCGTGTAATTCAGCTGTACTCTGGGCCACAGATAATTTTTCTAAACAAGAAAAAAAAAATACAGCGCACCCGTAAGAAGTTCCAGCAGTGGCAAAAGCTGTTGGAGCAGCAAGAGTTGAGCAGGGGAAGTCTCTGCAATGTGGAAGCCACCAGGAGAAAAGCTCCAAGCTGGGCTTTGGGGATGGCAGCGCTGCGACTCCTCGCCAAAGGGTACGTAACCCCACAGCAAACGCAGCACACCCCAGCCTCTCTGAATAAGGTGAACGGGTGCAATGTGCTCGATATGAGAGAGGAATTACTCCCACTTTCGCTGAAGCTTAGCAAACACTGACTTACGTGCCTAAGTGCACCTGCCCAACCAGATTCCCAATGGGCTTCATCCACACCGACATACTTGCTCTCCCAAAACAACTGTGGCAACCAGACACGTCCAGTTCAGTGTCAGCCAAACAACTCCACACTCAGCATGATGGGGACCTCTTTGCCTAGGGCAGCCACCTTTCTGGAGAGATCGTTCCCTTATTCTTTTCCTGTCTGTCTACCACCTCAGCTCTCCTCTCCTATTGCACTTCTGCCTTTCCCCCCCCCCCACCTGTTTGTTTTCCCACACTTTCTTGCAAGTTTGTGCTCAGTTTGGAGTATCGGGGGGGTTGACATACACCTGAATGGGGTCAGTATGATTTTTTTTTTAATTCCCCGGTCTCTGTCCTCTTTCCTTTCTTGTACAGCTTGTACTTTTCAAGCTATGTAATTCTTGCACCACCCTCTCCTACTCTTCCAACTTATGCACTCCCATCCTCTTACATATGAGCCAACACCCTGCCTGCATAAGATGCACAAGCACAGCCTTCTCCACAGCGTACACCCTTCTGCCCAGCCCACATCACTACCTAGAAACCACTGACCTAACAAAAAGCAAAACCAGGATGCTCAGAAAACAGCCCGTGATTAGCAGCGGCCATGCGGTACACACGCCGTATGCAGTAGCTGCTCCATCACCACTCCCAGCTCTGCTGGCACCGCACACTTGCACCCCATGGCGAGCAGGAAGATGAACGCTGGGGCACCCATCACCGAGACAGCACCTATCCTACATCAGCTGGAAAACCAACTACCTAAACATTGCAGTCTTAAATCTAACGTTGTTTGAATCGTCAATGATGGCTTTTAACGGCTAAACAGCACATTCAGTCTGCTCTCAGCATTTTGATGACCTTTAGTCTCCCCACCTCTCCTTCCTCAACACAGAGTTGATGCATGTTTAAATGAATGACAGATCAATTAGCAGGGAAAAGTGTACATGTGTATTTGTGTGTGGGAGGGTATTTAAGCTAATATATTCCAGTGCTGATAGCTTTATCCTCTTTACAGGCTCTGAGAATGAACTGGCCTCCATCTGTACAGAAGATTAGTAGAATTACTAATCACTAATTATGACTCAGAGGTTTTAAGAGCAATGCAGACTGTACAAGGGTGGCCTGATTTTTTAGAAAATGAGGAGACAAAGATAGCACAGTGTTATTTTAAGCACATGGACAGTCCATCCAAGATTGCAAAGAACTGCAGTGACAGAGCTAGCAAAGGGAGTGACAGAAAGCTAAACACTCAGAAGGACAAAAAAAAAGAAGTATGGAAAAACCAGCATGTGCTTGAAACACTTTTAATTTGCCTTTTCATAAGCCTCTTGTTCAGTCAGAGCAAGCTGGCCAGCCTCTCTGCACAAGACCAAAAAGGAGATTTATCCAGGGAAGTTCACGCAGTGATACCTTTGGACAAGAGTCTGCTTCTGAGAAGTGGCGCCAGCGACATTTGAAATCCAACGTATTTTGTGAACTGCGTCAGATTGAAGAAAAAAATGTTTATACAGTCCAAAGCGGGTAGTGAATAGAAGGCACTGTTTGAAACTGGCACTGCAACACCCTGAAGGAAATGAGATGAAGTTCACAGTCTGGTTGTGAAGTTTGTCAGCTAGGGAAGAGGGAGGAGCAGTACAAAAATCATATTTTTGTTTGAATAAACGGTCTCAAACAGAAAATGCTACATCATGAGCTCAAATGGAAATGTCTGGCAGAGAACTTTGGAAAGCTGCTGTTGGGACTGTGTAAAGCCAAGTTTAACTCTAAGCTGTCGGGAGGCAGTGCCTGGAGCTGGTCCTGTTCTCAGCTCTGCAAGAGGCTCCCCCCCACCCCAGCGACACCTCCACGTGCCGTGCTTGGACATGACGGGGGTTCCACACAGAGGCAGGGCTCCGCAGGTGATGTGCGAGCAGTGTCACAGCATTAGATCAGATCCCTTCAAAAAGAAAAACAGCTGGATGAAAGCAGTCAGGGCAAAGCTTTTCCAGAGCATCCGGTAGTTCCCAGTGACCAAGGTTAAGTCTTTGAAGGGGCACATATTCAGCATCCTCTAAAAAGGTCTGAGCTCCCTTTGGAAAGCCTTGACCCATAAGGACACCCGAGATGCTCCCTCTGAGCATCGCTCGCAGGGTCTGTCCGGTGCGGAGCAGGGAAAGCTCTGCCCTGACAACACAACACTTCCCCTTCATGCTCACCCTCGCCGCTCCAGCACCACTTTTCATCATTGTGGAAAAAAAAGGCATCTCCGATTTGTTGTCAGCATTTTTATAACAAAAAGTTAAGGTGTGGTAGCAGAGGAAACACAGTCCTTACTATGCAAACCAACTACGTTAGCACCATCGGAAACAGAAGTCAACCGCTTCCTCTCGCTCCTCCACCCCAGGTACATATGGGATGGACACACGTACAAAGATTATTTATTGTGCTTCATCAGGAAATTTTTTTTTCACTTCAAAGGAAGTGACCTTTCAGAGGTTAAAAAGCACTTTGTCCAACAAGCCACATGAATTCAATTTACACTCTTACACCAGAGATTGCTAGTCAAATTACTAGTGTAACCAAATAATTTAATCACAGAGATGCTCCCATACCCAGTTTCATGTCCAGCAGATATTAATCACAACATGTCATCATATTCTGCAGGGAGTTTGGGGACAGTTTGCCTAGTTTCTCTTTTCCACTTCGCATTGAGCGGACTAACATGCATTTTCATGCTGACACTGAAGCATTCACTTGACCAGTTTTTAATTTATAGAATTAGCTGCACTATCAGACAGACTCCAACGCAATGTATCTTTCATGCTTAAAGCATAGGGCCTAATGAGGACTGACTGCAATGGAATTTCTAGGAAAAAATTGGTGTTTGTACCTCAGGGCAAGATGTGCACCAGAACACGGTAGTGTTGACATCCCAATGAAAGTCAGGCCAGTGGTAACGCAAGTAACTAAACATGGGATAGATGTTGATCCTGAAAGTTTTTGGCTTTGACACTGCTTATTAACCTCATTTATATAAAAATTACACTTTCTGTTTTACTGCTCTATAATTAAATCTAAGACAGGTGGCCTATAAAACCAGCATGTGGAAAGCCCTGCCAAAAGCTTTATTTTGGAAGAGTATCAGGACACCCAGAAGTGCCATGCTATCCTGCTGTGGGCATCAGGAGGGGCTCTGGGAAGATCCCCCAAGCCCAGCTGGCAGGCCCCAGCACTACGTGCCCGATCTCCACAAAACACATCCCTCGCTTTTCCCTTATAGGAAACAGGTACCCTTGTATGAAGGCTTCTATGCCAAATTCTCCCTTAGGATTTTTTCCAAGCCCTAATAGCCCAAATAACTCGTATTGACTTGCTGCAGTTGAAGATCTGTGCCAGCTCTTCCATCAGCTGTCTCTGCAAGTCTCTTTTCTAGGACAGGCTTTCAGATGCTCTCTGTCACGGACAAGACAATGTTCCCTGGCACACAACCTGAGTGCTCACAGAGGATAAATGTACATATTGTGCAACCCCCCTCCCCATGCCTGGGTTCAGAGGTTATTTCAGAGTGAAACGGGACACCCCGTCAGCACTTTGGCTCAAACTCCTCCAGATGAATAGGCTTTGGGCAAATAGGACATCCCTTCTCCTTTGGCGGATGGCACAGATGATGGCAGCACCCCGGAGCAGACACCAGCTTGGGGAAGTGCCTGAGCTCGGCTCGCTGGGCTGTGGCTGAATTCCCTGCACCAGGGACCGATGAAACAACAGCCAGTGAGACCTTGGAAGGTGTTTCCTACACACACACGCTAGAAACAAGGCTGAAGAGAAGGTGACTGACAAAGGCTGGTTTGTTCTTGTCAGGGTTTTTTTTTTTTTGTACTCAAAGCTGCTAAGGCAGGTAAAGGCTTTATGCTGGCAGAGAGGATTTCAGCTTCCCCTGGCCAGGCGGCTCTGCCCGCATGACAGCCCCTGCACCTGCCAACTTCAAAAGACATCGGTGAGAGCCCTGCGTAGAAAGGCTTCTCCTGTTAGTGGCTTCTCTGTGCTGGGACTCAAGCTCAGGTTTCCCATGAGGCTAGCAAGCATTTCATTAAAAAACACCAAAAAAGAAAAATTAAAAACAACAACAACGTCCCAAAAGTTACCAGCCCAGGGAAAAGCAATCCCACTGGCTTTCCTTTCACCAGCAATGTACTGATGATTAAAAAAAGACCTGCTAGCAGTATCCAACTTACCTGAAAATATCCACAAAGCAATGTGAATCCCAGCTATGGATCAAAGCAAACTGAAGCCTCCAGGGCTGCCCAGCTGTGCAAGTGCCTGTCACCTCATCCCTCTCTGCATGTCCCTTGCACATAGCTCAGCGACAAAGTTCTGACTTGTTTCCTGATTTGTTACACTGTGTACAGCCCAGGGAGTCCTCAGAGAAGGCACAAGCATAGGTTTAGTCAAAAGAGCCTTTATATTCAACTCATGGTATTTTTTTTTTTTTTTACACCTGGAATATGAATGTGAAGGAGTTACAGAAATATGAACATTCTTGCTGAAGCCAAAGTGGGAAAAGACTTTGTTAAGCACCTCTCCAGGTGCCAATATTAAGAACACAAGGCAAACCCATGCTTTCATCTGGCTGCACTAACTACAGGACTTCTAGCAAAAATTTGAGAATACAAATAGCATCCCTGGTAGGTAGAAGAGCATTATTATCTATTTTACAGACAAAGAACAGGGGCACAGCAAAGGAAGACAATTTCCCAGGATAACGCAGGATCTATGGTAATGACGGGACACGAAATCTCATGTCCAAGATGAGAGCCTAGTCCCATAGACACTGCAACATCCGCCTCCTCAGAGCAACAACCCCCTGGAGAGCTCTGCACTTCTCACTCCTGTATTCCTCCAGCAAGCCCAAGGTGAACAAATCTAACACAGCATGGCTCCGAGTACATTTCTGCATGCAGGGGTCATCCAGCTACATTTGTTAGATGTTTTTATAGCTTGAAGTGTTCAAAAAAATAATATTTGATTCAACTTCTTATAGGGCTTCAACATCCAGACCAGTGACATTTAACACTGTGTGCTCAGTCCTGCACTCACAGGGCTCAGCCAGAATACTGCCAGTGGTTTTAGCAGCAAAGAGCCAAGACCTTGGCACAAAAAGCAACATGTTGTGCAACCCAAGGAAGAGCTGCAGGGCATTCTTTCAGCCATCTCTTTAATACACCCCAAATTACCACTAGGAAATTCCTGACATTAAAATGTGCGAGTTGCCTTGTTTCTGCCCAGTTCCACCTCCCAGGGATAACACAGCAAAGTCCATCCCTCGGAGCAGTGAGCACAGAGCAACAGGTCATTATATTTCCCCAGCAGTGAGGCTGTGCTCTCTGCATGGCTGTGACAAGCTGTGGGGGCAGAGGGGACCGGGGAAGGGGTGCTCCTAGTCCACCCCGGCTCACAGGCCACCTGGAAGGATGACAGAAGGACCAATCTCCTCTTTTTACCCATTTTCACATCCCCACTTTAGGACACAGACACAAGTCAGTGATGCTTTTCATAAAGACAAGCCAGATTAATCCACCAACAGCCCCTAAGACACAGTAAGTTTGGCCAGAGATACAGTCACTTTATTTTGGAAAAAATCTTTTCACTTCAAGCCAGCCATCAGAGAATCACAGCTGAGCAGGCTGAATACAGCTGTTGTCAGAGCTGGTCCGTACCGAGCTGTTATTCCAGCCCTGGAGGGATGGGGTTTGCCTCCATGGGGATGCAGCAGGGAGCAAAGGCAGTCTGAGCTCCACAGTCTTAACACAAACAGCCTCCAAAAATAACACCCCGACAGTACAGGTGTAGCTGGATTTTATTTATAGAGAGCAAAGGGAGCCAGGGCTGTGTCCCACATTTCATCAGGCCAGTAAAGGTGGGCAAATGGGGAGCAACGATGCCCGTATTCCTGCGTTGCCTAACTATACATGATCCATATTCCTCAAGTGACACACATGTCACATATATCACAGTGTTTACACCCATCATCTGCACAAGATGCCAAGGTGCATTCGAGCACTTGTAAGCACTTCTATCACTGTAAAGCTGTTCTCCCACTCCTGGGCATATCTTAAAGCTAAATAGCAACAGACCCTTTGGGATTAAAGAGGCACAGATGTCCTTTCAGCATGACTTTCCCATGGAAGTTACATCCTGATGGCTCTGGAGAGCTGTTTGCTATGAGCTGTGTCATTCTGTGTTGCAACACACCAGGGAGAGAGGAGAAACAGCTTTGAAATATTCAACATCATCTAGCAAACACGCACACTGACACTGTGACCAGGCACACATCACAAGTTTACGTGTGGGACAAAAATAAATACAGACACACAAAAATAAGTAACTGCCAGCAAAAACAGACTCCGAAAAGAGTGACACCACCCTAACTGCAACTGGATACCACAGTAACTAAAAGTATGGTGCTGTAGGTTTTTGCCTGCAGGAAGGGGAACCTCCCAATAGTTGTTTCAGGACTCATTGCAGCCCCCCCAAACAGCAATCCCCCTGCAATGCAAAGTACGATCACATTACAGTCTGCTGCCAGTCAGCAACACACACACAGCAGAAAAAGCTACAGCCAGTCTCTCCCACAGCAGCATCGTGCTCCAAGCGCCCGATGGCAGCGCAGGCTGAGAGCTGAGCTCCATCTCCCAGATCCCAAGCGCAAGGATGGTGGCCAGCAAGAGGGGCTCCCGGCTGCCCAAACACTTTTAGATAAACTGGTTGATAAAACACATTTAACATAGGAAGTATCTCCCCCAAAGCCAGAAGTCGGGGCAGAGGCACAGCGCTGGCTGTTTGAAAGCGGTATTTGACAACAGCTCAGACTATCAGCCTGCCGGGTATCCTCATGCCAGGGCTGCGTGAGCTGCGGCTCTGGCACGATGCTCTTCCCCTCATCCCATCCCAGCCGCCGCACCCGGGATGCGTGCACTGAGCAATCAGACAGGTGAGCAAGCACATGTCTGTCCGGTGGCACGATACTTTTTTTTAAAAAACAAAACCTGGGGCGATTACCGGGGGGTTTTACCTGGTAGACATCCCGGAGGCCGCACCATGCTCGCAGGGCTTGCCGACAAGCCCGCAGCCGGGCAGCGTACCACCTCCTCAGTGCCGCCACCGTCACCGTCCAGACGAAGCGGCTCCCGCTGAACAGCAGATCCTCCACCCCGCACATGAACACCGAAGCCATGAGCTGCTCCCGTCGGCAAAACAAAATCCCCGTCCCGGCTGGCTCTCGCTCCCTCGTTCAAACGCCTGGCATGACGGCAGCCCGGCTTTATACGGCGGGCGGAGGGCAGGGGTGTTGCACAGAGCCAGGGTCAAGCCTTAAAACAAACTCCTCTTTCACGGCGCTTCCTGGGCAGATTCCCAGGCATGCCCCAGCCGCCCGCGCCTGAAGCCGAGCCAGCGGCTGCAGTAGCTCAGCCCTACCAGCAGCTCACACAGCAGCCTTGTCCTTCTTAGCAGCTTATATAAATCTCTGTTAAGCTCCAGTAGCTACCACTATGTTTTCTAATTAAATTTTAACCCTTTTGCCATATGCACTGACAACCACCCCATTTAGACGCTACAGGAAAAGAAGGAAACCGCTCGCGAGCGTTAATCGCCACCATGGTTCAGTAAGCTGGGCAGGCGCTTCGCACGCAGCTCCCGCCTAACACCCAGCGCTATCTGCCTCCAACACCTCATTATCTGCCATACAGGGAACAAAGCTGTCATCGTTTTCTCCCAGCTCAAATTATACACTAGAAATCCTATTTTAAAAAGCACCTTCAGGAGCCAGAGAATGGAGAAAGAAGAAAAAAAAGGAATCAGATTACTCCTGCAGATATAGATGCACTAACTTTTTTTCCAGCTCAGATCATAGCAGATGCCCAGAGCACAGAACCATCTCCCTGCTCTAAGCCTCTCCCTTGGTTGTTGCATCATACTGATTCAATGCTCAACACCTGCTAAGAGACAATTTTGTTCTACTCTTAAACTAACACAACTCCATTAATGCAGCATTTGCTGCATGAGAAAAAGCTGCCTGTGCTAGTTGAGCTCCTCACAAACAGCCCACAGCAAATAAACACTGAAATAATAGTCCACAAGAGAATCCAGCCTTGCCTCGATACTTGGTATAAAATTAAGCAGCACCCTGCCCCTTTGGGGCTTAAACTGTTAATGCCAGCAAGCCACACCTTTCATTCATGAGCTCTTTCCTATTAAAAGCTAAGGAAGGGTGGAAGTCAAAGGGCAATTAATCTTTTTAACACCCCTCAGAGGATTTGACATTTCCTAAGCTTTTTGGGCCAGAAGCTGCAAGTGGGGGGGCACATGCCCCCATCCACGCCTTGCTGAAAGAGCAGATTTTTGGCTAAGACCATCAGCAAGACCAATCTGTAAAAGTTCTCTTGTGCAACAGAATGAATGAAAAGGGGACAGGAACAGCTTGCAGAAAGCTGGATGGGAAAGTTAAATCCCATGGCATTGCTGGTACTGCTTCCACAAGGGCACTGCCTGCAGACAGCCTCGACACCAGAGCTGCAGCAGCCCCATCCCAAACACTCTTCATGGAAGACACCCTGCATCCCTGTAGCACAGGGCAAATATTCACAAAACCCATTTCATTCCATATTAATCCACCTTCTTCGTATTGCAAGAGCCTACACTCACGCACGGTGAGCTCCCATGTCATAGTTGGGGTGATGTAATTCTGTAGACAGATGACTGCCTGTTTTAGACAGACTTTGGACCTGTGTCTCTGAGCACCACACTTTTTCCTTTTTATGCCTAACGAAGCAAAAGCAGCTCTGCTTGTGCTAGTATCTATTGGCTATGCTGCTGCCAAGGAGTTTAAGTCTCTCCCAGCCTTGCTTTCACACAGGAAAAAGAACTATATTTCAAGTGTTATTAGAAGCTGTTACAAAGTGAGCCGGTGCAGAGATACAGCTTGTTATAACAAGAGGCAAGTAAAGACTCAGGCTCTACATGGAAATCCAGCACCCACGTACCCACCCCCAAGAGTTCTATTGCCCCTTTGACTGCTGTTTTAGAGCCTGTGGCCACAAGGAAGTCTTCCTCCCCCTCCTCCAATGCTGGCCATCACCACAATTCTGTGTTTAGAGGACTACATGAGTGTACAAAATGGAAAAAGTTTCCATCTTCCACCGGAAGAGAGCAGTGACAAATATCTACAGAGAATTACTCCAATAACTTAAGCCAGTACCAGCGCCAGGCTCGGCAGCGGGTAACTGCCATTCCCTTAGATAACGCTGCTTTGGAGAGGAACCAGCCAGGAAAATCTCCAATGGCATCTGTGCGTTAAGGTCAAGTCATATCCAAATTTAAACAGAGATAAAAAAAGAAAATCCAGTTTTCAACTTCCATTTCTAAAAGAAAAGGAGCTTTGTAGCTAAAGAACAGCGCAGGGAACAGCTCTGTCCTGCGCCAGGAAAATCCAACCAACCCACCATGAAAAGTTTAAATGTTTCTGCTCTGGGCCTCCTGTCCTCAGTGCCTTCTCATTTTCCCTATCACTTAACTAGATTGAAAAATTAAGGATGAGTATTTTCTCCTTTAACACAGCACAAGGGATTTATTTTTAAAATTGGTCTATGATCCATGGTATCTTTACATTGAACTTACACATTTTGCACAGTTACTCTTTACGCTTCACAAGTTACTGCATGCCTGAGCAATGGCCTCAGATGGCTCCATCTCAGAAGGCAGAGCCATATGTGCTCACACCCTCCCTCCTCAGTACTCCCAACCACTTTACCCATCAATATTTCCATTACCTTGTGCAGGCTTTATGCCCTTACAGTAAAGTTATAGCTCCACATGTAGGCTAGAGCAAGGCAAGAACCTTCTCGCCACCCTTACTTAGGGTACATGGGCTTCAAAGTCCAGTCTCATGAATAAAAGCTTCTCATACATCTTGTCATCCCTTCCGCAGATGAAGTAGGTGATAAAGAAATAAGCAGCAAGTGCCATCTGGACTTCACCTTCCCAGTTGACCCTTGAACCTGCGGCATAGCATTGGACACTCACAGAACAAAAAAGAACAAAGAAAGTTTATGATGCAAAGAGCTAAACGCAATTTAGAATAATTTCGGTGTTTTAATATGCAGCTGATGAATTACCCATTTGAATCAGTCTTAGACTTCTATTGACTTCCACTTTCCAAACCTGATTGCAAGTGGGTTAATTTCAAGTACCTAAATAAAATTCAGGCTCCTTAGAGTCAGAATAGACATCACAGAAAATTCAGCAAGGCACAGCGAGTAGGATACTCGGATGGTTTCCAAAGGCTGTAGTATCCAGATCGCTGTTCTGCAAGGAAGGAGGGGAAGATAGATATCTCAGGAAAGATCTTTGTAGATGTATGTACCCCTTTCAAGGGAACACAGGAGACAGCTACTGCAAATCTACTTGATGTACAGTCATATGAACAACAGGGCACTCATTTCTGGTAAGGAATAAGCCTACACTACAGGAATCTAAGGAGAACATCACTTAAAAAGACAACACAAAACTTGATATGTGGTTGATTCATGCTTTTCCTTACATTATTGATCATAGTTCCAGAATAATAAGTATTAAAAGAGCACAAAGGCTTGCTACCCACATAATAGGAAAAGATGATCCCAAGTGGATTCTCAGGCTTCCTTGCATGTTATCTTATGTGCCAAAATGAATGGAACAAGGCTTAGCTGAAATTGCTGCTTTTCTTTTCAAAGTAGCTCATATGAAGTTCACCTGAATAGAGAATTCATCTACCTGTGAGACCAGAGCATCACTCTTCCCTTGTATCTACAAAGCAGTATTGCCCCTAGACACAGCTTTTGATTAGACATATAGGAAGAAGGACATGCAAAGTCCCTAGTGGCAGATAATGAAATTAAAGCTTTGATCATTTTTGGTCTCTGAGCCTTCAAACAGTAAAAGGCAAGTTATTGTGCAGATGCACAAAATGCCTAATTATATGGCTAGCAGATGTCTGTCCTAACCAGTGCTTTAAGACACACTTTAATCCATAATTTGTCCTCATATATTGACGACACATGATTGCAACCAATATTCATAATGTTCTGTAAAGCAAGCAGTAAAGTTTAGTGAAGACCAAACACAGAGACAGCCTTCACAAGGTTATAAGAAACAGTTCTGTCTCATGGCACACATCACTATTTTGAAATCTGCTGTTACCTCAACTCCCAGGGTTCAAACCCTCAAAGCCCTGATACCCTGGGATGGTCTTAGGGCAACAATAAGCATCGTTGAGGTCCATGCTGGCACTCAAAGGGCTCTGTCCACTGAATTCCCACCAGACACCAGCTGCAGTCCCACCTCATCCTGCTACACCCAGACATGTTTCTCCTTTCTGCATAAATCCACATTTAATTTCCAAAGTTCTCCCATTTTGCTCCAGTTACAAGCCAACAGGGCACAATTACACTGCTTTTAAAAATATATTTTTAAATGCCCAAAGGTGCTGATTTATAGGAGTTTTCATGAGCACGAACAACAGGATTACTTGGGAATTAGGACTCTCAGACAACACTGAAGCTGCACATCCCCCTAACACTTTTTTAAGTTCCTGTCAACAAGCCTGTCAAGCTGTGAGTATTAATGCAATTAACTCCAAATAAAGATGAAATGACTTTTCAAAAATCATTTTTGCTACACTCTGGCCCTTAATTACCAACTTAATAAAGATAAAGTGAAATACAGTCATCAGGCGCCCTCACTTTGATGTTGTAACCTCTCAGTACATAAGATGCTTAAAAAGCAGCACCAGTGCATAGGATAAGCCTGTAATCCAACCTGCCATGATCAAGAGCTTTTCAAGTTCTGGTAAGAAGTGTTTGTGAACCAATTTCATTCTTTGAAATTGTTGAGAAAAAAAAAAATCACAAGATATTCCTAACTAACCTACTTTAATCCTTTATATTTGCATGAATTTTTGGGACCTCTCAGAAATAAGTCTACAGTTCCACAAAGATTTATCTACCTCCACTCACATTATCAAACCTTAATTTAGAAAGCAAATGAAATCTGCATGAAAGGACCAGGCTGCCACCCTTTAAGGCTAATAACAGCATCCAATGTAGGTATTCAGACCCTTCCCCAGGTGCTACACCAGGAATTTGGATTCCCAGCTTTTGCCCACTGAACTGCACCCAAGTGACTGATGTAGCTGGACACCACAACTACACCCCAAACGATCCACAGCTGCAGAGGGAAGTTTTGGTACCTAATGCTATTCTCTCTGGGTGAGGCACAGCCTCTAATAAGCTCCTTTAACAGCAGCCTTACATACTTTTAAATGTCTTACTGCCTTTTTTCCCCTCCTCCGAGAGCTCAGGCTGTACATATATTGCTCTACACTAATGATATAAACATAATGCAGTCAAATAAACACATTTTTAAAGATGAACAGCCGCTCTGCCAGAAACATGAATTTCCTGTATCCCATAGTAAACTAATTAGCACTTCACATCAGAAATGAAGTGCCACTGCTTTTTAACTTTATAAATGATTAAACAGCTTGCAGTCTGATTCCTCAAACAGCAAACTTTCCTACCCGCTATACCCAAAACTACAAAATCAGGTCAGGTTCAAAACAAGTAGCATATGCTCCAGTTTCACAAGTCAGGGTTTATCATCTTTTGCTATCACCATCAGAACATGTCACCCAGTTTTTATGACACAGATCTAGCTCCTCCAGTAGTTTATGGCCAGACCATCAGGGGTGTAATTTGGCACAGCTCCACCGACTTCAGTGAAACCTCAATGTCCACACGGATATAAGCAGGTGAGGATGTGTAACTCGAAGTTTACATACAATTTGGCAGCAGTGAGCATGACTTTTAATGCATGTCACTATTTAACATATACTTATATACAAATTTTATTTAAATTTTTATTCACACATATTTGTAAGCCTGTAGAAGTCTACAGCCCCATCAAGTCAGTTTGCACAGAAAAGATACATAAGGGGAAACACCACCCCAGACTTCTGGAGAAGGATGGCTGAAAAAACATGAGAAAAATTGATTTCCAGCTGAAAGAGGATTTGTTTCTATCACACACATACAGTCTGCAAATGCTTTCAGACAAACTGCTTTATGCTCTCTCTCAGCAGCACAAGTGACAGCAAGCTGGGGACCCACAGGAAGGTTGCCATCTACCCAGTCACCAGCACCTCTCCCGGCACAGAGACCTGCCCCAGGACACTGTACAGGGGGTCAGGATCAATGTGGTGCTGCCTTCCCTGCTCCAGGATGGGGCAGGAGCCTGGAGATCCATCCTCCTCTCTGCTTTGTGGGAAGGGCTTCCTTCTCAGGGAAAGCTTCATCAGGAGAGGAGAGTCACTACCGGTGACACGGAAATCATCCTGCGCTCGGTGCTACTCCCAAGTCACATCTGGAGGAAACCAGAGATCAAACAAGCACAGGGTGGAAACCTGGAGCATCCTCAGAGCTGCAGAGAAAGTGACACCACCGCCGCCACCTTTCCCGGAGAGGGCTTCACCCAGAGCCACACTGTGACCAGGGCGGTGGTAGTGCTGCTGGAGGAAATGATTCACACTGCTCCAGCCCGCTGCCGGGCCAGACCCTCGCAAGAGGGAGGCACCCCCGACCTCCGCTTTTGGGCGGTCTCTCCAGGGAGCACCCATGGGAAGCAGTGGCATGGAGCAGAGGCTGTGGCTGCCTTTGCAAGCTGCTGCAGCAGGAAGAGCAATTTCTCTCCAAGCTGCTTATTTTGCCTTCCTGGTGTCCTGCCCTGTACCAGGTCGCTCTCACACGCAGACTGTGCCTGTGCCTCCCACCCCCGATAACCAGCCCAACCCTGAGAGGGGACCAGGAGCCTCTGCAGAAGAGCGGCTGAGACCCTGCAGAACAAAGGGACAGACAGCTGTCACATGCATGAAAATAAGTGATAGGAAGGGACAAACCCACATTTTCCTTCTACAGTCTCAGCAGTCTCATGCCTCTATCCCCCAAACTGGCAGGGGAGTAACAAAGTGCACAAAATACTTTGAGCATCCTGGTCCTGGAGGCAAAATTATAATAGCTTCTGTGCGCTTATACACCATTCTGACAAAATTCCCACCTCACCTGCCCAAACATCCAGCTGGGTCAGCACAGTCCCTTCCACCTCCCACTGACACCTGCTGCAGCTCCCCAGCAGCTTGGAGCAACACCGCACACCTCTCTGGTTTGCATTTTCATGGTGCATGTCACTCTTCCTGTCCATCACCTTACTGGAGCCATGAAATGCTTCAGGGTCTTATCAGAAGAGCAGCAGGTTCAAGGTCTGGAGGACCAAGGGGCTGGCAGGGAAATGCATCCAGCCCCACCGGTTTGTCCTGCGCTTCCCACAGCCCCAGCAGGAAGGTTTCTTCCCTGGCTCTGCCGACAGGTCACTCGGATGGGCACCGTGCTCCCCGACAGGTACCAAACCTGCTCAGCTTCCCTCCAGCCCCACGATGGATGCCAGCATTGCCCTGCTGCTGTCCTGGCCAAAAATGGGACAGCGTCTCCTGCGTTTCAGTTGGCAAGGAGTATTAAAGGGAGCCTGAAGAAGTCAGGTAATTACTTTTGGATGAAGTATTTCATGGTAGATACAAATACGTGAGGAGCATGAAAATCCAGGGCTGCCCCAGCTTTATGATTATTTTATAGCCTCGTTAATCTATGACAAATGGGGTAGAATTACTACATAACCTAAATACCAGGCAGAGATCTACAACGCTGTAAGAAGCGGCATAAATGAGATAGTAAAGTTTCAGCATTTTGCATGATATATATGGCCACGAAGACAAAAATAACAACCCAAACCTATCAGTCTCCTGACAAGAATCTTTTAAAGAGTGAGAATAAATGATGTATAACTATTGTAATTATATCCTCAGTGCATTCATTCTCTCAGGATGAGTAACCCAGGATGCTGTAGCCTACAGAAAAATCATGACTCAGAGCAATGCTCTGCCCTTGATTAGACTTTATGGGTCATGCCTAGCCCAGAAAAGGTGTACACCACCCAGGAAAGGACTTGTCCTTCCCTGCGTACATGCTCAAATGACAGTTTAGATTACTACATCCTATTAAACATGAGCAGAGAGACCATCTTGGATGCCTTTGTGCTTCTCCCTACCCCCAGTTTCAGACCATAAAAACCCAGCAAAGCAGGATTCATTTCTGCGCCCATTCAGTATTGGGCACACCAAAGCACCAATACAAGCTTTTCAAAAATCTGTATTTAAAGTCACCAAGCCCCATCCCCAGTGTTGCTGGCTGGCAGAGCGCAGCAGGGTTGATGGCAGCAGCGTGGCACAAGGCAGCTGATGCTCTCCCAGGGCCACAGTGCTCATCTCATCTACCCCAGAATCCAGACCACCAGCATCCAGCCCCACAGCCCTGGCATGCTCGAGTAAAGAACAGTCCCCATGCCATTTTTATTTCGGATTTGAGCTGGCACAACCTGAAATCAACAGGTCCAGTTCCACCTGCCACGGCTGAGTTCGGTTCAGAGCTTTGAGGCAAAGCAGCGCATCTTCCCAGCCAGTTTTTGCAGAGGGAGAATCACAAAGCAGCAGAGACAGCACCAGAAAGTAGAAGAGGCAAAAAGAAATGGTAAAGTAAATCTATATAATAAGTTGCCAGCACTCTTGGTGCTGTGGAGTGATGTTTTCTGAGAACGCAGGTCTGCTGCAACTGTGCTTCTCAAGCTGGGACGCAAAACCCCATAATATCCAATGTATCATCTCTTGCTACAGCAAGTGCCTCATTTTACTAACAAAGTACCAGTACAGTGTGCATTTGCCAGCTCTGGACAAATAAATGGGGAATAACCATCTAGAATTTGAAAGGAGGCAAATCAGTATGTTCTGTTGTCAGAGCAGGTGAGCTCTAGCGTGTTTCTTACAGGGGAGCCTCGGTGCTGAGTGCTTGGCCATGGAAAAGGAAACAAGTCAAGCAGCTCAAGGCATTTCCCCACAGAGGAACCACATCGCTTAAACAGGGCACTAAACGTTGCTGTGAGCAGGACTGAAGCACGCTTTCCAAAGCACACGAGCTGCTGGCCATTCAGAAAGCAGGTGTGCATCCAACGGCACGAGGCCACCGGGCACGAGGAGCAACTGAACCAAAGGAGAATGAAAAAGAGCAGCCTTGAAAGGGTGCTTTTATCTTAAAAAGGCCTCCAAAATAAACAAGCAGCATGCCATGGGATTGATCCAAAGCCCATTGAAATCGATGGAAAGACTCCAACTACCCTCAATAGGCTCGCAGCAAGGCCGGGCATGCCATCAGAGCTCCACGTGCTGCCCCACCAACAAGCTGACCCCCAACAGTTGGCTGATCCAACTCTTCACTGTCATGTCCTGCAGCTCTTCCTGCCATTCCTCAGTTCATCTCTCCTTGGCCTCAGCAAGCATTTTTCAATCACTAGCTACTCGAGCCATCCACATTTTTTTGTTATATTAAAATTAAAAAATTGTGATTTTTTTTTTCAGCCCAACCTCAGGAACATGGATGGATCAGAAATCCATCATCCACATAGCTGGGGCCCACAAGATATATATCAGCATAAAAAGCCTGAACCATAACTCTGCCTCATATATCATGATGTGCCTTCTGGAACCACCACACAGGTCAGTCCTTCCCCAGTTACCACCCTTGCATTTACACTGAAACTTTCGGTATTTGGAGAAGTCATCTGCACTGATACTACAGAAATTCAAAGTTGTTCTTGCCAAGAAAGATGGGCCAAATTACAACAACACATATTTCGCATGTTCAAGCTGAGCAGAGCCCCTCCAAGAACAAGAGCAAGGATTCCTGGTCCAATTTTCCCTCCTTTTTTACAAAAAAGCACCCAGAGAAAGGCCTGACGCCAGCAGTGGCTGTATCCAACGCCCCTGGGGCAGGAGCAATGACATCGGGAAACGTCAGAAACTCAAACAATAAGAAAGGAAGTGGGAAGGGAAAGGCGGAGGGGACAGTGGGATGGCTGCAGTTGCTGGCTCAGCCCATTCAGGTCAGAAGGAGCTCACCCCTTCAGAAAGCGGGGTGCAGGTGTCAGAGCTTTGTCCCTGCCAGGGGAGGTTTCCCCACATCTCGTCCCTTTCTCACAGCCCCCAACCACACACATGTGGCACAGCACCGCGGTCTTGCCCATGCCAGCTCCCCGCTTGCCAGCACATCTGCCACCACAGCTGGTGGCCATGGCCAGACCCAGCAGGTAAAGCTGTGCAACAACCCCTTACCCCAGTACAGCTGGGGGGTGACGAGATGGGTGCAGGGGGGTTACCCCAGCCCACTACTAAACTGGACTCGCTTGTTTTGTAGCTTACTAGGGAGAATAAGGGGAGAGGCAACAGCAGAAAGGGAGAGTGGATTTTTACTAAAGGGCTGTTGATAGCACAGACTGTTAAAACTCATCTTCAGCAAAAAAAAAAAGAACAAACCACTTTTCAATATAGTTTGGATCCAGCATTTTGTTCTGGTTTTTAACCCCTTTAAACTTTTCCCTAGTCACCTTGGCAGAGAGGGAAGCAGAACAGACATGCTGGGAGCAGGGCTTTACCTCGGCCAGGCTCCCCGCAGTTTCCTCATCTCTCTTCTGGCTGTCCTGCAACAACAAAAACTCCCCGATGGGGGTCAATCTGGGACCATTCATATGCTTAAAAAAAAGTTATTCCTGCTATAGCAGGCACAAATGAGAATTCAGCATTTGTTAACAATTATCCTAGGCAATAACTTCAGTCTCCCCCTCATACTTCAAATGGAAACAACGCAGTAACTGAGTAGTACCTGTTGGCAGAGAAACTTTTAAATAGATGGATAGGAGTGGCTGAAATGGCTCCCTAAAAGAAAAATTCTCATTGAGTTCCCCCCCCCCCACCTTTGGGATATAAAGCAGGCTTGCAAGCTGCCCTTGCTATTATCAGAGCTGTGATTCAATCAGCATTTCATGGTCCTAATTAATGGGCATTTGTTTTCAGGGGCATGATTCCTCATTTGCCAAGACTGCAAAATTATAATGCATTTTTCCCATCCTCCTTGGAGAGGACATGATGAGAGCTTAGCCAGGGAAAGGAAGCCATTTGGAGCAGGAAGAGGATGCTTGGAAACAGAGCTGGAGTGCTCATATTAGGCCCTTTCTGAGGTCAGAGGATCAAATTGACATTAAAAAAATAGCTGGTATTCTCATTCAGGTTAATGGGCAAAAGTGTAGCACAAAAAGCCCTTTGCCTGCCTGTTCCACAGCAGGTCACGCCATCCTGCCCGGCTGCTCCTGGAGGATGCTTCCCAGGAGTGCTGCTCCCAATCCTGTGCATGTGGTTGGAAGGGAAAGGGACAGGGGGCATCAAGCCCAGGGAAAACAGAGCACCTGGTCCTCTTCTTACTATAGTCCTACATCAGGAGGAAGAAGGAAGACTTCCAGCTACTGCTGACTGGGTGTGTAGCAGGGCCCAGTCTCATCCTCTTGTCCCATATACCTGTTTCTCAAGTCTTGAAAAGCCACACAAGGAACAGAGGGACCAAACTCCCTTCTCCTTACACGCACCTGTCCCTCTCAGTACAGGACACTGGGGATATCAGGTAGCTCACCAGGTCCTGTCCCATCTTCAGCATCCACCAAAGCTGAGGTTGCTATATCCCTCATGCCCCCTATATCCTAAACATTTTTCATCCGTTAGGGAGGCAAACAAGGATATTTGGGCCACAGTGGGGAAAAAAGATTGGAGGAACTGTTAGGAGACAGGCAGTAGCTTTAGGGTGGGAAAAATTCCAGGACTAGGGGTAGAGAAAGCACAGCTGTAGGCTGAAAGGGGCCCCAATGTACCATAGGCTGCCCATAGGAGAATAACATCTCATTAGGGGCACAGAGAGAGGACTGGTCCTCCCCTACGCAGCCCTGTCCTTCCCATCGCACTAACTGCCCTTGGCAGGACACAGGGGCATTGGCCCCTTCCACACAGAGGCAGCAAGCTCCTGCAGCACACAACTCATTCCTAGCATTCACACAGAAATGGTAAGGGGAAAATAAATTCAGGGATCCAAAACCAAATGTAGTGGATGCTACATTTCCAAATCCTCTGGGAGTAAAAAAGTTTTATATATATCATTTACCCCTTTCTCCTGCTGATTGTTAAATCAAAAACCCCACAAGAACACAGCAACCACCGGAATACAATTCATGTTTCTGTATTGCTAAATTATACATCAGTCTTACAGCAGATAAAATTGTAGAACAGCACCATCTGTTTCTCAATATGCTTGCTGCCAGCTACCATAGCAGGGATTTACTCGCATATCCCTTTTGAGGTACAGCTGAGCTGACGGGCAGAATGTCTGTCACTGGAGAGAAAGGGATCTTCACCTGCCCACTGCATGTTTGGGCTATACCCTACCGAAAGGTGGGGACAGATCATTTGTTTTCTGACATACGGGTTAGGCTTGCAGTGCCAGCTCTAGTGAATAGACCTTGATGATGCTATGAATCCTTAAAATACTGCAGGAGAAAGCACATTTTCCAGCTGTTTGTGCCTTATGCCAGAGCACATTTATATCAGCAATTTCATTTCTAAATATTCCGATGGTTGCTGCAAGATTTTCCATTATGATAGATAAAGGGGAAGGAGAAAAACAGCCAACATTTCCACATCTTTAGATTGAAATTTAAGGGACTTATACACAAGTACACATGAAAGTCTCAGTCATTAATCAGGGAGCTTCCAACTTCTTGGATCAATCTTGGATTTGAGCAGACCTCAAATAGTAGCCAAAGCACCAGGGAGCTCCATATAAAGCAGATCCTGAAGGCAACTGTCCCCAGGGGGGTTTTGGTGGGTGCCCAGACCCAGCAATGGGGGCACAGGGTGCAAGGGCTCAGCTCCCCTCAACATCCATGGTAGACATTGGATCCAAATGAATGCCTGATCCACCAGCCAGCCCAGCATTAGGAACTGCACCAGGAGCAGATCTGCCACTGGCAACACCCACTCAAAGCAAGCTTAGGAGAAGCTTTCAAATACCCTTCGTGTTCAGTCACTTCTGATCTGAGCTCCCAGGAGAGCCTCCACTGAGCACAGGAACACACACATCTCCAACTCAAAAGGCAGCAACAGTCTCCCAGGCTCAAGCAACTCAACTCATCAACTCAAACAACAAATTTCTCTCACCTGAGACTCAGGAGACAGGTACCTTCTGGAAGTGAAAGCTGCTTGCACACCTTATCCTCTGCCACACACCATAAAAAAAAAAACTTTTCTTTAACTCTGTATCCAGATGCTCCGGTCAGTCCCCCAACATCAGCTCGAGTCTTCTGCAAAGCCTCCTCCGTTGCACAGCCGCCAGTCGAAGGCTGCTGGCCACACACCACGGCACCCAAGCTGGTGGCTGCAGGCAGGGGAATTCCTGCAGCACTGGGAGAAGAGACCAAGCACCTCCCAGGGCACCTGGGACAAGAGAGCGCCTGTCAGGAGACGAAAGCAGTGAGCAAACTGGTTCAGCCTGTTGCTGCCTATGCTGAAGGCCAGCCCAGCACAGGAGGTGTTTAAGTCATGTGTTTGCTCCTGCCCCAGCTTGGAAGGGGGAAAAAAAAGAAAGCAGCTTCATAGGATTTAAGACTTTCACTTAACCATTTTCAAAGGACATAACTGATGACTAAAAAGAGAACCAAACGAGAGTTAGAACTTCAATACCAGAGTTGTAACCAAACAGCCTCTTCCTTCTTTTTATATGTATGCACCTCAATTTCCACAGCCCTAGTTTTACTGTTCAGTGTCAGGAATGGGGAGCCTTGTTTCCACTTCTCTCCCCCTCCAGCCTCATCTGTTACACAGGCTATACAGAACCATTACAACCAGCATCACTTTACAAATGACAAGCCCCCATGTGTCCTAACTTCCCAGGAAAGGAGAGGATCCATGAACATTTCAAGAAAGTTTCATCTGATCTAGAAACACAACCCATGATACCTTTCTTATGCCTTAAGTATCTCAGTTCCCACAGTTGCAGGTTTCAGTAGCTGTTTTGTTGCATATGGGATGCACCATACGAATGCACCAGAACACACAGCAACTGGCTGCTGCGGCTCTGAGCCAGCACTGTGCTGAGGGAGAGGCTGATCCTGGGCTGAGTTAGCCTGGCTCCATTCAGTACCAGTGACCACAGGAGGATCCAGCCTGCCCACAGCTGCAGGACTCCCCCTCGACTGTCAGAAACATGCTCAGGCTTCAAACTCTTCAGGTCAGCTGAAGGAGCTCAGACCTCAGGTCACTTCCTTATTTCCCCTGATAAAATCACTTCCTAGGGAGAAATTGGGGTATTAGATGTCTCATCCTTCACCACCGTAGGCCTACTAGTGTTCGTGCTTTGCTGCATTTCAGCTGCCTCTGCCTTCTCGTAGAGAACTGTTGCTATTCAGGGAGAGATTCACCCACTTCACTGCACATCCCTGGAGTGTGTGTGTAAAATCAGCACCCCCAGAGCCACTGCCTTCCTTACAGCATCCAGAGCACTCTGCTTAGAGAATGCAACGTTCAGAATTTGAACATCTCCATGTAGGTGCACCTCTGACATGCTATTGGACTGCTTGCTAGGAGAAGCCTTTATCAATTCATACCCGTAGTTCTGGTGCAGTCTCCTGCCTTTGCTTAATCCTCACTTCCCATTACAACATATGAATTTCATCCTCTTCATTTCACTGTTCTTCCTTTCATCCAGCCCCTTTGCTGGGACACTACAGCAAATAGAGCAGCTATTTTCCCTTACAAGAGTCTCGTGCATCCTAAACTCTTGCATTTTTCCAGATTTTTTTACCCAGTCACACAGAATAACCTCCCTGTCCAAGCTAAGAGTAGGCTTTGTCTACAGATGAAGCCAGGTGTATTGCCAAGACACTGGTGCACAGATGGAACTGTGGCATGGCTCCCCAATAATGTTTCTGGCACTCCCCTTTCTAGCAGCTAAGACCACTGCATGCCTTGGTTCATTCCAGATGCAAACCCAACCTTGCTCAACATCTTCTAAGTGCATCTCTGCTTAATCCTTCCCTCCATTAGATTAACGAATGAAGTGTTTCCAAGGAACAGAAATATACATGTTACCTAATTACAGGAGTCAGGCTGAAGCAGATCCTTTAAACACACACATCCTGACTAAGCTCTTCTAACCCTGCTTACCCAATCCTACCCCTGGGTATCCCCTACAAGCAGCTCCTCAAAGTGCTGCTGCAGGACCGGTCTTTCAACAGCCCAGGGCACCGGTGGCTGTTTCAAGCCCGCTCTCAAGCTGGGAATCCATCCAATTCACCTCCCAGGTGAATTTTGCTACGGTGCCCTTCCTGCATTCACACACTTGCTCTTCAGAGAGGCAGCTCTAGCACAAAAACATCCAATGCCTCTGAAGTCTCCTCTCTCTGGCTTTTCTCCTCAGCAGGTTGCAGCACACATTACTTATAGTTTTGGTGACCCTCATGTGTAAACCTCAACCCAACTTGGGGAGCCCCCCAGGGATTTCAGTGTTGCCAACCACATCTTAATGATGGTATTGTGGATCACGATGATGGTAGCTGTCAGACAGGACTTGCACCAGTTTCGACCCTCCACACACATGTACCCAACTAAGACCACCACAATACACAAACAGCCAAAGAAATACAGGATAAAAAAGCCTGCCCTGAAGTATTCCTCCCCCTATGGAAACCAAGCAAACACCTTCCCAGTGCTCGAACAGCACGGTTGGCACAAAGGGATGCCAGCAGCCGGTCCTGCAGGGCAGCATGGCTGGGGGAGGATGGGGCACAGCCCCAGCAAGGGCTCTCACCACCGGGCACAGCAGCCTGCACACCGGGCACGTGCTGCCCGAGCACACCGATTCACTCCCGCAGCGCTGTTAAAAGCCACCCCACAATTTTACTATACAGACAGAAATCTGGTGCAGAAATCTGGTGTTCACCTGAGCCAGCAGTTCCTCCAAGGGATCGGTCCCCATAATGCTGCTGTTCACCCCAAAAAGCACAGGGCAGGGGCAGGAACAGTCCCACTGTCAGTGGAAATGCAGAGCTTTGATACCACATCACAACAGCTGCCTTTACACCTCCTACAGCACTGACACTCTCCAGATGTGCAAAATTTAACCCTCTCTGCTTCACACACACTAACTGACCAGCAATCACGTTCCTGCCAGCAAGATGGAGCATCATCAGGTTGAGATTAAAAGGATTACGCCGATCACAAGTTTTAAGAGGCTACGAATGCAGAGCCACACTTTCTGCTCTGGCAGTGATTTATTGCGGGCAGCGGCTCACTAGAGGGCAGCCAGCACACAGCCGGCTCCACCACCCCAAACCTCCGCCAGCAGAGAACCCTTGGAGGGCTCCAATATAAACGTATAAACTGCACAGTTGAATTTGCGCAAGTGATGGTGTGGTGAGGGAGAAGTAAAAAAACCTTATTAACCCTATGCTATGCATGCGGTGTGGCTCAGGCACAGGCCTCGACCTTGCTCCCAGTGCCCTGACTGCTCAAACCAGATCACCAGCTTCAATATTCGACCCAACTTTTGATGGTTTTCCCTGCAGAAGTGCCAATACTTAGTGAACAATATAGGCTTTTCACCAAAACCTCTAAATTTGTCTTCATGACCCCAGGAGACAGAGGCAGTGAGTTATCTAACTACCTACAGAGAAAAACCCATCAATTAATAAAAAACAGGCTGTATTTTTGTTTTCTTGCTTATGCCAGACAAATATAAGCCAACATACCAGCAGCACCAACTACCACAAGTGCATCCCCCTATCCCCAGGAAAGTCTTCCTCCTGCCTGGGAATACCCATGTTCTTGTGTGCACTGAGCTTTCATACCAGCCAGAAATGGTGAGATCTAACCCTATTCTGGGAGATTTACTCTGCATTTTAAGTATTTATTCTCTTGGTAAATTCTTACCAGGGTGTAACTGCCTTTGTATGGCAACAGTCTATTATCCTATTAGGAAATACCGTGGGAATAGGGATTTAAGATAGTATAAATTCTCACCAGGCTTTAATAACCTTTAGTGGGACTGAGTTGCTTATATCAATAGTTAATCAGATCAAATATTCCCCATGGACCCTTTACTGATAGCATGTTATTTATGTGAGGGACCAGAAACCTGACCCAAATCTTACTGAGTCACCTGGAGCCTTTCCATGCTGGATCAGTCCCTCCAAGGCCAACAGATGGTTCTGCAGGGGCTTGAACCCAGCACAGCTCCAGACAACCCCAGCTCGTCTCAGCAGTGGCTACCCTTCAATCAGTTCTGCTCTGACCAAATTCAGTTCTATTATAGCTAAAAGTCCTCAAACTGATATCTAATAGAAAATTGCTCTCAGATTAGAAAGGAACATGATTTAAAAATATACCACAGAAAAGAATATTCATTTAAGAGGACAATTTTCTTCCTTATAGCTGCTCTCAGCTCTTCAAGGCCACCACAGTCCCAAACATTCCTTGCATCTAAGGAGTGAAACTTGCCATGCCCAAGACATTCCCTGTGATCAATCAGTCCTTTCCACAGTCCACAGCCACCAAGTAATTCATGTTTTCCTGCGTTGTGTATGTTAAGAAAAAGTTGGCAAGCTGGAATTTGTTTCATACACATTTTTTCCAGTCTGTCCCTTAATTCACCTGAAATCTAGCAAGACAACAGGAGAGAGGTCACCCCGTACTCTGTTACTGGAAAGTGAGCCCAGAGCCATCGCACTGTGGGAAGAGTCTGCAGGGCAGCACATGAAGTCACTGCTCCAGACACCTGCAGTAGCTTGCATGCTTGGACAGAATGAAAAATCCTTTTCTAGGATTGCCTATTATTATTTTACCTCTCCTTGAACAGGTATTTTCACTCAGAGACACTTAGGTATAGATTAGAAATTAAAAAGCAAACCAGCTTGAATGACAGACCATCATTTTATAAGCAATACTCACATGCCAAAGCCTCAGATGGGATTTTTTTTTATTTTGCAACTCCAGTAATTTAGCAGTGCATATTGATTTTGAAAGAATGGACAAAGCTAAGTAACCAGGATGCAGTGGCAGCCAGGAATAACTGCTGAGCAAGAGAAAGCACTAAGAAAAAAAATATAATCACTAAATCACTGAAAGATCAGAGAAAGAGCACATGTCTTCCCCCCACTTGAATAGCAAACTTCCCATCAGTTTAAAGAGACCACTTAAAAATTCATTCCATCAGAAGTCTAAGGAAGCCTGGGTACAAAAGGAAAACCAGCCCATATTGTCCAGAGGCTCAAAGATTATTTCAGTTTGTTCTAACCAGAAAATTTTATGTAAGAGTATGTGTGGGGTTGGTTTGGGGTTTTTTCCACTAAAAGCACTATATGGAGTGACCCTCGTGCTTTCAAGCCCTGTGCCGGACCACGGGCCCTGCTCGGGCTGACATGGGGCTGCAGAATGTGCGACCTGCTGGGGACCCCACCTCCCTCCCAGCAGCACCAGCACCGCACAGGATCGCCCCCTTCGCCTCGCTCTCAGGGAGACACACCAGCAAGAGGCTGCAATACAACAGTTGGGGGTCAAGGCAACATTTAAAGTGAATTCAAGTTTCACGTGTTCTGAATGGGCTTTCTGGCAAGCTCCTGACTCCCCAAAAATGAACTGCTGCACAGGGCTAGGCAAAACCTCCACAGCCCTGGGGTCAACGGGGACAACCTTCGCCCTTTTGTAACCGCAAAACCTGTCCATCCCCTCCTCTGAACAGGACTGTGTTCTACTATCTAAAAACCAGAAGAAAAAAGAAACAGTGTATGGGGAAGGGATTAGTGTTTAAAATTAATTAACACATAATGCCTAAACAAATGGGTTTCATCCCAGTTTATTCACTCCATCCCAGAGGGAGAATATCCTCCTTATCAGAGCAGCAGAGAAAGCAAGGACAAGTCTAATAAAAAGACAAGCTGGGCTTCCGAGAGTTGTTATTTTTAACTAATTCTCCCTTTTTGTTCAACATTATTTTAATTAAAGGGTTGAAATTGTAGGAAGAGCCCAATCTTGCACCAGCATTAATCTGCAGCGCCCTGCAAGGCAACGAGGATCTTGCTCAAGTTGCTGAGCACAATTTTTAAAGAAGCTGCTTTGATACACAGCACAATTTGAAGTCTTTGCCATGTTACCTCAGGAGAGGAAAAACCCCCATTCCTGCAGAGCCGTGACTCTGCTGTATTTGTCATGTAGCATTACATTCTCCAAGTGATGTTTTCTAACCAGGCACAGAACGAACGTGCAGCCACAGTGAGGTTAACAAGACAACTCTTGCTTTCTTCTGTTACACAACACATCCAGAGTTAGGGTTGTTTTGGGGTGTTTTTTTAAAAAGTACTGAAGTTACATCCACTCACGATGAGCATCCTGTATCAGCTGGGGAGAAGACAGATCTACAGCACAGTGACAAGAGCTCATCCATGCACAGACTCACTCAACACCCTAGGAAGATGTCACATCCCAGCTGCCCCCAGCTCATCCCAGGGTGGGAGACCTTGGCTGGTCTCACTCCCCGCTGCACAAAACAGAGCCCACAGGGACATGCTGGGCCCCCCCCCCGGTAAGAGGACAGGTTTTCATCTCACAACAGCCAGGAAACCTCAGAAGTCAACAGCCTGGGGCTGTCATCCCCAGGACAGGTGATGGTGCTACATCTGAGAAGGGACCACATCATGTGGAGAAAGACAAACACCCCCCGTGCGCCCAGCACAAAGCGCAGTGTTAGAGAACACCCCTCCTCCTTGGAGCAGTGTCCCCATGACAAATCCCACATTGGGGGGGGGGGGCACACAAGGCCAGCCGCTGTGCTCAGGCTGTTCACAGCTCTTCTCCCTGTCTCTCATCATGCAGGAAGGAAACAAGGGTCCTGAAGTCCCAGTCTCCATCAGCTGTCACCCACCAGCCAGGAAGGGGCCACAGAAGCTCCCGGTAACACCAGCCACATCCAGGAGTGAACAAATTATGCAAAACAACCCCTAAGAATTAAGGCAAGGGAAGGGTGTGCCCCAGCCTTGCACACTGCAAACAGCAGCTTGGCAGGAGGTGCTCGGGGTCCTGTGGCCATGCATTTTCAAACGCTTATCTCCTCCCAACACAGGAAGATTTCATGTGGAGAGCCAGAATGGCTGCCCTGGGAAACCTCCTGCCCAGAGATGCAGCCTTGTATTCATGAGCTGTTTCTTCCCACTGAGAAAGTATCTGGGTGAGGGCTGGGACAGACCTGGGCTCGGCAGAAGCAGAGCCGAAAGCTGAAACAGCAGTCCCAGCTCCCTGGGTCAGTGGCAACCAGCCCCTGACAAGGAAAGAAAACTGGACTTGAGTGATTTCAGGTGATTTTCTCACTTGCCAGTGTCCCCCCCTTGCCCCTGCTTTCACCTATTTTTCTATCAAGTACCCCTGTTCCAAACAAAGCTTTGTTCTGCTGTGTTGCAGTTATAAAAAGCTCACCACAAACCCAAGATTTGGACTTAGTACAGCCCCAGCGAAGATGAGCTGTGCCTAAAAGCCACGCTGCACTTCAGAGAAAGCAGGGGCCTGCCGAGGGAGCACACAAAACATGCAGGAGGGTCCCTCCCCAGCACACATCTATATGTGCCCCCATGGATGAGCCAGCTTGCAGCAGCAGGACATCAGGCACCCGAATTCACAGTTACTGAGGTGAAAGGAAAGATTTTGAAACAGGAGTGCAGAGGTTCAGCTGGCAGCATTCTCCAACTGCAGTTTCCCATAGCAGCAGGCTTTTTAGGAACAGAGATGCTCTCCCCTCCAATAAGAGACTGCAACAGTTTCACTTCATCTCCGCACTAATCAAATTAATCCCCAGCGCAACTCAGTGGGGTTCCTGGTGCTTACAGTTTTCTGAGGAGCAGGGCTGGCAAGTCGGTCTTCATCCCCCGAGACCCCTCACAGCATGCTGAGGGCTCGCTCTGCGGGAGCCCTGGCACAAGGAGCAGGAGGACCAAGATGATACCGCACAGCGCCCTGCGCCTTAGTCTCTTCGCTAGACTTCTGTCTGCAGTTTGGGTTCTGATAAATTATCATGTTCTTGGGCAATAATCACTAATCCTGTAAGAGGAAACCTTGATGACAGCAGCAGTGAGTCATCCCCCTTGCATAAAGGCCCCCAATTCCTTTCACTCCCCCTTCCAGGATTGATTCAAACCAGTCCCTTCTGTTTTCAAAAGCCTCTTATCTGTTCACTTTAGCCTACAGCTCACAGGCTTGCTCTTTTCCCCTTTCCTTTGGGAAAGGCCATGTACCAGTTTGGGCCATGGGTTTAAGCAGTAGGTAGGAGGAAGAGTGGACGTGGTTTCGGTAATTACTGGTCTGACCCATCTCTGCACCCTGAATCACATTTCCGAGCCGCTCTTTGCGACAGCGTTGTCCTACGCTGCTGCAATTTGATTCAGCCTGGAACAGCATCTATTCCCGCCACCACCTACTGATATGTATTTTCTTTTAGTATGAGCCATTGCACGCAGTACAATCTAGAAGATGACAAGCAAAAATAAAGATGGGCCCATTATAACATGCAAAATGCATCTGAAGTGCAAAATATTAGTTCCAAGATGAAACAATTTCAGCTGTGCGTTCTGCTTATTTCATGGGATGTGTAAGAAAGTTTTAGCATTTTTGCAAAAAATGGCAAAAGAACAGGATCTTGGAGAAATATACTCACAGCTTAAATGGAAGGGGGAGGTGGGAAGAGGAAGCAGCCCCCTCCAGCAGCACAGCACTTAACCATATCGCTTACAAATGCAAATGCAGACAAGCCTGTTAAACAGGCTCAAAGCTAGTCTCAGTGCAGTTCACAATCTATAGGAATTTGCCCTCAAAACTCTCTTCCTAGTACCAATGTACTTGGAGATCATAAAAAACATCTAATAGATAAAATTAACACTTCTGAAAGCTCGCTTTGATTAAGTTCCCCATGGGGAATCACATAATTACAGGAGGAAAGATAAAGCTTTGTCTGGGCTAAGAACACAAAGTAGTGAAAAATCCATTATAAGGTTATCATCATTTAGGCTTCTTTCAATTTGCTTTCTGAGATTCATATCTCCAAGATCTCCTCAGCTACCCTGAAAGCTACAACCCTAGCAAAGGGAGAGCAGCTATTGCAATATCAAGACTCCAGGAGTTTGGAATTTAAGATGTAAGGAGAGAAAACAAAACCCAAAAGAGCCACGAGCCTGTAAGAGCTGCAAACATAGCGAAGATCACACCCCATCATCACCAGGGAGGGCTGGAGCTGCAGCAGCATCTGAAAGCCCCATGCGCAGACAGTAAGGGCATGTTAAAACCCATTCTTAGGGCACAGACCAACCACTAAGTGACCGGGGTTGGGATAAAAACTTCCTCTAAGGACTGGCCAGCCCATAGTTGTTCTGTATCAAGATGCAACAGTCAGCTGGCTCCAGTCCCTTAAAATTACTTCCATCTGCCTTCGCCCTGACTGACAGCCAAGCTTTTGGCATAAACAAAACCCTTACGACCAAACATCCCCTCTCTCCACACCCCACCGTGCACTCCCTGTTGGGAAGAGCAGTTTCCATGCTGCACTATGGCTCTGCAGGCAGACTTAAACAATCCTGCCTCATTTTTTTTTGCAGCATGGAAAAAAGTGGGGGTAGTTGCCTCCCAACATAATCTTTCTTCCTATTATAGGGGGAGAAGTTAGAGGATGGCTCCTCCCTGGGTCCTACCAGCTTCACTAAGAGACAAAAGACATGCCCCACATCAAAACTTGCAGCAAAGCTAGCTAGCACCTAGGCAAGTCCCAGGCATTTTCCATCTAGGAGCTGCTTCCACACCATTCCATGTGGTGTCATCCCCTCAGAGGGAAGATTTCTTTGCCCCCAACACCTCTCAGTACACACCAAGTACTCTTGCTGTGCATTTTGAAGTACTCAGCCGCCAGATTCAGAACAAGAATAGAACCTGGTTTGCTCCAGGATTGCAATCCTGGAGTGCTGGACTTGACATACAATCATAGAATGGTTTGGGTTGGAACGCACCTTAAAGCCCATCCAGTTCCAACCCCCTGCCATGGCCAGGGAGACACCTTCCACTAGCCCAGGTTGCCCAAAGCCCCATCCAACCTGGCCCTGAACCCTTCCAGGGATGGGGCATCCACAGCTTCTCTGGGCAACCTGTGCCAGTGCCTCACCACCCTCGCAGGGAAGAATTTCTTCCTTATATCCAATAATCCAAATCTACCATCTTTCATCTTAAGGCCATTACCCCTTGTCCTATCATACCATGCCCTCATAAACAGTCCTTCTCCAGCTTTCTTGTAGGCCCCTTTAGGTACTTGGAAGGTCTCTCTGGAGCCTTCTCTTCTCCAGGCTGAACCCCAACTCTCAGCCCACCTGCATAGGAGAGGTAGGGTGAATTACAGTGATTGATATCCAGCTTCAATGCACTGCGAGGATACTTCTCAAATGACTGGATTAGAGTTGATATATTTTGCAACCAAGTTGTCACCAAAAAAAAGGAACTATATTCAACAGCTACTCCTTTTAGTAAAGTATTCAAAAAATAAATGCTTTCCTGCTCCACTTACCAGACAGATCATGGGCTGCCCTGCATAAACAGAGCTGTGCAACACAGAGGGACAGAACTACCTGTATCACTTGCAGCTGCAATTTGTATCCCAGTGCTCAGGAACTGGTTTGGAGATCATCCATCTGCCATTCCTCCTGCAGATTCTACAGTATTTGACTTACAGCAAGCCAAGGCAGATATCACCCTTTCCACAAAGACAGATGTACTTAGCTTCAGCACATGAAAGCCAGAGTGTATTTTCAAGACAATGTATCAAGGGAAAATAGAAAACTTGTTTCAAAGCTAGATCATAAATGCCCTTCCATCACTAAGAGGACCTTCCCACAAACCCCACTGCCTTCTCACAAAGCAACCAAAGCACAAGCCAGTGGCCTGACTCAACACCAGAAGCAAGTTTCAGAGCTGGGCGCACAGCTACGTCTCAGCCCAGTGCCCCATCCAGAGCTACACCACCTCCTCCAAACAGTCTGCTGCACCGTACTAAAGTAGCACATAAAAAATCCTGCAGTAATCCTGCTTCTGCTGCTTTTTTTGTTACTGTTGGAAAGATTTCTGATGCAGGCTCTAGGTCCATTTAACAATTTAACTAATAATTGTATTTCATTTCTCAGACTATTAGCATGTAATGGAGTGGCAGCAGCCCTGGCTCCTGCTGTCTGCGAAGAGAGAGAGTTTGTGCCAAGGGGTAAGTGCATCGCCTTGGGTCAGCTGGTCCCTCTGAATCCCAGAGCACATCATCTTGGGAGCAGGAATACCCCTGCTCTGCTCTCAGCAGGAACTGGAGTTTCCAGTTTTAAGTATGAAAAAAAAGTATCAACATGCTTCCCAGTACTTCCTCCCCTTCTGTTTTCCCCTGTTGTAGTTCTCCCAAGTAACAGACACCTAAATGAGATGTGCACACACATAAAACAAGTTAATTAATGGTCTCAGTTTAAATCGGTGAAATCAGCATGCCTTAAGCAATGATTTAGCAGTTCGACATGCTGCGCTGCCAGACTTTCTCCTTCCAAGCAGTCCTTAATCCCCATACATACTAACATTTAGCTCCCTGCTGAGGAGTTGATTCCAAAACTCAAGCTCTTTGGGGATTTTGTTCTCAAGACAGAAGTATCCCAGAGTTCCCACTGACCTTACGAGCTGAAGCACCTGCAGCAGGCTGCAGAGCTGAGAAGGAACCAACAAAAGGATGAACATCTGCTCAGACCAGAGAGATAAACAGGAGAGCATGGAAGAGATGAGCTCTCCAATCCCAATTAGACCAGTGAAGGGCCTTGTTTTTGAAGTACCAAAGTTTCTACTGAAGCAGGTTTAAAACTAAAATTCCTTCCCACTAAAACTTATTTTGAGTCTGCTTCATCCAGCCGTCATCTTCTCTTGCAAGATGTATTTTCTCATCTTATATGAAGGAAAAGGGTAAAGAGGGAAGGGCTAGGAAAATTGAAAGCATCTCAGAGCTACACAGTTGTGTTCATCTAGCACACTCAGATTCCACTTTGCAGCAGTTACTGCACCCAAGCATCTATTATGCATGCTGGAGTGGACTGATGACTACTCTAAAGACCTCAAAGTCATTCACTGCCAGGGTGAGCATCACTTATGCCTGGGACAGGCTCAGTGTGGCAGATGTGACGAGGACAACCAGGGAGGTTGGTGAGCTGTGCACCAACAAGGAGCCTCTGCACACTCCAGCCCTGGGGAGAAGCTGCTGCAGACTTCACAGAGGTCTTCCTCCTGCAGAGGCTGAGCCTGGGCAGCAGGCAGGGAGATTTGACTTGGGGAGCAGTGGTGACACTAGAGCTCAGCCAGGAACTGCTCAGCCCATCAAGGGGTGAGCTCCTGCCCTTCTTCCACAAGACCTGGCTGATTCCTGGAGATGCAAACCCAGCTGCTTCTCACCAGATGTAGAAGCAGCAAACCTGGGCTCTCCTCACATACCCCCTCCCACTTCACCTCCAGGATGGGCAGTGCAGGCAGCACACCCCCGCTCTCTGCCCAGCTGCAATACAATCCATCTTTGCTGGGACACAGCCAGTTAGAGCACCAGATCAAGGAGGGCACATGGTGACAGCAAAACCTCAAGTGATGTAACACAGCATTTTGATACTCTGACTAAAGGAAGCCATTAAGCAGATACATACAGAAAGCTGCTCCAGCACTCAGTTTTTATCTGGTTATGAGATTCCCCCCCCCGCCCCCTTCCTCAAGAGGATTAAAGCAACAAAGAGGGAGCACAAAGGGATAGGTGGGAAGACTGCAGCAGCATGAGGGAGATGAGAAGCCAGGGGTTCCTGCCTTTGATGTTTTGGTGATCACGTCATTACAATTATTATGTTGAGGGCTCTGCTGTGTCAATGGTAAATAAATCATCCAAGGAAGTTAACCATGCAGGGAGCCTGCACCACAAGTCATAGCAGGTAAGTGATAAGAGAAGTCAAAGCATTTCAAACAGGGGAAAAACTCCAAAATACAGGAAAACAGAATACCATATTTCAAATAATTTCTCTAACAAATACAAAAAAATCTGGGCAAGTGCCTCAACAGAGAAGACAATGGAGACTTTAGATTCATCTACTGTGCTTTGGGAGATGAAGCCATCAATCATGTGTACTCTATCAGAGATAAAAGAGGAATAACTCAAGAATTTGTCTTCTATGAGGAAGAGTCTGGCACTTGGTTTTCTGGAGATAACCATTTTGATACAGCATTAAAATCTATGCAATATACTAATTTTCTTCATCACAAAAAATACATATATGTTGGCTCTTCTTCTACCTCCCCCCTCCTATCACAATTAACAAGGTGATCTAACAGCACAATTACACAGACTTTCATACCCCACTGTTTCACAGAGTGATCCAAAGGAAAATGCCATCTCAAGTACTTAATGATGATCAGTTGATTTGAGTTCTCTACTATGGCTGATGCTCATTTCACAGATGAGTAAACAGATCCATACAAAGGTTAAGGCATTTGCTCAAGATCCTTGGGGCAAGGAGCAGCCAGGGCTTGCACCCACCCTACTCAGCCACAGTACCCAACAGAAAACACCCCAGAAGCCCATCAAGCAAACGAAGCATGGAAACACTGCTGGCACAGGCAGCACATGGGATGGAGCAGGGGGTAAGACATGACTGACCCATGGACATTTGGCCATTATCTTCCCTCTCCCTATGGCCTTCTGCTCTCAGTCTCTCCAGGCTCAGCCATGTCTAATTTCCTCTTAGCTGCTTGATTTAAGTACCACCTCATCTCTCCCTCCATGCACTCCCAGCCCATACTGACTCTAGAAATACTTTCTAAATGCCTGCTTTACAATTCAGAACATCCTTAAACTCCTCCATCAGCTCAGTATTTGCCCATAATCCCCTTTGGATCTAAAGTGTTTATACAGTATTACTTGCAAGATTTAACTCAAAGATGATTAATTTGGTTCTGTGATTTTTGGCTTCATTTTGATTTCAATGCAGCAACAGAAAGCCTAGTTTTCCATATCTTATGGACTTTACCTTGATTCAAAGCACTTATAAATCTGACAAATAGATTTACAGCCCTGAAGAGGACTCAGCTTTTTTTAAATACAAACTAGTTCTACTTTTATCCACCCCCTCTTTTGTTTAAACTCACCTAGCAATGGTGAGAGCACAAATTCTATGATCGCATTCATAGTAGCTGTATCACATTTATTTTAAATCAAAATCCAGCCCATTCCACTTGCAAGTGTTTAAAGCCTAGAGCTGGCGTAGGAGAGTAAATTAAGATGAGAACAGCAGCAGAAGGGATGGCACCCACCAACATGAGCAAGCACAGCACCTGCCACCGCTCCACAACCCGTGGGGTACAGGGAATGCAAAGGGAGATCTTTGGCAGAGCACTGCACCCCACAGTGCAGGATTAGTGCAGCAGTGTCAGGGCCAGCTTTTGAAGAGGCTAATACAGATGCTGCAGCATCTGGGAAGAGCCAGCATGCTCTGTTACATGAATAGAAGCACCATGTTGGCCAGAACTGCCACACGCAACGTATTGCACCATTTAATACTTCTGTTGGGTGCAAGAGTAAGGGGACAATATATCTAGATTCACGCATCTACTTTGAGAGGAGCAGGAGTTTTACCACTTGCATGTTAATACCCAGAACATCCTCCTCACTTCCAGCAATTTCAGGGCATCTGAACCATAGTTGGGGGCAGATTTGTCCCCTCCTGGCTCAGGCAATAGCTACCAGGCTTTGCTCATGCTGGTAATTAACATTCACACTTCAAGGCATATTACAAGATGGGGCCACGAGGAAATGTTATCCCACGGACAGCTGCAGCTGAAGCACATATCACTGCATACCACAGCCCCAACCTTCACCACTCCTCTGCAACCATTTCACATGAAAACTTACACTTAAATGAAAACTAAAAGACCTCAAACTGCCTCTCAGCAAGACACACTAACACCACCTCTTCCCTGCAAGAACTGTGTTTAAAATTGCTGCACCTTGGAGCACCTCTAATTTCCCAGACTGATGCAGCACCAGCCAGAGTAGCAAGTCTTTCCACCCGCATGACCCCACGTAGACTCCCTCTAAAAAGAGTAATTTATCCTCAGAATGAAGAAAGGCTTCCCCAGCAGAAGCCTTACTGCATTCAAAGTCAACACCAGTTGCTTTTTCACAGCAGTAAGAAAGCATGATTTCATCTCAGTAAGAGATCACAGATTGCTTTACAAACATCCATGAATCCTCACAGACCAAACTCCAACCAAATAATGATCATTTCAAGAGTCTAAAGAGGTAAAGCATACCTGGCACAGGCAAAGTAAGAACATTTAAAGTTACGCTTATCCTACTAGAACCAATGTTGGAAGCAATGGGTGGGAAGTGCCCACAGATTTCTCCAGTCCTTAGCCTGAGATGTGACACAAACCGATTCCCTTACAGCTTTACAGGGTGACGGCATTGCACAGGATCTGCACAACACCAGCAGTATCGCGGCACACCTTTAGTCTTGTGCAACTGCCAGCCAGGGCTCGAGGAGCAGCAGGACAGACACAAAGCAGCCCAGCCGCAAAACTCATTAAAAGCTCCAAGGCCCTGGGAATGACCTGAATCAGTCTTCCCCAAAGGGACTACTTTTGCTGCAAAAAAATGGATTCATTATTTATAGCAGAAAATAAGGTGGTTCACAGCAGCTGAGGAAGCCACTTTGAATGCAGTAGATGTCTTGATATGGTACATTATGTAAATGACATCTACACATGCACAGGCTTCTTGCTACACTAAAAATTTCCCCATTTTTAACTGGGAACACAAGCTTTTCCATTAATTTCAACAGAATTGGGGTCAAAACTAAATCCTCTATAAGCTTGATGGGTGACAGACAAGTTTGCTGCTTTCCACCTGAAGTTCTCAAAGCTCTGCCAGCCACACTCCTGTATCTGGCTGCTTTCTGGTCAATGAATATGATTTGATTTTCAACCATTAATTCTTCACACAAACTGAGCCACTGGATGGCTAATGTCCTCAGATTTGCACTTCCACACCATTTACAGTCAAGAGTCATGAATTCAGGGCACACGTTGTGACAAGTGCTGTTCTGATGTAACACTTTGTTGAATAGTTTAGAAAACTGGGCACCTATTAACCTCTCTAGGACTTGACATGAAAGTTCAAGCTGTTTATTTGCCACTAACTCTGTAGGCACCAAGCCACAGCACCTTGCCTAGCTAGCTGCATCACCTCCTGTCATTAAAAGTCAGTGAGATTTTTAACACATCCTGGAGAATTCAGATCTTTCTATCAGCTTCTCCATCACTCAAGAGACACAGCTTTGCTTAAGCACACCAACTCTTGCAAAGACTGCTTGTTCCCACAGAAGTTAGTTTATATGCCATTCCCTCCTTCGGATGGACCTGGGAGTCCCACACCAAACACTGGTTATTTGAAGACTTTAGATGGTCTGAGTCACATAGAAAAATGAGATACAGAATGACTACAGGTGGGTTTGTTTCTGGAATGGACAGAACAAGTTTGGGGGATTATTCCTCCTGCTCTGCAAAAAGAATAAAATGTATTTTCTAGGAAAAAGAACCTTAAAAACATTTTTGGGTTATACTTGATCTATTTCTTTTTAATAATTCTGTAAAAGATGTGAGTAAATCCAGACATGTTCAAATGAGTCTAAGAAAAGGTAAGTCAGAAATGTAAAGTTCTGACCACCTTGAACACAAAGCCATTAACAGCAACGGGTCTACTCAGGATGCACTGTGCTGATTTCAGGATGAACCATAATTGAGATCCTCGCTCTGTACACGTTAACTCCACCCCGCAGAGCCCTGGCTACATACACCAGCCACATACATACACAGTGGCTGAGTTTGTAAGAATTTGTACCATTGGTTTAAATCTAGCCCCCTTTTTCTGCCAATTTCTTGGCTCCTGCTACAAAGCTGGGAAGCCATGGTCTGTTTAGATGTTGCCAGCTCAGACTCTTGGCTGCATGACCAGGAGCAACCAACTGTTCCCCATGGACATCTGACCTGATGTCGCTATGCTTCTAACACAGCTCAATAAAGGCTTTGCAAATGCCCTAAGTAAGGGTACAGGGGGAAGAACATGAAAGCAGAAATTAAAATTAGCTTTAATTTATTGTTTTCAGCTGTACACCACAATTAGACTAACACAACAAATGTGCATTGCAATATCATGCTCCCTGTGACTCCAGCCTTTGGGAAGGTGATGCTCCCAGCTCACACCTCCATTTTCCATCCTGAGTGGCTCTACAGAAATCAAACCAGGTACTCTACACAGGCACAAGATAACTGCAGTCAGGCTCTATGCCTGCCAACAGAAATGTTTTAAACATTTGCCCTAGTAAGAAATATGGCACATGAACCCAAAATAGTTTTTATTCTATTCCTCTACCAGAGGAAGGGAAGCAAAAGAAGAGCTCGCTCCCTGTATTGCTTTTCTGCATTACTGTCAGCAATTGTGTGGTGAAAGAAAGTCCTTTTAAAAAAATCCAAACATCTCTTTTCTGAAGGTCTCATCCATCACATGGCATTAGATATACTCATGGGACTGTGCTTTGGCTTTACTGTGATTTAACATGGAGATTTGCTGCCCCCCTTGCTCCTTGCTTTATTTTACAGTCTTGGGTGGCATTATGCTTTGAGGTTCAGTAGCTCCAAGGGGGCTAAAAACCACCTTTACTGCAGGAAATTGTTACACAACCTTCTTAAAAAACCACTTTTTTGAGAAACATATCCAATGACTTGCTGACTTCTGAGACATGCAGATGCAACAAGAAAGAAGTACATTCCTGCTGATTCTCCAGGTTTGACCCAGAAAAAGGCACCTTCTAAAGTTTAGGAATACAGAACACCAAATTGGAGAGGGGAAAGAAAACTGCAAAGCAAAACATTAAAAATCCACAGCAACTAGCAAAGGAGCAGGGGGAAAAGGATTGGCATGATGATGTGATAGAAAGCAAAGAGACAGGAAATTCTTCATTTTTGCTTACATGGGTAACTTTAAAATACACAGAGTTACACACAATATTTTCCCCTGGGAAGCCTAAATTTATGCCTGGTCTGTACAAGGGGACAGCACAGCTGTGACAGAACAGGCCTGTAATTAGGTCTCTGTTGTGCCATCAACAAATATGGCATTTATGAACACACATCCCCAGAGATGCGAATCCCACGCATACACAGTTGAAAGCTCATATATCTCCTGTTTGCAGCCTTACCTTCTTATGCATTTCATTTTGGGTTTGATTATTAGATGCCCACAAGCACTTATTAAGTAGATGGAAGAAACCGTGGCAGAGCAAATCCCAGCTCTGCTATTAGACAGGTCCAATAAACCTGGAACAAAGTCCGTGGCAGCACGCACTCACCATGCCCCTGCTGAGGCGTACACAGATCCAGGAGCAAGGGCTGTGCCGATCTCTGCAACAAACAGCACCAGGACACTTGCTCCTCTTGATGGCACAAACATCACATCCCTGCTTTAGTGTGACTTGTGAAATAATTTATCATTGCTCTTGCTGCAGGGCCAAGGTCAGGACTCATTGCTGCTGAAGATGCAAAATCTATTGCAATGTCTCTTAAACAAGTGATGTTGATGGCAAACCAGCCCGAGCTCCTCCAAAGGGCTCTTGGGGATACAAAGCTGCTCTCGCAATGGGAAAATGAAAGCCTGCCCCTTTGTGAATCAGAGGAAGAAAGTACAACTGTCTCAAGGAACTGGGGACGAGGTACAGCAGCAAGTACATGTCACAGCCATCCAAAGCAGGGTAGATGTCAGTTGTCTCCAGGAGCTTGCACAGGAGCAGGAGCAGTCAACACCTAGTGCCTCTCAAGGTGCTCATCCATCTGGGCCAGGAGCTCATCCTCAAAACCAGAAAAAAGGGCCTGTCCATGAAATGCTACAGCCCCAGTGCAGGCAGCCATAGACATCCAGAAGACAGGGTGTACAAACAAGGGGAGTACATTTTCTACAGCTGTAGCACACATCTTGTTTCCTACCACAGTGACCTACTTACCTGCCAAGGAAAAGGACCCTGATTATCAACAAATCAGAGCAGCAACAAGCTTTGTCACAAAGACATATCTAGCCCTTTAATAAACAGCCCAGCTCAAGATTTACCTGCTATTTGTATTTCCCTGTGCTACCCTAAATGAAGGAAAGGGGCTATTAAATGATTTTTTGGGCATGCCCTACAACCCCAGAGCCCCTCTCCCCACTCTCTCCAAACCCCATCACTGCACGCAGACACTGCTCCAGGGCTGAGAAGACCTGCCAGGAGAGCTGACCTGCTCTTCATATCCATTAATATGGAGAGAACATGTGCCACAAACATCCTCATAAAACAAAACCCTTTTGGGAGGATCAGTGACCTCACTGCTCTTCCCTGCCAGCAGCCCAAGAAATGCAAGGAGGATATATTGCTCTTGTTCCTTCCCTTGGCAGAGACCTCCCTGGGAATATATTGTACCCACCCAAGCTGGGTTCCCATTGCACGGCTATAAACTTTCACATTATGTAAATGCACAGCTAGACAAAAATATCAGCTAGTTTTGTGTCTGTGTATAATGTGGCTCTTCCCTTTACAGTCGGGGTAGTGCAGTGGTAAATGGAACACTGATTTGGTGTTCTTTTTTTTGAAAGCACCTGCACTGATTTTAAATAAGGACAGCTTGGCCTGAAACCAGCCCTACAGAAGGTTGGTTTTCCTTTGTCTCAGCAACAGAGGAAGCAAAACAGCTACGAGAAGACCCAGAGACCACATGGTGATAGGGAGGGTGCAGGGGGGTGAAGAGGGAAGGATTAATCTGAAAATACCTTGTGACAGTTTCCAAAACAGAGAGCCTAAAACAAAGAAGGAAAAGATGACACCTGAGTGGAGATTGTAAGCAACAACAAAAACGTACAGGAAGATTTCAAGTGAGCAGATCAGTGGAGGAAAGCAGAGCCGCCAAAGAAGCTGCATTCCCACAGCAGTGCTCGCCATGCCCAGGAGCATCCCCAGAGTGGCACGCACACACCAGGATAACGCGGTCGTAACTCACAGAAACATCAGCAAACGGCAGTTCTGCTCACTGCAATAGCTCCTTGTATAATTTAGCAGAGACACAGACCCTGGTCTGTCATACTTCTCCTCCCTCAAAGCAACAACATTGCTTTTTCTAGGGTTATTTGGAGCTGGCTGAGATTTTCTTTAACAGAGGACTATGGATTCAGCAACTTTTTATGAAAGTAGCAGCCCAGGTTCATTGGTTCAGAGCAATCCTGAAAGCCAGTTAGCTCCAAACAGGTTCAGATTTCACTAAGCAGCTCAGATGAGAGCACCTTGGCATGCATCCCTGCGTAACAGCATCGACATGCCTGGAAAGCCTCAAGAATTCATACCCCATTTAAAACTACCGGGCATCTAACAACCAGCTTTCAGAAATACAGGGACATGGGAAGAAGACGATCCCTTACACACAAGGCTGTGCAACCACCACAACCCCCTGCACAAGTGGCTGGATTTACAGGAGCTCCTGGAGAGCAGGCATGCAGTTATTCCTGCACGTAGGCACGCTCCTGCACACACTGACGTGCAGTCCCCACGGAGCAGCTGTGCATCTGCACCTCAGACTCTGCAATGGTAGGTGTTTGCCTGTTAAAAGAAGTTGCCTTTCATCTGAGGTAGTGAAAGACATTGCAGAATGTCTGGGGCTTCATCCTGGCTCAAAGACTACATTTATACATCCCCTTTTGGAAGCGGGCCGGGGGGGGACACACGGACAACGACACCAAGACCATTAGGTCTGTTATTCAGACCTAGGATCAACTGCAGCTACGGAGCGGCATCAGACAAGTACCTGCCTGTCGATTCAACATCAATATGAAATTATTCTTCTTCCGTCTCCTCTGCTATTTGCATTCATTCCACACAGCACCGATTCATAGAAACCTCCTGCTTTATTGTGTTTGGATCCGGGGAGCTGCACCCATCTCGCATGGCCACCCTCTCCCTGCGGCCAGGTAACAGACTGCAACACCTCCAGGAGCACCAGGATCCCAAAGCAAGCCACAGCTTGCCTGCCAGGAATTACAGCAGCTGCCTCCAAGACCACTGAATGGGGGTCATGTCCCATACCTCCTGGTAACACCTCTCCTCCAGGACTTGCCATCTTCCCGTTTAATTCTAAGCAAGCAGAAAGGACAAGCTCAAATACAGTACTCTGCCTAACATAACGGCTATGCAAGGAACCCAGGTTTACGTGCAGAGACTGACAAAACGAGAGGCAGTAGTTTACACTGCAGAGCTGTGCATGCCTTTCAAGAGCACACGACCAGCTTTATGTTAGCTATTTTTCTTCTTTAAATGAATCCTTATAGGATATATCTTGAGGGGTTTCCTCCTTTCCATCCAGCTGTTGTTTTAACCAGACCCTCCCCACTCAAAACTTACTTAATCCCAAATAACTTGCACAGTAAAAACCAGGAGGTGCCCAGGGCTACTTCTAGAAGTGGGGCCTCAAACCATTTTGCAGACAGGCAGCTGTTTTCTGGACTGACATCTCAAGCACCTCTACTCATGCAGAAGAGCTCCCCTTACCTGCTCCTCCCCGTGCTGCATCATTTTCATCCGACTTGTGTACACAGATAGGAACTAAATTGGGAAGATAAGAATACCCTGCCAGGGGTATTGCCTACTTTGGCTTTTCAATATTTCTGTGAGCCAATTAGGATGTTGTTTGCTAAGCAATGACAGAGTATTTAAAGGATGCTGATTAAAACCATTCAAGACATCATGCCTTTAGAAATACTGGCTATGTTTAATTCATGCTGCAGCTTTTTTCCCCCCCTCCCTGAACTCAGCAATTCCAACTGCATTCCTCCAGCAAGCTAAACACGCATATGATGAAATTCTTACACCTCCAAAGCATAAAAACATGACAATATTTGGCCTCTTCCAGAACAAGGTCTAAGTAAATCAGAGTTTTATCAGGACTTGAAGCCACTTATGGATATGAGCCAGTTTCTAACTGGGTGTCAAAAAAGACAATTTCTTGGGAAAAACCATCCCAACACTCAGGACTTCTGAAGTATCAGCTCCTGAAGTAGCTGGTTCTGGCTGCTGTTGGAGATGGGCTATTAAACTACCTAATTCATTCAGATTATTTCACTTGAGACTAAGTTTTGTACAAAAGTTTTCATCACCTTCACAGTGGCCGAGCTGAAAGGGCATTTAACACAAGAAGCACACGACTTCATGATGCACCAAAACAGCAGCACAGAGTTCATGAAAACACAAGCACTACAAACTTGCTAAGGCTCCCAGACAACTGTACAGAGTTACAGGTACTTGTTGCTGTTCATTCAAAGAACCCCCTGTGATTTTATTATCTGGGAAGAGGACAGCCTTGCTTTGGGACAGTGATTTCTTGGGAAGCAAAGTGTCTCCCTAGTTCTGTCCCACAGGTAAAGCCACCCAGATCCATTCTCAGGGCATGGACAATAGAGGGACATTCACTTTGGGACCCCAACCCTCCCTGCCTTTGCTCTTCCAAAACTGCCCTCAAATCACCCCACACCTCATTTTATGCAAACTATCAGTGTGTTTTCATGCATATAATCTATTTGTTCCATGGTGGCAATCTGCTTGCCCCTCCTGACCAGCAGCTAACTCCATGCCACTCGGGACACACTTATCAATCTTCCTGAAACAAAGAGACACAACTAGAGCAACTCTTGTTGAACCATGGCACAGCCCTTACTAAGGGGAGGCCCTCATTTCTAATTACTGCAGCAGCTGACAGAACAGCCTGTCAAGGCTTTTTCTTCAGGAACAACATCAATTTGGTCCTGAGATAAGTATTTAATTATCCACTGCTTCACAATAACCTCCCATTTTCCATTACCCAACTCTACTTTTTAATAAGGAATCTGCAGCAATTTAAGACACAAGTCTGGTTTGATGACAGTTTGACTGAGCACCGTTGGAGGAGGAAAACGTGTTCCTGCCACGACAGCAATTAGCAATGACAGTCTCTGCACCAAGCCATCAGTACCATGCAAGACAAGCTTAACACACTGCTACTTCTACTGCTCTAGGTTTGATACAGCTGTGCACACAAGTAACCACCAATGAACTAGGTGACTGCCAATGTTTCAGAAGTTGGAAGCTAAAGCACTGAAGGCCTCAAAACCTGGTTCTGACTTGGGCCAGTTCCAAGAGTTGGTCAGATAAAAATATTCACAGAATAACTGCAGCCACCTCAGGAAGACCTAGATAGGCAGGAAGAGTAGGCTAACAAGAACCTTATGAGGTTCAAGAAGGACAAGTGTAAGGTCTTGCACCTGGGAAAAAATAATCCAGGAATGCAGCACAGATTGGGATCCACCTGGCCAGAGAACAGCTCTATGGAGAGGGACCTGGGGGTCCTGGTGGACAAGCTCAGTATGAGTGAACAGGGTGCTGCAGCAACAAAGAAAGCCAAAAGGATGCTGGGCTGCAGAACCAAGGGCATCACCAGCAGAGATAAAGCCATTATCCCACTCTACTCAACACTTGTCAGGCCACACCTGGAATACTGTGTTCAGTTTTGGTCCCCACTATACAAAAAAGATGTGGACAGGCTGGAAAGGGTCCAGAGAAGGGCCACTAGGATGATTAAAGAACTGGGAAGCCTGCCATACAAGGAAAGACTGAATCAGGTTTGTCCAGCTTTGAGAAAAGAAGGCTTAGGGGAGACCTCATCACCATGTTCCAGTACTTAAAGGGTGGCTACAAAGAAGATGGAGATTCCCTTTTTACAGAGTCACAAGGAAAAGACAAAGGGTAATGGGTACAAGTTATTCCTGGGGAGATTCCGATTGGACACAAGCAGAAAATTTTTCACAAGGAGAAGATTCAGCCATTGAAATAATCTCCCCAGGGAAGTGGTGATTCCCCAACATTGGAAGAAAGATTCAGCTGGACAGGGTGCTAGGCCATCTTGTCTAGACCATGCTTTTGGCAAGAAAGGTTGGACCAGATGATCCTTGAGGTCCCTTCCAACCTGGTATTCTAGCATTCTACAATTCTATAACTGGCCTGGGACCTGTACAACCATGCACATCACACCTGCACTAGAGCCTCTGACCAGCTTTGAGGTGTCTCATGCAGACAGGAGGCAGAAAAACAAAACAGGAACAATGCAAAGAGCTTTTGGAAATGTTTTGACAACAACAGTTATGAGCTACCATGCTCTTGTGTTACCTCAGCTTTAACAAGTTTCTCCAAGTCAGCTCCCTCCCTTCAGCCCGCAGCAAGTGTTATGGCTTTTTTTCCCTTGAACCCAGTATTCACTACAGGCTAGGAGCTAATTTACAGCAATTCATTAGGCTACTCTAATTCAGGCAACAACAATTCATGCTGTAACTTTCCAAATGAATTCTGCACAAAAATACTACCCCACCCTTGCAAAAAGTTAATTAAGGATTCTTTTACCTGCTCTCAGAAGATCACAGGGCAGATGCTGTCAGACAGGTTTGCTTTCTGCTATTACCAATTTCAGTAGCAATTCATCTCCTAATCCCATTCTGAATATCAGGTACTCAGACACATATTAAAATGAAATAAAGAGGTTTATTGTAACCACCCAGGCAGCAGCATTGGTTGGGATGGAGCCTGCAGAGAAGACAAGATGCAACAGAGTACATGGGGATGACTTGCTCCTCCTGAAATCTGGAGGACATGCTGTACTTCTGAAACCTCCCAGCCCTCCAAATATTTGCTTGAGGTTTACTTTATATGCACGGTTTCCTAGCAGAATGGCGAGCATGTAGAGCACATTCCTCTGCTAAGTATCTTCTTCAAAATTTGGGTAAATACCAGCACATTCCTGCCCAGCTCACACAAACAATTTGGATTCTAATTGCAGGAGCAGAGTTTGAAAGAATGGCTATCTCCTTGCTGCCTGGTACTCACTAGAACCAGGGACATGCCTTAACTTTTGTCCTGTGCTAATCAATATTGTTAAACTCTCATGGTGGACACATTTATACCAGTGATTAAACTGTATTATTTAGATTAAAAGGGTAACTAACTATACCAGGAGGTTATAGCAGCTAAAAAGAGTATCCTGTATGTAGAGAATAAAGCATAGGCTTTATGGTAATGAAGCTATTACTAATGTTATATTACTGGCATTAGTACTGAGAATTTACTGGATGGTGGTATACTTTATTTTTTCTTCCTGTCTTGCCACATCCTCCCCTTGGACACGGGTGTCAACTGCAGAGAAATTGCTTGCTTGAAATAATTGCACACTGAAATGGCAAATGCAAAACTTTCTGAACCTTTTGTGCTCGAGAAGGACACAAAGCACCATTGATAAACACCTCTGAATCCTTCCTCCCACCAAAGTGCCATATCTTACCCAACACCTTCATTAGGCAAAATGCCAGGTCATCAGGATGTAGCACAGAAAAACTGGTTTCAGGCAAAAATCAGTCACAATAAAATAGACAACTGAAACAGTTACATGTACAAATACATTTCAGTCACTAGGAGCAAGATGCTTATGTTGAGGCACTGCATAAAGTCAAAAAAGTCCATCCCCTTGGATCCCATCAGTATGTCTGCTCCAAGCTTAATCTGCTTTAAAGCCACAGGTCTGCCTTGAACACTCCTCCACTGGTTTTTCAAACCAACTTTCTGGGGCCTGGCAGGGATTTTTATCTGAAGAATTCCTTAAGACAGAGCAAGCCCAGATCAGGCTTGTACCTCCTTTCTCAGTGTTCTGTGCTATCGCCTCTTCTTACACTATGTACTGAGTGGTTCTCCTGCCTTCAGGTTTGTACCCATCCAACATTCATCATGGTGTTTCTTCGCACTGCCCTGGGCAAACCCCCTCTTGCTTTGATGTTTCTTTGCAGACCTGGCCTGTACTGCGAAGAGCCACTCTTGGCTCAGAATCACAGCTCTGAAAGTCATTTACACTGGGAGTTACCACACCAGTTACTTCCAGGTTTTAAAGGTCTCTTATGTGAGCTGGTTCTTGTATTTCAAGCAGCTCTTTCCAATTCCTCGGAAAAGAAACACACAGATTTTGCTTTGTTTTTAGCTTCCCATGATTTTTCTCCCTAGGCACAAGCATCTTTCACCTTCTTATTCTTCCACACATAATTAACCTCTTAAAGTCACAAACCTCAAGGACAGCCTCTCAGGCTCCACAAATGAAGGTACCCAAAAATAGGCAGAATCCCTCAGGATAAAGAAACTAGTTAAGATGGGCTAACTCCAGAGGAGCTTCTCCTTTTTTATGGGGTGTAGGCAATGCTAAACCAACATAACCAGCATCAGGACTGATGTGGAACCTCCAGAGCTCAGAGGAGGTATGGCATGAGCTGCACGGGCCCAGGCAAGGTCTGCACAAGAGCCGGTGATATCAGGGACTGGATGCAGTGTGCAGCCTTAAAATAAAAGTCCCTCCAGCCTAAGGTGATGGGCATTGCTGCTGAAAGCTACTCACCTGTCATAGCCCCAGAGGAAGCAAGCAGGCTACACACAGGTGTTACAATTCATCTACTACAGGCTTCCTAGTCAGACACCACCACCTCATCCAAACCCTTTTATTCTTTTCCAGAAGCATGAGGTATCAGCTGCTTCGGGCAGAGCAGCACCCAGCATATTATCAGACATCTTTTCCTGTACAACAGGAGTTTCCACTCCCACCTGCCCCAGGAGGGAGAGCAGCCCTGAACCCCCTCCCCAGACCTGGGAGACTCCCCAGGGTTTGATGGCTCCAGGGTACAGGACTGGGAAGTGCTGGGAGGAACAGCTGGAGACAGCATCAGGCAGAGATCCCCCTCCTCTCCATCAGCATTCGCACACACACACTGCTGCAGCACTTCGCTGACACCTCCCGAGGCCAGGCACTACCATCACGCCATACCCAGAACAGTACTTTTCCTCAGGCAGGTTTTGCAGAGGAAGACAGGCACAAGTGATAAATTGCCAGCAAAATCCATTTTAACCAGAGTACGATCTTGGCATCCTGGTGAAGCATGACTGACAGCCCTTTAGTACAAAATACAGTACACACACATGGTGTACTTTATAACCGAATGCCATGCTGTCCTGTATGAAGCTCACAGGAAACAAAAATCCCATTTTCCCCCTATTCTCTCCAGTTTGTTGTGTAAAACTATCTACATGAATACTTGCTTTAGTAGGGTGAACATGTCAGCAGCACAACTGATGGTGCCACCAGCAGATACTATGTTAGGTCCACCAATATGTTCTTCTAAATGGAAATGACTGGAGTTTGTATCTGTGGCTTCATCTCCTCCTCCCAACTTCAAGGAAGCAAATAAGACTCCTCCTGTGAGAAAGGAACCAGGATCTTAATTTTTGCACATAACTTCCTTTGCCATTTCCTTGTTACATCTGGCAGTTCTGTATGGCACTGCTTCACAGCCTGAGGCTGCAAAACCACATGGATAGAGGGAAGCTCATAGCTGAAATCCAGGTGCATGAGGGCCAGGTCCCACTGCATTGCAGTTGGAGGGGTGTGGAGGACTGAACAGCTAGGTGAGACCATCAGACTCCAACCTCCCTCCTCACCCAGTAACCTGCTACCTCAAGGCACTTCACAGCTCCACCACCGAGTAAAGCATGCCCACTGTTGTTTAAGATTAGCTGTTACAACACAGGCCAACACACCTAAGCATTAGTCAGTCAAGGACTCCTGAGTAGTTTGTAGGAAGATTTAAAAGGCTGGATTGCAACTGTAACAGTTACTGGCACATTAAAAAAAACATTAAATGCAGTTTCTGGCACCTCAGAGTTTGAGCCTGCAGCTACTGTCCTTCATAAGGCACATCGCAGACTCATCACGTAGGAGTTGCACCCTTAAAGTGGAGCCCCACGCTGCAGCCTCCCACCCTGCTGCCTGCCCCGGGCAGCCAGCATCCGTCCACGCAGTTTTACAGTTCAGGTCTCAGCTGAGACAGCACAACACATCTCCCAGGCCCATCTTCATGCTTTCGCACAAGGGAAAGGAACAACACATCTTTCTTTACTGAAACAAAGAAGGAGCCATAAAAGCACCAAACACATTTCTTCTCATACACCTCCCCCGGCGTTCAGCAAGACTGCACACTCAGCACTGCAATGTCTGGGAGTACGAATCTCAGATTAAGTTTCCACTTACCTGGACTCACTGGGTGAAACTTTCTAAGGATAAACTACCAGGCAGTTCACCCCCTGCAGCGTTTCCACACTTGCTGCTCCCCACTGCGTTCATTTAACACCACTCGCCTTTGTTTCTCCTCTGGCTGCTCTTTCCAGCTCAGTCCCACCCATGGCTAGCTGTTCCGACTTTTTTTATTCCCACATTTTATTTTAGGAGGACGGAACTACAGAACACCACTAGTATGTAAAAACAAAACCAAACAAGTACAACTTTGCAGACGAAGTGCCAGACACACAGTCTGCCACACAGCACAACCCGCCACCCTGTACTTACACAGCGGAGCTGGAGACAACAACTGCTAAAGCAAACCGGGAGTCTTATTCTCGGTGCCACTAAAATCCCACGCAGCTACGTCTTAGTCGAGAGCAAAGATGACACGCTCAAATGTATTTGAATAAACATACCATCTCAGCTGCTGCACAGCCCAGGCTCCATTCAAGTAATATGGGGGAGTTTGAAGTAGAAGGGATTTCTCTCGCAGGGAGAAGAGAGGTGCAGCTTGCCCCAACAAGCATATGACACTGTGACAGGGTGTAACTTCTGAAAGACGAGATGTTAATGCATCGCTTACGAACCTTTCTGCCATTAAGCAACAAAGCTAGTCCTGCTGGGTTAAAAAAGGATTCAGACTGAGAATGAGGAGGTTAAAATTACTAACACCAGCTCCCCAGTGATCAAAGTGGAAGGAACCCAGTTGGCAGCCAAGTTAATGCAAGGTAGCAAGATACCTTCAGCATACTCCAAAACAGGGTTAAAGATGGAGTTTACTTTAGCCTGGCTGAGTATTTTTTCTAAAGTTTTCTTCAAATGCCTTTGTTATGAAACTTGCTTGGTTAACAATAAATTGAGATCTGATATGCCAGACACTGCTGCAGGACCTTTTCCTTCTTCCCTTCCAGGTTTCTTCTTCCAACAGTTTGGTTTCACACACAGATCTAGCTTATACACGTGTGTGCCAGACAGCCTTCCTCTCCCTTCTAAACCCGCCACATACCCACAGGGCTTTGACCCACGTCCCCTCCTTGACTAGGAGTGGGCAATCAAGAAATCCCAATCACTAAAGACAATTAAAACAAGTAGTGTAGTGCATCACAAGTCTTCCTGCAAGTCCATAGTACTGAAGCAGTGGTTGCTAATATTTTTTAAAGATGAGCATGGTTTCTAAGGCAGAAGGACCTTTTATCACACCAGTAACCCCCAGTATGCACACATACACCCCTTTTCCCTCCTCATACCCTCTATCAGGCCAATTTGAGAAAGCCCATGCTTTCCCTCTCCTTTCCCCAATGACAATCAATTCATCTAAGTGACAGACTTCAGAAGCCTTGACACTAGTGTGTTTATCAGGTTCATACTATTCCCTATAAAAACACCTGTACAAATTTGCTGGTTCCCCCAGATATCCCAAGCTAACAAGGACACACTTACTAGATTTTAACTTCAATTCACCTTTGTTTCATGGAAACACATCATTAGATGACTCCTCTCACGTTTCCAACAGATACATCCAACCCTTAATGGTGATTTACTTGTAAGCACAATGAAGGCTAAAACATGGAAAGGGAGTTATGCTGCTGCCAAGAGAGACAGACTCACATGGTCAGCATTAGGAAATTCTGACAGATAAGCACATAACCACTTGCTCTGTGCCAGGTAATGCATCAGCCTCAAGGCTGCCAAGCAGACACCTCCTGGAGCTTCCTACTTCTGCCTCCCATGTAAGAGAAATCAGGTGGGGCTGGAGAAGTGATTAGGAAAGGTTACTTCTCAAAACCTTCTCCTCTGAACAAGAGCACAGACTATTCAGTCAGATACACAACTGATTTTCAAGATGATTGAGACAACAGCAAAGTTAGAAAAATTTCAGTTACCTACATAAAAAAATATTCATTTTGGAAGACAGAAGGATGAACTAAGTCCAGGCATTCAGAATCTCTAATACATTAGCTGCACAATATATACACACATCTCCATCCCACTAAGAAGGATGCTTACAATAAATGCCAGTTGTATTTTAGTTGCCAAGTCATCAGATTCTATCAACTCTCTGCTAAGCTTTTTTGACACTGGAGGAGGAAGAATGAGTGATTTGAAACACTTATTCTATTTTATTGTAAAATTGAGTAATATGGTATGGATTAGAAAGACTCCCACTGCAGCACATCCTTTTACATTTCCCACACTTCACCTTTCTGCTCCATATGCAGCTTTCATATGTGGTACAGTCATTTTACTGAAAAAAATTACAATTTTGGTAATTTTAAATTTACTTTTAGCCAGGTCCTGCTCTCAGGCAGCATTCCTGCAAACAAAGACATTTCCTTCTTTTTATACACAAGAAGAAACTTGGTGTCAGAGTTAAATACACATGTTACTGGATCTGCAATCTGGAGAGGTTTGTAGTTTGTTTTCTAAACTAGGAAACAGAAGTCTAAACTAAAATAGAGTAAGGAGAAAATGTCAGAAAAGGAGGAGAAAAATCCACAAATCATTAGACAACTGCAGCTATCTCTGTGCACCAGGGACTGTTTGGAGATGCTTCCCAGGCTCCAGACACACATTTTCCATCATTATCACCTTCAGGGACAAACAGCATGACATATCATGTCAAGGGTTAATCTTACACACACCTCTCCCCTTTTTCTTTTTTTAATCTTTTGAGATTTAAGACATTTTACCTTTTATAAGTGCTGCTTTCTTTACTGGTTTGATTCAGTCCCAGCTCTCTTGCACAATAGCTACCGAACATGTGTACATCTGCTTTCCATAATATCCAAGCAGGACTGCTAAGACAGATGCAGTAACCATGTCCATGTAACCTATGCATATAGCACTGCAATGCCTCTAGAGGTATTATGTCACATAAAATACATCAATATGCTATGATCTCAGCCCAAGGCTGGATCACGGATGGCAGCCGCCTTTTGTACAGTGCCCAGCCCAGAACAATGATTCTGCCTAGCTGCTCTCCTCCTCTTCCTCCTGGTTTTCTGGCCTCCTGTCCCCCTCACCAATCTGAGTTTGCCTCCCGCTCTAACACAGCCCTGCATCTTTCTACTACATCTATCAATCCTCCACCTCTCCCTTACAGGAGCCTTAAACCAAAGTGAGCACACTGAGCATTGCCAGATGAAACTACTCTGCAAGGTCTGACTCCAGAGCAACAGCCTCTGCTGTGTTCTCGGGGCCAGGGCAGGCTGACTCAAGTGAAAACACTCTCCAAAATATCCACTGATTATTTTTATTACTTTCAGACTTGTTTCTACACTAGAGAAAGTGGTCTCTGCCCCAAGATACTTCTAGTGTCTCTCCAAGTCCTTCTAGGACTTGTTGGGAAAGAAGGAAAAGGATGCACAACTTTTGCTGATGCTGTTTAAAAATAATTGTAATAGTCCAGGAATCTGTTACCTAATCTTATGCTTCACTTCAGGGGCAGGGCAAGTCAGCTGGATCATTTATGAATAAAGCAGGAACACCTGGGAACTAGTATTTCAGTGAAGCTCTGCAATTCCACATCTCTAAAAGCACATAAATATAGTATTCCAAGGAGAGAATTAAAACTCCAGGTGAAGTTCTGGCTTTAAGATTCCCATTAACTTCAAGAGGGTCAAGATTTCATCATCAATTTTGCATCTTTTGTCACTTGATTTTCTTTAAGATGTTTCAGGATTGAAAGCCTTGAAATCTCTTTCTTCGAAAGTTTTTGGGGAGAGAGTAAGTCTCTGAAATCTTTTGAGACCATACAGCAATAATAACCACAAACATGCACAAAAATGCATCTGTATTTTTGTTTTGTTTCTGCTTTCAAGTAAAAGGGGTTCATTTTCAATGCAACACAAGGTGAATGGATTTGTTTCTAAAACCATCTCTCCCCTACACTGGGATCTGAAAAAAAATAAAGGATTAATTGTATGAAAGAGATTTATATATGGGGAGATTAACCAGCCTATGGAATTATCTTTCAAAGGAACTAAAGGATAGCTCAGACATTAGCATGAGAAAAACTGTAGGGCTACATTTTGGTGGTGGGTTTTTTTTTTTTTTTACACATATTAGAAAGGGTTTTAGATACCCATCTCCCACCACGAAGGCATGGTCACACAGCAGAGCATGACCAGGCTGTGACAATTTGAACTGATCACTCCTGATCAATAACTGATCACCTGCATGCTCTAAGACCAACAAGCAGTGGCTGAAACAATTCATTTGGCTCAGTAGCCAGACCATATGATCTCAAAACATACCTAAAGGATTTGAAAAAAATTCAACATGGAACTAGAGGACCATAGTAGTGATCAATCCCACCCTGGCAGAGGAATGAAAGTGCCCAGGTGGATTGGGGCTTCACACATTTGAGTTGTGGGGCATCTTGGCAAACACTCTTGGAGAACAGGTTTTATAATAGTTTGTTAATTACCTGTCAGTTTAACAAGATAACCCCAGCACAAGCACATTTCTCCTCCTTCAGCATCCCCCTTCCTTTGCACTGAAGTTTTGACAACTGCTGAAAATCTGAAGCTCTCATCAGCTCTATGTACAACTGCCCTACTAGGAGTTTAGTCTCTAAACAAAGAGGCCATCACATAAAAGTATATCCTTTCCTGACTTTGCCCTGTAAGCAGACTACACAGAAAACAGAGGACTGAAATTGCAGTCTATGTTTTCCAAAAATTACTACAATTCTGAAGGAACTACGATTTGATGGTTTGTTGTGTTGCTTTAAATAGCAAAAGAAAACAAAAATCCCTTCTTTCTATAACCTATACCATTTCACCCCAGAACGGTTAACCATTGCTGAAAGCACTGATGCATTATGACTGGGCCAAGAGGAAGGCTTAATGCTTTGAAATGGCTGCAACCAAACAATAGCAGCTTTGCCTGTGGCTTTTCACCATTACATCAGATGCAAACTGCTTAGCCTGTTAGAAACTAGATATACATGCTCTAAGCCGGCCACGGAATTGTTCCTACAACTAAACATTGTCATACAGTACCACTGGTGACGTACACAAGATAAGGACATAGCTCATTTATCAATGATGCCCAGTGACCTACTTTACATGGCTCTTAATCATATTCTCAGCAAATAGTTCTAAGTATTGACCAATCTTGCAGCATATGGCATGTCCTGGTTTATCTGAAGCCTGATTACAGACAGAGGTGCCAAGCCCAAGCCTCCCATCAGTCAGTCCTTCCTCTGTGATGGCATGGTCATCTAAAAACCTTGATCTTTCTCTCTCCTGTGGTTGTGCATGCTTTACAGCTGTCCTCAGCTGCTCAGAAACCCTTAAATCAAAATACAGCTGCTTCATGAAAACTGTTGTCTGCAGGCAACTCTTCACATTCACTCTGCAATCAATTTCCATGTTAAGCACAAAACCTGTTTCACTGTGGTACTCCAGTTAGGAAAAAACAGAACATGAGTCAAAACCTAGCATTAGCCCCTTAGAGAATCTGCTATTTTATTTTTTAGGTTTTGGTATATAATCCAAGAGGAAAAGTCTGAAATGTGATTTAGCCACAAGGGTCTCACAGCAAATGAGCTCAGGAAGAGCTGTAACCTTTATTGCCATGTAGCCTGAACACATAATGCCTTTCCTTCCCCATGCCGCTCTTGGAGGAGGTGACCAAGAGCATCTCCAAGGTCAGCTCTTCTCCCAGCATCTCCCTCCTCTGGGCTGGCTGTGTGACCCAGCCCAGAGCCATGGAAAGGCAGAGCCTGGTGCTGCTGACCAACTGTGCCTGCTCCTGAGCTGAACCTGTCAGCTGAAACCAGCACAGAGAAGAAGCACTGAACAACACCAGCACTGTTGAGGAACCACGTGAGCTGGAAGGATCTCAGCTGCTCTCACCCTCCCATGGCACTGGGGTGGCTCCAATCACTAACTCAAATATATTCCCAATAGGAATGGAAATTTACACAGAAAAGACCCAAAATTGGTGGCCTGAGCATCTTATTTATCCGAGTGTTAAGTCAGGCACTCCCAGTCAGATGAGTAAAGTCAACACCTTTAGTTAGCCATCCTCCCCTACTCTAGATTTTAAAGCTAGGCACAGGCTTATAGGAAGAGTAGTGCCACACTGGTAGGGATGCTGCCCAACAACTTTAGGACCTAGAAATTATTTTACACCATATCGTAACACCTCCTCTACTAGCCTTCCTAGCTTAGCCTGTACACCATCACAGCTAAAGAAAAGGTTTCTATTAACCCTGGGACTGTACAGCTCTGCATGACAGCCAGAGCACGCTGCTGGCCATGGCTCAACGATCACCACAGTCAATGGCACCGAGACCCAGCAGACACAGGGGTGCAGGGTCCTAATTCAGAGCTACCTTACTCTGTCCAAAACCACACATCAGCCCACCCTAGGGAGTATGACCAAGGTTTCCTAGCCATGTTTTCTAAATAGCCATGACTCCCCCCACCCCCTCCTGCTACTCCTTATATTCGTGTAACTGCTGTAACACAGCATCCCAGGGAGGGGAAAAAGCAAACAAAAGACATTATAGCCAATTTGTATGGAAAATCAATTAAGTTCAGACATCTCATTAACCTTCTAACCTGTTTATCCCCCAGCTTCAATTTATACTACCACTTACAAATGGTTTTGACACATTGGCCCACCATTTCCCTGGGAAGGTGCAAGAGGCATGAACAGAGTCCTTGGATCCCAGAATACTCCATTTATCCAGGTCCTTCCCTCCCTCCTCCCTGCCATTCAATGGATGCTGAGAAGCATTGGAAGAAAATAGGATACAGAAAATACGCAAGAGCTCTTTGAAAGTTATGTAAGCCCTGCAGTGGGCCTCCTTTTTACCTTCTGCAGCTTTAATTACCAGAAGCTTAAATTAGACTTGCCTACACCAAGAATGCCCATCCATGGCCACATCAGCTGAGACCCACAGTGGAGACAGAGCCACACTCACAGGAGTCTTTTCATGCCACACTTCCATGCATTCACAAGACTAAACTAAACAACATGCACCAAAAACAAGTTATGGGTGGTGCGTGGAGCTTTGTTTTTAATGTTACAGCACAAAACCTAGGAAAGAGCCCCGATTTCTACAGCTAAGATACATTCACAGCCTCTACGCTGGGAAACCCTAGAGCAATTTCATCTCACTAGTCAGAAAACACCCTAGCTTCAGTGAATGTAAACCCAGCATCCTCACAGTAAGCCGCAGAAAAATGGTCACCTGCATGTTAGACCTCAGGAGTTCATTCACTCCTGTCATGTTTTCAAAATTATGGGATTCCAGGGCTTGTTAACACACCAATAAGGTTTCTGTACAATCCCCGTCTTTTGACTTTGACATGTATTTCTAATGGACTGAAATGTGCTCTCTTAGTAAATGTTTTGCCATGTTTAATACATCAGAATCAAACTGACATAGCTGCACCCATCCCATGAAAGTCCAAGGAAATCAGCAAGATGACTCTACATAAACAGACAAAACCTTGAAATGCATGCAGTTGCAGGCAACATAAATCTTTCCAAGGCAAGCATTGCTAACTTCTGTAGAATAAGGTCTTGTACAAAAAAGACAAGGAAAAGGACAGCTACAAAAAAGTAATTTTAAAAAAGCAGAGAACACAGGTGAAAATAGGTACATTTTTCTAAATGTACATTCCTGCATGAGCCAGGCATAACTAAAGCACTGCAGTCTTCCCCAGCCTGCAGACACAGCTCTCCAGCCAGTGCCCCTGCAGCTGCTCAAAGCTCTCCCAAGTTATAGCCAAGTAAAAATTGATTAAAGACTTGACTATTTCACTGCAGCTATTGGGAATCCTGCAAAAGTTACCAGAATGAGCTCAGCTGCTCTTTATTTCCCATTAGGCAAAACTCTAAATAAAGGCAGAACTTAGAGCACAGTCCCCTAAAGGAAAAACCAACAAGTCCCCCAGACAGCAGCTATGCACTGCCCTCTGTTCCAGCAGAGGCATGCCAACACTTTCACATGGATCTAACACTGAAAACCAATACACCACAGAAGATGGAAACCTGGACCTTTTTGGAGACACTGTTCTAACCACCTCCTAACCTGCCTGTCCTGGAGATCTCATCCTCCAGCCACTACAGGCACTCCAAAACTTTCTTCTAGGAACAGTGTGTTCCACATAACAGTCTTCAGCTACGCTCAACAAAGCTACATTCATTTAGCCAAGGACCACCTAGTCCCATGGATTAAAAAAACAAGGGAGCAGTGAGGTCAAACGTAAAGCATTACGTTATTTTACATCATATTAATGACTGAGTTCGAGAGCCCAGTCTACAAGCACACAGTGGTTAGTATAATTTAAACTGAAATAAACTGGCACATAGGGAATCAGAAATTTCATCCTTACCATGCAGCAGGTTCTAAGCGAAGTTTATTTCGATATAGTTCAAACCCATGCAAGGGCAATTCGAGTCCAATCGAAACATGGCTGTTGCACTCAGGAAAAAGGAGAATTTTGTCAAAATAGTTAGGTCTGGACTTAAACTCCATAGGAGAGAGGGAAAACATGTCAGGGTATCATGTCTGCAGAGAACCTGCGGCTAAGGAGGGGTGGAGGAAGAGAGAGGCGAGAGGAAGCCCACTGAGAACAATACAGGGAAAAGAGACTATTCTCAGCAAGAGGGAGGATGCGAGGCCAGACCGGGAAGGCAAACAAGTGTAACAAAGGCAGAGGAAGCACCCTGGGCTTCCTCCACAGGGCCTTGGTCCGGCAGGGATGTATTTCTGTCCAAACATGTCTGTCCACAGCCCTGACAGACCCTGTGCTGTGGCTACAGTGCTGCACGGCTCCTTTCTTTAGGGGAAAGGCAAGATGACAACAGTGGTGGATCCCCTCCTGCTTGGCAGACTAAGTTAGCATGGGAATACTTCTCGGATCCCTCCGTCCACCAGCAGCACTCACTCATTGTCTGAAAGCGAGCAAATATTTGTTATCACCCGAGCCGAGAGCAGAATCGCAGCGGTGACACTCGATCCTTCATTGCGCTCCACGGGGAATTTAATCCTCCCCGAGCGCTTCCCGGTTTGCTTTCCTTGGCGGCCCCTTGCTCTGCCAGACACCGAACTTCAACCAAGCGGGCTGCGGGGGACGGGGCGCGCAGGCAGAGCCACGAGTGGGTGTGGAGCACCCCGGCCCCCCACCACCGCTCCCGCGTGGGTGTGGCCGCGCGTTTCCCCTCGCCACCACTCACACTGTCACGGCCAGGAGGGAACCCCGCAGCTTCGCGCCCCCCCCCCCCCCCCCCCCCCACGGGAGCCCCACGCAGCCGGCGCTGCCGCATCCTCTCCGCCGCCCGGTTTGAACGGCGGCCCTTCCCTCCTGTCAACGGCTCCCCCCCCGCAGGAGAACAATGAGCTGCCCCCGCCGGCCCTTACCTTGGCTGGGGCTCCGCGGAGCCGTGCGGGCAGCCCGGGTGGCGGCCGCCCGCTGAGCACACGGGGCTGCCGGCGGAGTCCAGCCCGCCCCGCCCGGCCCCGCCGCCGGTGCCGCCTCTCCCCTCGCATCCACCCCCGCGGCAGCTCCCGGCTCCTCACCGCACACCCGGCGGGGGCAGGGCTTAGCGCCTGCGGGTCCCGCACGCCCGGCGGGGCAGGGCTTAGCGCCGGCCCGGGTCCCCCCCGCCCGCCAGCATCGGGGCGTGAGGGGGAGCGCTACCCACCCACCCCACCCCCCTCCCCGGGGGGGGCACCTCCGCCCCTGCCTGCTTGGGACCCTGCTCCCCCTCCCTGGGTGTGGGTGAGGAGGGGGACCAACAGCTCCGCAGCCACTCCCAGCAGCACAAGACGCGCTGGCAATGGATGCTCAGGTCATGTTTACATCCGCGCGTGTGTGCAGTGCGTGTGTGCAGTGCGTGTGCAGACGCGCTTCCTCACCCCTCACAAAGCGCCGCAGCTGCCTCCCTGCGCAGGAGAGGGGACACGGGCAAGTTAGAGCATCCTCATCCTCAACTTCAGCAGAAGCCGGAGCAGGTCCGTGTCCAGCCCTACTCTCCACGAACGACCGCGATCAGCGCAGGCAATTCCCCTGGGTCGGCTTCCCCAGAGCCGCTGTGAGTCCTCCCACTGCCTTTGATTTACTCCCGACGGCAATTCACCGTATAGGCAGAAGACGTATGTCATCTCCTCTTAGGTGATATATGGAGATTTCTACAGGACACTGGGGAGGGGGCTGGATTTGCCACAACCCAGCTATCCCTGCTCATAAGCGCCCTTTGTCATCCTTGCAATGTGAAACAGAACAATAAGATGAGTTCAAGAATATCCGTGCTGGTATGTTACAAATGCAGGCTTCTAATTACCGTATGGAAATGGGCTGTCTAAAGTACAGTAATGAAGAGCAGTCTGGCTATTGTTTGGGGGTTGTCAGATAAACTGGAGGTGCTGGCAATGTTAGAAACCAGGCTTAAAGTGAGCAGCACCATAGCAAGTCCTATATTCCACAAAACAAATCACTGCAGCTAAAACAGCAACTGTGCTGTGAGGAAATTCACTTTGCCATGAAGAAATATGCTGTTACTTTTCCTTGTTAGTTCGTTTGACCACAATTAAGAGGATCACAAGATCTTCCTAGGTAAATATGAGATAATTCCATTGCAAAAAAAATCTTATCAAATAATGGTTACTAGCCCCAGCAACACCAGGCCTTCCTATTTATCATATCTACACACTACAGTAGCAACTAGCTGGAGCTTTTCTTAAAGCTCAAGAATAAACACAGCTTGACTTGCTTACATATTTTGTGTACATCTCCATCTGTACTCATGCAGGATTCTTTGGCTATATTGCATCCATACCATTTCAGCAATGATCTATTCATGCTCTCCTGGTACTTGCTGCATCCGTCATGCTAATAATTTTCATCCAATTCATTCTCTTGCCTCTCCTCCCTCATTTCTGCTTACACCCAAGGGCTCCCGTGCTCGGTTTTTGCTGCCATCTGACTTCTCTGGGATTTTTTCCTTCCTTCTGTCCCTCTGGGGTTGTGGTTTGGGGACAGAGAAGCACTCTCAGATGTTCCCCATTGCAAGAAGATGGTAACATTTGCCTCTTTGGCTCCAAGTTGCCACAAGTCAAGGGCAATGCAATAACAACTTAAGGTCATCAGACTTTGCACATCATCCTCCAAAATTTTCTTCTGCATACTCTGCATCTTTCAGATCATTTCTGCCTACTTTACTCACAAGTTTCCTGCACATTCATATGTTCAAAAGTTTATCTGCTCACAAATAGATTTTAGCTACATGTACTACTACATCAGTAGTCTCATCCCTGCCCAATTTCCAGCTACCATCAACCACCAACCCCCAGTGGGCCCTGTACTGCAGAAGAGAAACAACCACTGCGCAATCTCCCTAAAAAGATTGTTCTATATTACAAGAAATTCTAACACTACCTACTACTTCAACCATTAAAATTCACCATGCCCCCCTCCTGCATGTAATACTTCATTAGGGGAAATTACGCTGACAGGTATTTTGATGTGATGTATGCATCCATTTGCTTTCCACAAATAATCCTAAATCAAAGTCTAGAGACAGAGGAGTGAGCTTCCTTTGAACAGGAAAGGTCAGCCAGTATTTATAGTAGCTGAAATAAATGCTCTTTATCTGGTTTATAGCTGTATTACAATAAAATCAAAAGCTTGCAGAAAATAGTGCAGATGCACCTGAACCAAGCATGTACAGAAAATGAGTGATAGCAGTGCATGACAGCAGAGAAGACCTTCTGATGTAAATTGATGAAGCAAAGCAGGGCAGAATTCTTCAGCCAAGTAGTCTTTACTGGCTTTGCACTTGACCCTGAAATATCAACCTACACCAGGACCCCATTGCAGTAGGAGTCTGACAAATCCACAAGTTCTTGCCCTCAAGAGCAGAGAGACCAGACAAACAAAGCACAGTGAGGAACCTGAAGATGTTGTTTGCCTGGGGTTTCACAGCAAGCCATAAATAATTTCTCCTGCTTTCAACCAAGCTAGCTCAGACTACACATCTCACTAAGATGCCTCAGGTTCAGTGAGAAATCCTACTTCTAGTCCATGATAGGGAAGAGAACTTAGAGCAGAACTTAACAATAAAGTCCTTTTGCCTTGCTTGGCTAACAGCTATTTACACAATTCAAAACTCCAGAGATTAAATGCATTGCAGCACAATTAGTCAACACATCTATTTCCTGAAGGTTTGGCAGTCTGAAACAAAACCCCTGCATTTCCAGCCCAAAGCATTATTTTTTGGATATCAACTTCTTAAGTAAATATCTAAGGCCTACAGACATGAGAGTTAGATGGGTTAAAGATATCTTCGAAAAAATGGCTGAATTTATGCTACTTTCCTTATGTGAAGGGTAGACCCCAGCACTGACCACAGCTCTTTGCAAAAACTCTTTATAGCAAGGGAAGAATATTAATGTTTAAAAAGGTACTTTGCCTCTCTGCTGAGATCTACCACGGATGTTAATCTGTACAAACTGCCAGAGTGGGTATCATTTATTATTTAGGATGAACAGTGCAATGCCAGGCTAAATGGAGCACTAGTCTAACCCATTGCAGCATTCTTCTGGGAGACCCCAATAAAGACAAGCATTTATGTAGTTTGGCACTGACATATACAGATCCTATAATGAGCATCACTTGAGTGATGGTGAGGCACAGGCTTGCTGTATTTCATGCCCTCTGCACAGCCAGTTTTCACCCAGGTGTGCTAGCAGCAGGTATCCAGGTTTTGGGGGAAGAGTTGGTGTTTAAGCTGGTGCCAAAATCCTCTTTCAGGTTCTTCTGGAGCCAGAAAAAAGATTATCACTCCAGCAATAAACCGCTTTTCATGACTGGAGGTTCCTTCCTCACAGCCCAACTGGAAAAGGAGAATACACCCTCATGCAAGGTCAGTCAGCTTAGCTCATAATGCTTTTGTTGCTGATTTCAGCTAAGTTAGCTGGTTTTGTCCTAAAGCCCAGACAAACACTCACATGCTGAAGCTGTACACCTGCAGCGGAACATGAACCTCCAGAAGAGAATGATAGCAAACAGCTTGGAAGTGATCCATATTCATTTCACAAGCAGGTGGTAGAGTTTCAAATACGTGCATAAACCTTTACAGTATGGGCATACAATATGTTAGTGACAATCCAAGGTAGACTATAGTCAACTCCAAATTCCCACAGCCACCCTCACATAAGCTCCAGAAATGCCACAAGCCACCTGTTGCTTTCCAAAACTAAACCAGAATCTGCAGAACCTAAAAGCTGCTCAATCCTGAAAAACAATTTGGGTGCTCCCATCTAAAGTGATTTCCCACTTAAGTTTTTCCCCTCCTTTCAGAACAGGTCCACTGAGCTGGGTAAAAACGCCTTTACCATACACATCCCTTTTGTGCAAACTGATTTCCCATGTTTATCATGAAGAGGATGGGAGCCTCCAGGGCAGGCAAGAACTGCTCACCCAGGCAGCTGTAGAGAGCTCGGTGACAGCCTGGTCACTCTCCTGAGCACAACCCTCCTCCAGAAGAAAAGGAAGTTTGAAACTTCCCTCCTTCCTTTACTTCTCAAAAATATCCTGGGGTCTGTTCTTCATCACGACCTTTTGCAAGCAACATCTATTTGTGTGATGTGGTTTAAATGAAGTGGAGGACAAGGGGGTTGCTGGCTTTGCTGTATCTGTTTTCAGATTCTTATCTTTGACTCGTCAGTTTTTGTATATTTTTAGAAAAGGAAATGAAGTAAATAAAAAGCATAGAGTAAAATGATGTAATTTACCTTAACTGCCAAAACACACAAACTATTGTTATAAAAATACACCAGCAGACCTGAGCCCTGAGAAAGTTTACAAAGCTAACTTCTAGATGCCAGGATTCAAGTCTAAGGTCCAAATACAGCAAATACATTCAGATATGCTTAATCTCAGCTTTCAGTGGGGCTCCTGGGGTATTGCTGGGGCACCAGCGCACTGCTGATGTGAGCGGTCCGTTTGTACCAGCCACTTCTACAAAGCTTGACAGGGCTGAAGTGTCCTCCCCACCTCTGCACCATTACACACCTCCTGTTTCAAGGGGCAGGTCCTTGTGTATTGTCCAAAATAATTAACCACATTTTCCTGATTGTTTTGTTTCAAGCTGGTTCTCTTACCATCACTTATCAAATAAAGGGTGGGGATGCATTCAGCACTGGTAACCGCGTCCTGTATCAGTGCTTTTCTTACCCTTGCCTGACAAAGGCTCTTCCCTGCCTTATTGGCAGCTGAAATGAGATCTGTGACATGAAGGTTGTCTAACAGATGTTGGATTATCACCAGGAATAAGGATTTTGTTGGTCTTTCAGATAACACCATAAGTACTGGTACCCTTTCCAGTTTTAATAATGTCCCTTGTTATCGACACCAGCCAAAAGCGCTTTCCGCAAACTGCTTAAAAGGTTGTAGCTACAGCATCTTGGGTTGTACACAGGGCTCAGAGGGACCTGAATTGCTTTACAAAGGAGGTGGTTGTTACTTTTCCTGGTTTGCAAGTGGGAAAACTGGGAGAGTAGAGATAGCACTGTCCAGTCTTACCATACTAGCAGAGAAGTAACTAAAATTTAAGTCTTTAAGTGCCATAAAGTAGGATTTTTGAGCTGTGCCCAGCCTCAAACAGAACTGAAACGGATGGCATTCTTGCTTTTTATTAAACAATGTGCACATACACAACTTTCAAAAGTTGCCTTGCCTATACCTATGCTTTAAAGGGTTCATTGATCAAACTTGCAGGTTTTTTTTTAAATTGAGTTATCCCTTGCCTTAAATTTAGATATATTGATGCCATTCTAAGGCACTAAGCTATATCAATACAGTGTTACTTAAACATGGGCAAAACCTAGGGTTGCTAATTATGTCCAACAGTAAATCTCTTGCGTATTGCTGCACAATCTTCAGTTTTCATTTAAATGTGGTTCTGTTGGCAGATATTTTTTCTAAAATACTACAAAGGCAATTGGGAATGGTAATGCCTGTAAACACCATTGGTCTTGATAATTTGCTCTTTTCTACATTTATGAATCTGACACTTACGCCTGATCTCCCACTGCCAGTTTTAGTCTCCCCATGTTACAGAAAGACTTGGTGATAAACCCCCACTTCTCTGTCCTTCACCCAGGCTGACTTTGATGCCCAAGTTTAAGGGCATAAAATTAGCTGAGTGAACCTAAGCTTTACTCATGCCATCGCCCTGCACCTCCATTCTTTGAGCTTGCAATAATCTATTCCATCTCCCATAATATCTCATCTGCAATATAAAAAGACAGTGTCTTCTACACACAGACTTGACACAATAGCTGAGCTCAGAGACTGCAGATAAAGTCTGCAGAAGGAACTGAAGAATTTTTCAAATTTTTGCTTTTAGGCCCTTAATTTTTCCAGTGTTCCTAAATAAGAGGCAGTTCTGCAGGATAACAGCAGGACAAGAAACACACACCCAGGTTCTACACATGCTGTCACAGACCTTCCCCTTATCTGTGCTCAGTAATAAGAGAAAACAAGCTGAAGGCATGAGCATTTCTCCTTTTATCACCAAAACTGTTCTGAGAAGTGCTGGTTATTCTGATGGCTGATAGCACAATCTACCGGGCTTTTCTTGCATTTCTCTTACTTCATTATTCACTGATCCTATTATTGTTTCTATAGAATTAAAGGCAGATTACAAGTGCAGAGTGGCTTGTTACAGTTATTCAGTCCACCCACCTTGCACTCCACAAGCCGTAGTATTTCACACAGCCATTGCTGTAGGTCTCCTAACCACGGTTGAAAAAGAACGCGTCTTTTCAGAGGAGACACACTCCTATCTCTGCAGCACCATTAATGCTAGAAGGGACTCTACTTCTGAGCACTTCTCTGCATCCCTGTATATTTATATCTAATAAAAAACTGTAAGAAGTTTTCACATTCATATTCCTGATTTGTGCATTCAGAACAATTTGAATATTCATTAGTTCTTCAAGATACACTTATAAAACAATTTCCCAGTTTGTTCCTGGAGTCACATTAGCCCCTGAAGATTCAAGTTGTGTTCCCTGTATTTCAAAGTATTATCCAAACCATTTAAAGCCTGGCCTTCTCATGCCAAGGGGACCTATAGACTTTATCATGTATTAATAAAAACACTACTGTCTCATCAGGAGATCCAAAGGCACATTACAAAGATAAATATTAGCAGCTTCCCTTTTTTTTTTTTTAATAGACAGAGATAGCTGAGGATCAGAAAGGGGAACAGGTTGACCAGCAAGAAAGCTACACTCCTGAGTCCCAGTCCTCCTCACAATTCCATCCTCATGCACAGACACCTTCTGTGTGTCTTTTGCTGACAATGCCTCCAGAGCTTTACCCATTTTCCTTTTCAGTCTTTGCTAAACTCTGTTTTGAACTCTAGCTGAGACCCAAACATCAATCACACTCACTATGGACTGCTCCAGTATATGAGGCTGATAAAACGGGGCTCTGGAGGAGCTCTCTCATTAGCCCTGAAGCACTGGTTTGCTGGAGGTTCCCTCACAGGTGGGCAGGGCAAGCTGCAAGGACAGCCACCGTACCCATACCCAGCGGCTGTACCTGCAGCGCTTCTGGGATGGGGGGAAAGGCCACTTGCAAGACACTGCGTTTACGCTTCCATCCTACCATAAAATAGATGCTCTTAGAACTTAACCTATTAGTTTCTCTTTCTACAGGATACTTTACAATGTGCCCAAGCCTGGTCTCCACCACTTTATTGTCCTGTGATTTTGTTTGCTCACTAGAGAGGGGCTGTCAAACTTTTCTGCTGTATCAAGAAAATAATGGCTTTACACTTATTTTAGTTCTCCTATATCAGGGCCAGAGCTTGAGGCTACTTTGCTCCTGTCTCCAGGCACATTTGACAGCCATAAACCAGAAGCACAGCTATTCTGCCAGCTGTCAGGCATATCTTGATGGCTACATGGGGTTTGATGTGAGGGTTTTTTGTGTTGCCTTTCCACCAGCCAGTCTAGGAAGACACATTAAGATGGAAAATAGCCTAACACTAGAGGCATTTAACCAGCTAAAAATACTATAAGAGGGTCAATGGACATAATTCTGACAAACAGAGTCCTGCTTGTTGGATCCTGTTTATTTGATCCAAAGAGCTGAAACTGCTCTGAATGGTACATTCCAGTTTTGTTATGCTGGTGTCAAGGAGGAATAGTGACATTTTGTCCATGAGATTTGCTCTGTCTCTTCAGTAATGCAACCTAGATCAGACTCTGACCCTGAGCCATCTAAAATGAACTTGTTGACCTTCCATTATTGCTCTCAGCCTCCAGAGTGCTCTTCATGGGTACTCTGAAATGACTTCTGGTGAATGAGTCAACTATGCAATTACACTCATGGAGAACCTTGGCCTCTCCATATATCAAGGGACAGAGCCTACAAGCATGTCCATCACAAAGCTCATCTGTGATTTAAAGGAGAATACCATATAACTCCATGAAGATAAAGCCATGCATTAAATATTCTCAAAAAAAAGAATCACAGTAAGAATGGCCACAGCAAAGCTTACTATCTACACCACATTTTAGGAGCAAGTTTACCCTATGATTCAAATCCTGTGTACAACCCATACAACATCAATGAAAATGCATTAGCATGAAGCTCACCAAAGCAACAAGATAAGCTGAACTCCATGATGCCTCCAGACATTGCATCAGCCACACACATTCAAAACATCACTTCTACAGTGCAGTAGTAACAAAAATGCTCCATAAGGTTTAAAGAACAGGTTAGGAAAACATTTGCTGTGGAAAAATTTGGTATAGTTGATCTTACCTTTGGCAAAGAGATCATCAGGGAGCAGAGAGGGACGGCAGATCCCGCAGGGACATGGAGCAGAGCATGGCACCACAGTAGAGCTTAGCCCTTTGGCGTCTGAGCAAGGCAGGCCCAGAGCTGGTGACCAGCTTCAGATAGGACTCCAGATCACGATGCAGATTCATGGAGGAGGTAGGTCCATGGCTAAGCAGGGAATCCAGGCCCTGCAGCGGGGTCCACAGCCAGGCATGACCAAGCTGAGAAGCAGCACTGCTCCAACATGACTCAGGAAAAGGGCTGAATGCCCCCAGCTGAGTTTAAATGGGCTCCTGGGCCCCTGCGAGTGGGTGGAGTCACCAGGTGAGGCTGCTTAAGGCCATTAAGGATAATTAGTGCCTGCAGGGCCCTGTCAGAGACCCTTTCAAAACAGTTCTGTAGAATTTCATACTGTGATTTTAAAGCTTGTTCCACAGTCAGAACAGACTCTGCACTTTCTGCAAATACTCATCTCCCTTTGTGCTGGTTTTGGCGGGGAGAGAGTTAATTTTCTTCATAGTAGCTGCTATGGGGCTGTAGTTTGGATTTGTGCTGGAAACAGCACAATACACTATGACAATACAGAGATGTTTTCATTCCTGCTGAGCAGTGCTTACCCAGAGCCAAGGGCTGTTCTGCTCCTCACACCTCCCCACCAGCGAGTGCGCTGGGGGTGCACGAGGAGTTGGAGGGGACACAGCCAGGACAGCTGACCCCAATGACCAAAGGGATATTCCAGACCCTATGACGTCATGCTCAGCATATAAAGCTGGGGGAAGAAGAAAAAAGGGGGGAGGGACATTTGGAGTGATGGTGTTTGCCTTCCCAAGTCACCATTAGACGTGATGGAGCCCTGCTTTCCTGGAGATGGTTGAACACCTGCCTGTGATGGGAAGTGGTGAAGGAATTCCTTGGTTTGCTTTTTTGCTTTGCCTATTAAACTGCCTTTATCTCAACCCACAAGTTCTCTCACTTTTACCCTTCCGATTCTCTCCCCCATCCTGCCGTGGGGAGCAAGTGGCTGTGTGGGGTTTAGTTGCCGGCTGGTGTTAAACCACAACACCATTACATGATAGTGTCTTCTAGAAGGTTTAAAAAAGAGGTCAGAAAAGCGTGTTGTGGGGAGGATTTAGATAATACAGAAGGTGTCTGTGTATGAGAAAGGTGGGGGGACAGTAGGCTGCATCAGGAAAAAACCTTAAAGCCAGGTGTGATTTTTAACATCTGACTTCAGGGCAGTGTAACTGCTTCACAGAGACAAGAGCCATTGCAATGAGACTGCTTGAGGTAGAGTATGCCTCTTTTTCTTCTCTTCTTGCAATTGAGAATAGAGTTTAAAACCAGAAGAAAAGTATTGGGGTTTTTTCTGGCTCATGCAGGTTAGCATGGAAGGCTGGATTCGATAGTTTTTTGTGTCTAGAATAGGAGGAGCATTTATATGTTTATAGTTTATAAACAAACAAAATCTCTGATTAGATCACAATATGATGGGGCTTCCAGAAATCATCCACAAGCACCTGCCTCATTAAAACGCAAGTTACCTGGGCTCCTATACATGCTTTTGAAAGTCCCACCCTGCTCATTTAGAAAAGACTATCCACTACCAGTAGAAAAACTTGTCTGTGAAGGCACTGAACACAGCATCTCACAGCAGCAAGCCTTTAATTACCACATGGTAATCACCACAGTGATTAAATTGTCATCAGGTCCTTGCTAGTTTCTCTCGAACATCCTTTATCTGTACCAAACTAGTAGGGAACCTAGATTGGAAGAATACAAGTGAGGTGGCAACCCACTGTCCTTCATTTCAGGGGTACAGCTGTATAAAAGGGTATTAAATCAGCTTTATTTCTTAGGTACGCTTAACATGTTACAGCTAAGAAGATGACGATTTCACAGGAAAGGATTAGAACGGTTTGGGTCATGTTTAATGAATGCCATCTTAGATCTACATTTTCTGCTTTCTTAAACCATAAAAGGTTCCCAATTCCAGTGTTCTTCACAGGTAGCTATTTTTTCAAGTTGCTGGCTATACCTTGCAACCTGTATGCCACTTTGCTACTTTTTTCCGTTCATAATCGTACACTTTCCAGATATGGAAATTGTTGTATCTTAATCTTAACTGCAAGTTGATTTGTATTCACTGAAGCATGCGGATAATCCACGAGAGCCTATGCTTAAAAATTGCTGCTAAAGTCAGTGCAGCCAATGTCGATGGGTATACAGCAAAGATAATCTCCGTGTGGGTTTCATCCATTGCTACAACAGCCCAGTTACAGAGCATCCACCCCCGTAGGAACCCACAGGCCCCAGGAGGTGAAAAGAGGCATAAATAAATAAATAAACACAATAAATTGGATACCCAGCCTGCCAGCAGATTAAGTCAAGAAGGAGTATTAAGTTGTTTGGGTTCCCATTTAAAAATAAATAAATTGAATCTCCGACTCAATCTGCTTAATGTCTGATTGACATTAAGCAGATAAGTAGTGATTTAACCTTATGGGGTAAATTTCTTCCTATGATGCAGAGGTCATGTCATACTTGGAAGATGACAAGGGAATTTTTAATTTCCTGTCCTGCCATAGGCCAGCGATGTATTTGCTAGAAGGTGAGGGTGCTCCTTCTTTTTCTATTTCGGATGCTCCTGGGGCAGTCTGATAGGGGCCAGCAGCGTAAAAACAGCGCTGCCAAATGGCACAACGGTGCTGTAAATAATTCCACGCGGGGAAAACGCTGCCTCATTTAAGGCAGTATGAAAAGGTTTAATGTGGGACATATTCAGCTGGTCATTCAGCGTTTTTCACTCTGGGAGCCATTCTTCACAGATCCTTGAATTGCACATCCTCGCCAGCTCCATGAGTGCCAGCAGAACCCAACATGCAAAACAATCAAGTGCCACAACAGCCACCCAGGTTTGCTGCATCGTATTTTATTGCGTTGATTTATCTCTCCATTTCTTACAGACTTATTGAGCTTAAATTGCCTTGCACAGTCAAGCTTCCCCAGCCGCTTACCAGATTCTGCAAGAGGTGATTTTTCACTTTGCATTCAGATGTCAGCGCACGTCCTCTGCACCTGCGCCCGCCTGGCCTTAACCCCCGCGGTCCCGGGGGATGCCCACTCCCGATTCCTCCCAGGACCAGGCATCTCTTCTGCCATCCACGTGCCACACCATGCAAGACTTACACATGTAGTACCCTTTCCCGGTCAGTTTTGCCCTCTTTCCTCTCCCCTTACTCCTGAAATGAGTAAGTACTAAGCCCGGAGTGGAAAGTTTGAAACGGTTATTATGGCCTTCGAGCATTTTGTTTCCTGGGGCACAATTTTCTAATTTTGTGACAGAAGGGTTCTTTTCATTGATGTTGACAGCTCGATCCACAAAATCAAGCCGCCTCAAACATATTGTTCAGTAACATCTTCCTTTGTTGACAGCTGATGGCCCACAATGACAGTATAAAGTGATCAGCATCATCTAGTCCGATCCCTTAACTTATTTAAATCATCTTTAATACTGATGCTAGGCTGGCCAGGCACCCTCAACACCTGCCAAGACAACTGCCAGGACAGTTGTGCCATACAGACTGTCTTCTCACCTGTGCTAAGGGTTTTTGGCAACTAATCAGACTCAAGCTGGTTGGTATTTCCATACGTTCCACAGTTTGATCCAAACTAGTCAGACCAAAGCCGCTGATGTCCCTGCCTGTGGTGGCAACTTGCTGTCGCTGAGCTGCAGCATCTCCCACCCCACCGCCTCGCACCGGCAGTGACACCGGCCCGGTGGCAGCGGGCTGGATCTGATGGCACAGCTCCACTAAAGACATCGGAGTTACGCTACCATAGAGCAGAGGAGCATCTCCCTGTTTCTCCCACATCTCCTTGGAAAGCATTCCTGCAGGAATCCCCGGTATGGCCACAGTTGTGCTGCTGTCTTTCCTCTCCACCACAGAGCAGTTTCTCGAGGTGATTTAGGAGCCCTCCTGCCCTCACCATCCCTCAAGCTTTGTTAATGTCATTTAAACACCCTTCCACTTCCAGCCTGCTTTCCTGGCTCGACTGCCACTTTCCATCTTATCTTAAAGCCATGTAATTCCAACGTTATTCCCTCACTCTCTCCTGTAATTCATTTCTGTAAAGCTGCAGTGAGATGGCTCCCTGCTCTCCCTTCTCAATTCGCTCTGCAGACAGCAAAGAGGGTTTTGCATCCTCACGTTTATTGCCAGGGAACATCTCCGCTTCATTGCCAGGTTACCTCCTGCAGCCTCCCCCGTCGCCCCGCTGCAGGCGTGCCTAGGCTGCTTGTGAAGCAGCTCCTGAGAGGCCACAGCTCAGAGCACAGCACTTTGGGGTAACTCAGCAGCACTTGGGTTGTCTCAAAAGTGGTGATTTAGGAGCTGACGTGAAGCACCTCTGCTCCCTGCACCGCACAGAGAGGCGGGATGCTGGGGTGCACTATCATTTCCATCCCAGGGAGCCCTGAAAATCCCACCTGTGTCATTTCCCCGGAGCAGGGATTGCCCCTTGCAATTCCCAGCACTCCAAACATCACACGTTTTGATCACCGAGTTTCTAAACCTCATGCAGTCTGCAAATGCCAACCAAACACCCCAGCCTGTGCACACAAGGATGCAGACGCATTAAAGGACACAGCACACGGAGCTGCGGGCTGCGGGGAGCACTTGCGCTAGAAGCGCTGCATAGCTGCTTTGCTTATAGGAAGCAGTGATGGGAAATCTGGGGAGAGGGCAAAGGAAAAGCTGCTGTAAAAGGAGACATTTTAAGCCTCGCAGAAACAGAAGTCTTATTCATAAAAGAAAGAACCATTTAGGACCAGAACTGCCTAATCTGGAGAAGGGCAGGAGTGGACGTAACTACAGCATCACGCTGATTTCCTACCAAAGAGCCCCAAGCAGAGCTACCCCCAATGGCATTTGTCAGGGCTTTTTCAGCAAGGACGCTATTAGACATCAAATCGTGGGTGCTTTTCATGTAAAACACTTATTTTAAGTCCTCCAAAATCTTCTTTTGCACATCTCATTTCAGTTTTTCCTCTCTGAAATGCAATGGCCCAACTCCGCCGAGTTGGAGAGTGCAGCAGGCAGCAGAGGTGCAGGAGCTGCGGTGGTAGCTGCGTGCGATGCCGGTCCTCTCCAGCCACCGGCACCAGCTAGTCCGAGCATCTGCTGGTGGTCCAGGCAGTGAATGCTTAAATGGCCACAACCCCTCCTCCCAGTGGCATTTCTGTATCAATGACAGAAGGAGAGGGGGCTGAGCAATGCAAAAAATCCCATTGCCATGAATATTCATGTGCATTTTTAAGCATGCTTGGTGTGTGTTTGCATGTCCTTTGTGTTCACTTCTGGCTGAATGCACCAGCAGAGGAGTTTCTGACGGACACAGGAGAAAGAGTATCCTCTGATGGGAACTTCGGATTTGTTGTTATTATTTGTTGCTTGTGTTGCCATTGCACCTAGGAGTTACATCCACGAGCCAAATGAGCTAGGTGCTACAGACACAACCTCTGCCCCGAGGAGCTTGCGTGCTAATGGGAGAGAGGACAAGCCGCTGGGGAACCCCAGGGAAGAGGAGACTCTGCGCTGGTGGTGGTGGTCAGAGATCACCACATTCATGCCACACTGATGATTCGGTCCTTCTGAATTTTGGCAGGCAAGGAGGGATAGGGCAGATGATGCTGCAGCCTGGGAGGAAGCCCACAGATGCTGGTTGGAGGAGCAAAGTGGGTGATGATGGCTGCCTTCAGAGCTGATGTAGATTGCGTTGACTTTGGGATGCTGAATGAGAGGTAGCGCTGGGACTGTGTCATCAGACCACTTGCAATTGAGATTGGAGGTGTGTTCAGCCAGCAGAGCACACGTCTGTTCCTGCAATCTGTGCATCCATCAAAAGGGCTCGAAATTTGAATTTCGAATGGTAATTAGCTACAGTGACTTGGTCACCAGGAAATTTCCAAGCAAGAAACATTTGTGAAAATCATTTGGTAACGTTTTAACAGTCACCGTAACATTTGGGTAAGAACTCAACCTGTTCTCAGGCAATTTGCAGGTGGAAAGGGATGAATAAATTATTCCCTGTGGGTTTTTTTGCCCAGGCTATTTCACAGCTGTTTAGCTGAAATTCCAAAATGCTTATTTTTGTTTAACATCCTAACAAAAGAAATATTATTCAGACTTAACACAGCTAGGAAATGTGTCCTGTGATGAACGTCTTTTATTGAAAATTATGCAATGCGTCTTCAATTACAGAGTCTTTGGTGAATGAAAGTTTTCCTTCCCTGTAACTGCAAACATCAGGAGGCGAATTTACCCTGCATGTTGCATTTCTGAACATAGCAAACCAGGGATGAATTTCTTTTTCTGCAATGCAAAAAAACCTTCTTTCTGTAAAAATTCAATTATTTACAATGTCTTCAAGGCAGCAAAGCAACAACAAAGAGCAGGACACCAACCGAGGCAAGTGTGGAAATTTCCATCACAGAGACAGGTTCCCCTGGACGGCCGAGGACGTGATTTGTGGCCGGCTGAAAAAAATACATTGAGAGGCAGCACGAAAGCCCTCGACTTGCATGCTTGAGGAGCTGAAATTGCCCCTTTCTCCCTCCTTTTCTCCCCACCCTCCCTCTCCACTGTACTTCATACGTGTTTAATTTCAAAGGTCCTCCGGGGTCTGGCCTCTGGCACCGTGACTAAAATGAAATGTTCTGGCTGGGAGCTGGGGAGGGGGGAACGGGGAGGGACAGGGAACAAAGCCCATGGGCTGCGCCGCTGGGGAGAGGCTCCCAGGCTGTCACGGCTCGGCATGACCGACTGCAGACAGCTAATTAACAGTAGACGTAAATAATTAACATCTGTGAAGCCAGACAGCTTCGCCTGGGGACATCTAAGAAGGAAAACCTTAGCCGAGCGAACGAGCGGCAGGGTCCGTGGGTGCATGACAAATGCTCATTTCAAATAATCGAACAGTCTTAGAGGGCAGAGCTGTTCCTACCAGGGCACTCATGATGGGCATCACCAGCAAATGCCGGTGAGATTTTTTTAGCATGGGTCTGTAGACACCAGAGCTGTTATAGATTGCACAGACCAGTGCTACCCACTTCATTTCTTTCTATTAGGTCATCTTACAGGCTTAGGAAGCAGAAATTCCTTCCCAGCTGCAAATAACTAGAGGGTTTTGCTCACAGCAAAGAGTAATCGTGGGAGAAACCTGTGACTGCTCCCCAAAAGCCAGGCATGGGTTATCAGTGGCCACCTCAGCATATTGGTGACCTCTCTGCACACCCAACTGCCTCGGCAGATGGGGCCTTCAGCGCTTATGACTTTTATGGTGTATTGCTTCAGCGAGAAATTTAAATAAATTACAGCCCTGTGACATAGAGAATGTTTAGTTTTGATGTTAGATAACGTGAAGTTATGTTCTTAAAGCTTTATTCATCAAAATGGCTACACACTCCGTCACTGGGAGGGCACTCGGCAGACAGGCAAGGTCAGAGATGGGGGTTCAGCACTCCGTTAAACTGTTCATCCCCAAATCTGAGCGTAGGAGGGGTGTTTTTCCCCACAGTCTCCAGAAAGCAGAATAGGGCTGCGATGAAGCCAAATTTGCTGCCCAATCACCTCTGGCATGACTTACAAGGACGGAGCAGTTTACCCAGAGCTGAACAAGCCGAGAGCCTCCTCGTAGCGAGTACCTGTCCTCGGCTGGCTGGAAAGTGAGGGGAGGCAGACGGCGTGTGCTCAGCACGGAGCCTCCTCAGAGACCGACATCTTCACAGCACTGCTTTGCCTTGCAAACTTGCACTTGCTAAAAAAGCAGAGACGGATTCTCCATGTAGATATTTCAGCTACGGAAGGGAATGCTACCTTTAAAATTCCCTCGGGATTGACTAAAAATGCACGATCTTCCTGCAGAAGCGTTTTGCTTTCATATATTTATTTATCTAATGGCCAGGGGCAGCCACAGCTCGGGATGTGACTAGACATGCGAACTGCAAAGCATACAACCTGGGCTGCTGAGCCCTGTCAGAGCCAGCGGGGCTGGCAAATAAGACCCCTAAATCATAACTCCACAGTAGCGCTATTGAAGTACAAATTGCTCTTTGCACGCTCCATGATCATATAATGCAGAAAAGTTCATTTTCATTAGTTTGCAAATAGCTTATAAGACTAGACAAATAGATATGCTTTTCTCTCGCATACTGAATACTTGGAATATTTGCATATTTAGGTAATGACAATATTTTTTTATGTTGCAGCTTTGCTTGTGGTCATAAATCCATAACACACTTCAAGGCTTTACTGTCCCCCAAAATGTGATGTGCTTCAGTTTTTCCAAGTTATGAGCATGCATCTGCAATTCATTAAGCAAACCGACCAACACATTTTCCATTTCATAGTCAGTATCTCTGTCTGACCTTTTTGGTCTGATGACTCAAACATATTTGATAAATTATTAATGGAGATTACATTATTGAGAGAGGAGCTGTGTAATTAGTTGAAAGAGTGCTCAGAATTGGGGTTATTGGGATCTGCCAAAATCAGAGAGGGAAAGTTGTCAGGAAAACTCCATAGGAGGAAGGGAAAGAGCACAGAAAATTTAAAGCCAGCATATTTTCAGATAAAAAATAAGTCTCAATTGGTTGCAGTTCATAACTCTGTGGATTTTAGCTGTCAGATGCTTGAAAGACACAAGATTTGAGGAGGAACTGGGTCTTCCCTGGCCGCAGAGGTGCAGCTAGGAGCATGGCCAGCAAAAGGAAGAGCAGACCTGTATTTTAAATTGTAATGGTTACCATCTTCTTCCATCCTAATTTGTTCATGGCTTTCTAGACATGTCTAGAGGAGCGTGGTGTGTTCTTGGCTCTCGGCTCTCAGCTGGGCACTGTGAAGATGCTCCATGTCCGTGGGCGCAAAGGTTGGTGTATGACAGATGGACTAGCCGGCGGGGCTGAAGGACGCGTACCCCAGTTTGGCGTTAGTTGGTCCAGAAAGGACCTGCTGCCTCTGCACTGGCGTCTGCAGTTTCAGTTATCTCAGGAGCTCTGATTTTCTCTGCTGCTTTTTTCATACGCTTTGCCTCGTCCAGCTTTAAATGCGTAAGAGTTGATGGGTTTGCTTGGCCCATGCAGCTTTAGTTTTGTCTGAATCTAACCAGCGAGCTGTAAGTCTTACAGTAATAAACATTATTAGTGTTCTGATAAATGACAGCAGTGTGGCAGGAAAAGCCGTCCATTCTAATCCGTAGAAGGCTTCAGCTTCAATCATATCTTATTACTTTCAGAATCTTCATCTCAAATCATTCAGTGGCAGTTTAATCAATACATCACAATCACGCACAATTCCTTCCACTTACTGAATAGCTTGCATCAGAAGTGGTTTCTGGGTTGTATTCTGGAATCAGGCAAATAATTAAATCAAAGACCTAGCAATAGAAATACTCCTGAAGGAACCTCATTATTTTCCTTATGATTTATCTACATTTCCTGGTTTCAGTTTGTACATGACACTGAACTCTAAATAATCTTTCAAATCCTTTCCAGGAATTAATTCTGAGAGCACCACTGAGCTCCGGGTGAGCACTGCAGCTATTTCTCAGAGCAGGTAAACAGTGGAGACAGGGGTTAGCATCGCCCAGCTTGGTCACTGTTTTTTGGCTTTTCTGTTTTGAAGCTGTAGAATCTTACCTGAAATTCAGGTCTTAACTTTTGGCTTGTTCAAAATCTTAAATCAATGGATTACTTTGAAAAACATGTCCAAGTCCCAACTCTAAGGTGGAAATGGCCCTGGACTCCAGAAGCATTTTTCCTTTCATATCAAAGCAATATTATGCTGCTTTTTCTCCCAGCATTATTCGGGAATGTTTTCTCAAATACTAATTTCTTCACATCGAAGATAAAACTCAAAAAAATGAGTTTCTCTGTCTTCTTCACCTTTTTTCTTTCCTATCTCTTTATTTTAATCTCCTGCTTATTTTAATCACAGTGCAGATTAGGACCCCTATTGTATAAGGGTCAAAATGAATGTAATCAATCATGGGAAATAGTTATTTGTGATGAAAAGCTTTTTTTTTTCATTTATTCTCCCTTCAGATATAATAGTGTACTGTCCTGGTACGATATCCTCGTAGCTGTGTGCCATGGTTTAACCCCAGCTGGCAGCTCAGCCCCATGCAGCTGCTCGCTCTGAGTGGGATGAGGGAGAGAATCGGAAGGGTAAAAGTGAGAGAACTCATGGGCTGAGATAAAGACAGTTTAATAGGTAAAGCAAAAGCCGCACACACAGGCAAAGCAAACCAAGGAATTCCTTCACCACTTCCCATCACAGGCAGGTGTGCAGCCATCTCCGGGAAAGCAGGGGTCCATCACGTCTAATGGTGACTTGGGAAGGCAAACACCATCACTCCAAATGTCCCTCCCCCCTTTTTTCTTCTTCCCCCAGCTTTATATGCTGAGCATGACGTCATATGGTCTGGAATATCCCTTTGGTCATTGGGGTCAGCTGTCCCGGCTGTGTCCCCTCCAACTCGTCGTGCACCCCCAGCGCACTCGCTGGTGGGGAGGTGTGAGGAGCAGAACAGCCCTTGGCTCTGGGTAAGCACTGCTCAGCAGTGACGAAACCATCCCTGTGTCAGCAACACAGTTTCCAGCACAAATCCAAACTACAGCCCCATAGCAGCTACTATGAAGAAAATTAACTCTATCCCAGTCAAAACCAGCACACTGTGCTGAGAAGCCACCAAGAGCAGACTTCATGAAGTAATGAAGAAGACCCAGCTACAAGCTGCACTGAATGGTTTTCAGATGGCGGGTGCCCTGGTGCAGTATCACCCAAAGCTTGTTACCCCACATCTTCCCTCCGGATGAGAATATGATGAGATAGCCACGCAACCACAGCCATCGGGAGCATTTAACCTCCTATGAATTGGATGTGTGGCAAAATAAGCCTGGTCCAAATTTCTTGGTGAATTTAAAAGCATTGCTCAGTGCTGGATAAACCGAGTTTCCATGAGCACTCTGTTAGGCAGCCAGCAGAAAGGTCCCTTCCCTTCCCAGAGCAACCCTCGCTGCTTTAATGGCTCATTTAGATTATATATGCCCGTAAGAGCCATATTCTGATAGAGTGATTTAATAGTGAAAAAAAGTCAAAGTAGCAGCTCATCAAGGAAGTGATATGTCACTATGAGTTATGTGGTACCTCCGTACCTGTCTCAGGAACACATCCTTCGACATGCTGTGAATCACTTACAGAACTGTGATCCATCCTACAGTTTAAACCAGGGGCGAACAAGCTACGTATATTAGTCTTTCACTAGGACTTCATGAAACTGTCACTGCCTTAATGAAATTGCCATCTCTCCATTGACTTCAAAGAGAGATGGGCTGGGGCCAGCCGTCAAGTTACCATCAAATTACAATAATCCCATTCTCCTCCTTATCAGATTTCCTCTTGTTTTTTTAAAGGTGATGGAGAACACAAGCACCTGAATTCTTCTGAGATCAGGTCACTCACTTGAAGTAATTTTCTTCTGCACTTTCTGCATTTTTCTTTTCATCCTCAAGGAAGAGGCCAACAGAGAGCACTGCCTTTTGGGGTTTTTTTGGCAATATATTACATTTTTTCACGTATCAGATTATGCATCATAAGAAAGCTTAGCAATAACCCTATTGTGTTACACAGGTTGACCTCCAACTGTGATGACATGTGCTATATTATAATTGTTTTCTGCTCTGACATATTACATATGGCAAGATGTGGCCCATCTCAGAAGGCACTGACATTACTATAATGTGCTTAAATTGTTTTATGAGAACGACACGGCTCCTGGGGGGTGTGTGCTGTTGGTATATTTGGTGCTCTGCTTTTGACCATACAGTAGGAAAAAAGGCATGTGTTAGCCTATGGCCTTGGGCTCCTTCACCGCAGATGATCCTCTCGCAGGCAGCATCAGATGGTGCAGACGCGGCAGCGGCGGTGACGGGAGCCTGCGGCAGCTGCGTGGTTCAGAAGCTAGAGCTGAGCTGGCAAAAGTGTTCTGTCAGAACTGGCTGTTTTACTAAAAACAAGAGAACTTCTTCCTTTGGCAGAAAATTAAGGCTTTTTAAAATAAAAACCGGTCCCCCTTCCCCAATATTTATGCCAAAACTCAAAGTATTTGATTCCAAAACACAGCGATACACCTGATGTAGCCTGAGCACCTCATGGCTTCGCTCTCCTGGGAACTGGGTTTGCTCAGCAGGCTTCCTGCAGCCGGATTTTCACATCAGCTCCATCTTGTTTCAGATAAAACTGTTTTCACTTTTCGTTTCAAAATACCATTTCCCACTGACCTCCACTGCCTCCAAGGAAAGCCTGGGGGCTCTTCCCCATGCTTGCTCTTTCTTGACAGCGGGATACCATCAATCCAGATATCCAAACATTACATCCCTCATCCTTAAGCCTCAAAAGCATGCTTTTAGCAGGACATTTTAGTCTCTGGTTTGTAAAGTCCGTCCTGGGGTCAAACCATGAGCTGCATGTACGTGGCAGAGCGCGTCGGATGCAGGATCGAACCCATCATATGGGCTCGAGAAAGAAAGCGGTAGCCGCAATCGTGAATGACCCGGCTGTGCATCTCGTACCCTGCACGGCTTTGAGCAGGACCACAGCAGTCAGCATTCTGCATTTTTCAGCAAACCTCGCCAGTGGCACCGCTCAGCACCCGCTGAGAGCAGAGGAGTAACTGACGGGAAGAAAATGCCATTTTGGGGTTACGAGATTATTTTTAACCTTGTCAGATGAAACCAACAAAATAGAAAGGATTATAAAGAAGAGCTGTAAAGCTGAGATTCATAACCCAACAGATTATATATGACCAATCCATTTTGGCTATGTATTATTCATCACTACTGTATTATTCTGGTTTTCTGGCTTTTGGGCAAGTCCTACATGTAAAATGCTGCCATAAAAGAGTATTTTTTTTTCCTGGGCTTTGCTGTGGGGAGAGAAAATGGTATCATTTGATGGGATCCTGCATAATAAGACAACACAGATGAAAAATGAGCAAGCCTGTCACGATGGAGCCAGTGCATTGCTTTTTAGATGAAAACCAATTGAGTAGTTAATTTTAAAGTAAATTGCCCTTGTTTCTCACGGTGAGGCATTTTGACGTTTGTGTTGACAGTTTCCCGATTAAATGTGAATATTTTGGTGGCATTTGAGGGTAAACCAAGCCAGGTGTTTCAAGGGCCGTATAGATCTAATTTCTATTAAGGCGGACGGTCCGTTTCCCTCCGGGCATCAGAGCGGATGAAATCCATTATTTCTTTTGTAGAGTAAAGCCTCCATTACAAGCAGCAGCTCACGACGTTGCCAGAGGCGGTGTGTAATGTGCATCACAGGTACCAAGTAAAAATGTTATCTGCTCCGACTGTAATCTTTTTATTGCACAAAAGCAGATCCTTGAGCACTTTGTGGGGATTTTCAAGCCTCCCCCTTGGCCGGAGGGAGGGAGCTCCCCGAGGAGCACGGGGAGATGGGTCCTCTCTGCTTTTAGGCAGCGCCAGGGGGAAACCCAAGCAGAGAATCCAAATAGAAGGAGAAATGCAGTAAATGGGGAAGGGTAATAGTGAGTTTGAGGGTGGCAGGAGGTTTTTCCTTCAAACTTTGATTGATAATTCCCCACACTGATAATCCTCAGAAAGGTGTGGACTGAAGAGAACTGGCCATTCGCAAGCTGCAGAAACATTCGGGTCTGCTGCATTTTCACATGGGTGTCCAGCACAGATGGGTGCTCCAGTGAGTGCATAGCAAAAGCATAGGTTATATCTAATGTAGTGGCCCAAAACCCTCACCTTGTGAAGCTGGCTAGCTTTGTGAGCCCCTTTTAGTGGAAATAACCTCGCTTTTTTATTTCAAAACATAAAACCAACTGAAATATTAAGTCCGTTCACTCAAGATGCCAGGAAATATCTGTCCAACTTTTTATTCCTACTTAAGCCAGCAGAATTCCTTGCAAATGCAGCACAAATATGTACAAGCAATAATTTTGCCTGATATGGGGCCTCTAGTTTACCCACTTCCCTGGATTTCTACATCCCGTACAGGAGTGAGAAAGGAAACGAAACGCTATTCCTCTTTTGGGGATGGGAAACTGAGGCACAAAGGTATCAAGTCCATGATCTTCTCTGTCTTCAGCTCTCTCTTCCTCTCACAGAATAATTCAAAAAGTTGAAATAATTGGACAACAGACTGTTTGTTACCGTTGCTAGCGGCCAGTTGCTACAGGAGATTTCAGTGCTCTCCTGCTCTGCCAGGGGGATCTTTTCATGTGCCTGAGGGATATGTAAAGGATTTGACTTTCCAGACACAGTTTTGTGCTTAAAATATCTCCTTACACAGATTAAAGTACTTATTTCTGCTTTAGCAAAGACCCCTTGAAATGCTGGATGGAACACGACATGGTTTTCATCCAGCTTCAACTGCCAGGCTTAATTACAGGAGAATTAGAGGTTCGCCTGATGGGAATTTGTGCTAACTTAAAGGTTCACTTTCCCTCTTGCACTGACAGCTGGTGGATGCTCAGAGCCCGTCCTGGTCAGATAGGCTATAAGCATGAAACACGTGAAATACTGGAGGAGAAAATAGCATCACATGCAGCTGTAGAATTAGACATTTCTTACTGTGCCATATTGAGGGGCAGTGGCTCCATTCATTGGGGCTCAACTTTCTCACTCCCTGCGTAACCTGGGAGTAGCAGGGTTCACGTGAAAGCCATACATGTGAGCCGGAGCATCTCAGCCTGCCTGGAGCCATAGGGGCTGGCTCGGGGCTGGCCATGCTGCTGAGCACACAGCTTGGGGAAAGTAAATATACATTAATATAGCATATACATATATATAAATATGTAGAAGGATGAGTATTTTTTACTTAAAATCTCTTTGAAAAATACTTCTGTAATCAAGAGACATTCCCAGCTGGCCTTTATGTCCTTACATCAATGCAGTCACACCCTGAACTATGCCAGGAGCTCTTCTCCTTTCACATCAGAGTATTGAAAACCACACTCAAAAATTTATGTGAGGGAGGAATAAATGATTTATGACTTTTTTTTAAAGTTTAGCTTCTTCTTGTTCTGTGAAATTTGTCAGCTCTTTTTTAAGGACTCTCCAGATTCCATTAGATATTTTCGTGCAAAATATAAAGCTTCAAATTTTCCAATACTTAAAATGAGTGGGCATGTTTCATACACTATGAAATAAATGCAAAGAATATAAAATTTTAGGTTGAGTAAGTAATTTAGTTGTCCACCCTGAATTTCTAGATCCTTCACGAATAAGACTGCTCATTTTCTCTCGTGTTGCTGCTTTATTGATAGTATCGTGTTCTGGCAAAAGGCAGAAAGAAATGTTGCTGAAGAAAATGAGTCCACACCTTCAACGCTAAAGCCAAGGAAGCCCTTACTGCGGTTAAGAGAAGTGTTGCTGCAATACAGAAGATACAGATCTTACCTTACCTTATGCCACCGTTAAGTGGTATAAACCAGACACATTTATCCACTGGGAAATTTTAAATGAGCTAATTGTTACTTACAGAATAGAAGAATGGAAAGACAGAAAGAGAAAAAGAAAATGAGAATAAACTATAGAAAACAAGAACGGAGCACAGCAACACATGTTGCTGTTTATAGGTAATTTATAGCTTTAAATGGTATTTCCATTTTATAAAACTCCTATCTGATTTATTGCACTGGGTCAAATCTTTTTTTTTTCCCAAGCAACTCCATTTTATCAATAGTGTGTGAGGTAATACAAATTCTTTTGGCAGGAGTATACAGTGATGAAATGGCAAACATTGCATTACTAGCCCTAATAATGCAGGAAAACCATCTTTCTATTGTGCAAGCAGACAGCAATATAACACAGAATTTCCCCTCAGGAATAGATCGCACTCTTACAACAAAAGCATTGCAAAAGTCTTTGTTCTGATCCCTAAGGATTTTATGAATTGACACACAATCTATGTAGATCAGCCGTTCGTCCTGATAAGCAGACGTTGCACTTCTGCGAAAGCTGTTTGAATAGTGTAATAAAAATAAAATTAAGAGGTGCTTTTGATCATTTTGAGAAATATAAATTGTGGTAGGTTTTTTTTTGGGGGTGGGGGGGGAGCAAGAAGAGGTCTGAAATATCTTCACAATGCACAGAATGTCTTTGACTTCAGCTAGACCTAGAGGAGATGTAACACTCTGGGAAGCCTCTAAATATCTATATCTGAAAGTGGGGTTTGTATTCCAAATTCACTCAGCCCTTTCTTGAATCCTTACATGGACCTCTAATGTCCCAGTTACCTTTCGTTGAGATATGTATCAGCATTCCACATAGTTGGAAGGTTCTTCTGCAGTAATACTTGGCACATATTTAATGATCACCATCTGATTAAGATGTTTTCTATGTTTCTAGGTAGAGAACAGCAGGGATGTTAGTGACGCTGCCTGTAATTGTTTCAGAGCATTAAGTGTGTGTATAATGCTTATTCCATGTGAGGAGCCTACACATGACCACTGCCAGAATTATTTGAGCTATGGACCCACCATGGTGACACAACATTTTTGAGTGGTGCTTCCCAAAGGCATTTTTCTAAAATTTAACAAGCGGAATCCTGATAGACATAAAACTGAGCAAGTAGCATCATTACATTGTAATAATTCAAAGCCACGGCTTGCTGTTTATTAAAGAAGTGATCTGTTGTCACATTTGTTCACATAAACCCTGATGTCCTTCAGCGAGTTTCTCGTCACAGAGAGCTGGACCTTGCAAATGGTTCGATACAGTAAATTCACTTAAACGTGTTTTAATCCAAACTGTAGCCCACCTCTTGGGGTTAAATAGTAGGAGCTAAAGGGGGACTAAACCAGCAAGATTTGTACTTCAACTATATCCTTGCCATCACGTTGGGGACCCTGCCCTTTGTGCAAGTGCTGGGCTGGGGATTGCCATTGCTGCTCCCTGCCTGGTGCTGCCTCTCCCGCACCTCATTAGCATTCCCCTCCCGCTCCGGCACCAGAGGGGAGCTGTAATTAAAATTCAATGTGACAGAGCATGTCAAATGCAAAGGGTCCCTTTTGCACAAAATCTTTGCTAAGCTCCTGTTCATTTTGTGGTTGTATCAGTTACGTGTGCTGCTTTCTAAGAACAAATTAACAGGAGCAGGTCGGGCTTTCGAGATATCCTATGGCAATTTTGTTTAGGTCATTTTCTTGACTGTAGAATATCGTAGGTTTATTGGTTGTCTCTTGCTCATAAAAGCAAAGCGATAATCCACTAATTGTTTCTCTTCAGAGCCTGGATGTACTCAGTGTCACAGAATATTGCCCCTGGAGCAGGGAAGCTCTCCCAAGGCCAGCCCTTCGCAGCCACTGCTCCCTGGGAACGGGCAAGGAGGACGACCTGGAGGGACGGGTGAAGGGAACCGGTTCAGATCAGAGCTTCCCAGGGTGGAAAATCTCTCCCAGTTTCACCTAGATGATCTAAGAAACAAGAAATATAGGGTAATGCTTCAGCTAGGAGGCCTTGAACTGAAGTTTGTGTTACAACAAGGGCTTGCCAAAGCGGTCTGGGGAATCTGGCAGATGGGGAGCTCGGCTGAACAACAGAAAGCTGAGGACTGGCAGTGGCCCTGCACCACCAGCTCAGCTCCCCTGACTGCTGAGAGCCAGGAGATCTCCCAGAGGAGACGTCGAACATCTGAGCCCAGCACGGTCCCACAGCGCACCCCTGCAGTGCAGCGAGACAGGGACAGGCAGGGCGGTGGGGAGCTGCGGAGGAGGAGGATGGAGCAAATACTGATGGGGCCTTTCTCTGAGCACAAATGCAGGCTCAGGCTTCATGTTTCTTCAGGGAATTCTTTCTATTAATTTTGCAAGTCATTAACATGCGGTAGAGATCCTCATTGCATCCCAGGTCTCACACTCTGCTTTGAAGCTGTCACTGGTGAGACTGCTGATTGCTCTGACCTCGGTACAGAAGTCACGGCAAAATCAGAGGTTACCCCTGTGGACATGTTGCCTTTAGGTAAAGGAAGCTTTAAAGACTCTTGTGTGAATGTCCTCAAAATAATGGGGCAGCAATAAAACATCTAAAACAATAACAAATCTATTACTGAGAGCAAAACCCCCAGTGGGGTGAGAAGGACATTGGGATGCAGCAGATCCACCCCCATCATCAGAGGGGTTCTACCTGGGCTTGTCCTAGCAAAATAATACTGCTTGGGCAGGTGGGATGTGGTGGGTTGAGCCTGGCTGGAGGCCAGGTGCCCACCAGAGCCGCTCTCTCACCACCCTCATTCACTAAACAGGGGAGAAAAGGCATAACGAAATGCTTGTAGGTCGAGATAAGGACAGGGAGAGATCACTCACTAATTATCGTCACGAGCAAAACAGACCGAACTTAGAGAGGGAATTCATCTGATTTATTACTAGGCAAAACAGAGTAGAGGAATGAGAAAATAAAATCAACTCTTAAAACACTTCCCCCCACCCCTCCCATCTTCCCAGGCTCAACTTCACTCCCGGCTTCAACCTTCCCCCCCCTCAGCAGCACAGGGGGACGGGGAGTGGGGGTTATGGTCAGTTCATCTCACGGTGTTTCTGCCGCTTCTTCATCCTCAGGGGGAGGACTCCTCTCATCGTTCCCCTGCTCCAGCATGGAGTCCCTCTCACGGGGTGCAGACCTTCAGGAGCAAACTGCTCCAGCGTGGGGTCCCCCACGGGGTCACAAGTCCTGCCAGCAAACCTGCCCTGGCGTGGGCTCCCCTCTTCACGGGTCCACCGGTCCGGCCTGGAACTTGCTCCAGCGTGGGCTTCCCATGGGCCACAGCCTCCTTCAGGTGCCTCCACCTGCTCCGGCCTGGGGTCCTCCACGGGCTGCAGGTGGAATCGCTACACCCCCTCATCCTTCCTCCATGGGCTGCAGGGGGACAGCCTGCTTCACCATGGCCTTCACCACGGGCTGCAGGGGGATCTCTGCTCCGGCGCCTGGAGCTCCTCCTCCCCCTCCATCTGCACTGACCTTGGTGTCTGCAGAGTTTCTTACATCTTCTCACTCCTCTCTCCGGCTGCAAAAGCTCTCTCTAAGTGTTTTTCTTCTTCTTAAATATGTTATCACAGAGGCGCTGATTGGCTCGGCCTTGGCCAGCGGCGGGCCCGTCTTAGAGCCGGCTGGCATTGGCTCTGTCAGACACAGGGGAAGCTTCTAGCAGCTTCTCACAGAAGCCACCCCTGTAGGCCCCCCCGCTACCAAAACCCTGCCACACAAACCCAACACATGGGATAATAAAGGCCATGGTGTGTCTGGAAAGGTGGAGAGACATCACATCTAATGGAGTGATTATATAGTTAATGAGAACAAGCTGTGCCTTCTCGTTGGCCAGGGCTGAGGGCAGGGTATTTTAGCAGGCAGGAGCAGGGCAGAGCTCTCTGCAGGCTGCCTGGTGGAGCATGGCACTTGGAGTACCTAGAAGAGATGCTCTGCAGAGCAGCAGTTTCCTGTAGCACAGACAGCACTAGCTGTCTCAGCATCCTGCATTGTCTCAGGAGGAGCAGATAAGTCAGGAAGAAGAGAGAAGATCTAGCTGGGATCCCCATCTCTACTTCTGAGGTGGTGCCGACCTGCAAGCCAACCCCTGAGGCAGCTGCGTTACTACATGAGGAGTGTTGGCTTAACTGTAAAAAGGAGATTATGGATGAAATGGCTATGCTGCCAGGTCTTTAGCTTTTAAACGGCGTCACTGTGTGAGCTTCCCAGGGAGCAGAAGGTTTGTTATCATATATTAGTGATGAAAAATATACTATAACTTCCTTCTGAGGTATGCAAAATCTTTGGTAGCTGGCATTGCTGAGCACAGGGTTAATCCCTTGGGGGACTTCCTGACACCCTTCCCACTTGGGTCTGGATCTCACTGAAATCTATGAGGATGACTCCAGTGATTTAAATGGGCTTTAATTTATCCTTGGGCTGCTGCACTCTCTGAGCAGGAACTCTGTTTCTGTGTCATTTAGATAATGCTCTCCTGCCTGGGGCATGAGGGAAAACATCAGCACCCTCCACAGCAGATGTCTGTTCTGTGTTTTTCTTCACTGGGTTTTCCTCTAGCTCTTCCCCGGCATTCCTGTGGCACTTCCAAAGAGGGACTGCATACTTCATATGCCACAACTGTTGTCACCCACTTCACTTCAGCTTCACACCCCAAGATAATTGCTGATATCTGTTTGTACTGTGACTTATGCTACCCCTGTCAGGGCTGCAATACTTATTTAATACCATCTAAAATTAATGGCAGGGAGGTTATGGTTTTAGAAGTCTTGCCCATGTTTTAATTACAGCTCTCATATTAGTACTTGGGCTCTGAGTGCATACACATGCAGCTGCTGGAGAAAGCACCTTCTGACCACTGATGGAGCTCATCCTCTCTGAGAGCAAGTCTGCTTCCTCCATATAGTCATCAGCCTTAGTCAGCAACTACCATTTCTTTGCTATTTAGCTACTTATTTTTACCATGTTTGTGTATATGAAGCATGGAAAAACACCTGAGAAGCAGGTAGGGTTGCAAATTGGATGTGTTCTTCTCTCTTGATGAGAAGAGGTAACTGCTCCCCCCCCTTGAACTTCCTTCTCTTTCGCGTTTTGCCACGAAGGCTGCAGAGCAGGGGAGAGCTTCCAGCTTGCCTTGTTTGATTCCAGGTGGCTTGGTTCAAAGCCTCCCCCTCCCAGTTACTGACAGTGATCCAAGGAGCGCTGAAGGAGCCTGTCAGAGTGTGTAAGGTATGTGCACTGCCCTCCTGAAGGCTTCTTTGTTAAACAGAAGAAATCATGTTAACTCTCTCCTTGCTGCTTTTCAGAATATGATCGAGCATCATTCTGCAGGCAATAAAACTCGGTGTCAAGCAGCACCAAAGTAATTTATTTTACACACCCAGGCTCGCAAATAAGTCCATACACACCCTCATACTCAGAATGGAATAATGCATGCCAGCTGTATTTTAAAATCTAGCTGGCTTTAGACATTATTAAGATATAAGCCAAATTCAGGAAATTACCTTGCTAACAGCTCATTGAAGATTTCCATATATGGTGCTTATTACTGTTATTACAAATGAATTCATGGGAAATTTAATTAAGTTCTCAAAAAGAAACAAATGGTTTTCTATCTATTAAGTACACTGGCCAAGTTTACTTTTGGCATATTTCCTCGTCCCATAAAGGTTTTCAGTACATTATTCTTCTCTGAGTAATCTTGTTACTAAAATAAGCCTTAGGGTCAACATCAGCTTGCTGTGTACCATAGAAAATGTTGATAACTTCAGCGTGCTGTGCTTGCAGACAGGGACGTTTTAAATATTAAAGCTGCCATTCTCAAATAACACTTGCACAGAGATCACATTTATTTTCCCTGTGTGTGACTCCTCTGTATTTCAGAATGGATATGTCCACGCGCATCCAGCCAGCATCTCTGCTGGGGAGTCAAAGACCTTCGCTGCTGTGCTTGGCTGTCGCCAGCAGAGCCGATACACCCATTGCCAGAGCTGGTTTTGTCTCCCCAGACCCAAAATCCAGCTACCTGGTTGAATTTGAGCTCAGTCCCTGCAGCTACACCTCCCTTTCTCTGCTATCACCTGCCTGCTTCCAGGATAAGGATTGTGCTAATATGGAATGAGCAATGACACGTATCGGTGAAAGACGGGGCTAATCATTTACCCTTAACCCTCTAAGCCACAAGGAATTTTGCAGGAGAGCATGGGCAGATTTCGATGAAGTAGCAAATCTTCTCTGTTGCTTGCTCAGGGAAGGAGAGGGCATGGCCGTAAATCTAGAGGAGTCTCTTATCTGCAAAAGGAATGTCACAAGCACGAGCAACAGTGCCATGTCTTCTGCTTTGCGCACCCTGGTATTGTGCTGGGGTTTAACTGGGGAGGGCAAGAGGTGAATTTGATCTAGTAACATAGATCAAAATAATCCTGGGCATGCAAAATATTATTCCTAAATCCTGTTATGGGCCAGAGACTACCCGTTCATCCATCAATGCTGCCTGAATCTCTTATGTTGAAGGGTGCTTTGTGCAGGCAAGAAGGCTCACGGTGCTTCAGCGAGGCCCGCTTTGGTGCACAGATCAGATCATAGATGGGTTTGCTGGGCTGGAAGGGAATTCAGCAAATCTTCACCTCAAATGAACACTTTCATGCTCTGGGGATTTCTGTCATTGTTCTGCAAATGTAGACTGGTCTAATTTAGAATCCATGTGAGGGAAAGAGGCTTATGATAAGACTAAATACCATTGGCACTGCACCTGACAGCTTTAAAACCATCCAGAAAGTGATGTCGAAATCATCTGCTTGGTAAACAGTAACCTGCAACAGGCGTATTCAGTCACTGCTCTGTAGTGTGTGCTCGCTCCCTGGGAGCTTCGAACGGCATGTTAAATGCCTTGTCTGCTCCTTAGAAATCTAGAGGACTTAGGAACCTTGTTCCTAAAATCCTGCCTCTCTGCTTGGGTCATGCTGCCTCTAACGAGCAGGATAGGATGGGCAGTGGATGGCAGGAACCCTGTGCCTTGTCCAGCCGGTACAGGCTGAGCCAGATCTGCAGGGCTTCCCGCCAGCCTGCTAAAAAAGTCGAGGGCAAAATAATTCAGTGGGCGCAAGCTGCTGCCCTGGCAGTGGGGGACTCTACCTTTGCCTAAAGCCACCTGTAAGCCAGTCCTTTCCTCACAGGACTGGAAGATGTGGTGGGGTGGTGACAATACCTCTGCTAGACTCTGTGTTACATCACCAGCTGATGTCATAAGTGATGGTGAATATATATATATATCTATCTCATTGTGGACAGAGACTTGCCCAAATTAACTTTGAGCCGGATAGTTTGGTGGACGGGACCAGCCTAGGGGGGAATTGGTTGCTGCAGTATTGAAGCTGGCTAATTTAAAGGAGCATATATCGAACGATTACTGCACGTCCCTCTGAGGACATGAGACGGCCGTTCTGGGTTTGGAGTTATGCTACAGAAAAGTGGGATTTGCTGATTGATCATAAGGTAAGGCTTTTTATGAATTCAGCGACAGCCGGTAATCTGAAGTAGATGTTGTAATGCTTCGTCTCTTTGGTCTTTCTAAACCAGCTGTACATTTCTACCTCATTTATTATTTAGAACTGAAATGTTGCTTTATGTGGTGAGGAATTTATGCTCTCAGATATTGACTTGGTGAAAATCATAGGGTCATTTTGACTATTTCCACTCGAGCTTGGAAAAATAAACCATCATCAGCTGTATGGAGGCTGCAGCTGCCCCAGGACATGGTCCAACCTGAGGATGATGGAGCAGCCCAAGGGGCAGGGAGGCAGCCCAGGTGGTGTCATGCAGAAAATGAGCATTTTCTATGCTCTTTTAGCAGTTCTGAAAGGCTTAAATCCCTGCTTTCAATGGGGAAAAAGGTGGTGCCCTATTTAAATTAGAAATGAGCATGTAGCATCGTCTCTGGAAACTGGAAAATGTCAGGACAGAAGTGATTTTTTTTTTTTTAATGGAATCTGAAGTGTTTTTAAATCTATATAAGAAAATCAATTTTTTCACTCCCAAAACTGATCCTACAGGTTAGAAAACATGTACAAGCCATTTATTTGCTTCAACTGGTCCTAAAATCTTCCCATGCCCAGCTGGCTCTCTAGCTGGAGACCTGCAGGGATGTAGTTAGTGCCGGAGGGCCCTTTGATGGGTGACAAAGACGGGTGGGAGGCATTTCGCTCTGGGCCCTTTCCTCATCATAACTCGCTTGCAGCGGGTGCTGGGGATCTCCAGGCAGGGTGGGAAGCGCGGCAGGCTCCCGGCGAGCCGGCAGCACCATCTGCTGCAGACGGCGCCGAACGGCAGCGGACGCCTTCGGCTGCCGTAATATTGCCATCGCGGCCGGGCGACGAGCAGCGTTGGGCTCGCACGGGCTCCCCAGGTTGGTATGGATGGGGACATGTGTCCCCAGCTAACAACAGGGGAGCTGAGAAATGGTTTTCACCCCTCATTTGGAAAAGAAGCTTTGTTAATACTTGGATGTGAATTAGTTTCTTGCAACTGAATGCAGCAAAAAATTGGATTTAAAGGCTCCATCTCAGCTCCCGCTAGGATTTGGGGTTAAATATGACATCAGGGCTTAGACACTGACTACAGACCAAGCTATAAATCACACAAATATCAAGACAAGTTACTTGGTGCAACAGCTCATGTGCTTCTTAGCAGACAGCAACGGACTAACCTGGTGCTCCGAGTCAAATACAGACTTGAATATTAATCTGTCTTGCTAAAACAGGAAATGTCAAATTTCCACAGAGCCTTTGTGGCATTTCAAGTGGAAAGTGGTAAAGGGAAATACATCTGCCTTAATTACAGAAGTTGGTCAAAAGCTCCGATTTGCTCTTATGAAAGGAGGAAGTTCAGATGTGACGTCTGCATCTGAAAGCTATAGGACGGACCGGTGTTTGGATGGTGGCTGTGATGGCACTTAGTGAGGTTGTTAAGTGAGAGGACTGACACTGCTGTGCTGAGAGCTGTTTGGAAACCTCTCTGCTGCCCTTTTCCACCCTGCAACTGGTAAACTGTTTTCCTGCAAAAGAATGGAAAATTGAGCAATGTGCTGAAGGCTTGATCCAAAGCATATTGGCTTCAAAGCCCATCCCAAAACTTCAGCTTCAGAGGAATTTGGAGTATACTCATCCCAATAATCTTCACTTTGAACAATAGAAAACAAATTCATTTTTCAGTAAGTGTATAGGAGGTGCCAGACAGATATGCCAATTGCCTGAAAATTTGGGTAATGCATCTTGAACTAATCTCAGCAAGTGAAAATACTGTGGAAATGGAGGGACGGGTATTTTACCTCAGCGAGACCTGTAAACACAAATAATCTAAAAATTGCTAGTAGGTATATATTGTCTCTTAAAATGTTTTCTCTGGGAAGAGTGGAGGTGTTCAACACCCGAGTCCCTCAGCAGCCTGATGAGCAAAGTATTTTCGGTGAGCTCCCCTGAGCATGGAGAGATGGGCTGTCTCCGAAGCTGGTGATGCTCAGAGGGCCTTGGCCCCGCTCCATCTTGCACAATGCCCGAGAGCAAAGCACAGACGAGTGTAAGGAGACATTCAAAACAGCCGGCTTGTCGCAACTGTTTTTCTAAAAGGCTTGTTCTGCGCCCAACAAGGGCAGCCCAGGGCTGTTTGGCCTATCCAGGAACGTGTGCTTCCAGTAAGCTCCTCTCATGAGAGGAAGGCATGTTTAAAAAACCAAGAGTAATTTTATTTCCTCATTTTCACACACCAAAAAAAAAAAACCCCAAAAAACAACACCAAAAACTTTGTCAGAAACTCTCAGCAGCATAAAATACCTGGTGGGTAGAGGATGTTGAGGAGGAGATGGCTCATGTCACATGAAGCCCCAAAGCACCCCAAATACCAATGCCAGGAGAGCATTCGAGTGTACGCTGCAATATCATGCTGTTAGCTGAGCTAAACAGTGCAGTAAACCTTCTGTTGGGGCTGTGGAAAGAAATCTCCAAAGCTGTTGAGATGAGAAGTTCCTAAATTATTGTTAGCTGAAAGAGCTGCACTATAAATAAGGGGCTGTTGCAAAAACAATTTAAAATGCATAATTCTGCCTTAACCCTGCACTTTGCAAAGCCCTATTGTTGGTAGGTAGAGATTTCATTTAATTTGTCTCAGTCCCACCTGTTGCACCCCAGATGCTTTATCCTCCAAGTGGAAAGTGCATAGGGCTCTTAGCTAAAACCCTGAGTTCATCCTCTATATATTTACTTTGGGGACAGGCTAAGGAAGGAGCTGAGATCCTGACCTAAGTTACATCAGCTTATTGAGCTTCTGCAGCCAGAGCACGTGGCTATTAGTAATCTAGTGAAAAATGTAACAACACTTGCTTAAAAATAAACAGCCCACTCAAAAAAAGGAAGTTACAATAAATAAACTGCATGAGAGGTAGCAATAAAAAGTTTATGGCTGGAGTCATAATTGGCTGTAGAAGTAAATGTCTCTAAAGCAGGAGGTATTGAATATTTTCCTCCCTACATCTTGCCATTGAAATTTCCCCGACTGGAAGAAAGCAAGTGCTCCCAGGCCTGCGTGTCGGGGAAGGAGACATCACTGTATTTAGAGTCACCCCGGTGCTTCTGCCCACACAACTTCCTTTCTTGAAGTCACGATGCGGAGAGAAAAATGTTTTCCTTCCACTTGCTCAGCAGAGCATGGTGAGCTCATAAGCAGGAGACTTCAACTTTCAAATGTTGAACTCGACTGAGGTCTGATTTCCCTCTTTATTTATGTTTTCTTCAGCAGCTTCCATGAACTGAGGCACACTCTGTTAAACTAATCTTCACCAGCTTTCACTCCTCCTGGTCTGGAAAAGTTGCTGCGAGCGGCTCTGGTCGGCCTGTGAGTAATCCCCCAGAATTACTACAATCCCAGATAATCGGGACTTGCCAGATGAGACTGGGACAGCCGAAAGCGGGGGTGGGAGAGGTTGCTGCTTACATTTTCTTTTTGGTCATTTTGCGCAACTTCAGCTCAAAAACTAATTCCTTAAAAGGTGCTCTAAAATAGAGTGGTAAAAGACAAACTCCCACCCAGCTTTACATCACCAAAACCCCAGGCAAAGGAGAGGACCCAAGCAAAACTGCCCATCTCCAGGGAAGGGAACGGCCCGGACCCCAATACGACCGTGGCAAGTACCAATCTATAGAAGCTCTGACCTGACAGAGCTCGGTGCAAATCCCTAGAGAGATGCTCTTAACTGCAACGCCCCCCCACATCTTGCAGAGATATTATCCTCCCACACATGTTGATATTGTTCTCCAGAAGGCGTGCATTTTTTTTATTGTGCTGGTAGAGTTAGATGAAACTAATGAGTCAATGGTCTCACATTTTTAAACAGATGGTTGAGATATCACTTTTGATTTCAGTCAGCTGCTGTGCTTCGGTGCCTCTGTGTTTTGGACTGTACACCTGTAGGGAAAAGAGGCTTAAAATGGCTGTGGATGCAGATTGGGGAGAAATGGTACCTTGCTGCAGGAAGCCTTCCACTGGCTTTAATGAGCTGGTTTTTTGGTAAAAGACACTGGTTTCTGTCTGAGGCCCTTCATGGAGGGTGTTGGAAGGGAGGTGTCTGGCAATGGTCTTTCAAGGGACGACTTGAAAAAGAATAAAATTGTGTCTTGAGAATGACTGGGGCATCCTATCTGGCCCCACGTCCAGACAAAGAGCTGCTCACACAGTGACGTCAACCAGATTTCAAGAGTATCAGAGAGGCAGTGATCTGTCCTTTTGGAGACATACTGGTGTCTGGTCTCATTGCACATCTTCACCCTCTCTCAAATGTCATGTTCTTATTCATGTTGAGTAGTACCTCTCTGAGGAAATAGTTCCACTGGTTACAGCCGGACTACTCATTGCAGACACTAATGTTCGTCATGAGTAAACAGCTATACGTGTGTGATGGGGCATACAAAGTTGTCCAGAGTCCTGTTGTTTGCAAGTCCATGGGCAATGCTAGGGATACATGCATACTAGTGCAAATTTCCAGATAAATGTCCTCAAGGTTGTGTTGAAATTTCTGCAGAGCTCAACATGAAGACATTTCAGTAATTCTGGTTGGAAAGATTCCTTTTCCTCTGTTATAAACTAATTTCCTTCCTGTTGTCTGGGTTGTGTTGGCTGAGCTTAGAGGGTAACTATGTGTAAAAAAAAAAGTTTTTATAGATCTCATGGTATCCAAATTCATGCTAGGAAGTACCCATAGTCACAGCTCTGAGCATGGCAAGCAGTCCTTTGCTAACATGGAGTTAGCTTCATGCTGCCTTGATGTCACCCGTCTGATGTAAATTTCACAATGATGCTTCGATGACATAGGGTAAAGGTCACCTCAGTCTTAGCTGCTCTGCAAGTTAGGTGTTGAGTTAAAATGGATCCTGAAGGTTCCTTGTGTAGCTGGTGAGAGAGAGTGGTGGCACCACTGATGGAAACCTTGATGACAGCATGGGACAGCTAGCTTTGGAATGGCTGAAGGCAAGGCCCTGTTGTTAGTGACAATTGCACAGATACCTTTAAAGTAGCAGGAAAAATGAAATGCAGAGGCAAATCAGAGCAAGGCTGTTTAGACAATCTAAAAAGACAATGTTTATTAGATGGGAGAAATGAAAGCCAAAGTAGTACTGGGCAAAAGAGATTTCCCCGTGGTGCATGAAGACTGGAAAAATTATCAAGTATATTGGTATAATTAATTTTGCCACTTTGGGGATGATTCTAGTGAGTATATTTGTGACTTCCTGGGTTCATCGTGTAGTCAAAGCCATCGCAAGAGAGCTGCTTGACATCCTGGGCCCATTCAGCAGAAAGGTCCATGTACCCCAGTGGGCTCTGGGGCAGAGATGTTGGGCAGCCAAGTATGGCAACTCTCAACTGCATGCACACCCTCACAGCACAGATTTGGGGCTGCTTTGGCACCCAGTTCAAAGTTATTTCAATAAATCCCACTCTGAGGTGTTCCGGAGAAGCTGAGAACTGCCAAAAGGAAAAACCTTGTTATGAGAATGGAAAAATTCCATTGCCTATGCCTTCTCCAAAGGAGCCTGGAGGTGGGAGGGTGCTTTGAGTGGCATTCATAGAGGCTGCCAGTCCCACGTAATTCGTGTAGGAAGTTTCTCACCTTTACAGTCTGCAGGGACATTTCTTCCCCCTTAGTGACCTAATTTTGGTGAGCGAACAACTGTTTGGAAGGACTTTCCTGCCTGAGTTTCCAACTGTAGCTTGGAGCCAGCAGGAATGGGAGCCCAGGTTCAGAGCTTCCCCCGGCAGTTCAGCAGCCACACGACTCCCGCCTCGGAGACCCGTTGCTGCTGGTGTGCACAGACAAGGTGACACTTAATGGACAGAAGATGACAACATTGCTGAAAGAAATAGGTCCTTAGGATATAAAGCAACCTAATGCAAGCTTCAGATCCCACTGTGAGTAACTGGATGTGGCTTACTGAATTTTAATAGAGTTTTGCCAAAAGAAAGCAACTTTTTTATACAAGGCACATGATTTTCCTTTGAAAGAATGTTTACAGAATAGAGCTCATTGCCTCATCAGTCAGTGTATCCTTGATATTTTCATTTATGTGGGTTCTTATTCAACACGTGTTCAAATCATAAGACTTCTTCCCCTTTATCTGTATTTATCTACTGGGAGCATTTTTAAGAGTGAAATGTCAGTCAGGTGCATGCCAGACATGCAATAAACACAGTTTTCCCTCTGCTCCCTGTCTCAGTTCTCTGGAATTCCCCTCTGCTGCTTTCTCATTTTTAATGTTCCCCTTCCAGCAGAGGAGAAGAGGTCCAGAGCTTTCTCTGACCAAGGCAACATACTCAGTGAGGTCCTAGGACCAGCTCCTTGCTTAGCATCTTTGATCCATTTACAGCACACCGGGATGTCCTTTTGTCTCCCTGATGAGTGTCTTTCAAGACTCCTCATGTTTCTTCAGTTGGTCTATTCTGGTTTGATACTGGAGGGCTCCCCTCAAGCCTTTGCTGGGTCTCAAACCTGACGGCAGCCAGTAGTACTGCTGGATGGAGTGTTTCGCAGCTGGGTTTTTCCTTTGGCTTTACTCTAAATAGCAAAGGAAGGGAAAATCAAATAGGTCAGGGGCACTGTTAGGGCTGCAAGCTGTGGGTGGGCAGAGAGCATGGCAGCCCCCCCGCAGATGTAAAATGTCCTGTGTGGCGAAGCCTCCACACGTGCGCTCCCGTACCTTGCGGCAAGCGCTGCCTGCTCTCCTCTGGTCTGGATGTCTCTTGTTCCCGATTTCTTGTGCTGCAGCTGCACAGAGATCTGAGGAAGTGGGCAACTCTGGAATGGGAACAGAATGTCATTATTTGCGGTGAATTATTTCTTAATGCCGAGTGTAGGAGAGACTGTAAATATATGCACTGGCACGGTTTTAACATACTTCTCTTCACCATAATAACGCAATTTTCTAGAAAATCTCATAGAAATCAGGCCAGAATTTGCATACAAGTAGCTGTTTGTTTTTCCCACACTTATTTCTTCACTTAAAATAATATATCTAAGTATCATCAATAGCATGATGCATGTGCAAGAATGATGACAAAGAATAAGCATGGGGGTGGTGTGATGCTGAGCAGGAGCAGCTTGATGTTTGGTGGTTTAAACAAGACGTGCGGCTTGAGATGTTTAGAAATCCTACCAAAATACCCTATCTAAAATATATGATCTTGCATGTATGCCCTGGTTAGCTACCCGTGGAAGTCTTTCCTGGCCGCTGTGTGCATTGACATCATAGGCAATCGTAGCTGCTGGCATTGATGCTGGTGTCACATGGATTGTATGAAAACAGGGCAACATCTGGCAGTGAGCACTTCAGGCCCCCGATTAGAAAATTGAGTGTAAAGAGGAAATGTGGTGGTTCTGTTGTCTCCTGAGTGCTTTAAAAAATAAGACAGAGACTCAAGAACAAAACTATTTCTTAATGAGGCCTACATGATCTTTCCAGTATTAACACTCTGCAATGAGCTCAGACAGCATCTCCCCAGAGTGCTGCTGTGGGGTTTCAAATGTCTGCAGTCAGCAAAGGCATAACCCTACTCCCGAAACCCACGGCGAAGCCCTCTCCACTTGCCAAGGGAGGTGACTTTACCATGGTTGATAGCTACCGATGGCCATGGTACCTTCAGGCCGTGCTCAGCCACACAGCTGAAACCAAGAGGATACAGCAGACCTGTGAAGGTCAGCATATGGTTAAGTCTCTTTTTTTTTTCTTTGCTTTTGGATGTGCTGCTGAATTTTGCTGAAAAAGCCCAAGCCAGACAAGAATCCTGTTTGTTCACCGCTAGTGGAAGAGGATCTGCGGTGCTAACTAGGCCTGCGATTCCCGTTAGTTACAAGGTGCTGTGATGGCATATTTACATTTGCTGATGATGCCGATGTCTTTCAGAAGAAGGTATAGAGGATTTTTACATGACTTTCAGCTGGAACATGATGTCACCAACACTCCCCCCCAGGCTGGTGGAGCAGTTCTGATTGCTTGTGACGCTTTATTAATAGACTTGCTAACATCAAGAAAAGCTTTATGAACACTTAGGATACAGGGAAGTGCCAGTGACTGCACCTTGTGCTGCTTCTGCTAATAGTATGTAGAAATTATAAATAATGTATTTTTATTTTCTGAGATAGTTTAGGACCTCCAATAAGTCCTGACATCTCTGATGCATACAGCAGAGCAAGGACAGTGACTGTGGGCTTCTAGCTTAGCAATTTCGCAGGAGTCAAATCCAGTGCCTGGCAGGAGGAAGGGTGGAAAAAGGGGTGCACGGCTTTTGTCTGTTTTGCAGGGAATGATAAAAACTGCAGGTTTGCACCAGAACAGCCCTGGTAGCAGAGACCTGAGGGGCTTTCATACCTTGGGGGGGAAATGACTGCCCCTGTCCCAGAGGTGCTAACTGACCTCATGTGTGTTGCTCTGCAGGGGGTTATGACAGTCAGCCTCAACCATGTATTTCACTATATCTCAGCATGACACAGGACATCACTGCAGCTTGAGGTAGCCCCTTTTGCACTTGCAGTGGATGAGAAATGGGGCACCTGTTTAATAACCATGCCTCATGGGGAAGAAGATGATTTTCCATGAAAGGATAGAAAGGTATTAAGAAGTCTTGTGATCACCTGACATGAATGGGGCAGGATCAAGTTCTTTGTAACAAGTAAGACTTTGGTTCCTTGGCTTGTATAATACCTTCTTCAGGCTTTCCACACATCTTGAGCTCTGATCCTACTGTACCTGTAGCCCCCACTACATCCCTGGTTGCAGTAAATGCAGCCACTGTCAGGGAAAATTAAGTGAGATATAGGTTTTATCAGCTCCTGACAGATCAATCTACTTCAGAAATAGCTCTCACCTGATAAGGATCAGGTATAGCTGATGCAGGAACTCCTGCCATGTGTATTGGAACATCTCTGTGAGCTACAACGTGTAGCCTCCTCTTTGCCTTTGAAATTTAAAAGACTTAAGGAGGTTCTGGCAATGATGAGGGCTAATTAACTAGATGCAGTCATGGGTGTGAGGCAAGTAATAGGTTCCTTGATACTCATAGTTTTGGACCAAAGAAGTGGTGGCTACTCTGCACTGCTTGGACATCCATAGGCAAACGGAGGTCTGTAGCTTGACAGAAATGTCCTCCGTTCTTGTCAAGGACAGCCCGGGTGTGCATGGGCAGGTAACGCAATCAGGTAACTTTGGCTGCTCTAGACTAACACCTACCAAGCAGACCTAGCTTGCTGCTGAGCAAGGCCTTTGTGTTGCAAATACTTTGGGTTAAGGCCTGCTGTGCAATGACTTCATGGAAATCACTAGAGGGTATTTTCTCCATTCTTCCACAATAGTACAGAGTGTACTTTTTATTCCATTTTGCCACAGCAATGGCATTAACTTCTGGGAAAGCAGACATGAGCTCCAGGTCTGGCTTTCTTACTGACTAGCTCCTTGGAGAGAAGTCAGCTCACTTTAGCCATATCCATGAAAGCTGCTGTGCCAAATAATTGAGTCCATCTGAAGCAGTTTGAATACCCTGTTCTCATGCACTACATCATCTAGCAGGGTGGGGAAGGTTAAGCCACGTGTCTGTTCATGTAGTCAAGTCAATTAGCTGTGTACAATTTGGTCCAGGCTGTGCTATTCTTTATCAAGTCTCCTAATACAGACAGTTGTGTTAGTATTGGTGCTTCCCAAAGGACTACCAAAATGCATCCTCCAAAACAAGCAGTAGTGGTTCAACCTATATTGTTGGGGTCATTGCACTGTGCATGGCTGGCCCACGGGCCATGGCTACGTGCTCTGCGTACACTGATGTTCCCACAAGGTTTCAAAGCTAATGCCAGTCATTAGCTTTGTGGTCTTGCAGTCAAAGGAACCCTTCCAAAGAGCATCTAGGGCGATCGAGCAGTTGAACGCTGCTCCTGCTTTTGGGTGTCCTGGTGTTAGTTGGGTGACCAGAGAAGACCCAAGTGAGAGCTGATGTGAGCATTGCACCCTGCCTCTTCACAGGTCAAAACTGATAGGAACCAAGTGCTGGATGAGCACAGAGCAAAAAAGTGTGGGGTAAGAGCTGACGGAGGGATGCAAATAGAGGGGCAAAAATACAGAGGCATGTTACTGGGCAAGTTGCCTCGTTTTGTGCTTCTTTGTATGCACATATTTGAAGTAAATGTTCAAACTCATCCCTGGTTTTACTCCAAGGGAAGGTGCATCCTTTCTTCATGCCTGATGAACCAGGTGCCTTCCTTCACAAGTAGGCAATGGGTCTGACAGATCCACGTGTAGCATGTCGGGCTGTTACCAGGCCTTTAACTTTCCTTTTTTAACAAAGCCTCTTGTCTATAAAGAAAAAACTCCTTGGCAAATTATCCTTTCCAGGTAGATGGAGGCACTGACACAGACTTACATTGCCTGTTCAGATCAAATGGTAGACTGCTGGGAGAAAAGAAGAAAAAAAAAAAGTGTTAAATCCCTGTGGGGTTTCTGAAGTAGGCACACATTATGAGTAAAGCGTTTAATGACCGTTCGAGAAGGGAAATCCTTTTTTTTGTTTGGGCAGTTTTGATCTCAACTATGCATAGTTTTGGCCCTTGATGCTACCAATTATCTCTGTATAATGCGGATTTAAAATCCTTGCCACGCTGTTTTGCTAGCTGAGGGCATCTTTTTTGCATACCCAAAAGTGTGAAAGGTAACACAGAAATTCAGCAAATTGCCCCTTATCCTTTAATTCCTCTGCTTCAAAAACCCCACAAGTCTCAGCAGGCTTTATGTACTAAAGACTTTTCTTTTTTGCTTTGGATTTCTGATTCTCTCATTGCTTAGTTTTTGTTTGAAGACACACTCTTTAGATGGTGACATAGAAATGAATTGCAGTAGAAATACTGCAGATGAGAAAAACCAAAGGGATTCTGACTTCAGGTGGGGAATATTTTAATCTTTAGTAGAATAATATTTAATATTTAATTCTGATTTCAGGTGGGTGAATATTTGAAGTCATTTGGGGAGGGTTTGTGTTTTGTGATGCGCGTGTAAGGCCTGATGGAAAGCAGAAATATGAGAGTCTTGGTATTTGAGCTCATTGTGACTACTAACTACAAATGTTCATATTTCTAATGTGAAAAAAAAAAAGCTTTGTTCTTGTTCTCTTCAAATAGCACTTGTAATGAAATCTCTCTCAAAAGACAGATGACGCACAGGAAGCATTCACGGGACTGTATCAAAATAGAAAGCTTGAGAAAGTTTTCACTGAAAAAAATTGTGCTTTTTCCATTCAAAACTATTATTGGACAGTGGAGAAGAAAACAAACGCTTTCCCCCTAAATTGATGAGATTATGCGTATTTTGAAAAACGGGCTGTGATTTTGGTCTCACCTTTTATAATAGGATTTTCAGGAAACAAATTTAGACCCAAGTGTTGTTGACGTGAAGATGACACAGATTCTCAGCCAAGCTGAGAATAAGGTGCTGGAGATCAGCGCTGCTGGGCCAAGTCCTCTTTTCTCGATGCACTTTGCTCCTCATTAAAAGCAGTTTCTTACGTGTCTCTACAGGTTGTACTGGTTTAAATACAACAGGGAAAATTGGCAGAGGTGTACAGTTCATTTTTTTTTTAAAGCAGTCTAGTTAAACCAGTGCCAGTACTTAGGGCAAATGTATTTAAACCAGTTAACTCTATAATCAGTTTAACTAGCACTGATACTGTAGTAAATTACATTAAATCAGCATAAGTGAGAGTTTAACTTGGTTTATCTACGTCTGCTTTGGCCTTTGCACCAGTCTAACTGGATTGGCAGTGCTGGGCTAGCCAAATGAGGTTGCTCTCACAAACTTTATTCCATGGACTTTTACTGAGTTTCAAGCAGTTGTTCCCAGCCTGTCAATGGCTCCGTCCGAGTGCCAGTCGGCGATACCTGCTGGGGTCCAGCTCTGGCTGCTTCTGCTGCTGCCTTTCCCTTTCCCAGAGAGCATGCAAAAGCCCAGCAGAGCTCAGGAGGATGAGTTTGCATGCCTTCCTGCAGTGGTTCTTGAGGAGCAAGACCCAAATTACTTCCCACTTGGAGAATAACCCTCTGGTCCTCGGGAGGAGCCGATCACACATAGCCTGCTGCCAGCTCTTCTGACCTTGTTCTTGGCCCTGGATTTGTCTTTGTCAAGGTGGTAGTTCTTAAGAGTCGCATTAGCTCAGGAGAACCTCAGCTTTCGCTTAGAGGGAAGGCCAACTGACTATGTCTCAGCTGGCAAATGCACCACCACATCCAAGGGTGACTGGGTGTTACTGGCTGGGAGCCTGGTTCAGAGCCTGTCAGATACTCCTCTCCAGGCCATGGACTGAAGGTGAGAGTCCTCAGGAGTCTCCTCCCCACCCTGCAAATCCCTTCCCTGAATACCAGGGAAGATTGACCATTTGCCCTGCAGAGGCAGTCGTGACCCCCTGACACCCTCTGTTTGGACCTAGGAACATCTGCCTTGAGCACCAAGCTCAGTCTCTAATGTGGAAATCATGAAAGCTATTCTTTTGATGAAGAACCAGAGGGAATGACTTAATCCCCAGTCTAGGCTTTTTTTTTTTTTTTTTTTCTAAAGCCAAGTCAGAATGACATTGCTCTTGCAGCTTCTGTTTGCACCACTGCTGCTGTTGCTAACCAGTGTCATGAGTTAGCGTCTGGAAAGAGGAACATGTGAAAATCAAAACAAGGGTATTGAACAACAGATTGTCCAGTTCCCCCTTGAATTCTTCCATTACCTATCCAAACATGGCAGAGATGAAAGAAAGGGAGGACTAGGAATTAGTGGATGATTCATTAGAGTAACACAATTCATTCAGGAGTCCCAGCTGCAGAGTTAATCAACTTCAATTCTGCTGATAAAACCACCCTGGGACTGACAGGGTTTCAGACTTTGTTCCAAACTGATGACACAGTCTTAGAAACTATATCTTAAAATATGAATTCTGCTTATTTCTCCTGGGGTATTCATGGGGCCCATTTTCAATCTGAGAACTTGAAACTTTTTCTAAGAGAAGCAAACACAAATCTTGCAGTGAAATTATTAGACCTGGCAACAATATCTTGTGTGGGGCAGGCTGCGGAGAGCAAGGCTGTCCTGCCGAGACGTGGGGTGGGCTGGCCTGTTGTTCTCCCTCATAAAATAATGTTTGGATTCCCTCTCAAAACATCTGGTTGCTTCTGGCTGTCTAGCAAAGCCCTGCATGCGAACTGACAAAGCTTGGAGGAGTTATCTCGCTATACGCGGCTGCTGGTTTTCATGTATGTCGAGATACGCCATGTGCTGTTCCTGTGACAATCAGGCTAAATGGTAATTCTTTGAAAAACCGTAACTGGTATACGCACAGCAGTGCAGCAGTTAAATTTCCATGGGTTTCATCCCTCTCGGATGTTTTCCATCCTAAATGGAAGCAGGATTTCCCTGCTGTTACACTACTGAGCTGCTGTGTGTAGGGAGCTTATGCTGAGAGATGCTTGTTTGGTTTATTTTCCTGAGCGCAGGGAGAAGGGAACCCTTTGACTGGATAGCAGGAAGGATGAAAACTGCACTTTATGGAAGACAAAGCACAAACGGCACTCAGGGTAGGCAGAAACTGGGACTAAATCCTGAGTAAATGTGTGAGGGTATCACTGGGAGGTGAAGGGAGCTGAGGTCTGAAATACGGGGAATGTGTCTTGGGTGGGCAAGGAGTTGGGCTGGGGAGGGAGGGAGAATGGCTGAAAGATTGGGGGTCTGCAAAGAAACGGTGTGGCTGGATAAAAAGCAGCTGGGACAAGAAATGAGGCAGAATGACAAAGAGCATGGGCAGAGAGGGGCTCTCTGCTACAGCTGACCTGGGAGAGTGAAACGATTTTGATGAGATATTGGGAATGCAAGATTTTAACTGGTGATATACGCAGCTGGTGGAGCAAAGAAACAGGACAGGGATGTTCCTGTGAGACTCTACACAATCTCTCCATGGGTACTGGAAGCTCTCACTTAAATGCCATCTTTCTTTCCAGATTCAATACTGAAAGCTTTCAAATAACTCTTCTGCCTTGTAGGGAGATAAAGAGCAATAACGACTTCATGTCTTTTAGTCTGCAGCAGTAAATTGTGTCCTTTCCTTAAATTCACAGTGTATGACACAGAATATGAATGCAAAAGTCTGGGAACTTCCTTCATAATTAAGCCACATGCCTGTTTATTTTTTTGAATAGCAGAATTGACTGCTTCCTTTCCCCTTTAAATGAATACACAAATAGTTGGTGTGGGGGAATTCTTCCAAACTGGGAACTCTGCTGAGTCAAGTGTCAATTTTTTGCCTACTTATGGAGGTATCAATCTATCTTGCTGTCAACTAGAGATCCCCAGACTGTGGTTTGAGTAACATTACTGATGGGAGAAGCATTTTAAATGGTACTTGTAGGCCAGAAGAAGAAAAATACAAATTATGAAAATTATAAGTGAAGATACCACAAATGAGGGAATTGCAAAGAGTAACCACGGGGCGGGCAGGGGGGAGAAATAGCAGCTCTGCCCAACGTGCTTGCTGCACGTTAAATTGGGCAGCCCACAGTATCTTGAAAATCAGTGCTGAAATCACAGGAAATGTTGGTTCAGAATGAGGAAGAGTTGTGTCTCCTGATAAACGCTTCTCCTCTGGGGCTGCACGGCCAAAGTCCTTCAGCCTCCTGAACCTCCGTCTTTCTTTCTCAAATGTGATGAGAATCCGGTCTGAAAAGGAGAATTTGTCTAATGAGTTAAACGCATATGTTAACAGCTTTAGCAATATCGGACCCATCGGTTGAAAAATAACCGAGCAATGCTGACCAGAGAGAGGATGGCTGCGTGGCACTGGGGAGCTAAGCGGAGCTGGGGAGCCCAAAGTAGCTCACGGCTTTTGGAGGGGGTTGTGTTAGTTTGGGTGAAGAACAAGAGAGAAGGGTCATACGGGCATTGAGAGTGTCTATATCACTAGATGTTAATCTGTGACTCTAGGAAGGAGTTAACAAGGCATGAAAATTACATTCCATTTGAAAAAAGGGAGAACAATAAAAAACCCAAATGTGGGCAAATGGAATATTATCTTCAAGAGAGCAAACTAACCTGTAGTTGTCAATAAAGATGTAGTTGTTTCTTTTATTCTGGCTATGATTTTTATTAAATCATTCTTGAGATCAAGGCCAGCTTCAGGCAATAGAAAATGAAACTGTGCATTCCCAGTGATCCCTAAATCTGATTATGGGGCTGTACCCCGATGAAATCTGACTTTACATCCCAGGGAGTGTTTGGGACTTGCTCATAGGTCATCGCCCTTAGGGGAGAGACAATGCTACAAAAATCTTACCTGGTGTGTTGGGTTTGCGTGGCAAGGTTTTGGTAGTGGGGGGGCTACAGGGGTGGCTTCTGTGAGAAGCTGCTAGAAGCTCCCCCTGTGTCTGACAGAGCCAATGCCAGCCGGCTCTAAGACGGGCCCGCCGCTGGCCAAGGCCGAGCCAATCAGCGCCTCTGTGATAACATATTTAAGAAGAAGAAAAACACTTAGAGAGAGAGAGAGCTTTTGCAGCCGGAGAGAGGAGTGAGAAGATGTAAGAAACTCTGCAGACACCAAGGTCAGTGCAGATGGAGGGGCAGGAGGTGCTCCAGGCGCCGGAGCAGAGATCCCCCTGCAGCCCGTGGTGAAGGCCATGGTGAAGCAGGCTGTCCCCCTGCAGCCCATGGAGGAAGGATGAGGGGGTGTAGAGATTCCACCTGCAGCCCATGGAGGAAGGATGAGGGGGTGTAGCGATTCCACCTGCAGCCCGTGGAGGACCCCAGGCCGGAGCAGGTGGAGGCACCTGAAGGAGGCTGTGGCCCATGGGAAGCCCACGCTGGAGCAAGTTCCAGGCCGGACCGGTGGACCCGTGAAGAGGGGAGCCCACGCCAGGGCAGGTTTGCTGGCAGGACTTGTGACCCCGTGGGGGACCCCACGCTGGAGCAGTTTGCTCCTGAAGGTCTGCACCCTGTGAGAGGGACTCCATGCTGGAGCAGGGGAACGATGAGAGGAGTCCTCCCCCTGAGGATGAAGAAGCGGCAGAAACACCGTGAGATGAACTGACCATAACCCCCACTCCCCGTCCCCCTGTGCTGCTGAGGGGGGGGAAGGTTGAAGCCGGGAGTGAAGTTGAGCCTGGGAAGATGGGAGGGGTGGGGGGAAGTGTTTTAAGAGTTGATTTTATTTTCTCATTCCTCTACTCTGTTTTGCCTAGTAATAAATCAGATGAATTCCCTCTCTAAGTTCGGTCTGTTTTGCTCGTGACGATAATTAGTGAGTGATCTCTCCCTGTCCTTATCTCGACCTAAAAGCATTTCGTTATGCCTTTTCTCCCCTGTTTAGTGAATGAGGGGGGTGAGAGAGAGGCTCTGGTGGGCACCTGGCCTCCAGCCAGGGTCAACCCACCACACCTGGTAAGAGTCTTAGTAGGGTTATGCCCATAATGCAAACACTAGATTAAAGTTCATGTTCTGATGCTGATTTGATGTTTGACAAATAACCTTTCTGTGTTTTGCTTTTCACTTTGCTAAATGAGATAATCATCCTTCCTCTCCTCCCTGAAGCAGTTTGACATCCATGACTGGAAAACACTCAACAATTACACAGAAATCTAGCTATATAGAATAACTATACAGAAATCTAAACCCTGCATCAACACAATAGTCACTTCATCTTTAATTTCACCTAATATGTATTTTGGTTTTAAATTTCTTTATGGCAATCTAACTGTGTAATATTGGCATAATAGGATTCACCTTTAAGCATCATGTTTGTTTTGGGGCATGCTCACGTATTAGTATCCTGCTTAGCACAGTGGAAGTATTGTTCCTTCACCCTGAAAGGTAAACTCTAAAAAAAATTATAAACACAAATGACATCTATCATGAATAGAAGAAAGCTTTGTATGACTCAGCAAAACAGTGTGAAGGTCTCAACTAGCCCAGGTGCAATGAGAAATTGCCCCCATCTGAAACCAAATACAAACTTTGCATTGCACAGAGGAGAGATGAAAGACAGAAGTAAAAGCTTCACGGTCTGATGAAAAGAAAACCAGCTTCCTCTCTCCCTGGGAGCTGTACACGCCAGCCCTACTGAAGCTGCTGTATCTCAAGCAAAGCAGCATTGCCTAGGACATATATTTGCATACTAGATCTTAGCTCTTTAGAACTAGCGCTATAATTAAAACAGAGCTGAAAGCTCATAAGCCGTACATTTCAAACAGCAGAAGAGAATATCTCATTTTTACACCTGGAGAAATAGAAGCAAAGTCATTGCAAACAGATGAGTCCTGCTGCTTACTCCCTTGCATCAAATCACGTAGCATTTCTTCACTCGGGGAAAACACAGTTCATCAGAAACACCCCTAACCCACAGAGGCTCAGGCTGTAAATGTAGCTTAGCAGTGGGGTTTTTTTCTAAGTTGTTTTTAATTGTTTGTTTGTTGGTTGCTTTTTTTTTTTGCCCAAAGCACTGTTAGCAAGCCTACTCCTCTGTCGAGCTATCCCAGCCATCTGCCAATGTGGGCTCAAAAGAACATTCTTCAGGGCCTTATCCAATTTGTTGTATCTGATTCATTAAAGTAATTACTCGTTATTAAGTCATCGCTTGGAGTTTAGGAGCTGCATAATAATCTGGGACCCAAATTTATAAACCAAGCTAAAATTCTTGCTTGGTTTTATTTCATCAAATCTCGCGTTGCCTGAAACGAGCCGGGGTCCTGGCTGTCTGGTGGGAGCAGTCCCTGGTGCAGCACCAAGCCCCACAGCCAGGGCCACTGCTCCTGGGCGGCTGCTGCAGCTGTGACCAAGGAAAAGGACGTGTGGAAAAGGGTCTTTTCCGGCTTATCCGGTTTGCTGGAGTTAGTGGTGGCGCACTGATTCGATAGGAGTGGTGTGATTTTAGCTGTGAGTGATACAATGGCACCAGAGTTATTAGGCATAAATTATCAACAGCATCCTCAAACGTCCTGGGCCGGAGTTGTGCTGTGACTTCATTTAGGGAAGCCAAAGCTCTGGGGAAATGCCATGAATGAAATTGGAGGGACCAACCCCGCCGCTCACAGGGGCAGGCACGGGATGTCTCCGACCCCTGACACCACCCGAATTCCCCTGTGCCAAGACCTCCTCCCCCACCATCCCATCCATGCCCTCCTGTTCCCATTCCCCCTGGGACCTGGAGTCTGTTGTGGGTATGATGGAGCATGGCAGAGGTTCTTAACTCTGTGTTTTGAGATTATCTGCTTGTAGTTTCCTAATCCTGCAGGAGCCAATACGGAAGATGAGGTGGCATTACATTTTTTTTGCTGCAAATAATTGAAACCCAGCTGGCTCTCAAATGTTTATTTTTATCGCACCTTTCTTTGCAACATTTATGAGCTTTTGCCTATTTATGCAGGCACATAAAGTTGGAAGGAAGCCTCTTAGAGCTACAAATTCTTGTGCTGAGAACTTATTTTGAAAAGTGCAAACAGTCCTGGGATGTGAATTCCCATCGCTTTTGTACCCAGCAAAATACATTATCATGAATGTCCCACCCTCCATCGCCCGTACATCTTCTCTGTCATTTGCGTTCAGACCCATCACACCACTCGCCTTCTAACTGAACTCCTGAGGCCAATGCCCGAGCCTGCAGCTGCACAGGAACGTTGTTGTGCTGATGGGCACCCACTGCCGACCCGTACATTTGACGGACGTTTTCAAGGGTGTGATGAAAAGCCCTTTGCATCTCTATGTCCCCTTGCTGCCGCTGCCTGTATGCTGGAGCCGGCCGCGGGCAGGGACAGACAGACCCCTCCGGCGCCGCGGGGAAATTCGCTGTTCTCTGCCGAGCGCAACCAGCGGACGGAGAAACCGCAGCCTCCGCTCTTGAGTAGCTGAGGGCAGGCGTGACGTCACGCGCGGCACCTCTGGCGACTGCCTGTCGTCAGAGCCCTGTGACGTCAGCCTTCAGGGGCGGGGCGGGGGCCGAGGGAAGGGAGGGGGCTGCAGGTGGCGGGCACGGCTCTGCGCCCCCGCGCTCCCGGCTGACAGCGGCAGCGGCGGCTCCGGCCCGGCCCGGCCCTTCCCTGCGCTGCCCGGCCCGGCGGGAGTTGTAGTGCGCAGCGGGCGGAGGCGGCCGGGCCGGCCCCGGGGCGGACTACAAGTCCCAGGCGGGGCGGGCGGCGGCGCTGTGTGTGTGCGGGAGCGGGCGGTGCGGCTCGGCTGGGCTCGGCTCGGCGGTAACCTCCCGTCTCTCCCTCTCGCAGCGGCGACGATGCAGGCGGAGTCGGGGATCGTGCCGGACTTCGAGGTGGGCGAGGAGTTCCACGAAGAGCCCAAGACCTACTACGAGCTGAAGAGCCAGCCCCTCAAGAGCAGGTGGGACGGATGGGCGGCCGCCCGCACCGACCGCCGGCCGGGCGGAGGGAGGACGCGGTGCCCCCGCGCTGCGGGGCCGGGGCGGCGCGGCGGGTCCCCGCGCTGAGTCAGGCCGTTTGTAAACGCTAAAATACCCCCCCCGCAGCCACCCCCGCGCCGGGGGGAGACATCCTGCGCAGCGGGGCGGCCATTTAGTGCTTCCTGCCATAATAGCGGCGTTGTTGGGCGGGAGGGCGGGCCGGGCCGGCGTTATGTAAAGGGCATTGTTGGCCGTGCGGGGCCTCGCTGTCACGCCGGGGGAGCCCCCGCCGCCCTCGGGCTCTGCCGGGGGGGCACAAGGCATCGGCGGCACCTGCCCCCCCCGGTGAGCGCCGCCGCTTCTCGTGCCCGGCCCGTTCCTCCCCCCACCCCTCCGCAGGTGTGGCGGCACTCGGGTGGGGTCAGCGCGAAGCTGCAAAGTTGTTGCAAGGTCTTGTGGCGTGTAAGGTTGTTTTTGTTGGGGTTTTTGTTTTTTTTTTTTTTTTTAGTTTGAGAGCGGGTTTGTTACTCGCAATTGCTTGGGGACTGGAAACTTTTGCCTAGATACGTCACCTTCTTCCTAAAGTATTTTTTCCCCGAGATATACTCTTTATTCTTATCTGGAGTGGCTGCGTCGCATAGATAGAGCCTGTAAAGGGAGCGAAGGCGGTGTGCGCCGCTCTGCCTTGCAGGGTGTTGGGTACCCGCTCTCCGTCCTAGTGCTGGAAAAAGAAAGCAAATGCTGTCCTGCGCCTTGAGCACCTACCTTGTCAGCAATGGCATGTTTCTCCCTCCTCTGGCTTTTCATTCAAAGTACTCTGGCGGTAACAGACCGCGCATTTCATCACGGCACTCTCCTAAGCGGGGCTTAATTGGATATAAGGTCATTGCTGCGAGCGTGTCTTGTTTGTATTCTTTATAGTCATGGCTTTTAGTTTTGAACAATGCTCTTCGTACCTCTGTGCGTGTATTTGAAAAATGAATGAGAAAGTAAATATTTAAAAAAACCTGTGCTAGAATGAGCTTAGGTTGTACTGCCTGTCAGACAGACTTCAAAGTAAGCAAATGAATTTTTGATCATGCTCTGAATGTTTAAGAAACATTGAGGATACCGTAGTAAAAGATGTTAAAAATCCTGTCACTGTTGCAAGAACTAGCAAATCTGGAGCTACCTCCCGCAGCTTGTCTTCACGACAGCCCTATCTCGCGCTGAACCTTTGGTATTGCCAAGAAGTGGTGCTTGGTGGTGGTGATGTGCAGCCTTTCACAGGCCAGCCAACCTAACCAAAGCTGCCAGAACTCCTCTGCCCCACACAACCGGGAGGTTGCCATTATCCAGGTAATTAGCCGGGAGCCGGGTTAATGTGCGGAGAGAGGACAGCGCAGAGAGGATGGGTTCCCCATGATGATGGAGGCAGCTGGGAGACCCACAGGGCTTTGGGTTCAGTGCTTGCGTCGCTAGTGGACCGCAGCAGTCACAGGTAGATTGTGACAACTGCACCGTTGTCGAATAGTCCTGTCTGCACCCGCTGTGGGTTCTAACTGGTGTGCAGGAGTTGTCCCTTTGTGGTCGTCCACCTTAGAGACAGCAGTTTGTCTGTGCCTTCAGATGGTGTGGGCATGGAGCTTAGACAGCAGGTCTGCATTTGACCTTGCACAGGTGTTCCAACTGCTTTTAATTCCTGTGATTTGATGCTTTGGGACCCGAATGCATCCCTGTGGTGTTCACTTCTCTCAGGGGGAAGTGAATAAAGATACTCTGTAATGAAGTACTGGAGTCTTTGGCCATCTTCTAGGGAAGTTTGGAATGACAACATTGAGACTGAATTGCCCCAGTACGTTCTTAGTCCTGCAGAGCCAGCACTGCCCATCATTTGGGTTTAAAGGGGGACTCCCGTGTCGGTCACCCTGATATCCTGGTGGTGCCTCTGGCCAACATCTGCTCTGATGTTTCCAGGAGGGCTTGTTGGGTAGGAGAAGTGACCAGCTTGCCCCAGTCTGCCTCCCTGTCCCTCCACACGTACCTGTGCGTACAAGAAGAGGGAACCCTGAGGGTGGAATAGCAACCCATGGTTTTTCTGGCAGATAGTGAACAGACGTGTTAACCTCAGCGTGGAGCCTGCCCAGCTCACGTACGGCTCTTACCTCGAGGTAGAGTCTTGGTTGTCTTCCTGGTCTTGTGGGAGATGAAGAAGCAGAGGAGCCAGGGGCGCCTGCCAGGTCCGTATAAACCTGTCCCTGGAGCCAGGCTGATAAAACTTGATGATAACAAGAGGCAAAAGTTGCTCGCAAACCTGTTTGCTTCGTGATGTGCAGATCATAATCTAAGAGGACTCCTGTAGTCCTTCAGCTTTGCTCAGGCCTGAAACCAGTCTGACTGATGATTATCAAGGGTATCCAACATCACCCTGCTGCTTTCTCTTGTGGATGTAAATCAGGAGTAATTGTACAGCAGTCAGTGGAATAGCACCAGGTCAGTGTGGTGTAGGACTGTGGCTGTGGGAATTGCTTTCTTATGGTCTTCTCCACAGCCTTGCTCTGGAAAGGTGCCTGGGGAGCAGGCAAACCAGAGACAATAGCTGATGTTAGGAGATGAGTCTAAATAGCAATCTACTCTTTTTCCCTGGTGAGATCTGCTGATTTCCTAGCAACTTTCAGGGCTTTCTGTGATCTTTTTTAACCATAAGAGGTGAGAAGCATCCCTGGCTTACTCATAGCAGCTGAAATTGTGAATACATAGAAAAAGCCATTCAGCTGAGAAATATGTAAGAATGCCAATGCTCTGAACCAAGAAGAAACTTTTTTTGTTGCCCAGTTTAACTCAGCCCTGCTGATATTGCTGTCCTTCACTCAGTAAAACTCTCCTATTCGCTTCCTCCCAGATTGCTTGTTTTCCAATGTATGACATCCAGTCAAAGGTTTCTCCTCTTCAGTGTGCCCTCGCAGTTACTCCATCCATATTTCATAATTCAAGTCTGCAATCCAAAGCCGCAAGGGGTCTGATAATAAAAGCTTTTTGCAGTAAATACTGTACTAACTTGGGCCAAGCCACAATTGAATGCTAGAGGCCAAGGAAAAATGTAAGCCCAGCAAAAAGCTTTAATCACAAGGGATGGAGAGAATATATGGGGCTGAGATACATCAGTTCAACCATATTTCCTAAACCCCTTGGACTCATGAGAAGTTAGCTGCTTGTGCGAAGTGCTAGATGCGTTTATGGGTTCTCTGGAATTTGCTGTGGTTGAATGTCTTTGAAAACTGAGAAGATGTTTCAGTCGCTTCGGTTTCTCCAGAGTCACTTTTCACTGTGGGAGGAAGCTGGGCTGTATGACTAGCCAGTAAGACGACGAGATTTATTTATTTTTTCCTCACATTCATACTTTATTGCTCTCCTGCCGTATTCCTGAAGGATAATAGTTTTAATTTATAAGTACATACACTTAAATATGTATGTGTTTGTGTAATGAACAAGTAAGGTTTCTGGTACAAGCAATGCACAATGAAATCGATGGAGTCTTATTTTCAGGCAATCAGTTGAAGACAATAATCAGTTATTACCAAAAGTAAACACAGATCCTGACGTGTCTCATGCAGTCATCAGCACACTGTAGGCTTAAGTTACATCTATCATACTGCTAATGTGGATTCTTTAAATCATTTGATGTATTAAAACGATATTTTGGCTATCAAACTGGTAGTCTGGTAGTAAAGATTTTACCGTATGCCTCTGCACAGGGCGATCTGAACTAACCCAGATGTGCTAAATGCAGCAAAAAAATTTCTATATTCAGTTGCTTTTCTCTGGTTTTTGGTCCTCTGTAACGTGTGTCCATTCGGATGATACACGCGTCCTAGAAAGGCCCAGGAAATTATTGTCAGTTGTTGTAATTTACTGCCTTGCTCTTAATAAAACCATGTACCTGCAGGTAAATTACTACTATTTTCTGTTGCCCTTTCCCAGCTTACTTATTTTCAGACTGGTCAAAAAGCACTTAAATGATCCAGTTACTAAAGTATTTTTAGTGGAAAAAATTATTAGGAAATGCTTTTGAGTTGCATGATAGTTTTTTTGGGAAGCTTATTCTGGCTCTATGAGCAATAGCATTGAGATGTAGAGTTTGTCATTATTATAGCAGTGATGTTTTTATAAAATTCTCATCATTCCTGGTGTCCAAATGCTTTTTTTTTTAAAATTTAAACCTTCAATATTTTACTTATATCAACTAGTATCTCATCTCTATCCAGTTAAGATTCTCTGTAAAACACTCTTTTTTTTTTTTTTTTTTTTTTTTTTTTTCTGGTGGTGTGCTAAACATTGAAGTCTTGACTTAGTAGAAGCTTCTCTTTTAATACAGTGTTTGTTGAGGAAATACTAATTTCACCAGACACACACACATTTTTAAACTACTTACTCTGGAGCCAAAGAGAACCTTTCTAAAGTGCCTTAGTCTGCAGATGATCAAATTTAATTTTGTAAATGAACTTTGCAGCGTGATTAAATTTGAACTTGATTACATTAGGCTTCTCAACATTGAGTTTGTGCCTTATTGGAGGTAGTTTTTCATATTACTGCTATTTATGGATCTTATTCAAGTGTTTTATATTCTGGTTGGGTTCTGCAATGCAGTTTGCTCAAGCTACTGCTTATATCTGTTCCAGTTGTGCAAGAAGTGGAAAATATCCTTTATTTAGAACAGGTCACATGTGCTTGCATCCAGGAACCGCGTCTCAGTGTGTTTTTAAAAAAAAAAAGGTATCTTGGAGGAACAGATTTAAAAAGTTCCTGAAATATTTTTCCGTCTGTTACAGAGGAACATTACGTATTTTAAACTAAAAAGTAATAATAGCTGAGTTTAAAGTGATACGTAGGCTAGCACTGACTGAAGGCAATGGTAAAAGTCTTAACCGACGTCAGGGGGAGTAGAGCTAAGCCAGAAGTATGTCTCTTTGAAATCTCTCCGGTAACATTTTTGTGAGTGAGTCAATAATCCCATGTTTATTCTGCACCTCAAATTCGCTTCACTGGGAAGGAAACCCTCACCACATCTTTTTGTACTTTTTTTATTTTTGAAAACGGTCTTAAAAGGAAAGGCTGCAATTGGAGTGTCTATTGTATAAACATGTGGAGACAATAAGCGGTGTTTCTTTATATTGCTTTATACTGGGAGACGGTGCTGCTCCCTGTCTGTAGCGGATCCTTCTTGACCTTTTCTCTTCTGCGAAACTCTCGCTCTGTTATTTGTGGTAGGCCTTTGCTATTTAGCAAGGAAACAGAAATAGCCCATGAAATTCAGTTCAGCGTTTGCTTTGATATGAACTATTGAACGTCACCTTTTTGCTTCCCTAGCCTGCTTTCCTCAGGAGGATTCTGTTTAGCTGCCAAGCTGATCAGCGAGCGCACGGATATTTTGAGGCTGAGCTGACTGCCCTGACTGTGCACCTTTTAGCATGCACATGTATTTATTTTTTTATTTATTTATCAGACTGCTGGCTATATTGGTTGCGTGTAAGTACATGTGCACTCTGCATGAAATAAATCCATACCTTTCCAGTGAGCAGGAAGCTTCCCGAGCTAGCTGTTATCGATTTACAGAATCCAGGTGATAATGTGAATCGATATATTCTTCAGCCTTTTTAAATGGCTGAAAGTAAAGCGATGTAGCCCTGCTGATGGATAGCTGGGGTGCCCCTGGTACTGCCCGTTTCCCTGCGTGTAGTGAGGGTAACTTCACAAGCCTCTGGACTGGGATTTTTGGGGCTGCTCTGACCCTACCGGTTGTCATTAACGAGTCATTGTGGAGCTTATTCTGCCCTGTGTGTGTTTTTATTTGGCACTTAGGGTGATGTATTGGAGGCTCGTTCCAGCGCAGTGATGGGTAGCGTGACTAATTCCTGCTGTACAGTTTGGTCAGGATCTAAAGAAGATTGGGAAACAAGAGCAGAAGAGACTTGTAGATGCATTATTGTATAAACAAATCTAGCCTCTGACCACGTTCTGTGATTAAAACTTTAATGGAAAGAAAGCTGTACAGCTGCTTAAAAATGAGGGTACAGGAGAAACCTGTTCCGACACTTTCTGTGCCATCCTCCCCTATTTCTAGGTTCGCTTTCCAAAGCAACATGCTTCAGGAGTTTGAAAATGAAATGGAAGGAGTAATTTTCTGTTTACTTTTCTGCTAAAAATTGAAATTGCGTGTTGGCTGTTAATTGTCTTCCGAGAATGATCTGCTGTTTCAGTGTTGAGAACAAAATGAGAGTCCCACTTCCATTAAGTTGGTCAGGCTCTTGGCCATTATTGTCTGTCTCGTTCTATTTTGGATTGAAAAAGTTTTTGAAATACATTGGTTGCAACATTTTTGTTTGGTAAAATTCACTGTCTTTTATTATAATTTTTGCTGGAACAAAGACAACATGATTAAGCAGCATGGTATGGCAGATTTTGTGAGACAGTTAACTATTGCATCACTATCATATTACACTACAGCTGTGATTATTTTATTTATTTTTTAAAAAAATCCCAGCAGCTAAACCGTAACAGGACAACTATTGGCTTGCATGTAGTTTTACACCTCGTTTCATACTGGGGAAAAACAGGACAGGAAAAGGAATATTGTTGCATATTCATACTATAAGAATGCTACTGCTTTCTCTGCAACAGCTGTAAAAAAGCTGATGCTGTTTTGAGTGTCAAGATTGAAATACTGAGGTTCATTGGAACCAAAGACTGTGATATAGTCTGAAGCAGGTCAGCCCGTCCTGCTTCATCGTACCATCTCCGAGGCAGGAATTACACTGCAGTTTGCAGTCTTAGACACGCCAAGGGTCTGCTTGCTGTGGGTGGGCACTAGCAATTTTGGGGTGCCCTTTGAAAGGGCTCTGTCTCAGTATCTTTGGCCAAAATTTCAGCTTGTGACTTGCATTGGCCCTAGTGATTGATGTCTGTGGGCTTCACCCGAGAGCGTTTCAAAGAGAACATAGGGGCGTCCAGGTGAAAGAGGATGGTGTGGGTATTTCTGGTACAAGTACAAAAATTGTGAAAATTCATAAGGCAGGCTTGCAATACAACTGCTACTTTAACCACTAATAGTGCCTTTGGGTCGAGCTCATTTTTTCTGGTAACATCTCTGCTGCAAGGGCTGCTGTAATGTTTGTGTTAGCAGCTTTCTGCCAAGCATGCAAGCCAGGGGCTGGTGGTTTATAGCTCTTTTTCTTCGGTGGTAAGTGATTATGTAGAAACTCTCTGTAGGCTCCCCCCGCCCTGACCTGCTGCTCACAGCTGCTGTGTGGACTGGACTGGCAGGTTGAAGGGCAAAAATGTGTTGCTGTGATATATAATTACTTCTTCCAGCATGAGCCAACAGGGCTGCTTGCTGTGATGATTGTTACGTATACTGCTATGTAAAACAGAATGCAAGTTTAATGTAGGGTTTGGGCTAGTATTTTAATGTTGTAATTAACAGCCTCTAACAGTAAACAAGTTTTTTTGTTTTTTTTTAAATCGGTTCCCGTGAAGATTATTCCTTTACAATGTAGGCAGACATACATTTGCGGATGTGGAGTGTATGAATTCTGTATTACTTGGAGACATGAGCATCAAGGACAAACAAACACCTTTTCTTTTAGACCCTGTTTCTCTTACTCTAGAATACCACAGGTACGGTGTCAGGCAGCTGGAGATCAATCCTGCAGTCGGTATTTCATAGGGACATTTCGGCTAAGGGAAACAGTCGCATTTGAGAGGATGCGGCAGTTCCCATCTCTGGGAAGAACTGGATTCATCCTTCTGGAATGCTCCCCAAAAACCGGTGATCTAGTTTCACAGGTACGTTGCACCTCTGTTTACGCTGCTCTTTCAACACAAAATGGGCATAAACCCGCCAGAAGCTGCTGCTTGGGCTGGTGTGGCTGGGTGGAGCGCACTGGGGGGGTCTGGTCTTCTCAGACCATCTTGTGCAGCTGCTTGTGAAGAGACCACTGAAGTTGCAGGGGGTAGGAAGGAGGTTTGTATCTGTTCAAACCTGCAAAGGCAAGCTTCGTTTGTCTGTGTGCAAGGATTGCGTGCCTGGCTTGCCCTACTGTTACCTTGAAGAATTTCTTTACGGTGAATTCTGAGAGAAAAGGACTTTGCATGGTGAAAATTAGTGGTTTGGGTACCTGGGAAGATGTTGATCAGCTTTGAGATGTTTAGGGGCTGGAAGCTTGCCAAGTTTAATGTGTTTAAAGCATCACACCAATAACAGATACTGTATTGTCAAAGCTTGCCTGTAACCCTAGGATGCTGAGGCACTGTTTCATGTCTTTGCGGTACGTGACAACACAAACTGCTGTGTGAGTGGTAGAAACCTAATAGGCCAGGGGTGTTGGGACCCGGAGAAAAGTAACGAGAATGGAGACAGGAACGATGAATGATTGTTACTAATCTTATTCCCAGCCATCCTGTTCTAACGTGTATGCACGTACAGAAAATAGGAATTACTGTGATCCTTTCTGGAGGAGAAGCAGCCAGCTAGAAAACTTGAGATGGAGCTAAATCAGCTGGGAACTGTTTCAGTGAGTGAGAAGATGGGAGCAGATTTGGAAGCTGTCAGATGGCAAGAGATGGGGAATATGGGCAAGGGGGGTTGTGGTTCTGGAACTTCAAACTGGGAAGTCAGAATAGTACTGTAGAGATGGAAAAGGATCATTGAGATATCTGAGTGGGAGAACGTGGCTGAGCATGTTTTGTGCACATTTACTATTTCCTTTCAGGATTCTTTGGGTTTTATCTAAATAAGGAGAGAGTTTGTATAAGATACGACTGACTTTGGAAATGCTTTTTCTGGATGTGTCTCTGCGGGGTAATGCACAGCTGTAGAACCAAATAGGAATACAGAGGTAGAGGGAACAACCCAAACCCTTCATGTAATATTTGTGGACTTCAGCCTGAATAAATAACAGTTGCAACCTGAGAGAATGAAATCAGAATGATACTGAGATGTGTACGCATGCAGGAGGGGGTGATCTGACAGAAAAGTAAAGGGGAAAGCCTCTTTTGGGCTGTTCGTTGGAAGCTGGAAGGAGTTCAGGGAGGTGTCAGGCTCTTGCAGTGGGTCCCCTGGGATGCCATTAACTACCATGTTTGGGTTTCTGCGTGGTCTAGTAAGTTTTATTTTACTCGTGCCAAATATTTACAATTCTACCCAAGCTCAGCCACGCTAAAGGCACATCCCAGACGTCAGTCTGTCTAGTGGCATAGTTCAGAAGAGTTGCTGGGATCGTTTATTTATTTATTGCTGTTGTAACACGAAGGTTGCCATCTGATAAATAATTATTCCACCCTTGGAGAAGGCACATTGTAAATCTGTTAAACTGCTCCTTTGTTTGTTAGGCTTGTGCATAATGAGTTTGGAATTTAAGATTAGTAGTATGCTGTGCAACTGCTCATTTCATGACCTCATCCTCCTCCTCTGCTCGCCTGCCTGTCCACCTGTCACATCCTGTTGGGCACCTAGGGCTATATTCATAAGGGGAACTTTGGGTTAGCGTTGCATCATCTCATTTTTATGTGTTCTGCTGCCTAGTGGAATTAAAAAAAAAAAACCAAAACAAAACAAAAAAAAAAACCCAAAACATCAAGTAGGTGTCTAGGTTCCCTACAGAATGCATGGGGGAAAAAGTGGCTCCAAAGAAGGCTTGTGAAAACTGGCATGTAAAGTGGGGGATTGCCCGAGTCAGCCAGCAAAGGGTCTAAGAGGCTAGTGTTGGTGTTGAATGATGTCCCTTGAAGATTTGATTGTCTGGTCTAGGTGAGCTAGGTGACCTTTCTCCAAGTGACGTGGCAAAGACAGGTCTGCTCTTACAGAAATGAGGAAGAGCAGGTAGTATGACATCCCCCTACCCCAGCTTTATCCACTCGGGATGCATAAGTTTTGAGTTTCAGTCCTGTCTGTGACTCAAAACATGCGATTGAACATGTCCACCAAACCAATCATCCATGGGCTTTTGTGGGTGTCTCTTCTGCAAAAGCTAGTCCGTTTTGCCTTGTACCATATTCATTGAACTGGTGGGGCAGGAGTGGCTTGGTGCAACGCAAGGGAGTGACAATTCGCCTGGGATGGTTCTCACCCTGCTCCAGAAAATAGTGATTTTTTTTTTTTTGTTCCACAAAGTAGAACAGTTCTAGCAGGAGGCAAGGAAGATGTGCTCAGAAATTAGATCGTTTTCAGCTCCCATCTGTTTCTAAAAGGTAGTTGTCCAAATGGCTGTAGTTGAGGTCACAGCATGAATTTATGGGGACCTGCTTGAAACACAAGTGGTGATATTTGGGGCACAGATGGTTGGATGAAAGGAAAACATCATTAGGGTTATGGGAACCAGAGGTTCCTGAATTGTTGCAGGAAGGCAAGGAAGTCAAAGGGTGGTATGGACACTCTGATGGTACTGATGGCCAAAGGGCCTCTCCAAGTGGTATATATTGGTGAGGAAGCTGTCAGGCAAAGGTGGATATTAAGAGTGAAGAAAAATATATGTTATTTCTTAAGAGCGTGTCATTTTTTAGGAATGTGAAATCATGCAATGATACAGCAAGAGAAGCTTGAAGCAGTGTAGAAGTGAGTTACAAAGGTGTGAAGTGGGTAAGGCAGGAGAAGAAATAAGGTTATGTCTGTATCATAAACTTGTTTTTTTGATTTAGCTTGTTGCACAATTTACAGTTTCAATCTAATTGCAAAACTATTCTGCAAGTGATAATTTGGTTCCCAGCTAATACAGCTTTTGACACTTACTGTAGAAAGCTGTGCTGTAGGAGCTGTTAGCCCTGGAGATGCTGTGGGCCAGCAAGGACTTTCTGGGTTTTTTTGCAAGCGTGTCAAGTAATGTAGAAAAGCGCAAAAGGGATCTGCCTGTTATGAGGATCTCGAAGGTGCTGGAGCCGCTGCTGCAAAGAAAACAGGGCTGGCTGGAAGGGGCCGCTGCTGTGCGTTTGGAGAGCTGGGGAGGGTCTTTACTGCAGCCTTTTTGGTATTTCCCAAAGGAATCGGCCACCCTCCCTTTACAGCAGCCTCCTGCTTTCTGGGAGAGATCCCTCTGAGTAGGCAGTAATTACTGTCTTTCCAAAGGAGTCTTCATTTGTGGAGGAGACTGTTAATTATCCCTCACTTCGCCTTTCTAATGAAGGTGCTTGGAAGAGGTGTGCTGTGATCTCCGTAGCACAAAATTTCCCTCCTCCAGGTCTGCAGTGACCTCTTGCACTGATCTGGGGTGTATTCTCGGGTCTCAGGTGGGATCTTTAGGGACCTGTTCTTTGAAACTGTTGGCCATTTGGCCTTTTGCCTTGCAGCACCACTTGAGACTATAAATAGACCTGCAGAGGAACGGGTCGAATGATCTCTCGTTCCCGAATGCCGTTCTGCTGTGCCGAGTGTCGCGCTGCGTACCAGCTCAATGAAAGGAGACTGGGGAGAAAAGGTGGCTCTTGCAGTCAGCTGTGACCTGGAGCGGATGGTGGTTGCAGTCTCAGCTGGTAATCACACCGTTTGCATAGCTAGAGCTTCTCCTGGGCATTGCAGCTCTCTTAGGTAGGCAGAGACAGAGGCACGCGGAAGATGAGAGGTCCTGCTCTCCCAAAGGATCGCAAGAGCATCGGTGTGCCGTCGTTACGGTGCAACGTTCAGCAGATGGTGGTGATGCTCTTGTCTGTGCCATCCTGGCTGGCTGATGTGGACAACCAGCGGTACTGCAGGAAAAAAAACATATTAGCTCTTCCTTGTTTAAGTATCGGGTTTGCTCACTCACCTGTTTTTTTAATATCGTTTTTGAGATATGCTGGAGGACGGTACTGGTTTGTACAGTTACCAGTCTCATCCCCTGCTATCTGATAACTCCTGCCCCGTTGCTATGAAACGTTTTAGTGAGATGCCGTGTAAAAGGGATGAATATCCATCTGTAACTGCAGAGATATTTTTCCATGTCTCCTCTTTTGCTGATCTTTCTGATCAGTTTTTTAGTTCTGCTGGTGGTGGATTTGAATGATTTCTGGTGTTGTCACACAATTATCTGATGCATGTTTCCCATCTGTAATTTAATATCTTTGTATTGAGGTTCATTAAATAACAGTGCAGAAAATTGCAGTATCTGTCCTTGTTGTCCCTTTTCAGTAGGCTTATTTTTTGTGGCAAGGACTCTCACAGCTCTTGAAATTCCAATTCTGTAATCACTATTTAATCTAAGACAGTTTCCCGTGTATTTAAGAGCTACGGAATCAGGCTATGCTTTGGAGAAATGCTAAATGTGGCTGCTTGCAGAGTCATCCACAGTACACAGGTTGTTCTGTAGGTGCTGTTTGGCTTCTTGTAGTTCTATGGGGAACGCCGGGTTTTGGGGGCTACGTGATGGAAATGCAGTTCCTCCTTTCTGCATGTAGCAAACGAAAAAAATAAGTGGTTGAACTAGGAACTGTGTGTGCTTTATCTGATGGCACTTAGAGTTGCAGAGCACCCCTGGCAGCAGAGAGGTGGGTGCTCTAGAACTGCAAGATTGTATTGGTTGTGTTGCATTTCTGCTGGAACAAAAAATATAACGGGCTCAGCAGTTGCACTTTCCACTTGTGTATTGTTTTCTCTTTATTTTGCGTATTTAGAAAATGCTATGCTCTGCAAACTGCTGGTTTAGTATTTTCTTTGGAATGAAAACTATCTGGGTAATTTAACTGAATTTTATTGAAGTTTTTGATAACAGGCTCTTTTCTGTTTCCTGGCATCTTGTTAGATGAAGACGAGAATTTGAGTTAGAATTCAGTACCTATGTGCTGGTTTATGACCTGGAATTTTAGAAGCAACTTGGGCTTGTTTGAAGTTGTAAAAGTAATTGAAATATTAAAATGATATATAGTCTATCCCAAAAGCATTCTCCCTGAGCAAATGCCTGCCATAGGCTCCCCCCAAAAATGTGCTTTGAATCCTTGGCATAGTGGAAGCTGCAAGCTAAAGAAAGCATCCAGCGTTCGTGCCGAGGCTTCTTTGAAAGAGATCGAGCTGAAATGGCAGCTGAAGTTAAGCATATGTTTAAAGACCTCCTTTGATTAAACCTCCGTTCAGCAAAACTCTTCCTTGTACTCTTTATTTGAGAATCCTAAATAATTCAGTTGGTTTTGTACTCGTAGGTTTAAACTCGTTGCAGCCCTAGCGCTCTACAAACATAGGAGTGTTCTACCCTGATCCAGCAAACCTTAAGCACGTGAACTGTGCTGCTCAAGAGTATTTGTGCTTGAGTTTCAGCTCCTGAACATTTAAATACGTTGTTGGATTAGGAGAAGAGTGTTCAGCGTATGGTGGGCTGTTATATCTGAGGTACTTTTGAGCCTGAGACTAATTTTAATATATTCCGCTTTCATTGACATACTAGTTAGAGAAGTAAAAAATCCCACTAGAAAAAGATACATGCATAATCTTTTCAATATGAGATGCAAATTTGTGGGTTTGGTTTGTTTTTTTCCCAAAAGACTCAACTGCCCGTTTAGTTTCTGATGTCCTGATGATAGCATGGGCTTATGGGTTCATTTTTTTTTGAGGTGGTGTGTTTGGGGTTTAAGTGAGGTGAAGGAAGGTACTCAAGTTCTCGACACTGGAAAGTTTTAGGCATTTGAGAGATGAGTATATAGATTTGCATGGGCTTAAATCATGCAGAACAGTTCCTTGAGCACTCGCATGCGTGTGCCTACTGTGATAGCGAGTGCTTGTGTGGCCCTGTTGAAAAAGGATCTGTACACAACTGCATCTTCCTGAATCCAAAGTAGGTTGTTCTCAGAGCCAACTACAGCGTTGTTGGTCTAATATTGGGTGTCATGTTGACAGGTTCTGAAAACTTGGAACAGGGTTATTTTCAACAGTCTTAAGTTTTTCCCAGTGGTTGTGTAGAATCGCAGAGTCATTGAGGTGACACCTCTGGAGATCGTCTCGTCCAGCTCTGTTGCTCGTCATGTTGAGTAGGTTGCTCAGAGCCATGTCTCGTTGGGTTTTGTGTATCTCTGAAGACAGACTCCACAACTTCTCTGGGTGACCGGTTGCAGTATTTAAGAGCCTCACAGGAAAAAAGTGTGGGGTTTTTTTGTTTGGCTCTTTTGGTGCTTTTTGACTTAGGTATCACAGTGGGCACAAGATGAAGTATGCGGGAGGCTGCACACCTCCTCCCCAAGTTGTGCTCCTTCAGCTTTGCTTTTCTAAGCAAGGCAAGGGGATGTATTTCTTCTCTAAACTGTTGCAATTTGTCCTAAAAACAATTGATTGTACAGGCATAGTTGAAGACCTGATAGGTGAAATTTGTGCATCCTTTTCAGCCTTGGCTCAAAGGCTGCCAGGTTTTCTGTCATCTTGATTCAATCTTGTTTGACACAAACTAGTTTGTTTTGGTTTTTTCGTTTTTTTTTTTTTTCTCTGTCATTCCCCATTGCAGATGGATGCAAAGCCCCCTACAACAGAACATTACATTTAATAAGCACTTCAGCTTCAGTGCAGAGGTTGTCCAGTGCTGCAAGACTGTACCTTGGTGGTGTTTGTGCAGAGCATTTGACAGATAACATCGCAAGCGATGAGCATCTGGGCTGTTTAACATGTATCATAATTCCACGAGGCTGTTGACTAAAATATTCCAGTTCTTTGATGCACCAGCACTAACTTGTCTGCTATGAATTCGTACACTAAAGTCGAAATTACTTCTAAAATAGTAAACATGAACTTTGGCCATTTCATGCTCTGAGGTGATTCTGGAATTGGTTCCTCAGTGTGCTGTGCACAAAGTGCCTTTTTGTAACCTGCGACCACGTCTGCTCGGGACAGTGTACAATACACTTCTGCCAAGCTATATTAAGCAAACAGCACATGGAATTGAGTATCTAAGCTTCAGTCAGGACTGATCTTGCCTTGGCTGTCCGTCATGCAGTTATCTAGGACTACACTTTATTTTTCTGCAGATTGCTTTTGGCAGCTTCAAGGACCAACAGCCCGGAGATCTTACAGAATATGTTCTTTAACACAAAGAAGGTTTACTGGAATTACTGGAAAAGTTTACTTTGGTGCCTTCCAGGGTAAAATAAAGTATAGCAGTTAAATACAAATCTTTAACAACACCGTCAATAGCAGGTAAGAGTCCAGTGCTATGCAATGCCATGGCAGTCTTCCTTGATTCATTTGGTGTCAGACACAGAAATGAACGTGTGCTGACTACCCAGTCTCCAGTTTGTATTTTCTGAGGTTTCCCTGTACTGTCAAGCTCTGACATGTTTGGGTAACTGAAGTTGACTGGCAATAACAAAGCATCAAGTATAGAAAATAAACCGTGTTTACTGCTCCAGACTTTGTTTCTTTTCATTTCCATTAACTATTGAGAAATGAGTGGAAAGTTAAGAGGACTTTCCCAGAGGAGCACTTTCTGGGGAAGAGACCTGATTACTTATTGCCATCTAGAAGCTCCAAGCGAACCTGAGAACTGAGAGTGTCAGTGGTCCTTAGTTTAAGTTTATAGATGAGGATGATGTCTGCGTTTATGCAGTTCTTTTGGGCTTGTCTCATGCAGATGAGTGACTTTGGATGGTAAGCAGTGTGCGGCAATATCTGCGCTCCCAGGATGCTGTAAGGCTTAGCTCTTAGGTTCCTCAGTGACAAAATTAATACCCTGTGAATGCTGGATGTTGCCAGATCTTGACGGTAGCTTTTGCCTCTGCCTGTCCCTGCAGTCGAGAATGCTTTTTACCCCATCGCTTCTGTTTGTCTCCCCTTGTTTATTCTAAGGCTTGGTGGTGTGTACGAGGGAGATGAGGAGAAGCAGGTGGGGGGAGAGGTCTGGACGTCTGCTTATAAGGCCATCTCGAAATGCCACATAAGTATCTCACTGCAAATTCAAGATTCAGGAGCAGGAGTCCTGTCCTCTGTCATCTGGGTAAAATGTGGGATCCTGGGAGGTCTCGCTGTGTGAGCTGCTGCTTGAATAAAGCTGTTGGGGCAGTTTAACTCTGCAATGCTTAACTTCAATTAAGTTGTCAAGTTTAGCATTGCTTTAGGCATTAATAGAGTTTTACTCTCACTTAAAAATCTGGTTTAGTAATTAACCTCCATTTTATTCTGGAGTTCAGAAGGTGCTCATTTAGTGCAGCAAATCTAATGTCATGTGAATTAAAACATGAAAGATATTCAGTAATGAGAAACTGAAACAGGGTAGTGCAGAAATTAGATTACATGCAGTTTACAAGGAGCTGTGCTAGATGCTGAGTTCTTAATGAAAAGCATTTTGAAGGCACCTCTGCATTTGCATGGTTAAGGAATGTTCTAAATTAAATTGGGAATTAGTAATGGTGTTGGGACTTCTGTTGTTGCACACCGACTTGTTATTGCACTTCGGTTTATTGTACAGCTTTTTCTGAAATCTGGACGTTGGATGTGACAGTACAACTGCCAGAAGGTGTGAGGCATTCACAGAGGCTGGGAGAAGAGTGTATAAAGATGGAGGGACCCCTGCTTCAACTGGGTGATACAGACGAGTAGTTGAGATCCCCTTCTCTATTGTAACGGAAGACTGAACCCAAACTGCAGCATATTCTGCTGAGTTTCTTGTTGAAGAAGGGTGGTATGTGGAAGGAGAATTACACATGCAGGCAGCAGAGTCGCTTCTCAAAAACTGGCCTGGCCTTTGTGATTTATCTGGTAGCCTTCTTCACTGCTGTGCCCATCTCTTACATCCCACTGCAGCTGTTACTGTCACAAAGAAAAGTGGTCCCCAGCTTTTCTGGCAAGAGGACTGTTTAACTACTCCCAGTGTTGGAGTATAGCCGTGTACTGCTGCTCCCCTCTGCCAGAGCAGAATTGCAATGCAAGGGGAAACAGGTTTAATTTTCCCCAGAAATTGTCAGGCTTATTGCACGTATGCGTGCAGTATGTGCCAGCTGGTAAGTCCCATCCTGTCCAGGACCGGACTGCTAGCATCACATCAATTCATATGGGCTGACTTGCCTTTGGATGTAAGGTACAGGCCTTTAAACAGCCTGGAAAACTGCTCCAGTTTCTGCTGCCCACAGGTTTTCGGTGACTGCAGGGATAAGGGGCAGCTTTACCCTTTTCTACTGAACACTGCTTGCACAAAATGTTGTTTACGCATCTTTTTTGGCCTGGGTGTCAGGGACTGTGTAATAACACCAATTCAGAGCATGAACACAAAGGCATTTGCAGAGCAATAATGTCTGTTGTGCTTTCACCCTGTGACATACATTCTCACGTTAAAGTGCACTTCTACCAATTCTTCAGTATTGTCTACTCCCGTAGATTTCAGAGGTAAAGATGCCAGAGGCTCGGTGTTGGCCCAGCCATCTCCTCTATAGCTTAGGTATATGGAATCGGAGGCTTTTCCTTTTCTATAATTTGAGTGATTTAAGGGGAAAAAAATAGCCTCTTATCACTTAACTACTTTATTTCCAAGGCAGTAATGTGGGGTAAAAGTTCGCCTAATGAAGGCGGTCAGAAGGACTCTGCACTGCGTGGGGTGCGGTTTTGTGATCTCCTCTGGCCGCAGGCTGCTGGGTGAAGGTATGGCTGTGCCCTGGGCCACCGTCCTGCACCCCGGGAAGGAGCTGGCTGCTGAATGGCTGCAAGGAGAGTTGGTTTATCTCGCTGATTCAATGGGAAAGGGACCACACATGCTCAAAAAAAAAAAAAGTTTCCATCTGCTTACAGAACTGAGTAGTGCTACAGCCACATGGTTACAAGACCTAGCCCAGGGGAGGATTGGGAACCAGGACTGGGGGAAGGCAGGGCTGCTCCTTCTGCAGCTTGCAGTTATGGGGGGTTAGATGGGATATAAAATCTTACTGCTGACCTTAGGAAAACATGGTAAAAGTGATGTGTGAGTTGTGTGGTGGCTGGCGTGTGGTTGGTTTTCTGTACGCGGCTGAATTTTGCTGTCATAAAAACAGCATTCCAGTAGAAAGTGTGACAAGTACCGTGCTTAGGTTCAATGACATCTTTACCAATGAGTCTACTCTGATGACTCTATATGACTGATTCTTAACATACTGACTCTCTTAAATGAATGAGCAGTAATGCCAGCGGCCTGGTAACCTGCCAGGACTCTTTTCTTGAGCTTTATGCTTACTCCATAGGAACCATGTCCCAAATATACTGTCTTACTGAGCTAATCATCTTACGGCTCAAGCATAGTTTAGTTAATTCTGTGTAATAATTTACTGATGTCAGCTATGCTGCAGTAGTTATCTGTGTGCAAAGTCCTGGTTCATAGCAAATATGATGTAATTCAGGTTAACGCGAATGTCTTTGACCGTAGACTTAGCTAAGCTGTCTTAGCACACATTGGCTGTGGTCTAACAGCACACGTGGCTGCTCAGCTGCTGAATGGTAACTTGTTAAGTCAAAGTATTTTGATCTGCTGCTCGAGTCCTCCTGCCACCATTGACACCTGGAGTCACTTGGTCGACTGCAGCTGTAATGTCCAAGTCATCCTGTGTTAATCCCTTTTCCATGAGAGACAGAAAATGTAGATAATGGATGAGAAAGGATTAAATTCCTCCAGTGTGTAGCCACTGCTGGTGACTGTGGACTAGTTTGACGGGGTTCACATCTGTGTTAACTTTCAGAAGACAACATGAAGCTATTATGCAGTTACTACCCACTCCAGCATCTGCACATCAATTAGGAGAGGCTGCTTACTCATGCTCCTCAAAAGTTGTGCCAAAATAGCTATTGCATTATGTCAGAGCCCATATTTTCATCCTGAACAATTAATGAGAATATAAACCTTGTTTCTCTTCGGCAGCATTGTATCTAAACCTAGGACTTTGATACAAGGTACTTTGGAGCTGTACTGGTTCAAGCTCCTCTATAGGTGGCACATGTCAGGGAAATGAAACGTGACATTATTTTTCCAGCAGTATATCTGGGGAGCTCCAACAACAAAGTCCTCTGTAAACAGCTTTTGTTCTGCATGTTATGACTTATTCTACTATAACACTCAGGATCCCTGCTCGGGACCCAGCATCCCGTGCTGCTGGTAGGTGCTATGTGAGGATGAAGGAAGGCGGTGGGATGCTTCACAGCAGATCTGCAATCTGAGAATAAGACACGAGAAGCAGATGGCTACAGGGGGAAACAATGAGGCAGAGCTGTCAGCGTGATGGGAAGGAGTCCTAGCGCACCCACTACCTCACTGCTGTCAAAACCCTGGTCGGCGTCCTGCCTGGGAAAGAGCTCTTGAGACAGACTTGATGGAGGATGGCAGGGTAGGTATGTTTGGAGGTACCTCTGAGACCTTCCTTTGTAAATGGAAGAAAGTGCTGAGTAGATGTTGCTGTTGAACTGTGGCATTGTTGGCGCAGCATTGCTCATCAAGCTTCAGGAGCCCGTGGTTCTGGATCCCAGCCATGTCTTCTTGGGTAGTTGGTGGCAGTTCACTATGGCCCAGAGATTTGTGGTAGCAGAGCCTTGGACACGTGTAGGGTCTCAGTTGAGATGTGACGTGCCAAGGAAGTAGCTCTGTGGAGAAGTGACAAAACCTGGTGTAACCAAACCAGAAAAATATTGGCTTTACTGATACTTCTGGTCTTAGGAACCTGGAGGTCTGTCTCCTGACCTTCCAGACTACCCTCACATAAGAGTTGCCCGATAGTGCTATACAAAACTCCTTTTTCCAAAGAAGAGGTGAGGCTCAAAGGTAATCGCATGAATTATTTGCACTGTGCAAAACACAACTTGAATGAGGATTCTGTAGAGAAAAAGTACCGTCACACTGATGGGAAGGCTAAGGTCTGTTCTGTAATTCTTGATCCTAATTCATGATTTTCTGTGTGTTTTGCCAAATACCTTGTAATACAGTGAAAACGGTAATTCAGAAAAGATGGTGTATAATAAAAATAGAAGCGCTTGCTCCAACTCCTCCGTATGTTAATGGCTGGATTTTCAGGCAAGGGATTCCAGTAAGGTGTGCCAACAGTCTGAATACCTGCTTGTGCTGCGGCCCTCTTTCCATGAAAAAGCTCTTTGGGTTAGAGACAAGGGTGAAGTCATTGGGAGTGTTTGGTATCTCTGTGAATTGGATCCAATTGTGTGTGATTTCGTTAGAAGAAATGAGGTATCGTAATTCCTGAGGTACTAGCAAGGTTCTTGCTTTAGGAATCCAGTCTCACTTCCATTTATTTCTTCTCTGTTGGAAAATTCATGGTGAGTGAATAAATTTGCCATGTTGGAGGCCATCTGGAAATAGCTATAGCAGGCTAAATTATACTTTGTATCTGATAAAAACTTTTCAAAGACCCTTTCTCTGGGGAAAGGGAGGATGGAGGCCTGGGAAAAAAGGTTTAATAGGGAAAATGAACAAAGAGATTAGGGTTCAAAAAACCACAAAATCATGGTAGTGTTTTCATTCAGAGAAAAACAGACAATTTTGATTATGATGGAATGCAAATGCTAAAACATTAAAGTGGTACCGAGCCAGTGGCTGTTCTCTTGGTTTATTCTGTCCCCTACCAGTTAATGTATATAACTTCAAGATGCAGACCGCCTTTCCATTGTTTGATGAGATAGCTACTTGTGTTAAAATAAAAGTAAATACACGCAATGCAATACTATAGGTTTGCACCTGGAATTTGGGTACCAATCAGCTGAGCTCTGGCAGGTTGGATGTCTAGTTCCTTCTTTCTTTGGTTATTTCAATACCAGGAACAACTCATCAAAGCCTGGACTAATGAATCATTGCAAATGCTTGATGTGTTGGCAGCTACATGCCACCCAGCTTCACACTCTGTTCTGCTGCCATCATTTTAAGAAACTATTGGAACAGTGCCCTCCCCCCCCCCCCCCCCCCCCCCCCCCCAAAAAAAAAAGTATATCCAAAGATCTGGGAACTAATGTATGCAACCCTCCCCCAGTTTATTTGTACCAAGCTGTTTGGGTAGGCCTTGATCTGCAGAGCAGGTTTTAGTCAAGAAATCAAAAGCCTGGATATCATTTACTCTGAATAGATAAATGAGGCAGTTAATCCAGAATTGATGGGAAAAAGCTCGTCCGAGTTGGGAGAACTCGGACTCGGAGATTTTGATTTCTTTGACTATACGCAAGGGCTATATGGTGCTTTGCTTTAAATGGGGTATGGTATTAGTCGTTATCCTGTCAGTCATGTTTATTAGTTTGATTTAGAGGTGTCTCATGCAAAGCTGTGTTCATCTTTGGATGTACAGGAGGCTTGTTTATCCTCCTAATGTACTAGTTCAGTTAGATTAACTGAAATCTGTACTTCCATCAACTGTTTGTCATGTTTTATTTGACTCACACGGTCCATGTCATGATGTACTTCAGTGTACGTGTTGAAACAACGTAGTCCAATACTTCTAAAAGGCTGCCTGTCTTTGGAGGAGCAGAGGTCTTATGAGGGTGATCCGTTCCCCTTAGCTTGGCTGAGGGCTCAGTAAGTAGTATTTGTACTTTTGCAAAGAAGAAATGGGGAGTTATGAAGGTGAGTGGTCCTCTCCTGACCAAGTACTTGATGGACCTCTGTTTTTTTCACCCCAAATCCCTGCAACACCTTGACCCTTTGCTTTCCGAAGCAGACCACAAGTCTCACTGCAGGTGATCCTGGCCGGAGGAAGAGTTTCCATTTTAGAGGGGTGAAGTCAGGGACAGTGTTTTAGCTGGAAGTCATGAATCAGGCCTTTCCTTCAAATCCAGAGGAACAGTCCCCTTCTCCAAGAACTTAAAACCTTTTCCAGTGTTTGAAAAGTTGCCTGCTTGCCTGTGATAGTACTCCTGCCTTTTTCTTTTTCTCCATTTGTGCAGTGTCAGGAAGAAAAAAAATAAATCTGTTATCCAAGTAATATTCTAAATATAGAAGTACTAGTTTACAAATGAGAAATCTTTCTGATGGCTCCAAAATGGGTTTTGTAATAAAAGGAAATGTATTTGACACTGCCAGAATTTACAGTCCCACCAGAGGCTTGTGAAATAACTGCTATACCAAACATCCTGGGCTGTAATGGAGCTTGTTGACACGTACGGGTTACTGAAGGGTATTTATGGCTGTTGCCATGAAGATGGGTTAGCAGGAAAAAAAACCTTCTTTGTGACTACTGTAGCGCCCTGTCTGTACCATCAGCTTTTAAAAGGAGCATTTGAATAAAAGGTGATTAAAGAGGAGGGGGCTGTCTTTCAAAACTGGTACCAGAATATGGCCCTGGAGAGCCAGAAGGAAGAGGCTATGAGTAAGTCTGTTGTAAGTGGTACAGGCTAATACTGCTTTTGGCTGTTTAACTGACTAGAAAACAGTTTTGCTGGAGTTCCTGCAACTTGTAGGCTTCTTCCCTGCCCCTTTCTCCAAAATCCTTTCAGGCTTTGACCTCTCTACAGCTGCTCTACACTAAAGATACCAGTTATTCCCAGATGGGACAATGACTTTTTCATGTGGTCACTTATAATAAAGTAGGTATTGCAGGAAGGCATCATAGTGGTCTTCGGGTGATGTCAAATGCAGAGATTGCTTTCAGCCATTCGATGAGATTTCAGCCACAGATTTCGAGGTGAATGGTCTTATTCCATTTGACAACACTTTATGTATAGTAATTATTTATGGGTGCATCCGGGGTCCACTACTTTTTGGTACGTAGAGGCATAACTATAAAGAAGTTCATTAGAAAGAGCGTACTTTGCCGTGATTTCTGCTTGGTCTGACTTGGGAGGCACTGAAGATATATCAGGGAGTGAGCAAGCTTCTGCCCAGCTTTTCATAGTGTCCAAAAATAAAATGCCATGGGAGAACTTTAAAAAAAAAAAAAAGTCTGTAATGAACTTTTTCCCTACCAAAAGTTAGTCTTCAGATTCAAATAAGACAGTTAAAAGAAGTATTAAAGTTTGATCAGTAAAATTGTCTATTAAAATGGGAAACTGGGGCTCTGGTTATTCATTCTATCTTCAGACTGAGTTTCCCATCTCACTCGCTGCCACACACAGGAGGCTCGCACCGTATTGTTTTCATCTGCAGGTCTCTTAAGGGTTTTGCTGCTTGTCTGTGGGTCTTACGTTGCCTGCATGAGGGGATCAGGAAATGGAACCCCGTGATACACTGAACATTAAGGATTTGTTAAATGTTTTGCTTAAGGTCAGGTCCCCATGCTGAGTGACGGTGGTTTAGCCAGCAAAACCCCAGTTTTAAAGCCTTGGTTTTCAGCCACACTTAGGCCTGTGACTCTGTATCCTGTTCCTGCGGGAGATCAGGCTTTGCTCTGCCCTTCGCTGTGCTTTGAACTTGCCGGCTTCTGATGCCCACACACCACTGGCTATGGCCTATGAGCTGGGGACCGCTGCTCCAGGTTCTGCTCCTCGATGCACCATGAGAAGACCTCCATGAGCTCTCAGAGATATTTCAGGTTACATAAACCAGAATTTAAAATAGTATCTTTTTCACAACATTTGGAGCACGTGTTCGTGAATATAAATTTTCAGTGCAGTGCCAGCAGAGTTACTTTAACAGATGCAGAACTCTGTTACTAAGAATAGTTTCTGCAGTTATCTCCCCACACAAATTTTCTCCTTGGGCATTTGCAATGTGCTTATCAACACTGCAGAAGATTGTATGCATGTTCAGTTTTTTTGTAGAGGATAGTCTGCAAGCTTTCTGCTTTCAGAAGCTATCAGAAGCGTGTTCTTCTGAAGCCATGCTGAGCTTCAACTGATGAATCAGAATTCTGCATGGAAGGATTTGGATACAAACAGAATAAGGAAATTTAGCAATATCTCTTTTATTCTTTTTTCTTTCGTTGCCTTGGTAAACAGCAACACTTGCTGGCAAGAATGGGAATAACAGATCAATCTGTTTATTTTCAATTGTTGCGTTAATGTTTGTTAGTCATCCCGCTGTTTTCCAGCTGTTACCCAGTGGAGAATTTACCTGGTGGGGAGGAAGATATAATGTCTTGTCCTTCAGAGTGACGTTAAGGCCATAAGAGCACCTAAAGTCAAATCAAGGGTTCATTCATTTGAGTGAAAGCTGAATTATCAGAGTTTTCCAACTAAAAGAAACTAAGTGCTCTCATGAGTTAAGCAAACAGAATTTGGTCTCCAGTAAGCACACAAAATTGTATTTAAATGAGAAAGAATTAATTGAAGGTTGCCTGTTTCTCATTTGCTGAGTAGCACAACTTTTATAGGGTGTGAATCTGTGGTTATTAACCACAGTTACTGGGGATTGTCTCATTCATTACCATACACTGTTAAGAGTAACTGTTGGTTATTGTGTTCAAGAGATGCTTCTGTTGCCAAGTTGTCAGGAGATTTGCTTCATTTAAAAAACAAAACAAAGACCTGGGCTTGGCATATTAGTAGTCATTGAAGGTGAACATAAAAGAAATAGAATAGGAACAACATACTGAAAAGAAACACCATTTTTAAGGTAGATTAGTGCTTAATTCCTTTTGTTATCAAAGAGAAGTGCCCACATACAATAAAAATAGGGCCTGGATAAAAGAAAGAGTGAAAACTGGTGAAAAGACTTTGGATTTGCTAAAATAAAGCCAGAAAGGGGAAAAAATGGGGGGAAGAAGAAGATAAATAAAAAATAACTGATTTCAGTGGAGATTAGTGGAGCTAACTTGACTTGTCCTGATGTTCTTTCTGGGTCCCATCACATCTGGCAGGTGGCAATAGAATGTGAAGGTTCTGCATCGAGTGTGAATGCTGCCGATTTACTTGTCTTCTGTCCACTTTGATGTCCAGTAACCTACAATTTTAAATAAATGTTGGTGTTGTGATTTTGTGTCTTTGTAGTTTTGTGCATGTTTTACGTTACATTGTTAGATTGCATTGTTTCTTGTGGATGGGACAACACAGTCCTAAATCTTTGGATGATAAAAAAATGGTGAGAGTTTCTGTAAAAGTATATGGAATAATCTGTATTGCTTTGCTCAGGAGAAGGAACCCTTTGTATGTGGAATAATTCTCCTCCAAACATCACTGCTGTTGCATTGATGCTATGGAGTTGACAGAGTTGGATGTGCTTGGATAATAACTGTGAGGCAAGAGAGCATCTGCTAGAGTGAATGCAGTTCTCCATGCTTTGGGAATAGCAGGAATAAGCTTCCCTACTGACTGGGTTTTGTAATTTCTTTTAATGTACTTGATAATAGCTGTTGTGAAGGGGGGTGGTATTGATGTGTGGTCTGTAGTGGCTGGTCTCATCTTTCTAATCTGTGGTTTGGCGTTGTCCCCTTCCCACCCCAGTGGTTTCACTGGGATCTGGATTTTTCAGCAGTTTAAAAACTTTTTCCAAAGGTAGGATTTCTCTTACTCAGCTTTTACAGGCTGCAACAACATTTGTGGTGCAAATAGCACTTCTTAAAAAAGGGGGGATGATGGGGTGGGAAATCTGTGCTGGAGCATTTAGAAGATTCCCTAAACTTGGAGCTACCACTCCAAGTCTGGCTCTAAGCATTGCAGCCCCTTTCCTTGCCACAGACTGCCAACCTGCAAATCCACATCTCTAGCCCAGCTTTGTCTCCTACAGCCATTTTACGAATGGCGTTGGGAGAAGAAAACGTAGGCAGGACAGGAGCCTGGAGCCCGCTGTCACGTACTTTGCTTGTCTGTACCGGGAAGCCAAACCAATCCCTGAAGTTCTGTATGAGTTCCCCCTTGAACTACATGTTCCCCCTGTACATGCTACAGGGAGTAGGAATACAGGAAGGGAAAGGAAAGCTTGGGATTTTCCATATTCTTCTGCTTAATTTAAAACAGTGATTCAGACAGCCAAGGGAGATGGTTTATCTGTTCAGCTATGGTATAGGCGTTGCCTCTTCTTGTGCCAAATACCTTTGAGGATGGGAAGAGACAACATGGTCCTTCTCGAAACCTTGGAAGAATTTTGGTGGTTAAAAAGAAATAAAATAAAAATCTTCTGGATTTTGAGTCTGAGCCTGTGCTGACATTTACACCTAGTAGAAGAAAATAGGGATTATAATTGGGGGGGAAAAGGCCTTTAATCAATGAATATATTATTATTGAAGGATGGCTTTTCTTTTATTTCTGACTGGTCTGGGTAACTTGGTATTTTCTGTCTCCTGGAGAAGGCTACTGTGTGTGGTTTTGTCCTTCCAGCAGCTGCGGCAGCCTGTAGTGATAGTCCTGTGTGCTGTAGGTCTGAGATAGGCGTTGGAAATCTGCATGTTCGTTTCTGAAACACGATACAAATGTAGTAACTTCTGAAGATCAGCTATAGATTAGGAAATGCTTGGTGAGTCATACCTTCCCCTTGCTGCTTTTTTTTTCTTTAGCATGTCATAAACATTTAGGAAAGCTCATTCATCCCAGATAGGCATGAAATCAATCTTTGATGCATAGGGTTGTGACTCAGGGAGTGGAAACAAAAAGGCCACTTGGTGTAATGTCTGCTGCTATGCTCTTGCCAAATGCCTTGAGCAGAGGGGGAAATCTCTGCTGTAGTTTGTTTGGGAGATGCTTTGAAGATTATGGATCTCTTCCATATAGTGTACACCAATTAAATGTGATTAGGAGTGTTGTAGGTAATAGCTCTGCTATGAGGATGAAAAGAAGATGAGAAAGATGAATAGCACAGGATATGAAGGTATTGGCTGGATGCGCGAGGGAAGGCGATGGGGTATTGGGAGTCTTGTTCCAAGGGGAGCGAGGTGGCAGGGAAGCGTGAGACAGTTCGCTGGCGGGAGCTTTGTCTGGAGGGTTTCTAGAGCAGGCGTTGGGAACTGGCTGGGAGCTGATATCAAGGTGAGTTTTCCGCTTAATCTCCTTGGTCTGTCTTCAGTCCCTCTCTTTGTCGTTGTGTGCCTTTGGCCCTTCTTACTGAGTAAGTGGGACTACATCTCTAGAAGACTCTTTGGTCTTTTGTGTAGCACAGAGGGGAACAGGGAGCCCTCAGGCTCTGTCTCTCGCCCATTCTTTATTGCTTGGAATTAAGTATGTCAAATATATTGTTAGCCACGAGAGCTTGCCTTATCCTCTCACATGTATCTTCAGTCCTCCAGAACCCAGCAGTTCCACCGGGCTCCTCATCCCTTGCTTCCCACACTTGCCCTTCCATCCTGGAGGGGTTTCTGTCTGTCAGTGAAGTTAACTGGCTGCCAGTAATATCATACATGTCCTTCACCTTCTCCCCTTCCCACCTTGGAAGTCACTGTTGTAGATTCATCTTGTGTTACAGCACGTCTGCCTCTCCTTCCCAAAGCTTTTACTGTGTGCTCGCTCACCTCGTCCAACAGAGCACTGTTTTGTGATCGTCATCCTCGTGAGCCTTTTAAAATGGTGTTATTAATGAACCGCGCTGTAAGTTGAGAGACTGGCAGTGAGTTGGTGTCGTGTCTTTAGGGCTGTCTCGGTGGCACGCAGGAACCTCTGCAGTGTTCCCAGTAGATGCCACCTACTCCAGAGCTTGCTATCACAGGGACAGACTATAACCAGCCTCTTGCACCCTGGAAGCGTAGGGCTGATGGAGCACCTCTCAGTGCTCTTGCGTGCTGTGTGCGTTTGAGCAGCGTTGATGTTCCTGTAATTTGCACAGGGTGGACAAACAGGCTGCTTATTGCTCCTATGATTGCCCAGGAAATGTTCTGTCAACTCCACCCTTTTTTCCTGATGCGTAGCGCTTCCCTCTGATCCAGTGTTGAGCTAAGCTGGAGAGAGGAGCGGAGAACTGGGTGAGTCATCTCACAAAGCTTTTACAGCAGGTGTCTCACTGAGTCTGCTAACCTTGCTTTTCTTTTTTCTCTTGTGGTCTTTCTGCCCCATCTCTTCAGTTTCTTTGGGTTGTTCTTTGACAATGTGCTCTTAATAGAAACAGTCTTGTTTGCTCGTTTTTTCCATCCATGTCTCTCCCATTCTTTCCTTCGAGATTCTCAGCTTGCCAGCGCAGGGAGTATACTGGCAGGTAAAGATGATCTGGAGATGCTTTCTGCTGTGACACTTCCTATGGCAGCGTTACGTAAAATCAGCTTTGCTCATAGGAAATGACGGGGAAGGTTCAGCAGAGCAGCACCTGAGGAGGAAGGAGAGGGAACACTACCAGCTACAGCGCTGTTTCAAGCAAAAGCTTCTGTCTGTTGGCCTTTTCGCATCAAAATGAGTTAACCCTTAGGTATGGGAAAAGTATTCATCCTTCCTGAATATTTCTCCTTCCTTCAAAGGGAAGACAACATCCATGGTATTGGTTGGGTTTTTATTATTGTTATTAAAAAAAAAAAAAGACAAACCCCTTTTGGCTAGCATCTATTGGAAGGACTGCTGCTGTCTCCTGGCACACGTTTGTCTCCTCCCATGTTGCTTATGTTGTCCATCTTCTATAATAAGTTCTTTGGGACTTGAGTGGTCATGCTTGCTATTTGTGTAGTGCTGCTTGTACGAGATGCTGATTGATGTTGACTGCTCCTGTGTGCTGTGGCAGTAAAATAATTAAGTAGCTTATATGTGGCAAGTAGGGACTTGATGTATATATGAGTGAATGTGCGCAAACCCTGTAATATGTTAATATATGGGGGGAGGAGGGGAGATACATAAAAAACTTAGGGTTTGTGACTTGGATAAATCTCTCTGGTATGGGGAGAGAGCAATCCCATCCACTGCGGGTAAAATACCCGATACACTGCTCAAGGGAGAGCAGCAAAATAGAAGCCTCTAGATATGTATTACTGTCTGTTGGAATTGCAGAAGCAAGTCATTTAACAGCTGGCTTGTTTAACACTTTCAAATGTCCATCTGCATTAAAAGTTACAATTACAAAACCTTTACCCACTTAAAGAATCAATTTTATTCAAATGTGTGTAGTAGAGTAAATGAAAGCTTTTGATTTGCATCAATTTTTTTACCTAGTCGGAAGGAAGAAAACTGTAAGGAGAGATTTCCAGTAAGTCTGTTTTGACTTAGGTCACTCTTCAACTCGTCCATCACTGCGAGAAATGTTGCATAGTTTCTTTTTGCAGTGTAAATATTTAAGGGGAACATAACTTTTTGGTGGGAGCAGTCTAATTAAAAGTATGAGGAGCTGTGTTTATTTATAATGCGTATGAATAATTATTACTCAAAGTCTGAGTATTATTTTCTTGGGAAGTCCCTCATTAGAAACTCTGCATCATCAAGGGTGAACTGGACTGTTACTAGTTTCGGTTTGCATCTGGGCAGAGACGTAAGGAAAAACTACAGAGGCAAATGCAACACGCTGTGAATAAGAAAGCAAATCTTCCAGCATCCCAGACTCTCTCACAATTATTTTTGCTTGTTGTCTGGAACTTAAGCACAGCCAATGTTTAGCTGCTCGTGCAGTGAAACGTTATGTATATGGACTATTGCGCTGAGCAGTGCTGGGAGGGAGGGAGGGAGAGAGAAGTCAGGGAGGTGTGGGTGTGCTTCCCCCCACCGCCTCAATGCCAGTGCTGCGGGGCGGCTCTGAGCCGGCCACGTACCTTCTACCAGGCTGTGTACCCTCAGCGCAGCTCTGCTTGGGTTATGCATCCAAGTATTTGGCCTCTCTCCATTTTCTTTAGAACAGGGACTATTGTTTGTGCCTGAACAACAGTGGCTGTGTTTTCTGATTCAAAAAATGCCTTATAGAAGAGGCCTTTATCATTATTCCTGCTTTGCAAATGGGGGAAATAGAAACAGAAAAGGGAGCAACTTACCCTCAGGTGGTGTAGATGAGCAGTCAGGAACAGAGCCCTTGTCCTTGCCAAGTCCAGTAGTTATTTCATCTGATGTTAGTGTCACCAAGCAAAGCTCTCCTGTGAGCTCTATTTATTACAAAATCTTGCAGAACATAAACAACCTTTCTGTCTGGGCAGACAGAGCTAGCTTAGTTGCAGTTACTGATAATCATGGCCTTAAGCTACTGGCAATGAGCTATTCCTACCTGTCAGAGTATCAATAGTCTATCTGGTGCTATGGGGTCAGAGAGACGTGGCAGACAATAACAGTGATATAACGATTTGGGTTGGAAGGGACCTTAAAGCCCATCTGGTTCCACCCCCTTTACCATGGGCAGAGACACCCTCCACTCGCCCAGGTAGCCCAAAGCCCCATCCAGCCTGGCTTTGAACCCTCCCAGGGAGAGGGCATCCACAGCTTCTCTGGGCAACCTGTGCCAGTGCCTCACCACCCTCACAGGGAAGAATTTCTTCCTTATATCCAATAATCTAAATGTCCTCTCCTTCAGTTTAAAGCCATTGTCCCTTGTCCTATCACTCCATGCCCTCATAACCAGCCCCTCTCCAGCTTTCTTGTAGGCCCCTTCAGGTACTGGAAGGGGCTCTAAGGTCTCCCTGGAGCCTTCTCTACTCCAGGCTGAACAACCCCAACTCTCTCAGCCTGTCCTCATAGGAGAGGTGCTCCAGCCCTCTCATCATTTTTGTGGCCTCCTCTGGACTCGCTCTAAGAGCTCCATGTTTGTCTTGTACTGGGGACCCCAGAGCTGGATGCAGTACCCTAGGTGTGGTCTCACAAGAGTGGAGTAGAGGGGTAGAATCCCTTCCCTTGACCTGCTGGTCACACTACTTGTGATGCAGCCCAGGACACGGTTGGCTTTCTGGGCTGCAGGCGCACATTGCCAGGTCATGTTGTGCTTCTTGTTCCCCAACACCCCAAAGTCCTTCTCCTCAGGGCTGCTCTCAATCCATTCTCTGCCCAGCCTGTAGTTGTGCTGGGGAGTGCGCCGACCCACGTGCAGGACCTTGCCCTTGGCCTTGCTGAACTTCATGTGGTTTGCACGGGCCACCTCTCAAGCCTGTCAAGGTCCGTCTGGATGGCATCCCTTCCCTCCAGCATGTGAACCACACAGCTTGGTGTTATCAGTGAACTTGCTGAGGGTGCACTCAATCCCACTGTCCATTTTGCCAACAAAGATGTTAAATAGCACTGGTCCCAATACCAACCCCTGAGGAACGCCGCTCGTCACTGTTCTCCACTTGGCTATCGAGCCGTTGACCACAACTCTTTGAGTGTGACCATCTAGCCAGTTCCTTATCCACTGAGTGGTCCATCCGTCAAATCCATGTCCCTCCAATTTAGGAACAAGGATGTCATGTGGGACAGTGTCAAATGCTTTGCAGAAGCGCAGGTAGATAACAGGATGTTTCTGCACTCTCTGCTCATGGCCAGGGCTGGGAAGTGTTTTCCTGTATGGTCCCATGCACTGAGACTGAACTCTGACCAGCTCACTTCTTGAAGCTGTCATGTAGTTTTTGTTACACAACACTTGTAGCTTTGACCTTTCCCTAAACAGAACAAACCCCAAAGCCTTTCGAGTTTCTTGTTCTTATTTTTCTCAATTCTTCAATAGTCTTTTCTCCTTTTTTACTTCTCTCTTTTTAAGAGCCGATGTTGTTCTTCTTGGACCCATAAATACGCAACTCTTGTCCCATCTGTCTTTCTCCATGTACACCCAACAAGTATTCCTCCATCCTTACTATGATGATACTGAGTCGTACTCCCTACACTGTTTTCTGGCCCTGTCTTTCCTTGTCGCTTACCTCACCTGCCCTGATACCTGGCTCCTGCCTTTCTCATGCTGCAGCCTCCACCTGTGCCGCATCCCTCGGAGCTGTTCCTTGCACACCGACTGTTGTCCTGGCAGCTTCTTCTCTGCATCTCTGTTTTGGTTTTTCCTATGCCCCTTTCTCCTAAAGGAGAAGGCCTATTGTACTACCTCCTTTCTTTTGATGTGAAGTCTTCCACTTTTTTCTCCCTTCTGTCCTCTCCCCGTACTATTGAAGACTAAATGAAATTTATGTAGCTTCATGCATAATGGCCAGGTCTTGATGCTTTGTATTTTCACAGTATAAAGGAATCCCAGCTATACCTCTCTACTTCATACTGTTTTGTACAGCACAAACCCAAGGATGATCCCCAGAACTCTTGTTTTGTGAACTTAGTTAATTTGGAGTACAAAGGGTAGGAAAGTAAGTAATACAGAAAAAAAGAATGGTAGTAATAGTTACAAATTCAGATTGTAGGACAAGGAGAGGCTACTTTCTGTATTGAGGACTTTTTCTTAACATCACAAGTGAAAACTGTACGGATTTTGCTAACTGGCCATTTCTGAGACCAGTCTAGGATGGGAGAGCATGCATTTGTGGCAGGACATGAGTTTGCTTTGCATTCCAGAGGGGGTGAGGAGTGGTTCTGACCATTGCAACCAATGGCATGTGAAAAATCTCTGTGTTGCTAATGATGATCCATCTGTTGACATGCTATTGGAACAGCAGTGCACTTAGTGGTATTTTAGATTTGGTCAACCATTAAGCAAGCGTTTTCTTATAGTTTGGTAGTTTTCTTTAATCATGTGAGAAAGTGGATGCAGAAACTGGTAGACCTGGAATATAACTGTGCTGATCTTGTAGGAGAGAAATGGATTTGTCCAGTGTCCTGTCTTTTTTTGCCCTGCTTCTGTCTCATGTGAGAAATCCCAAAAACCATGGAGCTTGGTGGTGGTCTGAGCTGTGCTAGGTGTGAGCACCTGGAAGCCTAATAAAGACCGTGTCTACTAAACCTTATGTTGTTGCCTCCCTGCCAATTGTTTATGTTGATGTAATTAAGTAGTCTCCTTATAAAATCGTGAATTGCTCATATCCTGTGATGATCGTGGCTGCAAGAACATCACTTCTTGTTATTACAAGAATACAACTTTTGATGTTTCAGGTGAATGGATTTGTTCATCAGCTGCTCTTAGCAAGTACTTTGCAGATGCATCCCACAGTCATCTGTCCTGGTTTCTTTTATATTTAAGGAAGGCAAAGGAGCTGTACTGAATACTGTTAAGATTGACCAAGGGCGGTCTGGGCCATCTACTTTGAGTCTCTGTTGAGTTCTGGCCCAAGACCCTTAAACAATGGCTTTTCCATGTGGATGCCTGAGTCCAGCTCATGTTCTCTGCTGCCTGTCATCCTAAGCTTGGGGTGAGGGGTAAGAAAGACCAAACAAGAAGAAGAAGAAGGAAGGAGAAAGAAGGGCAGCCAGCTTTCTGTCTTGAAACCTGTAGCCTGACTTAGGGAGGTGGTGAGAGAAGTGGGGGCTTCTGTCCGATTTTTGGAGACTGGTCACACTGGCCTTTCCAAAATGGAAGATGATGATAAGATCTGTTTGCTATACCGGTAGATGTAGCCAGTCTGCTGTCTTTGTGTGTTAGTGGAGGCTTTTCGTGAAGGTCTCTAGAAGCACGAGGTGTTTGGGGCACCTAGGTTGAGCACCGGAGGGAGTACAGGACCTGGAACCGCTGAATCGTGGCCCCACCTGCTGCACGGGGTGTCTCATGGAAAGCTGAAAGAAACAGTCTTCTATGGACCAAATTACATTTGAGGACAGGGTGGACACGGAAACCAGAAAGGGACCATTTCTGCATCTCTGGCATCTTTAAAACGAGTGCAGCGGGTCCCCTCTTGCAGCAATTTCTGGTGGCTTCTGCCAGGAGCAGACCTCTTCTCTCAGATCTCCCAGATATAATGTTATTTCACCAAACATGAAGCTGGTTGTTTTGGAGTGTGAAATGTCCCAAACCATTTAACTAGGCTTCTTTTCAGAATACTTTAAACTTGGGCTTATTTTTTCCTGGAAAGACTAAGAAATAATACAAATTACTTGCACAGGATTTATTTCTTTACCTGTTTTTGGTCTTTTTGAAATGATTTTAAACAAGCTTCAGTAACATGGTGATTATCTTTGTTATAAAATAATGAACAGATTCATTCCAGGTCTGACTTTGCCTGCCTGAGGTACTGTTACCCTAAAAGAGATGAGCCCCTCTCTGAGTGCAGGAGCCATACCTTAATTGTCCCTAAATCTAGGCTGCTGCTACTGGAAGGTGTTATTTGTCACGGGAGTAGTTATCCTTTGGGAGCAATCTTTTCTGTCTTAAGCAAGAAGTTTACTTTTTGTTTCTGCCTGAAATCTTGAACCCTTGATAATAACATGGTGAACGTCCTTTTGTTTTGAAGTGTGTGTTGGTTGCAAGAAGGATGCTGGAAGTTAAATATTTTGTGTGACAGTGCACCCTAAGTAGAGATCCAGCAGCTAAACAGAAGTCGTCCATTCTTTTATTTTCCAACATTTAGGCACTATTTATTATCTCTGTCCTAAGCCTTTCTGTCTTGTCTCTGTTTTTTACGTAGTAATTACTACTTGCATTCTAGTCAACAGCAATGCAACTGAAATCGGAGGTTTCTGGTTTCTCCCCTCTACCCGCTGTCGCTCTGTGCATTGTGCTCAGCAGTAACCAGAGACACCGTGAATGTTTTCTTCAGAAGTGTCGGGAAGACTTGCTGTCAGGATGGATGTGCTGCAGCACCCGATGACTTGAATGACACTGCCAGATGGACCCTACGCTCAAGTGGCTCCGACCACTGCTGGGGTCATCGCGTGTCTAAAGGTTTAGTCACCTATTAGGTGAAGTTTTTGAAATATTTTTTTTTCTTTTAGTTTACCAAACAAGGCTCACTGAATTATTCTAAAATTGATGACATATTGTTTGTTCTTAGTCCAATAGAAACAGTTATTTAAAGATGTTTGGAAAAGTATTTCTTAATACATGCTTTGGTCTTTGTATTCACCTAAAGTCACTTATGAACTTGGTGATGCACCAAGGCTGCTCTCTGAAATAGATAATCTAATACACCCTCCGCTACTCTGCTCAGTCTGTGTGTTTCCTTTCAAATGCTGCAAGAAGCACGAATATAGCTGGAGCACCTAGTCTGGAGTCAGGGACAAAAATAAACATGACATTAATATATTAGGCTTGGACACAGTTTTAGCTGGTGGTGTGCTTTGATAACTTTGACATCTAATATTTTTAAGCAGACTTTAAGGTTCGTAGGCTTTGCTAGTTTGGTGGCTAAGCTTTTCTTAGTCCAGCTTTTTCCTCTGAGGTTCTTGGTTTGGTGTGTGTTTCCTTCTCTAAAGTCTGCTATTACAGAAAGCCATGGTTGTGCTTTTCCCTGGTCACACAAAAGTGGCAGTTAGACATGATGCCCCAGCTGCCAACTGCAAATGCTTTTTTTTTTTTTGTTTGTACGGCAAGGTCAAAATTACAGATTTGCAATCAGCTCACTCTCTAACCGTTACCTTACTAAAGCACTTTTGTAGCTCTCTTACCTCCCTTCCTGCGCTGAAACTCCTCAATTTAGTAACACTGAAGCCAAGGGTTAGAATTATGCTATGAATTTGCCACAACTCATTTCGTTTGCATTATGCCCATTCAAACTGTGAAATGGCCGTTCCCTTCTGCTTGTGTTTTAGGGAACCATCGGCAGCTTGCCAGTGGAGTTTGACCGCGGGGCTGCTCTGGGTCCATGTCACTGCTATTACTCCCACCGCTATACCAGTAGCTGTATTTATATTTGCAGTATCACCAGCTACAGGCCTTTCTATTTTAAGTATCCCTGGCATGCTGTAGCCTTTGCAGAACATGATTTGCACTCTTAGGGAAAATGAAAGATGCATCCAACAGAAAGCAGCAAGCTTGCAGAAGCTTGGATGTACATCAAGTTTCCTTGAGGCGTACCTTAAGAGAAATGTCGGCTGGTAACTAATTATGACTGCTAGAAGATTTCTGTCACGTACAGAAAACTAACGAGGAGAGATTCTGACCGATTCTGCTTAATTTTTTCCAATGCATGTACATTGGTAAAGCACTTCTGTTTTCAACGCTGAGTAGCTATTAACTCAAAGCCATAAATGCAGCGTGTCAGTAATGTGGAGTTGTCACTGTCAGTAGCATTTGGTAAAGGAGATGCTCTGCCGTGCTCCTCCAACCTATAATCTTTTCCTAAACTTGCTTAAAGGTAATAAAAAGTGATCTTGGGCAGTGGCACTGTTGCAGAATAGCAGTAGGCTAAATAAACAACCTGTGTGTGTGCTGCATTTGAGGAGGAAAAATGCTGAGGGCTGACTCACCAGAATGTTGTTTCGGGGGAAGGAGGAGGGTTCAGCTGCTCACCGTTCCTTTACAGTCAGATTTGATCCGTTAGTATTTTAAGAAGGCGTTTAGGGAAATTTGACATCTCCACATGGTGTTCTGTGCTGGGCATGCTCGATGAGGAGAGGAGAATGTATGTAAGGGTTCAGTGGTTTCTTGTTGGCTCAGCTAACTGAATTTTAGTAGTTGTCAACATTATTAAAAGCTTACATGATATCTCTATTTAATTCCATTAAAAGAGTTTGGCTGGTAGGAACATTCAGCCTCTGAATCTCTTAAGATTACAGTAGGTCAACGGACAAACTTACTTATAAGGATTAATAAAGAATACAACAACAAGGGCCCTGTGAGTAAATGACTTGTGTGGAGCCTGTGTAGCAATACATGCACAGAGCAGTTATTGAAGAGTAGCAAGAGTCTTGTCGCAACTATAAACGTTCTTGTATATCTTTCCAAGGGTGATGCAGTGCCTGGGCCTTGATCCCATCTGCCATGGCTGAAACCTTTCGAACTTGGATGAATAAAATATTTTTAAGTATATTATAAGTAATTTATGAGACAAAGACTAAACTCCAGTGTTTCTGGACTAAAAATGATTTGGGTTGGAAGGGACCCCTGAAGGTCATCTGGTCCAACCCCTTGGCTCAATGTCCAAGTTCAAAGTTGAGTAAGGCTCTAAGCAGCCTTGTCTAGTCAAGCTTTGCTTATCTCCCAAGGATCACTAATGAAAATGTTGAACAGCATTGACCCCCCCGCCAAGGACGGCTGCTATTAATCAACCCATCCAGTGTGGGTTGACCTGCTGACCACTACCTGTAGAGCTGGGCAGTCTGTCCAGATTTCCTCGCATCTTGTAGTCATGTAAACAGTGATCGCTGCTCTCTGGTTCTGTCTGCTGAGCCAGCTATTGTAGAAGGCGGTCAGTTTGGTGAGGCACCGTTTGCCTGGCGTGGGTGCTGTCCCATTGTCTCTCCCCGAACCTGGTGTAGATTACACAGGTGTCTGACCCATTTGCTGTGCTCTCTTACTAACAGCCCCAGACCTAAATGATCTTTGCAGCGGACCATTGATTTCTAATGTATTTTCTTTTTGTCAGAGGGCTTAGCAATGCTTATGTTTGCAGAATGACCTTAAGGACCAGGCTGCAGGGTTGTTGGCTTCCAGCTGCCAGTGCCGGGCACTTCCCAATGCATTTCACCGCCTGGATGTTCCAGGTTGCAGAACAATCTCAGCTGTACTGAGAGGTAAATTGAGGGTGGGAAGAGTCTGTTTCCTATTGAAGAAGTTAATTGCTGGTAACTTTCCACATTCTTCTCTCTCAGTTTTGTCACTGAATATTTTCCAGGACCTGGGTTTTGGGGTGGTTTTTTTTGGTGTGGGTTTTTTTTTTTTTTTGGTGTGTGGTGGTTTTTTTTCCTCAGTAACAGTTTTGTCTGGAAAAACTATAGGCTGATTTTTGGTGCCATTCAGTCAGGAGCAGCTAATATTAAGCGGAAAACCTCATTTGCATTTTCAGAACTTGTGGATGATTAAGTTTTCAGTAACAGATTTTTTCTTTAAGTGCTAACAAAATATGTGTGTGTACAAAAGCTGTGTTTGAGTGCGCAGAGATTAAGCCAGCTATAAATAGCATCTTCCATGACCCTGCTGGAATTTTCTTTAAGCTTGGAAACACTGAAGTGTGTGTTTTGTCAGATTTGAATCATGAACCCTGAAGAAGAGCTAATGAGTTCTTACTTCTCGCCCCTAATCTCCAACTAGAGCATTCTTTATACAACAGCAGATCAGTCTGAAACTGTAGCTCAGGCTTCAGTTGCCTTATTTAACTTCTTTTACTCGCTTTGTTCATTGTGACGTTTTTTCCCTGCTCCAGTTGGTGTGTTTATGAAAATAATTAATTTCAACTCATATTATCAAACCCATGCAAGCTGTGCGATGCTTGCTGTGAGTGACAGTTTACAAAATCTACTTTATTTTGTGTTGTACTCAAACTTTTCCTCTTGTTGTAACTCTTAGCCTCATGAAATGCATGGTTTTCTCTATTATTCTGTCTAGTTTTCCTGGCAGCTTAATGAAGAGGTGTAGCTGGGACTAAATGATCAAATTTTGGGACAAAAGCAGTGTTCTCTGCTACCTGTCCTGGTGGATCTGGCTGTAGGCAATCAGTGGCAAAGCACTCATTTGCTTTTGGGGCTGAGATTTGGTTCTGGGCTTTAAAAGTGTTCCCTGGCTGTGCTGCACCCAAACCGGCTGGGGTGCAGTTCAAATAAGCGTTAATTATGTTTTGCCAACAAAACAATAAAAAAACCCTATTAACACACACACGCACACCCAGTTTGGATGAAATTGAAATGTTTTGTAGGAATATATGAACTTTGGCATTTTTGGCAGGAAGCAATCAGAATGCTTTGCATGTCCTTTTTGGATGCAGAATTTCTTTCAGCATATATTAGTATTTAAGCGGTAATAGATGTTTGGGTAATCGGTTGAATCCTTGCTTCAAAAATCTTTTCTTTAAATTCGTCTTCTGTTTCTGTATAGAACAGAACTGTAAAAAATAAATTCCAGTGCTTGACTAGCTCATGTTTGGCATGAAGTCATAGAACACTTAACATTCCTCATACAACAGCTTTAATTGCTTGCTAATCTTGCCTGAAGATTGGCTGAGAATGTCAGCTCGGTTCTCCTGTTGCTTATTTTCAGTAGCATAGACCGCAAATGCTTGGAGAAAATGTACTAGGAGTGTTTACTGTAGAACGTGAGTAAAGGGGCATGGTAACCCTTGCCTAGAGGTCAAACCGTTGACATTTAGGTTGTTGGCTATTGATCTCTATCACTAGTCTGACAGATCTATAGCTTTTGTAGAATGAGTTAATAATTTCGTAGCATAATGCAAAATCAACAACCAGTTGACCTGAGCCCCTGAACACGACCCCCGTGGAAGGAGGTGGTGTGCGATGCTGTTCCCAGCACTGCTGCTCCATGGAGCCGTCCTCAATGAAGGGCTCTTCTGGGCAAAGACTGACCGATAGCCGTGCCTTCCTCTTTCCTTTTTACGTTGTGTTGAGCTTTGATGAATGTGTTAGTACTCATGTTGTTGGCTGTTCCCTTTTTTTAGAAACAAATCTCGCCCGCAGTAACTCTATATGCACGGTGAGTAATGGAGAAATCATTGCTCGTTAATGATTCACTTACGGGTTCCTGTATTGCTGTTGCTCAGTCGCTTGTGTTGCAGTTATCTACAGAAGTAGTGCTCAGATGAGCGCTCAGACCTGATTTTCGTAGTTTCAGGAGGGTTATTGTAATGACAGGATGGCGGGTGTCTGCCTTCAGCTACTGATCATCTGGTCCAGTGTCTCACCCCAGAGCCGGTCCCAGGGATGCTCTCAGCAGGCGCATAGAAATTCTGTCCTTTTGTACCTTGCAACTAAAATAATGTTGGTGCTACTTAAAGGCCATTTTCAACAGTTATTTTTTGTTGCTTTGCAAAAGCTATGTTAGGCTATTTGTTTAAAGACTAACTCATGATTTACCTGTCCTGCTGTGTGTACCTCTTGTACACTAAAGAGATTAAATACTAAATGTTGCTTTTCCATTTTGAAACGTATTTTCAGGTAAAGCTCTTATCACAGCCTCTCTGAAGTGTTTGCTTTCTGCGTGCACGCTTGGTGATCCACTTTCTTGCAAACTGCACGCGCTTCGTTGCTGCACTTATAGGAACGGTGCGTCTCGTAAATGAGCAAAAGCAAACTTCAACTCTTAAGTAACTCAGTTGCAGAAACCGAGTCCTGAAAGAGATGCCTGGGGTCACCGAGTCTGGTCCTTTGTCGTCTTCGTGCCTGTCATATCCTCCCTAGCCTGACTGAGTTACACAGATGAAGCTTGCCTAATAATTCAGCTTCCTATTTTGTAACAGTCATTATTGTAAGCTATTTCATGGTGCCATTGTTCAAATAAACTAAAAAAAAAAAGAAAGGCTCGCACAAGAACAAGAGGATGCTTTCGCTGCTTCTGGCTTGGTTACTTCCTGGGGGGGGAAACAACAAAAAAAACCCACTTGCCATGCGGTGCTTGGGATTATTCAGCAACAGTCAACCCAATGATAGAAATTAATAAGTTAAAAAGCACTGGAAACTTCAGGATGTTAACAATATGAAAACACTGACTTCAAAACATTCTATTATTTTTTTTTCTTGATGTCTACTTGGCTTTGGCACCCATGCTGGAAGGCCAGCGGCTCAGAGTCATTTCCCAGGAACATCGTGAGGCTAACGGCGGCCCTGGGCTTGGCAGGGCTACGGCTCAATCGGAGGTGGGTGAGAAAACCCACACGTCGGGCCAGGGGAGCGGAAAGGCTCGGTCTCTGCTCCGTCACAGGCGCGAGCGTGGGAGTAGGAGGCTACAGCAGATCCTGTACCGAAGCGGGTGTGTAGCGTAAGGCTCCGTCGGGTAGAAATATGGCAGATTTTCTGATAAAAGGGTGATTTGCAAGCCAGTTATTTTTGTTACTTTAAGGAGTTTCTGTAATTGATTTGATTCTAGGGAGAAAAAAATCAGAACTTTTGAACAAAAGGGGATTTTGTTTGTTTTTTGGTTTTTTATTACAAGCAGTGAACCAGTTTGGGGTTTGTGCAAGGGAAGACTTTCTTCTCCTCGTTCTCCCACTGTCGTTTCACAGCAATGGCTTTGTACCCTCTCCATGTTCTTCCTCTCGTGTTGCCGTTCTCCGCTTTTCGTGCCCCGTACCCTGCCCTCTCCCTCCCGTCCCACCTGCTTGCTCCTGGAGCCAGGTGGGAGCTGGCGCGGGGGCCAGCGTGCTGGTGGGGAGCCGGGGGCTCAGCCTGCCAAAGCACCTCTGCCTTTCTGAATTCATAAGCTCCGGGATGTCGCGTACGAGAGAGCTCAGATCTGCATTTGGGCTTAAGTTTGTGCAAAAAGTGGGACTGTCTCTGTTCAGATTTTTATTTTTTTTTTTTAATTGAAGTCCTAATAGCTAAAGGAAGGAGCGCAAAACCCGATTATTTTTATTTTTCAACAACCCTGAGATTGCTCTGCATTGTGTTGATCCACATAAATTGTTCGAGAGACCTGGGCCTAAGCTCGTATGGGAAACGGCACTGGATCAATGAAAGGAAACATTCAGCAATGTGCATTTTATACAAGCATTTAAACTTTTTTTTTTTTGGTTTTGTTTAGTAATAAAAGGAACAAAGCTATTATTAGTGACCATGGGCTTGGGAGTTTGCTACAGCAGCAATGGTTACTCATCTGTTTTCATTTGCAGAAGTATTCTAACAAAGGCAGCCACAAATGCAGCGGCAGGGTTAGGAGGTGGATGGTAGGAGTGGAAGTGCAGTTTCTGGAAGCCGGTGCTTACTAAGACCTTTCTGTCTAGTCTTGGTTTTGGGGCCATCAGGAGCGTAGTTCCCTGTGAGCTCTTGCCTTGCTGGATCGAAACGTGAAAGAATGAATTCCCTGGGTAAGTTCTTGGTCCTTTTTCTTCTCTAAGCTGTAGCAGAGTTGTACAGAGCAATTGTCACCTCTGGTGCCAGCACGGGGTTGTGTTTGCACGTCAGCTCCTGCAGCGGGCTGGCAGGAGTTGGAGAACAAAGTGGTGTATGATATTTTTTTTTTTGTTGTTTTTCCCCGCTCCCTCCGCTCCTGGCCCAGGTAGGAATAAAATTAAGAAATTATCTGATTTACAACAACAAAAATCCCAAACCTGGACAGGGTGGTAAATATTTCCTTGCTCATTTCTTTTTCTTCTAAGAAACAGTCTAACAAGCATGCACAAGACCTTTGTATGTGCTTTAATGTTCAGCCAGCTGGTTCATGGTTCGCTCCGTCGCAAGCGCCGTGGACTGCGGAACTGATGCTGTACGTGGTGGGGTCGATGCTGCCTCGCGATTGCCGTTTCGGTGCAGCTTCCTCAGATGCAATAAGGGCAGACGAGTTTTCAGCTGCAAATCTGTAGTCAAATACCATCTGTGCCAAAAGAACATTAGTCCATGGGAAGCAAGAATGAAATACTCCTATTGATTTCCTTGAGTTTGGGACCGTGTCCCGGCTAAATTTAGTTACAATGCACTGAATGTATGCTTGAATTTAATGTTGTAATTAAATGCTCAGTGAAAGTTGCTGTCTAATAATCTCATTAAAATCAGCCGCTTTTTCTCCCCAATCCTGCAGAAGTTAAGAGTCTGACCTTGCAAGCTGAGCTTAAATCCTGAGGCTACGAGGGCAAATACCATGAGAAATATCTTGAATAAGTAACATAGCAATTTCTGAAAGTTACTTCAGAACGTTTATTTGCTTAGATGTTTGTGCGCTGAAGATATGGACTTAAAACCATGGAAATGCAGAAGACCTAGAATGGAAATCAAGGATGGAGAAGGAAAAATCTTGCTTGTACGTAGAGATCTTTTGGGGCGGCTGAGCCCCAGCATAGAAAGTTCCAAGGATTTTTTTAGTGTCTGAAATGATATTGTCTGTGGTTTTTAGATAACAGATAAGCAAGGCAGGAATAATTGGGCTGCTTTATCTAGCTGCTTACAGAAACTTGAAATTTAGCAAGATAGTTGAATAAAAGGTCTTATCTGTATTTACAGTTGTTAATGGTCAGAAACTGCCATTTATAGAGTATAGATTAAGTAACTTGTGTTTTACTTTCATTAAAATTGTAAATACATCTTATTCCTGGATTTTCTACAAACATTTTTTTAAAAAACATACCTTGTCCCTTTGCTACATGAAATAATATTTTGCTTTCAGAGGCCAAGCTTTTGGGAGTAGACTGATAGAATAGGAAAAATGTTGCACTTGGTGATACAGTTACACAGGGCATTTAGCAGGGCTTTTTTTACTCTTAGGAGTGGAATTTTTTTTAATCTGCCAGTTTTTGTTGTTTTTTTTTTTTAAAGTTTTGCAAGCACAATAAAATATGTAGACATAAAAGTTTGAAATTACCTGGCAGTAAAGAGACCAGAGAGACCTTCACACTCTTGAAAAGGGATTCTGCGCATAAAACTTCAGTTTGCTTGGTTTTCCTCCATGGCAAACAAATTTTTGAAGTTTACTTTGGCAGTAATTCATACCACCATTATGTTAAAGAGGAGTGGAAGGATGTTTCCAAGCAGTATAATGTTTTATTGCTATGCAGAAATGCAGTTTTAAATCTATTTTTTGTAGATACTTTGGCTTGGTTGGGTTTTTTATTTCCTTGTCTTCTTCCCATGCATCTATAGGTTCCCAAACCCATTGGAAATAGTTTTATTCACCTTTTGAATTGAAATGAGGAAAGTATATGATTTGGCCATTCTAGCTTGGAGTTCAGTGTTTAAATTTTTATGCATGTGAAATGTTAACCAATACAAAAATGTGTGGGGGGGGGGGGAATTTGCGTATTTGTTTTATTAGTTCCAAAGAGTTTCAGGGCATTTAATCTCAAATGAAAAATTATAAAGATGGACTTTGCTATAGAAAATTTCAGCAATTTTCTGCTAATATCAATTTTTCTTTGCTGCTCTAGTTATGATGGAAAATGTTATTATAGAAGAGCTCTTGGATATTGCTTCTCGGAGGCTAGTACATGGACAGTTGATGAAATGATGCTGCTGTTGAATAATGCAGTGAGAAAACAATATATTAGTTAGAAACTGGGGGTTTAAGCTGCTGCAGCTAAATCTAGAATACATTGGCCAGTTTCTAACAAAACTGCCGCCTTTAGGTTTTCTGGAGCCTGTTACCCCAGGGAAGCAAGACTGGGGGGGTGCACCTTTTTGTTTGGGGTGGGAGGACTATCAGCACAGGAGAGCGATGTTGGAAAATTGGTCTCACCCATGAGTTATCCCTGTAGTAGTATGTCCTTACAGTAATACATCAGGAGTTGCCACAGTTCAGTGGGCGGTTTGGGGATTTTTGTGGCTTGGTTTTGCTTTGAGAACGCTACTCAGCTTATTTTCATTAGGCGGTGTTGGAAGTGCCACGGTCTTCTCCTGGAGGTGAATCAGACCATTCCTACTAACTTCAGTCTGTTACTTGCACATGGGCATGGAGACGGCTTTTCACCCTCTCATACTATAATCTTTTGCGTTCAGTGGAATCACAGTAGCCTTTTATTGCCCTTTTTATGGCAGTATCCTTAAACAAGGAAGGATACAGCTTACCTGAAGTAGTAACTATAAGGCTGTTTTATTGCTTGTAAGACCGTTGGTATCAGAGTCTTGAGTGCCTCCTTTGCTGGCACTTGCTGGTGCTCCATTTGCAATCCTGTTCCAGGCCACTGCAGTACCAAGGTCTCGGACCTGTTTAAAAACCAAAACTCTTTGGCCTGGGAACTGTATTATTCTGGCTGATTTTGCAATCCCAACATTTACCTGGTGCTGGTTCTGCAGAGGCGTGTGGTGGGGTTGGTGGTGAAATCTGAATATTTTTTTTTTCTTTCTTTTTTTCCCTAAGGCTTTTTTACTCTTGTTTCAGGGAATTTTTGAACCCCAGTCTGGAAAGATTTAGTGTGCTGGCTTTGTAGTAGTACTAAACACTTGTTGGATTTTTAAAAACTCATATGTAAGCATTCAAATATTAAAGACTTCAGTTTCAAATAACTTGTATATGGAATTAACAATTAGAACATATTACCTAATAATGCATTTGATCTGCTTTTTTTTTTTAATGTAGCGTTTTCAGTTTAACATTATTGTATATTTTGTAGATTGTCTCTCCTTTCCCCCAATTATTTTAAAAAATCCAAACAATTTTAGTGGCATAAGGTAATATAAGTGTCTTTAGAAAGTGCTTGCTCTGCCAGATGGGAGGATGTTTTTCAGGTTGCATACTTTGGTTTTGTGTACTTAATTATTACTTTGCAGAATAAATTAGACTGTATTAAAAGAGCACCAAAGGCTGAAGTTCTTTGTTCCCAGGCTGGAAATAAGATGGCCAGTGAAGGTGTTTTCATTCCATTCCACTTTTGAACTTCAGTGGAAATTTTGGGTGGCAAGTCCAAGACGTTGAACAGTAACTAGATGCCAAGGGTTTGGGGTTTTATGCTGATGTAACGGGCTGAAAGGATTCTTCTCCGCTAAACTTGCGAGTAGGTGTTGCAAGAGCCTGGCAGGTCCACCTTCAGTTGTGTCTTGTGTTGCTTGTCAATGCCAGGTAGGATAATGAACGATGCATGACTGTTGGCTGCAGAGGATGGATGATACTGGGATTTAGAGATGTGGTTTCAAGTCCTGTCTTTACTGCCCAGGCTGTGTGTCCCCAAGTAAGTCCCCGAAGAGACTCTGCTTAAAATTCTTGTGTTGAAAGTCATTATGAGTGATGGCATCTTTGTCAGATGCTGTTGGACCCTTCAGCTGCTGTCTTGTCTTAGAAGGTGCACAGAGAATCAATGCAGAGATGATCTGAGGGACACCTTTCAATCTACTTTAAGATGTCCCTTTCTGTATTAAGTATTTCTTGGTTTTATGTTTGTGTTGGGGGGGACCCGTAATCTTTGGGTTATCAGTTTTTCGATTGGGAGAAGAAGGGCAGGTGAGCTTCTATAGATGAGCCTGGTAGTTTAAGCATGAGAACTCCAGCTTTCCACGTGGCAGAAAGTGGTGGGCAAATGAAGGGGCAGTGTTTAGACTCTTGAAGGTGAATTGGCTTAGTTCTCCTTGCAAAGCAAACTCCCTGGAAGGGAATGAGTGTTCTTCCTCTATCAAAGTGTGCTGTAACTTAGATGCATGTTGTAAACATCTAGACCTGAAAAAAACCCTTAAATTCACTGACTAGTTTTGGCTGTCCAGTCTGGACTGTTCAAGGCACCCCTGGGCTGGTCAGGAAGCCATGGCCTGGAAACCAGGGGCAGCCTTCTAGGGGAAGAAAGTATGGTAGGTGTGCCTCTTATTTTCCTGTTTTTATTTTGTTCCATGACTGATTAAAGAAACAAATATTTTTGCTCAAAACTAGTGACCTACTTGAATGTTTGATTTAGGCAAAGCTTCTTGACACTGACTGGGCCAGTGAAACTGAGTAGCATGGTGTGGTCAACAGAAAGAAAATAGAGGCTGTGGCTGATGGTTCTGATGTGAACGAATAACAGATTCTCCTTTTCATCACCCGCTCCCACAGTTTTCTAACTCTAGCTTTCTTTTGGCGCTATTATGTCAGTTATTTGTACTGCTCGATGGGAGTTTTTGCCTATTTAAGAAACACTGACTTGGAGGAACTTTTGCATGAGAAAAATGACCTTTATTTGGAGCCTGTTTTCAGACCTTTTCCTAATGTTAGTACTTGCAGTTAACCTTATCCATTGACTTACTCCATCTGAACATGTGGCTGCCCCAAATTAAGGAAGACCCCTCTAGTCTCTGTATGGTTCAGTGCAGAAGTCTGGGCAGCAGTGTAGCAACCAGACACAAAAGGTGGAGCCAGCTAAACTACAGTCACTTATTTGTAAAATGGTGACACAGGCACTCCAGTTATTTCTAAATTAGTTAGAAAGGAGGGGTTGCATTTTTGAGGTATTATTTACTGCTTTAGTTCAACACTTCTGAACTCTGGCTCACTCAGCTGGGCTGACATAGGAGAGGATACGGGCAACGATGTGCTTGAAGGTGGGGGTGAGGGAAAGAGAGAACTTCCAAGAAATTGCAGCACAATGACTGCTGACTAGCTTTCCAGCTGAGCCAGTGCGCCAGATGATGTGAGGAATGTTTCATTAGGGTCTGGATGGGCTGGTAGCTCTAGAAGAGCATCTTTGTTTTGGTGGGACCTGCTGAGAAGCCTGTTCAAGCTAGGATGCTCGCCTTCCAGAACTATTGCATTTGGCCATGCTGATGTATGGGAAGGCAACAGCTCCTGTTTTCTGCAATACTATATTCCAGTGCTACTTCAGATCTGTATGCTCTGCCGAAGAGTTTTGCTTTGTCCTGCATCTGTCCTGTTGGAGCCTTTGGCTGGAGGGCGTCTTCTGTGGCTCGTAATTCGTTACTGGGTGCTTCGTTCCACAGTGACCTACTTTGATTAGGCAATGAGTCTTTATCTGAATAGAAGTGAGTTGTTCCTTTGCCAGTCCTCCAGTTGGAAATGGTTTTGGGACTGGACTTCTCAGAATGAGACTGTTGGTACCAATTTAATCTTGTTCATAGCTGGTTTGTATTGCTTGGTGAAGTGCCAGGGTTGTTCTCCCCTGGGTGTTTGTTTCTCTGCTGTATTTATAGACAGCAACACTCATCCCTTTCAACCTCCATTTTGTGAGATTAAAATGCCAAACTTTTCTTTAGCTTCCTGCTATAAAGTGGGCTCTTGTTTCTCCCGTCACTTCAGTTTCAGCTCCTAGTTCTTGAGCAGAGGTGCCCAGGCAGGAGCCCTTGCCCACAAGGTCTTACACAGATGTCTTGTACTACTGACACCAGCACTTCCCCATCCTCTCTGGTATTACCTTGTCTGATAGAGCCTGAGGCCACTACTTTTGACGTTTGAGTTGTGATGTTGGCCACTTGTGATGATAGGAGTGACTCGTTCCCCTGGGCTCCTCTCTGTCCCATTCAGTTTATCATCGTAGAAATACCGATGATAGACTATATCCTGTTGTGCTTTGAAAGATCCTAACGGAGTTGTGGCAGCTCACCAGAAGGATGAGCTTTTTCTCCTGAACTGTGTTCTGAAACGATACAGACCAAATCCAGCAAATACAAATCATGGGGTATTTTAATCAATGAGTTGTTTCCTAGAAGTGTCAATGGATCCAAGTCTGGAGCCTTAGTGGAGCCATTAGATACAGATGTTTTGGGTTACTAGAGGGGAGATTGAAGAGCTTATTTTGAAAGAAAATAAGCAGGAATATAAAGAGGGGTCCAGGAAAGCCAGTGAGCAATTCAGGTGTGTCATTTGGAAATAAGCTTAAATGCTGTCCCTCTGCGAGGGAAGGAAAAACAACGTAACTCTAATGTGGTGCGAGCTCAAGGTGGTGCCTGAAGGCCGGTAGAAGTTGCAACATGGTTTGGGATTTGGAGTTGTTGAAATCTTTGATTCTTTGAAAATACCAAACCAGTGTTTGAACGAGAGATTAATGGGGGCGGGAGGAGAGCAGGACCGGGGCGGGGGGCGTACAGTGAGAGCCCAGATACTCGCAGGGCGTCGTGCCGTGCCTGAAGCCGTTGTGCACGCTCTGTTTATCCGGGGTGAGGTCGGCGTTTCACCCCTTGCCTCTTCACTCTTTTCATCCGTCATGAAGCGCGGTGCCAGCCGCGGGCCGGGCAGGCAGGGGACAAAGCTCCATCTAGTGCACGAAGGGAGATGTCTGGCAGCGAGCAAAGCAAGAACTAATCCTGCAGAAGATGGCTTGCCCTGGTCCAGACGTGGGATTTGTGGTTTGGTTTTGGTAGTTTGGGGTTTTTGTGTGTGTGTTGGTTTTTTGGGGTATTTGGTGTTTTGGTTTTTTTGTTTGTTTGGGGTTTTTTAAATTTTTTTTGAGAATTTGTGACTAGGATTGCAAATGCTTTGACTGTGCAAGTGTTAATTGAAGAACATTGGCATTCTGACAGGTGAACCTCACTTCCTGTACTGAGTGGGTAGGGGTTAATACTCTCTTTAATACAGTTTTAAGTAGTCTATAATACCCATTCTAGGCAAACCCAATATACATCCTTCTATTAAGATTAGGAATTGTATAGCCAGGTTATAGCTCTGTGAAGAGAAGGAACACAGAAGTATAACAATATATAAGGTTAATGCTTTTAAGGTAAAATATTTTTTGACTCTTCCTGACTGATTTGTACAGTCTTAAACTAAAGTAAGTGGTAGATAATGCAAGTATAAATGGACAAGACATTTTATTATCTGCTGTTAAAAACAAAACAAGAATAACAAATCATCTTGTTTGTTCTGGAGGTTGCTAAAAATAGATATATTTTTAAATGATTTTTTTTTTTGTCCTCTGAGTACTTGGAAAACCAATTGCAGTTGCTGAGTGTGGCTTTGCAGCACCCTCTCTAAAAGGATGGGAAAAATGTTTTCAGTGTATTAAGGCACATATTGGCAACTCAGTATTATTAGGCAGCTACTAAATTTCTGAGTTCAGCAAATGGTTCTATGCAAAAACAGACTACTATGATTTAATCCAGATTTTTTTTCGTGAATAATGAAGAAAACTTTTTTGTTTGTTTTCCTTAATCCACCTCTGATGTCCTGTTCTTATCCAAAAATATGCTGCATGTCCTCGTACCTGTAGTATCTCTTCTACAGTTCAGTGCCAAAGGCCACTTGGCAGAATTTGTCCCTGCCTGCAGTGGTAGCTCTTTGAAATCTGCGGCAGGTTGGGATCAAGCACCTGCGTGGGTTTTTGTTGTTTTGGGGCTTTTCATGGTTTCCGGCATGTTGGGAACATTGAGGATCCTTCCTGCTGGAGGAGGATCAGGAGGAATAGAAGTGAAGTTTGCATCCAAAGCGGCAGGTCGAAGTGAGGGAATGGTTTCTAGCGCAAACCTTTCTCACCCAAGAAGCTAAAGAAACGGGAGGGTCATTTTGCTCCCAGCAGCATGTTTTGCCAAGCATTTCTTTTGCAGAAACGTGCAGCTGCTGGCAAGTCCAGGCTGAGCGCCGTTTCAATACGGCTTTTTAGGGACAGCAATACTGTTGGCTGCTGGGCTCCAGCAAGTCTGGAACGATAGTACATCATTTCCAGGTGACTTTACAGCCTACATTAGCCAACCACATTTATAAACTTGCAGCATAGTCCTCCGCTGTAGCCTAAAATAACAGAAGGTGTTAATTGCTGCTCCAGAGTAATGGTGGGTCTTCTCGCAGGTACTTTGCCAAGGTCACGAATGCTAAATAAACCAGATTAAACAAAACCCTGTTGCGAGAATTCATGATTAACTGTAGTCTTTGCAGGATTTATTGGTTATAAACTAAGCGCCTGCCTTTTTTTTTTTTTTTTTTTTTTTTTTTGTCCTAGTAACTAAGGCAGATGTGAACTTCAAGTCCAGTGAAACATTTTTTGGCTCTTGCCTCTGTTTACATGATTCAGGAGTTTGCAGTAGTTCCACAACAAAAATAGCTTTGAACAGAAATAGCCATTCAAGTGCTATGCTTCTGGCAGTGCAGAAGAGATTAAGGTCTAACAAAAAGGCTTGTAAATAGTTTTGAGTTGGCTGCTTTTTTTTTTTTTTTCCCTGCCCCAAAAATAAACCAATGGCTGTAATGTATTTTGAAAAGTAAGAAGTGGTATTCCTGCAGCAAGCTGCATGGACAGCATGTCTCAGTTGTCATGAAACAGTGCAAAACACTGTGCATGCTGAATAGTTTTACTTTAAAATAGTTTTTTTCTAGAAGTGCAGCAGTTGTATTAATTTTTAAGAATTTAGTTGGTTGCATAAAGTTGTTTCTGAGGGTTTTTCCTGATGTCTTTTCTTTGAGAAGAGCTCGTGCTTTTTAGATGTAACATGAGACAGATGCAGAACGAAAGGGTGATGGCAAAATGGAATTAAGCAGGGCTGTATTTACAAGTTAAGAAAAGACTTATGAATAGACTAAGGAGGATCTGTTTGTATATATTTTGATGCTTTGAAATCAGAAAGTGTAAGCGTTGCTTGCATGTTCTTATTTTGAATGAGACTTCATTCCGTATCAGGCTTTTGATTTGGCATTTCTTTTATTTACATGTGACCTTAAGTTTAAGTAATTATTTTCCTCTTTCCCTCTCCTTGGTGTTCATGAACAGTTTCTGGCTAGAAACAAGTGCGGATTTTTTCTTTTTTTTTTTATGGCGACAGAGGGGGAATTGCCAGACCAGTCCCAGGAGGTGCCAGTTCCACAGTACTCTGGCCTTTAAATCAATACTAAATATTTCTGTCAAAGACTGCAGTTCATATAGATGTCATAAACTTAAGATAGAATTTACAGGTGTTGGATGGTGGGTGAAGAGGTCCCCTAATCAACACTGGCACTGACCTACCCAGCCATCCTGTGCAGCCGCAGAGCAGACCCTGAGGTGTTCTGCAACCTGAATTTATAAGCACACAGAAACGTGGGAAATCCCCGAACTGGGAGTGGTTGGATTTCGGATGGGTACGTGGGGACAGAGGGACCTTGTTGCTGGATGTGGCTGTACTGAGGATGCTGCCGGTTTCCGTGGTAGCATAGCAGTGCTACCTGACAGACTGCTGGGGTTTGCTTTCTCCAGGAGCCTTGGTTTGAGATGACCCCATGTCAGGGATGCCGTAGGTTGCATTAAATGACCTAAGCAAAGGAATGTCTCTTCTCTACTTGTTTGTAGTTGAGCAATTCCTCCAGTGAACAACTGTCTTTCCCTTAGCCTCAATTAGCAAGTTTGTAAACATCACTAAAGCTTTCTTACATGGACAGCTGGAGTTTATCCCACCTTCCTGTCCCTGCTGTGAATTCCCAAGGCAGTGAGACTGGTACATCTGTCCTGCAAATCACAACTGCAGTGTAGATATCAAAATGGTTGGTTAAGTAACTTGTTGCTGAATTAAGGCTTATTTCCTCCCTCGGTCATTCAGCCTGCAGAGTAAAATAATCCTCTTTACTCCAGTAACTCTTCCACAAAAACCCAAAAATGTAGAAGAGCTATGAGCAATGCTTAAGAACTCAAAAATTGAAGTTTATTTAAAACGCGTGGATGCTGAGGAATTGGCTTCTGCAGTCTGTAGAGCTGCTTTGTTAGAAAGAAAAGTTGAAGACGCTTCCTGATCTGATCAAGTCCTGTAATGAACAGCTAGCACTGTGGCTAGAGATTGAAGTGAGAGTTTGCATAATACCTGTCCAAGATTATTTTAATGTTAGAGTTGTTGCAGCAATGCGTTTAGGGGTTGATTTTATTTATTTTTTCCCCCTTGTGTGTAGTATTCACTGTATTGAGCAAGTGCTACGTGCTGGTAACACAGACCCATCGCATACTGAGCACCGGATTCACTTTGTGGTTTTCATTATGACTGTTTGGGGTTCTTAATCATTTAAAACAAATCTTCCATAAACACTTTCCCCTTTTGCTTCTTAAGATCCTGTTTGCTCAGCATAGCAAACCGAGGATGTCATCTGCGTGAGATGAGGCTTCAAGCTGCCTTGTCTCCTTTGGAAAGGGCAGAATAACGCCGTAACAGGGGGGTCAATAACCAGAAAACCTCGGCTGAGCAGAGGGGTTTAGGCTGGGAATTGCTGGGTCGCTCTCAGCCTCGAGGAGCACGGTGGCTTTTTGGCTGGGAGACACTCAGAGCATGTGAATGAGGGGTATGAGCTGTGAACACAACACGGTTGAGTCTTGTTTTCTGCAGGGTTGCCTCTGTGAATAAACTTGTGAGCCGGCTGTGTAAAGTGATAGATAGTTCCTAAACCAAGATATGATGGAAAGGCGATGTGGAGTCGGATCTGGGCACTGTGTAGTTGCAAAGTATCAAAAAGTGTGGTGATCATACGTCATCTTCCCTCTCAGCAACGGTGTTATCTTCTCTGTTTACCCAGGTAGAAGGTAAATGTTACATTACAAAATCAAGAACTACAGAGGTTGTTAGTGGAGTGTTATCTCCTCGCTTTTTCTTTTATCACCTCTTAGTTGTTTTAGCTATCTGGCTTTTTGTTTTGCAGATGTATGTAAAGCTCTTTAGAGGGGGAAGTACCCGTAGCTGTGCTGTCTGAAAAATGGTTCAAAAAGCCTTTGACAATGTGACTGGTCTTTCAAGTGAAAGACAAATCCACCTCATGCCTTTTTTTTTTTTTTTTTTTGGGGGGGGGGGTAATATCTTCTCCAAGTTTGTGATGGCTTTGAAAGTTTGAGGAAGAGCACCAAACCACTATTGGGTAATGCATTCAGCTACATTTTAAATTCCTTTAAACCCTTCATGGAACATTTTTGGGAGCTTGAGGTATTTGTGTGTAGGTGTCTTCACCTGCCTGCTCCTTTTCTGCCTGAGGGATTCAGCCTGTTTGAGCAGAGGTGAAACCAGGGAAAGAGAGGGAACTAGGGTGCTGTGCACCGTCACAGCGAGTCTCCGCACCGTTACAGATGCACGTCTGGCTCGTTAGACGCACCTCCAGCGGCTCCTGGGGGGAGGTTCACCTAGGTGAGCCTCGAATGCAAAGGAGTCACGTCCCAGAAAACAAATTTGTCTTGCGCCCACCCTTTCCCTTCATCTTTTTGGCGATAAAGTTCGTGAGAAAAATGTGCCGTTACAGACGGCCCTTATCCACTCTTCTGATGGCATTAATGGCCTGATCACACCCCTTTAATTGATGAATGGGAGAGGTGCTATTAATGGCAACCCGTGTCTTCCGTTTCTGCCCAGACCTGCAGCGAGTTGTCCGTCCACGGGATGGTGCGGGTGCCACAGCCCTGGGCGCGGGTCTGAGGGTCACGCCGAGCCCCACGTAGCGCCGGCGTTTATCTGTGCTTGCTGGAGTCCTGTGCCGTGCCGGGCTGGCTCCATCAGGAGTTTGTGCAATACTCTCATGCAGGTGAGGCAAGATGCAGCGAGGTGCTGAACTCTGAACTTCTGGGCTGTTTTGGGGTCTTTTTGTGATATCTGAAGACCTTGCGTGTGGCTGCCTCAACTTCCCCCTTCTTTTCTCCTCGGTAGGTGCTGGATTGCACAGGTCTGCAGTGCCGGGCACCGCTGTCCGTGTTGCTGCTCTGTGGGGATTGGAGTTGCCAGGTCCTTATCTGGAGCCACCCCTAGAGACACGACCGGCCGGGACGCTGCTTGACTTTCACCCAAGGGTGCTCAGCAAAAGCCCTTGGACACGAGGGGGGAGAAAAAGATGGAAGCTGTTAGAGTTCAGATGTTCGTGCCCTGCTCCTTTGACAGCTTCTGTCTGTAAGTGGCGCTTTCCCGGAGCGACGGCACCGTGAGCAGATTGCGTGATTGATTTGTTGTGATGGAGGTTGTGTTCTGGGAGTTAAAAATACCGTGCTCGGGAGCTGGCCGCTGTCTTCTGCAGAGCCACAGCAGCTGTGGCTGACTGGCTGAGATAACGATGGTGACTTTCAGAAGGGGAAGACTTATAAAATACTCAGTGTTTAAAGAAAGTTATAAATATATATACATATATGTCTATAGATACCTCCTTCTGTAACTTCTTGGCATGCACACACATTTGGGCGAGTGGAGGTTCAGTTTAGGCATAAAAAGATTTGGTGCATTATAGTGATTGTTCTATGGAAGTCTTTGAGGATACTCTAGGTTTGCAATTATTCATCTCCCACTTAACAGAAACGGTAGTAAAGGATTGTAAAATGTGACCTTTGCAGCTTCTAGACTGAACCTCTTTAGTTTTACCTTGTTCCTTAATCTGGTGGTGATCAAGCTTTCCAAGCTATACTGCAAGCTGTGTCCCCACGTAAATAGGCATTCAAGCAGATCAACTTACAGCATTTTATTAAGTCAACACTCATGCAAAAGCCACCTCCAGAGCTTAATAATTATTTACTGAGTGCTCCTGGGTCATGAGAGAGGTTTTCATTAAGTTCAGAAAGCATTATGTTCAGCAGCTTGTGAAGGTGTGTTTTAAAGACAGGAAGAAAAATGGAAAACTACTAAATGGTGTACAGCTACTTAAAAAAATGCTTAGCTGAGGATTAAATAAGTGTTTTGTTTGGGTGTTGGGGTTTTTTGTTTGTTTGTTTTCTTTAAAGACAAGTGTATCTGCTGAGATAATTCAATTTGTAATTCTGTCCTTAGCTCCTGAGTAGTGGACCTGCGTGGTCAATGTTTGAGGTTTTTTTTCCTCCTTCCCCCTGCCACCCAGGTGCACTCAATGCATTCGGATGGATGGATGGATGGATGGATGCTCCTTGGGCTGCGAGTCGTTCTACGGGTGCAGCCCATGGTGTAGGGTAAGCGATGCTGCTGCAGGAGAGCAGCTCGGAGCTGGTGCAGGTCAGGGTAAGAAAGCACTGGAGGGACAGAAAAACACTTACCTTGATGATGGACCAGATGCAGCCGCAGGCAGCGCGTCTCTTTGAACATCTAACCTTCAAACGCAGAAACCTCCTTTTATATAGAGGCCTGAAACATAGTCCTTGCTTTATTACAAAGGCTGATAAAGGTCCCCACACCGTTTATGTAATTGCTCTGTCCTTGGCAAGAAAGGACGTACGAGGGTGCCAACTGTCGTGGGTTTTTTCACGTTGATACTTCAAGCAGCGCCAGGCAGTTGGCGTGGTGAGTGTCGTGTCGCTGTAACCCACAATCAATTATTAAATTTTAGGAATGAAGTACAAAGTGCTCCAGCGAAAATGCTGTAGTAGTTAGAATCCCTTACCTTGGCTGAGGATGGGGGACAAGAGATTGTGTAGGGGGGGGTTTGTTGTTTGCGGATTCTTTGGGGTTTTGGATATTAATTTTTTTAGGAGGGGTAATCTGGCTCCTCCTAGCATTTTTTTTTTTTTTTTCTTTCAGTATCCTTCCCTTTTCTGTTACCCTCTCTGTGCCAAACAGCGATGCTAGCTGGCGGGTTAGATGCTGCTAGAAGTGGTGTTCTTGCAGCCACCTACATAGTACTGGCAACAAAAAGTTTCTTGAAGTTTTACTGCTTGGTAGAGAGACTGAAACCAGAATCTGTACAAATAAACTTAGTTTTGAGGTAACGAGTGGTCACTGAACAGGAGGGGTGTTGGAAGGGGAGCTGTGCGGTGGTTTCCTGATGATGCCTTCTGGAGGTCAGGCCAAGCATTTGAGTTGTAGCATTGGCAACCTCTCGTCTGCTTACTTTAAAGTTCAGAATAGTTTCATCCTAATGTCAGATACTTACATGTGCATGCCTTTCTTTTCTCTATAAATAATTATGAATGGGATAAGGGTAAGACATGAAACACGAGCATTTAAATCCCGTGTTATTTCTTACCTCTGACCTCCGAGATCTGGTGCAGCTCAGTGGATTTCTTGAGGTGCTAAATCTGCTTTTCTTGGCTGATTTTTCTGTGGACTAACCCATTAACAAACAGTTGGCATGAAGGGAGAAAAGCAACAGCCTCCCTCTTGCGTGCCATTTCTCTGCTTATAGCAGGGCAGTCCATCCTGCCAGAGCAAGGGGTTTTGAAAGCTTTTATTTTTTTAAAGCATTTTAGTTGATTCTTGTTGATCTCTGTTTGAAGAAGCTTTGGGTTTGAGGAGTTAGTCTATGTTTTTAATTATTGTAATTTGTCTAAGAAAACCTTACATTGGAAGCTTTTCTCTTTTCTTTAAAAAAAATAATTCTAAATTGGTAATTAAAAAAACAAAGCTCAGTTGAATAATTTTTCTAGTTCAAAATCTCCAGAGAAGTTTCTTAACGAACATATAACTAATGCAAAATAATGTTTGCAAACCAGACAACTCATGTAAATAATGCATGGGAACCAGAGAACTTGTTTGATCAATTTAAAAGACTCTGAAAACAAAACTGACCAACAAAAGACTGGTCTGTCTTTTTGCCCAAGGAAACAGAGATAAAATAATCAGTACACATCTGGGAAGGTAGATTAGGCTCTACAAGGTATGGTCTCTAATCTCTTGAGTTGATGGCAACAAAATCAAACTTGATTTTAATCTGATCAGTTGCCTTTTATTATGCAATGGCCATCTGCATAATAACTTATGTATGCAGGAGCTAACATTTCCCAGGCATCTGTGCAAAGGATATGTAATTTAACCTTATTTAATAAAACGTTATCACTTCATGATTAATTGGATTGGCACATGACACTCATAACTAATAACTCTCAGTCTGTATTACACTGTGCTTATTAGACTGCTAATGGATAACTGGTTTAATGATATGTCAATTAAAAGGATGAGTCGGTTTCATTTATTGCAATTAAGTGGTATCCATAAACGGTGTTTGCAGGAAGTATCTAAATCGCATCGTGTATCAGTTGTGTGTGTGGCTCTGTTACCGACTCTGCATGCTCCGGGGGTGAATCAGGTCACGTATGTGAGTTTTGAATCCACGTGTTCAGGTTCTGGGTTGTACTGCAGTACGTGGCACCGTGCTTCATCGTGGGAGATCTGCCTGTGTAGCAGCACGTAAAGGTCAAGAAGCTTTAAAAATACGAACTTTCAAAACTTTTTTGATGAAGCCTTTGACATAACAAGTTTTTAATTGCTCTTTTTGATTGGAAAACTGAGTTTCTGACAAAGCTTCTCCTGTTTGCTCTCTGGAGTGAACATGGTGAGGAAACCCAAACCATCTTCCATTCCATCTTGGAGCTTTGCATGGAGCATCCTGCAGTCGAGAGGAGGAGCGGACGTGGTGGGGAAGGGAAGCTGGGCAGGAGGACGGTTCGTGTTGTGTATGGGACAGGCTTAGAGGATGAGATACCAAAGTTGCAAACAGTTTTTCAAACATTTGATCAGTGCCACTCGTGGCGAGTGAAAGGAATCTTCAGCGTCTGGTGTGGTGAGACCACCCTGCCCATGGGGGGATAAATAACGGGGATCCTGTGTGGCAGGGGCTGCCTTGTGTTTGCCCAGCTTCCTTCGCAGTGCTTGTGACAGCAGCATCTGGCCGGGCGGGCAGGTGTTGTGCAGCAGCTTTTATCCCAGATAAAGGTGTTCTTGGAACTCAAGCGCGTTGACAGCGACGGCCGCGGTCTGGCAGCACGTTGCTGCCTGCATTCAGGGCCTCGGTGCCTCTCTGCTGCGTAAAATTATAACGTGCATAAATAAGAGAATGGCGTGTCTGCTGAACCCGTGGCCCGGCTGCAGCTACTCAGGTTTCTGGCTTCTCCTTTGGAATAAGGATGAACAGGACATTCGGCAATCTCCTCTAGAGCTTTTTCTTCCCCCTTATCTGGCCACCAAAATCTGGCGTTCCGGATGTGGGTAAGATCAGACTCTTCTTCCCCTTGCTGGTGTCCGCTCTTCTTTTGATACTTGTTTAAAAAGTACATTGCTCGACTTTGCAGAACCTACCTAATTACATCTAAGCTATTTTTTTCCCGGGGAATAACTAGAATATTGAGCAGAATTACAAAAGAAATAAAACCTGGAAGGGTCTCTACCCTTTGGGAGAGAACTTGGCAGAAAAGCATTTTCTGGGATTATTGTTTCTTGTAAAGACACGATATTTGAAGCTGCTTTTACCAATTTTCTATCAGCAGTAGACCCCTGACTCATCTGCAGGAAGCTGTTGGACAGTTGTTGGTGTGAGTGGGAACAGTAATCGCGTGAGCGAGATGAGGTTCCTGGCAGAGGCTGTTTGAAATGCCGTGGAAATAATTTCTGCTGCCTTCTCCCTCGCGTACCCCAAAATTCTAGTATATGGAAAGGTTCTTCTGAGATGGTTTTCAGCACACTTGGCTTTGGTAGGTGGAGAAACCGTTCAAAATGAAAGAAGGTGGAACAAACTGCTGGGTTACCAGTTTTGCAGCATCAGGTATCTAGAAAAAAATGCCAAGAGCACACGAATGAGAATCCTGCTTACAGGATACAAAATAAGCTTTTCCTCAGCATAAGGAGAATGAATCCTTCCTCAAAAGCAGCATTCGGGTGCCTTTTTTTGCTCATCTGTTACAGCTGTTGCCAAAGTGGGGTGCACGATATTATTGGTGGGCAGGAAGAAAATACTAACACGTCAGTAATCCACATATATAATTCCTAAACAAATAAACATATATATATTGGAGGTGCACGCTCAAACGTATTTTTTTTTTCCCTGGTAGGGGTGCATGATCAAAAAACTTGGGAGACCAGTGGTCTATAACTACTCTAGTCATGGAAATAAAGCATCTCCTCAGTTTGGAGATGTGCAGGCAGGAAACATGCTGCTGGGTTTAGATGTGAGAATGCTTCGCCCTTAATTGAAAGGTGGTGTTTTTTACAAGTATCACAGTCAATGACTTGTCTTGAGCAGCTAATTAGTGCGATTATTCCACAGCTGCATTAGTTTCACCACAAAGGTTTTCTCTTGTTTTATCAAAAGGATCAGTGTCTCTGCGAATGTTTCAACCTGACAGGTCTTAAATAGCAGGATGGTCCCCTCCCTGCCCCCAAAATGTGTGCTCTGGAAAAGCAGAGTTAGGTCTCTTGGGGGAGTAAGTGTGTCTTCTCCTTTTTCATTTCTACTCTGGACTGTTTTCAACATTGGTCCTAAACAAAGCTGGAAAACTTCTGGCAGCACTGGCTCCGGTTGCCCAAGCACAAGTAGCTCTCGGTGCCCGCAGCCTCCAGACCTGGAGGGATGCTGGCTCCTGGACTCCGTTACAAGCTGTCCTGCTGGCATCCTGCGGGTACCACCCAGGCACCGGAGCCGGGCTTTACAAGGGCAGTCTCATCCTAGAGCAGGAGGGTTACTGCTGGCTCCCCCAGACATGGCCCTGCATCGTTACACCCTGATGAGCCCTTTTTCTGTGGGCTGACGGCAATCAGCTGCAGCAGGCAGAAACAGACCCCAAATACCCTGAATTATATGCCCCGTAGCTCTTTCTTATGGAGTCCTGTATTCTTACCCAATTCCAACATCCTTCCCTCCAAGGATGTGCAGCTTGGTATTTACATACCCTAATTGTTCTGCCTTATGCTACAGAAATGTCTTATAAATGGATTTTTAGTTCAGAAGATGTCCCTGCAGTCCATGGCCAAGTCCCATGGTTTGTCCCATGCCATCTGGTCGGAAGCTCTGCTTGCTTGGCTTAGAAATAGCTCCTAGGTGGTGAAGCAGTGCAGCGTGCCAGCTCGGGCCAGCCTGATACGCTTTGTAAAGTGTGACGGAAATAAAGCCATCATTGTTTATTCTGTCTGTTCTTGTATCTCCCTGCACTTGGAAGATGCTGGTAGGCCTGAAGAGGGAGTTGGGTTGTTTTGGGGGATTTTTTTTGGCATCTGGTTTCTAGTGATGAAGGGTGTTGCCACCAGCAAATCCAACCCCGAGGTAGTATTTTGCAGAAAATAACTGAACTTTGTTATGTTGTGCTTTCATGGGAGAGGTAGATTTACTTTATCTGTTTCTTTTTGAGCTAGGTCATTAGACCTGGAGCATTATTTATACCTATCGTTAGACTTGATACAGCCCTTTATTACCTTTTTAAAAAAAAGGAATATGAGTGCCTGCTGCTATCTATAAAAGCATTTGTTTCTCTTGTGGATGGTTGCCGTAAAAAAAATTGAAAGGGCAAATAGCTCTTTAGAGCTGGATTTTGGCGTTTGGAAATGGTTAGCTGCCGTCAACTTAAGGCAGCCTAACGTGGCTGCGAAGCACCCGAAGTAGGTCGGCCCCGAATTCCCCTCGCATGGTGCGCCGTACCCTCGCCCATCCCGCCCCGCGTTCCGGTGTAATTCTCTGAGCTCCGACCGCTGGAGCCGCGATCCCGCTTGTGGAAGCTGAGCTGTCTCTCTCTGGTCTTTCCACAGCAATTCCGAGCATCCTGGCGCTTCCAAGCCTCCCTTAAGCTCCTCCAGCATGACCTCACGAATCCTGCTACGACAGCAGCTCATGCGTGAGCAGATGCAGGAGCAGGAGCGTCGGGAGCAGCAGCAGAAGCAGCAAGCCGCCCAGTTCATGCAGCAGCGAGTACCCGTCAGCCAGACACCTGCCATCAACGTCAGCGTCCCCCCCAGCCTGCCCCCCGCCACCCAGGTACCCATGGAGGTCCTCAAGGTACGCCCGTCTCTCTGCCTTTCTGTTTAGGAGCTCTGTTCTTCTAAACCTATTTTATTTAATAGGGACACGGTTGTAGGGATTTTTGGCAATGCAATCTTGCAAATAATCTGAACTTTGGCTTGATTTGCAGCTTATTTTGGTGTCCTGGTAGCGAAGAATGGAAAACCTTTTTTTACAAAGTTTGTGCGACTTTTGTTTTCTTTAAACTTTGAGATCTCAGGAGGGAGGTTTTGTTACAAAACTATTGTTTCCGTCACTTGCCTTTTGGAAAACGCTTCTCCGTCTTTCTAGTGCTTATTTATTTTCATAAAGAAGCAATTGTTAATAGATATTCAAATCAATATTTTCTTTTTTTAAAAGAAAACAAATATTTTCGTAAAATGGAGTCAAAACTCATTACAAAAGAGCTCCTCAGAAAGCCTTAATCTGAAATACGGGTGAGTTTCCAGCCTCTTGCAACGAGCCTCTGTAATCCTTTTTTGCTTAAATGACTTGTTTGCTATTAGTAGCCTTGGATTCCTTGTCCTACTGGAAACTGTAGGAGCTTGTTAGTATCCCTCTGTCAAAGGGGATGTAGATTGCTAATTACTTGGGGAAAAACGTGAACAGCTACAAGAAAAGAGATAATTTCATGCACTGGGTAAGTCCAAGTAGAGTAAAGCAACGTTAAATGTGTGAGTAAAAGAATGAAAAATGTTTTGGAGAAATTTGCTGCAGTACTTAATGAAAATTTTCATTAGTTTTGAAGAGTTTACCTATTTGCTCTACGTTTATTGCTAAATGTTTTTATTACAGTCTGATGTTTAGTAACCGCTTTCAGTTGGTAAGCGTATTCTTACCAGATAAGTTAACTGAGCTTGGTTACAATCCGCTTGTAGTTTGCTCATTGCTGCTCTGTATCAATGATACGTATCCAAAAATTGTGTTTTAAAATAGACTTGCAGGCTCAGGACGTAGCGGCAGTCTGTGTGACAGGTTTATGGAGGAAATGTAGGGTGCTTTTCTTTATTGCATCTGCGTTATGGTATTGTGTTGACAGTGCCAAAACTAATACTTAATTGGGACACTGGAGTTGTACCCAAGTGTGGTCTGCGATCTAGGAGCAAAAAGGCGACAGTCGAATTTTGAATTTTATATGTATATATACACACACATTTCCATTAAAAATTAAGTGTGATACACTTTGAGCATGCGTGCATGTGCATATGGTAAGGAGTCCGAAATTAGCGGGAAGAGCTATTTTGTTTAACGTTTGTGCATTACACGCAACGTTTGTGTATAACAATCTGTTAAACTTGTTTCCAGGTTATGACACCATAGTTATAATTCAGATCCAGCGGATGTGTAGGTGCTACAAAATAGTTTTTTTGTTCATAACGCACTTAGTTAAATAAGCCTATGTTAGATTTTTACTTCCTTTTATCCTAATATGTTATGACATGAATTTTAGGGGTTTTTTTTTTTAAACCTCTCTGAAAACTTGTAGGAAAGTATTTATTTTCTGACGTTATTTTTTACCTTTAAGGCAGGCGTGTAATGTCTTGAAGACGCATTAGCAGTTGTCTATATGTTCATTTTACAATTGTCTTTTTATATGAGAGAGGAGGGGAGGCAGCCCTTTATTTCTGGGGCATGAACTAGAGAAGATGCTGCAGCTGAAAGGTGATGCTCGGTTATTACCAAAGCGGTTACTAGGAGCTGGCTTGTCATAGGATTTGCATGCGGATCTGTAACCTGCTGGAGCATTGCTGGGGTACTTCGTGCGAAGGACTTGAACCTGAATCCTCGTCCTGCAGGACTGCAAAAGAAGGATCTGTCCCCCGTTTCCTTCTGATGGAGGAGGGTCTCCTGGAAAGAGGGAGGACACCTCCCCTGCTCTCGTCTTTGGCCCAAATGGCAGCGTGCATCACCCCGAAGAGCAAAAAATTAAGAGAATGTACCCTTAACTGGCTTGTAAACTAAAAGTAATAACTGGCAACAACTACCTTTTGGTGACAGAATTGTGCATTGAAGGTGATGGTTGTGGAAACGTGAGCTACCTGCCTGACTTCTCATCACCTGCATTTACATAAGTAACAGTCAAAATTAGCAAAGCCATGTCCTCTCGGTCTCTGCCCATGAGAGAGAAGATGACTGCTTTGCATAGTTTTGCTGCTTGTGTTTTTGGTGGGCGAAATCAGCTAAAGATTCATCCTTTTATCCTTATTGCTAAAAGTGGACTAGTTCTGTACAAAAAAAATTTGCAGAAAATGCCAGGCTTGAAGTCATGATCTTGCTGAAAAGTTACCACTGACGCTTCAGTGAGAGTAGGGTTTGGCTGAAAGATCCGTATAATTTTGTTGGTGTGTTTTGTTGTTGTTTTCTTGGTTTTTGTTTTGTTTTGTTTTTAAATAGCTTATTTGGCTCAAAAGTTGAGATCAACAATAAATCAGGATCTTCCTGGTGCCAATACGCTGTCAGCCAGCTCTGCCTGCAGTAATGCTGTACGAGTGACATCATTTCCCTGCAGCTGCTTTTTACGCTTCAGTTGTTTTTTAGCTGTAGACAAATTTTCCATATGAGCTGTACAGAAGTTTTAATTAGATAAATAGGGAGCTAAGTTGGTAACTTTATTATCCAGATGGTCTGGATTTAGTGACCCTAAAGAATGAGATAGACAAAAAGGGGATTTTTACGTGTTCAGAAATGTTAATCTGCAAGGCAACTTTCTTTAAAAGAGATCTTTTTGACTATTACTTCACAAACAAATAAGACCAAATGTAGTAGCTGGTTTTGTTGTTGGTTTTGTTTGTTTGTTGTGGAACTTAGCATCAAAAAAACCCCACTCCAAGCCTGTTGATTTTGTCAATGTTTTGTGGTTTTAATTACATTGTGTGACTTGCCCTTTCTCCCATATCTCATAGTGTGAGAAGGAGAATAATATTTGTATGTCTGAGGATGGTAGTTTAAAATTACTAGTTTAAAAAGAAGCCAAAGGTGTTAATGAGCTTGGATTTTGTATTTGTTTTCAAGATGTTCATTTAGAAACAATACAGAACGAAAGACAAATACATACGAATCTATGTCACATTGCATAGGTATCTCCAAATTACATAATGTGGTATGCTCACGGCCATATGAATAGATAGGATTTCATTTTCTTGAGTAATGACTTCTTATTGCATCACTTCTCTGCCAAGTAATGTAGCTTGGCAAGGTAGGAAATGACCTGTTGGAATTCAAATTTTGTGTTGCTTTGTGCAGGCTAATTAAGAGATGGACTAGGAGTGGGTCTAATGTATTTGAAACAGTATCTCTTCGAATCTAATAGCAGAAGGAAGCTTTGTTATGGCTTTGAGTCGTCCTTCTGCAGAGCTGATGTTAGCGTCACAGACGTACAGACTGGTTTATCTTTATGCACCTTCTCATCCGTCTCCTGTTGGTAGTTGAGGACTGGTGCTCCAGAGACATGTCACAGGAGTTTGTTTCTGCTGCAGTTCAACTTCTTGCTCTGCCTTGGAAATAGGAGCATAGAACTTAAAATGTGGATTGTTGGAGTAGTTCCAAGCACTTTCGATGTTGGGTCAAGATCCGTTCCTCAGGTACAAAGTACATTTATATTTTTATTTGCAAAGAGCTTGTCTTAAGATGTGTTCGCTGAGTTGTTTTATGGAGTAGCTTCTTCCATACAGGTGTATCTTAGTTTTGTATACTTAATTGCTATTAAGAAGCTGTTCTTTTTCTTGTTGTTGATTGCAGTTGTTCTCTTGTCTAGTAGGAGTCCTTATCTGTTGGAGCAGAACATCACTGCAGATCTCAGCTTTAGTATTCCAGAGCAGATCTCTGGGAACTGGTTGCTGCATTTCTGTTGGCAGGGCTAGCCCAGGACTTGAGGAGGTTGTGCATCAGGTCCCTGCCTGTGGTCACTGAGAGCTGATGGATAGGTTAGTCCTTTTGCTCCTCAGTCATCCATCTACAAAACAATACTGCTATTAATCCCCTTCCTTGTGGAGTTAAATTTGCTAGAGAGAGTATGGTCTTGGGTTGTAGTGAAGCTGGTCTGTTAATTAGCTTTTCCGTAGCTGTTTTGGATTTCAGCTGTTGCTGTCTTCCTGCTTGATACCACGGAATTAGCTTTTCTCCTGTAGTCCTGGCAGCTGTCTGTTGACAGTTATTTCGGGAGCATCTCCTGGTGATGTGATATAGTTGCTGGGTTCTGCTTTTCATGTTTTCTGTGGCCCCCTCGCCTGCTCCCAGCCTTCCTTCCCACCAAGCAACTTGCAGGATTCCTGTAAAGCGAGGGATCCTCCCGCCTGCCGAGTTACTGGCAGCAGCAGGACGACTCCCTGCCTTTTGGACAGGCAGTGATACCCTCGCCTCCTCTGTCGGGTAGCCTTCAGTCTCTACATCAGTCCAGGCAGCTGATTTTAGGATTTTTTTTTTTTTTTTTTTTTACTGTTCGGCAGGCAGAAACACTGACTTGTATGACCAGAGTTGTACATAATGTCCCTCTGGCATCTTCACCAAACCTGCACTGTAGCAGTACGGTCTGGGGCTCACCACCCTTTACAGGCTTTTAAGAGACACAGAAGGCAAAGGGATTTCCTACATCTAAAAGATCCAGGGGAAAAAAACCAAAGAATGACTCTAAAGGCTGAAGTGACCAGCCATTGTGCCTTATTCCTGCAAGCAAGGCTTGCAAGATCCTCTGCTTATTTTTTGGGTTAGTCTTTGAGAAGTTCTGTTGATAGAAGTAGTCAGACCTGAGACGTTGACTGATGCTTGCCTTTGAAGATTGCTTTCTTCTTTTTTTAAAAAAAATATTTTTTATAAGCCCACTTGTCTCAAAGTAGTCTTATTTACAGAATTTGCAGTTGTCCAGAATGTGAAGTTATTGCAGAAATTCGGAGAAGTGGGCTGGGGGAGGAGTGGGAACTTGCCTGTTTGCTCATTGAGAGACATTACAAAAATGGAATTGTAGCTGTGCTGTGTGGTTTGCATTGCTTTTCCCTGATTTCTGGATAAAGTTTACTGATCAGAACAAGCATAATGCAATCTCCTAAGTACTTTGGATCTGCCTGCCCAAAACACAACGTGGCGCTGCAGAAACTGCGCCTGACGTGAGCAGGCTGATGTCCCGTGCTGGACGTAAGAGAAGCACTGGAGCATCCTCAAGAGTCAGGACAGGAAACTCAGGGCCGGCATCAGCCCACAGAATCGCAAATCAGTTCCTTTGAAAACATTAGCAGTTCTTGTAGGATTGAAAACATGACTGATGGGCAGCTGACACCCAGCCCTCTGCATGTCTCACTAAGCAGATGGAAGGTGGAAAACTGAGGGTGAACACTTCTTCCCTCTGTCCCCCCGTGTTATTTGTTGGTGTTCCTCAGTTGATGCACGGACTTGTGCTGTCCTGTTTTCAATGTGGTGCACCAGGCCATGGCACAAGGGTTGACGGAAGCCTGAACTGGATGTGTTGTGGTGAAATGGTGTGGTCCCTGTCCCAGTCTGTCCCTGCTGCTGCGATGCTCCTGTTGATGCGGTGGGTTTACATCCCCTTCCTCCCGAGCGTTGTCACGCCAAATGAACAGCACAGTAAGAAACCTGCTGGGCTTCTTATGTCTCTTCCTCCCTCTTTGTCTGCCACTGGGGATTTAAGAATGGAGCTTCTACTTGGCACAGGCACTGAGATGGGAGAGCACCACATTGGATGCTGCTGCAAAGTACAGCCTCAAGGGCTGGGGGCAGAACCCGCCGTGAGTGCTTGCTGCATGAACTGGCGTGTTCCTGCAGTGGTGCAGACGTCACTTGGACACCGCATAGATGCTTTGTGGGTAGTAAGACAAAAGCAGGTCTCCTGACCAGCAGATGATACAGCAGGCCCCTTTCAGGATGCTAACATCCCCTTTATCCTTGTTTCGACAGAGGGAGCAAACGGTTCCCTTGCTCTGGGGGATCTGGACAAGGTGGATCCTGCTTTGGTGATCTGCAGTTTGAGTCTCTCCTCTCTGGCCATAGCATCTGCGCTCCCACATAGCACCTGCCCTCGCTAACGGGGCAGTTCACCCCCAAATGTGACATGTATATAAAAACATATGTATGGAAATATAGTCCACAAAGCTACTTTTAATATTTGTTGTTAACAGATTATTAATAGTGTATTTGCATACAATAATGTTTATAATATGCTGGGTATTAAAAAAATATATCTGCGACTAAGAACCCCGCTTAGGCTTCCCTCTGCTGCACTGCCTAGGTTGGTGTCTTCATGGTAGATGTTAGCTGCCCTTCTGGTGCTAGAATTACAGCTCTTTACTGCTACGTCTTGTCACCGTGGCCTTTCTTCTTTCACCTGGGGTCCTAAACAAGCTGAAACCTCTTCTTTTCAAAGCCTAGAACCAGATACTGTTTACTGGATCTCCACTCTTGCTTCATTATTCCAAGAGCTTTTGCCTATTTCATGGCAGTATCATGGGCTGATCACTGATGCCAGAGCAGGTCCGTTTGTCTCTTCCTTAATGCCGTCCCATTGCTGCAGTTCATGCTCATCTTTCCCCTTACAGCAACGTTTTCCCAGTCGACAGGAGTGCGGTGCCGCTTGGAAGGGTGCAGGCGACCAGGCTGGCCTCTTGCCTTCACCCTCATGTCATTGTTCATTCAGATTTTAAATGCGCCACCACGATAAGCTCTTTTCATCAGATACCCTGTATTTCTTCATTTTTGAAATGCCAAGCATGCCTTCTGAGTGATGTTAATGACTATGGACGTATATCAAAAAAATACCTCCTCCTAGTCCTTTTCCAGTGTGCTTATTACAGAGAGTGACCTGTGGCAGTAATGCAGTCCTGCCTCGCAGGGAAGGCTGTCCAGTTAGTAATAGTATTCTTGGTGTAGTAATTACCATAAAACTTCATTCTAAAGGGGACTTAACTCACGGTTCTGAAGAACAGGAACAATGGGATGTCAAGATAAACGTGTGGTAGCATCTGCTACAGCAAATGTGTGTTTGTGGACACGCTTATCTGATTAAAAGTTAATCTCATCTAACCTGACAATGGTAATAGTAGTGTGTGCCGGTGTGTTATGTGAGCATGGCGTTTATTTGCAATTGAGAACTTAGACGAGTGATTTGCCAGACCAAGTCTTGGTGAGCTACAGATAGAACATTTAAACTAAGGTTACTTATGCTCAGTGACTCTGGTATACGTTACTTAGGCCTACAGCAAACTCTTCATAAAGAAAAACTTGCATTCACCTACAGAACCACTAACGCCTGCCTTCTCTCCTTAGCTTTCGCGTAAGTAAAAGTATCTCTTGGGCCTTAAATCTTTTGCCTGCTTAGTGGGTTGAAAGCTGTTTGAAAACAAGCACTAGTGCTAGATGTCTGTTGGTTAGTAACAGAGGTAAAATGTAAACTCTTGCTTAACACCGAGGTTATTAGACGTTAAAAATGCATGGAATTCAAGGGAGCAACATGCTTCGGTGTACAAGTATCTGACGGCTTGACTGCTAGCGCAAAGCACGGCTTTCACCCTTCGTCCCAGATGTCCTTTTCCTATGGATGCAAATCCGTGTGTTGCCTAGCTCTTGATGGAAACACTGTTGCTGATGAAGATGTCTGATCTTTCCATCTTGGTTCTTCAGCTGTGGTTACTGTGACACAAAATACAGCTCCCAGAGCGGAGGGACAAACTGTATTTGTGCCAGGGTATTTCCTGGGCAAATGATACCGTGAGCAGGGTGCACAGGTAGCTGAGAAACTGCTCCTTACCGTCGAGCTGTTGCCCTGCAAGTTCACAGTAGTTACCTGGTAGTTTGAAATAACATTTTTGACATGGAGGAAATAAGGATATATTCGTGCAAAACGATACAGACATCTGGAGGTCCGAGCTCTGATTGCCTTTTAGAAAGTTCTTGGTGGTATATACCCTAGTTGGTGGTCCTGAGGATTTGCTGTCTTCCCACTGGCATGACAACATCCACAAAGTTAAGGAGAGCTTGCCAAGTTTGTTCTGGTACAGCTTCAAAGCATTTTTTTTTTTTCCCCTTCTCATGGTCTAGCCGCATTATCTGATGGCTGAGTTACCAGACCTTGGGAAAATGGTGGTTCACCACGTGTCAGTGGCCGTTTTGGAGCTGCAGAAGATGAGTTAATCTTCCCAAAGATTTGTAGGTGCCTATAGTTGTGGGTATTAAAAGCATTGATGAGGCTCTGCATCCCACTAGCTAACAGGTTTTAACAGCTTGTAGTAAGTCCTTTTTGGTCAACGTTAATTTAAAAAACACCTTACTGCACTTTCCTGGTTGAGCCAAGGATGTATGAAGAGGGTTGGTGCTGATTGTTGCAGTTGTGCTTGTTGCTTCCTCAGCCTAATTCGGCCAAAAATAGTGCCCGGAGCCAGTTGCGGTGCTGGAGAGTGGGGAGTTGGGTGCAGGTCTAGGAGGGCCTCTGCTGACACCTTTGATAGACGTTAAATTTTAAAAATGAAAATTTAGATCTGCTTAAAGTAATCTTTCGGTATGGAGCGTACTCACAAATATTCAGTTCTTCAGCTAGTTTGGCAGCATTATTCTCCGAGACGCTGAACCTGCGTAGTGAATGAATTCAAAGTGACAAGCTGGAGACATTCCTGCCATTCAAGAGAGGCTTAAGGAATTTCTTATTGGCTAAATTACAAATATGTAGCATTTTGCCCAGCACTGCAAGGCAATTTCAACCTGCCTGACCGTGACAAGATTAGCACTTTTCTTCCCCCTCCCCAGCAGTAATTTTTTTTTTTTGTTTAAATTAGATTAAGAAGTACCAGGCAGAGATGCAAAAGCTTGAAAGAGTAAAAACCAGCCTTACCTTGAATGATTCTGTCTGTCACTGGATTGGTTCCTTAATTAGCCCCATGTCCTTTAACCTCTTGAGAAATAAGTAAGGGATAAATTTGGGGATAAAGACAAAAGACGCCCGAAGATTTACCACACACCGCTAGGTAATTCATCAAGGAATGTTGGTAATTAGCCCTGCCTCTTTCCTTTCTGGCTCATTTAATAAAACTGGTTGATTTAAAATAATGCCTGCTGGTTCATTATCAACTGCTTTAAGAGCCAAGTTATGAACTTGAAACAAAACCCAGTATTGTGTTGTCTTGTAAAGGACCTGGCAAGTGTGTTTTTGGGTTTTGTTTTTTAAAGAAAGAAATGATTCAGTCCTGTCATCAGTCTCCCCAACTTGATAATTAAATATTACTTTGTGTTTGGATTACCATTTGGCTTTTTCAGTGTATTTATTTCTAGTGTCTACTACTGAGAGGCAGAGAGGAGCAAAAAAAAAAATCCAAGATCTTGAAGAGGTACGTGTCAGATTGTGTTAAGAAAGCATGGCCTGATGGAATTCAACTGAATACGGACTTTACAATAGTAGTAGTCGTCCAGTTCAGGAAATGGGTAACTGCTTTAACCCTTTATCTCTTGGAAATGAGTGCCAGCTTCATGTCTTGTTCTTTGAGCAAAATGATCCATTTTAGTAACGCATCTCTTCCGTGCTTGTAGTGCAAATTGTCCCTGAATTGAGGACAGAACTCATCTGGTTTGTATTTGCTTAGGAAAATATTCATGCAGCGTTCTTTATTTTTCTTTATAGATAGGAATAGCATTATTCAGAAATTAGATGAGAGGATCAGGCTAGAACTGGATTAATACACTGTTGCCTTTGCACATTTCTGGGAGAGTGTCTCTGGATGGCAGCATCCAGTTTGTTAAATCAACAGTTGTTGGCCAGCAGATCTGGTTAGGTCTGTCTGATTTAAGGAATTAAGTTACTGTTACTATAAATCTTCGTTTAATAATTAATGTCAGACTTGGATTGCAACACTTCTGAAACTGTTGTGGGCTAGAGGAAAAGCAGGCTGTGTTAGCCTTCTGCTTATGGCAGGCTTGCCAGAGCTTGAATCCTTTGGAAGAGTTTTTCTGAACCTCTTCTAACTCACCAGTGTGGTCTGGGGCAGAATTGGATATAGTGTTTCAGCACAAATAGAAAAAACATGCTCCTCACTCGTCTTCTATACATCCCCTTTGCATCGCCCAGGATGGTGCTTGTTCTGGCGGAGCCCGCTGTGACCCAGCAAAACCACGTGTCTGCTTTTATATGCTTGGCAGATTGGTAAATTAAAAAAAAATAAAAAAGAAAGTGATGGTCTTTGTGGAAATATTATTCTGCCAATCTTTAGTTCTCAGAAATTCTTTTGTTACCATCTATGGAAATATCTTGCTGCCTCCAAACACTTGCAGAGGGCGCTGGGGTTTGGGGTGAGAGCTCAGCCCTGCAGGCTGTCGCTAGAAACACTCCTGCTGGAGACCACTTACCCACTTGTTTATTATCTTGAGACTTGCTGATAAACTGTTACAGTTTAAATTGACTTAAAACTAGATAAGGTTTTTCCTAGCCTGTAATGATGTGGAGCAGAAAATGGAGTATCTTTTTAAAAAAAAAAAAAAAAAAAAAAAAGAGAGAGAGAGAAAAACCCCAGCCCCAACAAACACAACTCTATTTAGTACCAGTGTTTTTGCAAAGTTAGAATGTCCACACCAAATTAATAGTTTGGGATTCCCACATCATATTCTTGTCTTTTTAACATACTGGAATAATAATTTCTTATGGACCTCTGTGACTTCGTGACCTCAACTTGCTGAGTATCAGTATTGGAGTTCCAGCTGGTTCTTTGAAAATTCTTGAGTAACTTACACAATTCAAGGAGTTGTGTGTTTTTGTTTTTTTTTTTTTTTTTCCTTTTGAACTTGATCACGAGCAGCATGCATTTCAACATTGATATTGCAGTAATTCAACTAGTACACAAAATGCTCGGCAGCACGGCGAACACGTTCAGGTATCGTTCATTGCACTGCACTTTCGGAATCTCTCAGCAGATGGCATTACGGTTTCCAGGACTGTGCATGTGTGTTGGGAAAGCTCTCAGCTGCTGGGGAAGTTGAATTTCTAGACTATTCCTTTCTCTTTTGAAGGCTAATACTAGATGTTAAAAACCGTTTTGACACATTATTCTCATCGTGTTGTTTGCTGTGTTACTGTGTTTTTATTTTCAGCAACTAATGTCCCAGAGGTACCTTTAAGCCATTAACCAGTTAAATGCTGTGTGTAATAGTTACTACATGCAAAAACCAATTACTGCTAGAAAGTCAGTGAAAGGCAAGCTGCCTCTTTGAAATACACCTGCTACTGGCGTCCAGTAGAAGTAATAAACGTGTTCAGCGAGTAAGACTAGAGCGCTAAAAATGCTTCAGTGATAAAACTGGAGTGTGTTTTCCATTGAGCATTCCTGCCCCTCAGAGCTGTGTAAGACACAGCTGTATTGTGTAAAATTATACCCCATTCCTGCTTTGTGCTACAAATCCTGATTTTTGTAGACAACGTGAACTAGTGAAAGAAAAATCATTTGGAGAATGCGATGGCTTTCTGGGAGAAAAAAGTAGTAAATGTTACTATATTTCTGAATTAATGTGGCTTACACAACCCAGAAGCCATTAGCTGTTTTCAGGCAACCCACCTACTTGTGGCCCTGGCTTCTGACAACAGCATTTTTGTTACCGCCTTGGCTGGAATCCATGTCATATCTCCAAATGAACGCATTGCCATCAGCAGGAACGTGTTTAAAAACCCCAGTGTTTCAAAGAGCTGTTCTTCCGTCTTGGAGCAACGTACTCCTTGTATCTATGGGTCTGTCTATCCTCTCCTTTTAATGCGGAGGGAGAGCGGCAGATCCGCTGCCGAAAGGCGTCCCAGGCCACGAGGGATGCTGGACGTACAGCAGTGCTGGGAGCCGTCGCTCAGCTTGGAGGCTTGGCCGCAGTCAGAGATGCACCTAAGCATCTTTAAAAGGTTTGAGCCTAAGGGTTCATTGCTGCAAGCTCCAGGAAATCCAAAGAGTGAGTTTCAGAGTATTTTTCCCTCCCTAACACTGACGTTTCTTTTTCTTTCCCAGTTCCAATGAAAAGCCTTGCCAGTGAAGTGTTATATTAAAATATGCTGGTAGCGGTATTGAACCAGAAGTTATTCTGACTTGCGGTACTTGAGAGGAAGTTTGTATGTCGAGGGAGGTGAATCAAAGCTTGTATTTCAGGCTTCCTTCCTAACAATCAGCAGGAAATTCCTGGTTGAAACCATCAAAATTCAGTTTTGGTTGGCTACAATTAAAACTTTCTGTTCTTTTCAGAGGAAAATATAAACCAGCAACTAATGAAAATTATCTTTTTTTTTTAAAAAAAAATATTCCCTTCCTTGAAAGGAACGCATTTCAAGATTGAAGTGCAGAAAACAGCCTATCTGCCTATCCCAGGTCTTTATAAAGGTCCTGGCAAGGATCTATAGGCAGCACACTAAACCTTCTCTTTAAGAAGATTTCCACTAGCTACCTAGGGCTATGACTTCTCTCTGCTTGTGTTTTTTCAATGCTTTAAGGTTAATTCTTGTCTCGTTAAACAGAAAATTCTGAGAAGTGAGACTTCTGTTTAAAAAAAGTACAGTAATCATCTACGTTATCATAACTTACCAATTGAAAAGTCATCCTTTGAGCTGTCTAATACTATTTTACTATAATATTAATTTGACTATTTTACAATTCTGCTTCCTGACTCTCACCAAAACTATATTCTTCTGAAATACCATGTTAGCCTGGGTCTCAAAGAAACAATTTGTTCAGAGAAGGAGTAAAATGCCCTTGAATGAGTCAGCACTTGTGCGTAGCGATCGTAAGCTTTCTATCCTCTTTGCTTTCTAAAAGGAAATTAATTTTGGACCACAGGCACCATTCATTGTGCGGCAGTTAATGGGCTCCATTCACATGAAAATTTATATATTCCTTAAGGGTTCAGCCCTGTATGGTTTGCTGTGGAAAAGAAAAAATAGTATTTCATCGTGCTAGTGTGGCTTTTCAAAAGAGTTTATCCTTTTCTAATGTACTTTGGCTTTTTGAGGGAAGGAAAGTGCTGCCTATTCAGTAAGCGGCCGCTCTGTGCAAAGTGCTGCTTCCTCCCTGGGTCACCGTTCAGAACTGCCTTCTGCCTTTCCCACCGGTGTTTAATGTAAGTAACGAGGAAAAAGCTTCCAGCAGTGGCATCTGCCTGTTCCCTTTTATCTGAACTTACACCTTCCCCAAGAAAATGTATGAATGCCATTAATCTGGTTTGGTTAAAGGCGGTAGGTAGGCTGCAATGTCCAAGTCAGTTCTTGATGGCTCTGCGTCATCTGAGCACAGAGCATCCAGACGCTCCGCTTTCGATGCGGAGTGAGGAATGTGCTGACTGCTACCGGACCCAGGGAATAACGACAGATAACTATTAGAGGAACACAGTTAATCCAACCTTGCATTTTCTTCTCTAGTAACTACAGTTCCAGAAAATGGACCTAAATAGCTGTTACTACCAGCTGCATATAAGCAATAGGCCACCAGATGGGGTAAGGCAGAAGCAGCTTTGGCTGTTAATCAGTTAATGCTTTATTTGTGCCTGTTTTTATTTTTTTGGGTACGGTTCCATGATACATTGACTGTGGCAGCAAAGGTGGCTGATGATATCCTTTGCAGCCCTGGTAGTTGCCGCCCCTGTGGTTGCACCAATACGTGCATTTGTGGGGCCACACCAAAAATTACATGGGACTACTGAGGCAGTTTGAGGTTTTTAAGAAAGGCCTGGTTTTGGAAAGGTGACTTTTTTAATCAGCATAGTGGTTTTGATTGCCAGGGTCAGTGTAGCCCTCCGAACAGGTATACCTGCATAACCAAGGGGTAAGAGCGGTGAGCTAATGTGGTGGGGCAAGCACAAGCAGCTGGACGTTGTCTCCGACACCTTCTCAGGCCAGCTCCGCCTTTAGTGCGGAGTAGCAAAGCACTTCTGAAGTAAATTCCCAGTTACCCCACTTATTAAATGTTAGCTTATTTTTGCCCAGTGCTGTTGATGAGTACTAATTAGATTCATGTCAGAGGAAATTAAATGAGAAGTCCTCGTGTTCTCCAGCCACTCCTGGAAGCTCAGTCTGTGAGGGCAGACTAGAGCCAGTCTGACATCAATGGCTTGAAATGCATGTCGTGTTCTGAGCCATTCCCACGTCTTGCACCGCACGTCTTGAGGGTGCACAACCAGCTGTGGTGTCCTCGGGACCAGCTGCAACTGTATCTGCCGTTGTCAAAACTCAGCTGTTTGCTGTGGTGGATGTACTGACATCTCCTCTGGCTCCTAGCAGATGTTAAACACCAAACTTTTACTTTTCCTCTGCTCAAACTTTATTTAAAATAAATTCCATTCAATGTGAGCTTATTTGTATTTTTGAAGCATTAAGATCTCTAAAAATATTATGGTAGTGATATGCTGGAATGGGTTTATACTTGAGGTTTAAAAAAGGGCGAGGAAGGTGGGGAAGATTGAGTTAGGATCTAGTTAATCTACATCTAATCTCTAATTACATCCATCTAACTCTAGCATCTGGTTGCCTTGAATTGTGTCATGTCCCCATACTATTTCTTGGTTATCTAAAACTTTGTGTATGTCACCAATCAGTGATGAGAGGTATGTTGCAAAATACATGTCCTGTTGTTTGTAGCTTTTCAGTGTTAAAAGGGGATGCAGGATTTTTTACATAAATAAATATGACTTTAGTGGAAGATATTATGCCTATTTCCCCTTGCGAACATAGTTCTGTTCTTGTAATAGCATTTGAGGGGTTACGTTAGTGTGGGTCAAGTGCGGTTTAAAATAAGATTCTTCTGGGACCAAGCCTGGAGGGCCCTGAATTTCTTTCTCAAAAGACGTTTTGATCTTCTGACAAAACTATTAGTTATGAATTTCTTGGCGATTCTTATTTGCAACTAACCTTTGGAGAACTGGAATGTTAACGCACCCTCTTTTTTGTGTTTTGTGAATGTGCCTCTCCTGGTGAGTTGCTGGTTTGTGCTTTTTTGAAGTTCAGATGAAACCATTGAAAAGAGTTTTCTGTAAGCTGTTTGGGGAGGTGGAATTTGTCTGGTGTCATGTAATAAAATGTGATTCCAGGCCTGTAGAAAGAGCCCTAACCCCAGCCTTGGTAGGAATTCACGCAGTAGAGAATCAAGAACTTGTAGTCCCTTGCAGGCTGGAGGTCTCATACATGCTCACACCCTGAAAATGCTGCTGTGCCAGGGTATGGGTATGTGCTGGAAGAGCATCACAGCAGAAGTTTAAACCATTTTTTTATATAACCTATTTTTCATAGTCTTTTAAGTTTTCGTGATAAGGAACACACTTGTGCAATATCAGTTGAAGTAATGATCCCAACTGCAGTTTTTTGTTACAACAGGGCTACTGACAGCTAACTCGGCTTTTGTCAAAGTTTATACCGGTTCAGGTGATGGTCCTGCAAGCCCCACATCCTCTGGCCTGATCAAGGGTCACTTATGTGGATGGGAGCTTCTCATTTCACAGTGTAACTAACTATTTGCCTACCATATGTGAAATAACATGACGAGAAGGGTTTTCAACAGCTCATCTCTGGAAGATATGGAGGGGCAGGTGTGGGGAAGGTTACAAAAATGGTCGAGTGGCTGATGTTGTTTTTGTGAGTATAAAATAGACCGTGATGCTATGTCTCTATGTATGTAAGGCCCGAGATCTTAAAAGGGCTAAAACGTTGGCATCCTTGTTTAATAAATGAGCTGATGCTAGTCTTGTTTTTTCTGGGAGCCAGACGATAGCTACTGTCTGACTGTTGTGGGAGGAAGATCATGGGGTGTAGAGGTGAGGTCATGCAACCTAATGGCTATTTGCCTTAAATATGTCTTTGTGTTACAGAAGTATTATGGCAACATTCCTTTAGCTAAGAAATAACTAAAACACTAAGTTTCATTGTGGTTTCTGGGGCTAAAATTAGAGTGGAGCAAACGTACTTAATTTCTTACTGTTACCTTTAATCTCTTGTGGCTACTGTGATGTCTGCTGTAGCACCCACTTTCTAAGTGAGATGTCAGGAAATAAAAGATGTAATGCCGCTTAATGGAAGTGTCGGACATTAGCACTCTACGCCCTAGGAAGAGCCGCCACCGTTCAAAAGTAACCCTGACAGCGCTGAGTTTCAGCTTTGATGCTTTATGGCATCAGTTTGGTCCCCTGGGTTATTTCTCCTGCCGAGCTGTGGCTTGCCACCCTGTACTAGGAGTGTACCCACTTTTGTGGCTTGCCAAAGTCCCCCCAAAAAATCCCAATTCTGGTATTTAGCAGAATGCTTCAGATTGTAGCCAGTTGAGTTTGCATGAAGGTGACTTGGATTATCTTACATTAGAGAACATGATGATCAAGCACTCTGAGGTACTGAAACTGTTTTATTACAACTCAGTAGGTTTTAATACAGTCATAAATAACATCACAGCTCGTTGAGCAGAAGGATAAAAATCAAGCAGTTTGGTGGTGAGCCAGCTTGCATTTCCTTCACTTAAATAAAGTCAGCGATTTATTATTATTTTAGGCTGTGTCTAATGATCATATCAGTAGTGTGAATAAAATGGATGTATCTAGACTGCTTTATTCTTCTGCTTATTCAAGCCTTCCATGTTGGAGCTGACATGAGACATCATCGGCTGTAGGCAAAGTGGTATAGAGCCCAGCTGAGTCTTTCTACGTCTTTATTAAGTGTGACATGCAGAAGGAAGCTCAGGGCGTGTTAACAGCATAAAACTGTTTTGAATTAATAAAAATCTCCATTCTCTTGCTAACTTCTTCTCATGGCGCTGTGTAGTTGTTGTAAGGTGGATAGCCTCAAAACAGGCGTGTTCCAGAACAAGTGTCCTTTGTGCTGTAGCCAGTGTGTTCCCAAGTGGTTTGTTAAAAGAAATGGTCCTTTCGAAATTATTTTCACTCCTATGTTTGGACACTTCTTTAAAAGTTTCGGTAGGAAGGCTTTTCAGTAGATGCACAGGCCAAGCTGTTCCAGCACACGCTGCGTGGCGCTGGTTGGCTTTGGTGTATTTGTTTCATGTTTTCACATTTGGGTCGTGATTAGTGGCACATTCTTGATATGTGCTTCCTAAGTGACCTTGAGAGCACGCTGCCAGCCTCGCGGTCCCCGTGTAATTGTGTGAACAATGAGTGTAGCAGTCTTTCACCCAGATAATTTTTAGACAAGTATGCAACAAGATGCAGAGGTTGGACTAGATGACCTTTAAAGGTTCCTTCCAACCCAAACTCTTCTATGATGTCCTTCTGATGTACAGTGTGCCTCCAAAGCGGGGAGGTTTTTTCCCTTGAATATAATATTCCGAGAGTTGCGTTTTGAGTTTACAAATAGCTTTTATTTAAAAAAGAGAAGGATACAACTGTTTCTGTTTGTAGCTTTTGAGTATTTGATATATTTTTATCTAGTGCCATCTTCACATCTCTCTCCCTATCTTGTGTTTCAGTGCTGAATGTTGAAATTTTCTAAGTAAATACTCTGGTAGCCTACAGGCAATATTCTGAACACCAGTTCTTTCTCACAAGCTAGCACTGTGGATTTGAAAGACGTTTAAATCAAACTCACTTCTTGCTTAGCCCCAAAGTGCCGAAGATTCCATTCCTCAACATTGGAAGTTTTCTTGGCTCAAAACTGTCTCATGTGCCGTTAAATTGAGCAACCTTTCACAAACCTCATAGTGACAAATGAGACCAATGTTGAGGGTATAGGGTTTTTGAAATTTATGAAAGTAACGGGTTGGTTTTTTCCCCTTTCTTATACTTTTTCTTTACAGTTTGTCAAAATAGCCTATTTTAGCTTAAATTTCACCTGTGAAAAGTCAGTGTTGCATCGTGCACATTAAGACAAGTCCATGCAGGGGCAAAGTAGATTTACCACATTAAAATCTGCTCATTTTGACATGGAGACTTGAAGCGTCTTGAATTTTATTTATTGATGTCTGGACGAGCAACCAACCTCTTCCATTCGGTGTGTGGGTAACTCCACGTCTCTAGAAAGTTGGTAATAAGGATTTTTATTTTAAAGGCAGTGTGTGCCGTCTCCCCTTCTGTTTTAAGCTTATCTCTGGTTACTTTTTACTGAACATCTTGTACAAAATTGATTGCTATTTTCTCCTTTGTTCATTTTCTGTGAAAGATGCTGTTATTTTTTTACCCAGTCCCATTTGCATTCTTCGCATTTGGCAAATGAGCAACCTGAGCAGTACCAGGTGTGCAGAAGGATGCCTCTTCTCACCTCTGGAAACTGCCATGCAGGACTTGAGGAGAAACTCATGTTCCTCCTTTTGCATAGCAAGGTGCATGCCATCTCAGGCGTGGGCTCTGGAAATATACCCAGAATCTCTAAATCCTTTGCACATGTGAAGGTTGATGTGGTTTAAGAAGTAATCCGACGTGTCAAGGCCCTGCTGGGGAGAAGGGTCGGTATTCCGCACCTCTGCCCTGCCATGGGAAATGCAGTACAGCGAAGTCGTTAAGACACCAGTTTTCCCAGCAGGCTTGCAGTGAACCAGGGACCTGGAAGTGAACTACTCTGTCGTGCAGGTCTAGCAGGGGTTACTGAGGGCTGGAACGGTGGCTGGATTAGTAACCCCTGTGAAATGTAACTGATAGTCTTGCTCAGGCTCTAAATATGTGACTGCAAGTCAAAGCTGGCACTGGCTAACGCCATGCTTGACAACCTTAGGAGGAAGATAAGGTTGGACAAATACTTTTACTTCTCTGAAGTGACTCTTTCAAGTCGATAGTGAACTTTGTTGGAGTGGTCTGGTAAATCTTGTGTTGATGTTGCTTGGGCCGTTGGAAGGGCGGATGATTGTGCTTGGGCTACGAAAGGCTTTGCAAAGGGAAGCTGAGCGCAGGGATGGCTTCACCCCGTCTGCACTGGCTTTGGGCTCTCAGGCAGCTGAAATATCTGTAGTCCTATGACTCTGCTCCCTCTTGAGTTCACGTCTCTACGCCAGGTCCTGTAAGAGAGCTTTTTGGAAGCAACTTTCTGTCTATCTTTGACAGTTCCTGTAAGGAGGAGTCATTTGTGTCCTACCGTGAGCAATCTCAAACCTTCTAGGGCCGATGAAAGTGCTGCCCAGCTTCCGTATGAGAGAGGATGGCAAAAGTGTATGTAAAGATGAGGTGTTTGAATTAAGCTTTTTACCATGGCAGTACCGTAATTCAAACTTGCCTGTCAGATGCAGATGTGTGGCTGATACTGTTGCTTGTTAGTCATAAAATATTTACGCTCTGAAGCACCTGGGGTAGGTGAAATCATAGCAAAAAATTTCTGTCTGATATTTTATGGAGTCAATTACTTGTCTGACCTAAAACATTGCAATGCTTTTTGGTATCCTCTCAGTAACTGTATAAAATAAAAATTTATGGTGTGTGTGTTAGGAAGTAAACAGCTGAAATGCTGATTTCCTAACAAAAAAATGCAGGAGTTCAAAGGACTGAACCCTGTCTGAAAGCCACACTTGTGGAATGGCAGCTAGCATGCCACTAACCTGCAAATTACATCAATTCCTGTCGCCTTAAGCAAATTTGGCTAACTTCTCTTTAATTTCCTTAGATGCTGTTGTCATGTGCTTCTATAGCTAAAACAGAGTTTTTTAAATACTAATCCACAAAAACTTTGTTCTTCATGTCTTTCCCTTGGATAAAAAGTCACGTTACACAGAGGAATTTTTGGTGATGGGCAAAACAACCCCTAGTTGTGTAAATGATGTTCATTCTGTACAATGTGCCTTTTCTTTTTATAACTATTTGTGCCTGAAGATGACTGTTGGATCCGCTTAGACTGCAATCGTGATGCCAGATCTTGAATAACTTTCTTGTACCTGCCTTGGGTTTCAAGTTCAGAGGGGTTTTGGATGAATTAAGTAACCAGGGAGTTTTATTGCACTAACTGATGTCGTTTCCTTGCATTAGCTATGTCCTAAGGTAAAATGCTGGAATCAACTCATCCTGCCTGTCGTTCCCCAGTCAATACAAGTAACTCTTTACTCTTTTCCTGCTCTTGGACTTCCTCTTCAGTGTTCTTCTGACCACTCTTCCTGGGTTGTGGACTAAAAGAAAGGGGAGCACATATCTTGTAGAAAAGATGGAGGGAAGGGGAGAACAGCACCTGGAGAAGTTACTGAATAGGTTTCTCTAATACTAAATTCACAGTGGCCCTATGGGGAATGGTATGTCACAACCCAGTCAACTTAATTTTGATTACATTTCAAATGAGGTAGCTGTTCCATCTTGGAGGACTGGAAAGGTTTCAGAAAGCAAGAGGACTGAATTTCTCGTGCGAAGCTACTTCAGGCCACTGACGTCCTTAGGGGGGAAAAATGTGATGCCATTGCTTAATGTTTGAATGCAGCATGTGGGAAAATGTCCTTGAGAATGAGTTAAACCATTGTCTGGCTGGTTATTTGGATTGCTCCGAATTGGGTGGTAGAAGGGCTTTTTCCTGGCATTGCAGTGAAACCCAGGATCAATATTTTAATTAAATAATTGAAGTTTTTAATGGTTTTTAGGATTTTTAGATTCACTTGATCAGGTTGTGGTGAATATGACTTGTAGAATCTTCAACCTGGATTAGAAAACGTCAGGAGAATAAATTGTTTAAGGCAAGAGGCACTAATGGATTATCTTTCTTGTATGCTATTCTCCTCAGATTTCTTTTTTTCCCCCCTCTAGCCTGAAAGGACAGACATCTATTTATACAGCTTTCTGGTTTTGTTCAAAGTCCTAGAAAACAGTTTGCTGCTGCTACTGTTAGTTTTTTATCCTTGAAAGTGATAGGTTGAAGCAGCTTTAAAAAGCAGGTTTGAAGCCCTGGACTAGCATGTTGAACAGGCTTTCTGGTGGACCCAACTGAAGCCTGTAGCCCTTGCGAAACACTTCAGTGCATGTGGTTTTGTATCGTTTTTCTTTGGGTACCATTAATTGTTAAATAAGACAGAATTTTAACCTTTCTTAAAAATCCCATGACATTTAGCTGTCTAAGCAACAAAAAGTTCTATTGAACCAAGAAAACTGACCAAAAAGTATTTTTTTTGTAATTATAAAACTGTAAGTCCTAAGGCAATTTAGTTGAAACAAATGGTCTTTTTAATGGAAAAAAAAAAATTAAAAAATAGAAAAAGAAAGTCTTCCTCCCCCTTGGTAGATGTCCACTATAAATCTCTGGTATGTCCCTGTGCCCAAGCCTGTCTCTGCTTAAATGAAGCATTAAGTGGTTTGTCTTTACTTCACAGGAAAGTTCAGCAATGCTTTTGGTGAGAAGAATCTCCTTCTGTGTGATTTGGGGAATGGGAATATGTTCCTTCCCGGCTTGCGGGGACCGGAGGAGCAGGGCAGCCCAGAGCTGCTGGCATCGTGATGGGCTTTTGTCACTTGTCTTGCACCAGCAGAGGATTTGGGGCATCTTCAGCTTTGCGTGTGCAGCCATGAGGTCTCCGCTGCTTAACTCCATGTCCTGGAGCAATTTGCTTTTTGCTAGGAAATGGGTGTTGTGTCCTGTAAGCTCAAATGGGAGGAGGAAAGCAGGGGAGGGTGCTTTGGCTGCACAAATGGCTACCGTCTGAGCAGCTAGGCCTGAGCATGGCAGAGGCTGAGCACAGCGTGGATCAGGGGCTCTGGAGTGGTGGTGGCCTTTGCCAGAGGGGTGAGAGTGATGGGTGTGTGATATCTGCCATGAAAAGGGGGACATAAGTGGAGAAGACCAAGAGGCAGTGAAGGAGGTCCTGGGACCAGGAGACCTGTGAGGCTTCCTGAGGCAGGATGTGACCACTGTCCTCAGGGTGGACAAGTCCTGCTCTGACATCTGGGTGTCAAGTGCAGCTAGTTCAGAACTGACTTTGTTCTCTGCAAATTCATTTAATGTTTTGCTCCTGATGGTTTTTCTACTTGGCCTGGTTGCCTTTTCTTCACTTAATGTGAATGCTGTGGGAACATGAGTAAACCAGTAGTAGTAGTAGTATGGATATCTGCAAAAGTTTTGGCAATGAAATTGCATGTTAAATTGCTCAATAGTTACAGGAAACATCAACGTCAGTAAAACAACTATTGAGTGCTTCAGAGTTTTATAACTTCAATATTATTATTATTTTTTTATAATGCAGCACCTAAGGCTGTTCATACAAAAATATTCTGTGATCACACTGAAATAGATAAATTTTTCATATTTCTCTCTGGATGGTAAGAGAAATTTGAAAGCAGTGGTTACTTGTAGATATGACAAATAACACAGTGTGGGGTTTTTTTGTTGTTTTTTTTTTTTAAGTAGTAACTGAGATGGCAAAACCCATAAGCAGTGTTCCACCTTGAAGAAATACTCTTACCACAGGATATGCTGGGTTTGTGCTTGCTTCCTGCAGTTACCCATTTCAAACAAATGAAACCTGTGCATGGACAAATTCAAAAGTTTATAAATAACACAAGCCAACTAATGTAGCCTAGTTACCTTCATCCAGAAGTACTGATCCCAAAGCAATTAATCAACGTCTGACTACAGTTAGACTTGATGATCATAAAGGTCTTTTCCAACCTAAATGATTCTATGATTTTATGAACTTGAAGTTTTCCTAGAGGATGATTGGTAGTAAAGCCACAGCTGATTACTGATTTTATTCTGGTATAAGTTCATAGAATCACAGAATGGTTTGGGTTGGAAAGGACCTTAAAGCCTGTCTAGTTCCAACCACCTTGCCATGGGCAGGGACACCCTCCACTAGACCCAGTTGCTCAAAGCCCCATCCGACCTGGCCTTCAACACTTCCAGGGATGGGGCCTCCACAACCTCTCTGGGCAACCTGTTCCAGTGCCTCACCACCCTCACAGGGAAGAATTTCTTCCTTATATCTAATAATGTAAATCTCCTCTCCTTCAGCTTAAGGCAACGTGGTCTAGTGGAGGGTGTCCCTGCACGCAGCAGGGGGGTTGGAACTAGATGATCTTTAAGGTCTCTTCCAACCCAAACCATTCTATGATTCTATTCCCCCTTGTCCTGTCACTCCTTGCCCTTGTAACCAGTCCCTCCCCATCTTTCCTGTAGCCCCTTCAGGGTCTGGAAGGTGCTCTAAGGTCTCCGTGGAGCCTTCTCTACTCCAGGCTGAACAACCCCAACTCTCTCAGTCTGTCTTCATAGGAGAGGTGCTCCAGCCCTCTGATCAGCTTCCTGGCCTTCTCTGGACTTGCTCCAACAGGTCCATGTCTGTCTTGTACTGGGGACCCCAGAGCTGGATGCAGTATTCCAGGTGGGGTGTCATGAGAATGGAGTAGAGGGGCAGAATCCCCTCCCTTGACCTGCTGGGTCATACTTCTTTTGAATGCGGCCCAGGATATGGTTTCTGGGCTGCAGGTGCCCATTGCCGGCTTATGTTGTGCTTCTTGTCCCCCAACACCCCAAAGTCCTTCTCCTCAGGGCTGCTCTCAATCCATTCTCTGCCCAGCCTGTAGTTGTGCTTGGGATTGCGCCGACCCACGTGCAGGACCTTGCCCTTGGCCTTGCTGAACTTCATGTGGTTCGCACGGGCCACCTCTCAAGCCTGTCAAGGTCCCCATTATTTTAATCATCAGCCATTTAGTTTCTGGATTACACTGTGCAAAGCGCGTTGGCCAAGCCGATAGGCTCCCCTGCCCTGCGCCTGCCCGAGAGCAAACTCTCCCACGTGCCTCTACAAAAGGGATTTGGTCCATGCCCACCCACTGGGAGTGGGGTGCGTTGCTCTGTTGCCACATAGTACTGTTCCAAGTTCTTGCTATCGTTAGCAACCTATTAATAAATTAAGTCTGAGTGATTCCCAGCAAGACTCGACAGGAGGAGCAAGTATCAGAAGTGTTGTTTTAGTTGCTTGTGTTGGCTTCGTACAGAGGAACCATTTGAGCCATATGTTTTGTGCTTAAGCATGCAGCTATGCTTTGTGTTCAAATTCCTGAGCCCTGATCACCCTAACGGGAAACACTTTTAGTTTTTCAAATTGAAGGAAGTATGTGGGTCTACTTCAGGAGTCCTGTCACTGATGTGTAATATAATAGAAGGATTTTGAAGAATGTAGTCTGAAGTACACCTAAAATTCTTGCTGATACGGTGTGTATGTTTAAAGCTAGTGAAAGCCATTGATTAAATGTTTGCTTGATTGACACTAGACCCGAGGGCTGGGAAAAATCTGCTCTACCTATATGGGTTGTTATTTCTGTGGTGTGGAAGAAAATAGGCAGCTTCTCAGGAACTGTTTTTCCCCTGCTTCAGCTGGATTTAGCACTGGAATTGGTAGTCAAGGCTACTGAAGGTATGAGAAAACCTTGATAACCAAGCAAATCGAAAAGGCACCTGAATACAGATTGTGAATCTATAGTCACCTTCCAAGTGTTTTGTTGCTGAATCCAGGCTGTAGGCTGCCACTTGGCCATCCTTGATCTCTAGTTCCTTGTAGCCAAATTCTTCTGTTACTATGATGTGATAAATTTGGCTGGTTTTGCCATCTTATCTTAAATAATTTCCAAAGTTCTGCAGATGATGCTTCCATTACTTCTTGCTTGCCAATACCAAAATATCCAAAAACCAATGTTCTATTCAGTTTAATAATGTTACAGCAAAGCTTGAGTTGAGTGTCCTGGAGATAGAGGGTTGGAGATCCAGAGGATTCAAGTTGTTCCATTTTTCTTGTATGTCCCCGTTTAGATGCATTTCTTAGGGAGTGTATGCAAACCAATAAATTGTTGTCTTGCACTTTATTTCTCATGGATTTGGAAGAACAAGAACTATTCTTCACAAAAAGGGCAAAAAGGAGCTGAGGACCAAAATTAGATCTTAAGTTGAAGCTTTTATTCATTTTGAGTTAGTGGAATTTTGGGTTTGTTTTGCAGCTCTTTGCTTGTGAGAGATGTTGTCAAAAAGTAAGTCTGCTTTGTGGCTTATCTACAGGCTGACCATGACTGGTACATCTTGGGATGTTTGTCCACGTGGGCACATTTGGGCTCTCTTTGATGTAGTGACTGCAGAAAAGGATGCTCTAGGCCAAAGACAGAGTTAGTCTCAACAAAAAGCACTGAGTTCATAAAGGCAGTCCCCACCAGATTTCAGTGATGGACCTTGTCAGGCAGCTCAAGAGGGCACTAAGTGACACAGTGAGAAATGAAACTGAAGTTTCTCAGATGCCTCCTGTGTAGCCTGTCGGGGCCTCACACTTGGCCAGAGCGAGGGTAGTTGAAACTGGTAGGTCTGTCCAAGAAGGAATGTGTCTGAAGCTGTTTCCACCCTATGGGAACTCCTGTCCTTGTTGCACTGACATGCAGGGTGGGAGTAGTTACGTCACGTTCTCCTCCATTCGGAGAATAATTGTATGTTCTTGTATTCAAATGGAAAGTATGTTTGATCAGCTGTGGATTAAAAGGAAATGTTCAGTCCCTGAATCTCTTCTTTGCATCATTTTGGAGCAATTTAATGACAGAAAAGGCAGTTCTCTGTTCTTCGGTTCACTGCTGGACTTGTGTGAGAAGGTGACACATCCTTGGAGAGCTGTGCGTATCTAGTGTACAATGGCCAGCAAGATTAAAATTCTCAGAGAATAGCTACACTTCTGTATTAAGTAGAAATCTGAAACTTAAAAGTTTGAGAAAGAATGAAGCTCTTTTATTTAAGGTTCCCCCCCTTTTTTTTTTCTCTTGCCTTGCCTGGCATAGCAAGGGCAGCACAACCGATTACAAAAAAAAAAGGGGGGGGAATATAATTATGGAGTAGCAAAATAAAGTACATGTTTTGCCAGCAAAAATGCAATGTCAAATAGGCAGTGCGTGTTTCAAAATTTGACGTGGAGTCAGTTCAGTGTATTAGTATAAATGATACAATATTTGACAATGCACAGTTGAGATGTAGATCTTGGAATTTTGCTGGTCCCTCTCCTGGGAGCGTGGAGGGCGGGTAGGAGATGGGTGCAGGAGGGAGAGGCTTTGTTCATCCCACCACCGTGGCAGGGTCGAGGGAGAACAGCCGTGGTATCTGATGCTTGCGGAGGAAAAGAAATGTGCAAATTCTGTTAGGCAAGTAGGGCTTGTTTTTAAAATAACATACTCAAAGATAAGTGTTACAAAAAAAACCTCGTTTACTGATAACTTTATCTACTCAGAAGATGAAAATTTAAGTGAAAAATAGACTTATCTGGGTAGCGTAACTCTTACCACTGGTGATAGGAAAACTGGTAATGCAGTTTGGGACTGACAAAGCAAGTGCTGTACTTATCACAGCAGACTTCTCTATTGTGTTGTCTTGCGATTTAGTGCGACAAATCAGATTAGAACTCTCTAGAAATGCCATCATAAGTGTGTTTCCCTGTGCAGTAGAGACTTTTGGAAAATAATGCAAGTTGAGCAGCTTTTGATGCCTGTTCTCAAGTACAAGCTTTTGTCAGGGAGTTGGATAGAAAGGAAAAATAAGTTTTGGAAGGTGTAGGGACTGCGTACAAGCACAGATAAGTGCATTTGGGACGTGCTTTAGCCTATTGTCAACCACTCCTGGACTGGAAAACCTCTTCCAGCTCTAGGTTGGGATAGAATTAATGGGCTGTGAAGCACCGGGGAGGCTGAGGATGTACATGGTGGAACTCTTTCAAATCCTTGGTGTTGAGCTGCAGGTCCTGGGTGGGTTGGTGGCTGCAGGGGCAAGGCAGTGGACTGCAGCACCTGGAAGCTGGAGATAGGACTGCGTAGCCGCGTGGGTTTATCCAGTGTGCCCCGCTGCCAGGGGATGTGCGTTAGGCTGGTAGGGCATTTGTTCAGTTATTTCTTACTCTGTACTTAAAAACTTCTAACCTTAGTGCTAAAGAAAAATACCATTGTCTATTAGTACAACTGGAACGAAAGATGAATAGCGAATTAGCCTTGAGCGAACTGTCAATCTGACTTTAATAGCCTATCACTTAAAAGGTCCTTTTATATTCATGAAAAAGCATGACGTCAAAGCCAGAGGAAAAAAAAATACCAGTACTTAGGGCTAAACTTGCATAGCTTCCAAGAGCAGCCCCTGTGTGAACTGTTTGTTTCTCCACATGCGTGGCTAATTAGCGTAGGTTACTATAAGTCTGAGCAGTGGCACTCAAGTTTCTTCTGCTGTTTTGGGGTAGCTTGTTTATGGTGCGTCCATAAGTGGATCCCTCAAACTGGAGTAGTGTAGAGCAAAGGATATTGCAGTCGCTTCTCTCACAACCTGTTAGTAGTATGCTGGAAATGCTTGAGTATAATCATTATCAGGTGAGTTGTTATTGCAGACTTAATTTTAAAACCTGTTGCTAAGAGGGCTTACAGTATACAGGAAATCTTTTTCCACTGGTATCTAGTATGCTTTATTTAATTTCTTCCATAAAAATAAGTGGGGACATACATGGTCACTTGTAACAGCAAAACTCACTTTAATGGAACTGTTCTAAACCAAAGAAACTTCTCAGAGTATTATTATATTTTGAGTTGTTTTCTACTTTCTGATAAAAGCATTAATGATCAAAGAAAGGTGATAAAGGATATGGATAAAAGATATGGTGAAAATTTTGCATGGGAAAAAATTGCCTTCTCTTGCTTGTTTAGGGTGCTCAAGAAGAGTTTGCTATGTGGATTTTTATATTTTGTATATAAGAAATTCTAAGTACTGAAAAGCTTATCTTAAATACAAAAATAGCTGTTGCTGAGGACAGTGATTGATCTGAAATGAAACACTTCTTTTCTTGCATCTTATTTGCATAATGTGTTTATAAACAGGCTGTCTTATTTGTATATGATTTAGACCATATATCTGAGATATAAATAATTTGTAGGCAAAAAAAGGTGTATTCCTTTTTCTGTAACCAATGTGTTACTTAAAAACAAAACAAAAACCCTAAAAACCCAACAACAAACCTTTTGGTCTCTCTGTTACTTGACATCTGATAAAGGATAACAATTTGGTTTTAACTGGTAGCTACTATCAAGTAGAAGAGTCCAGCGGTGCAACTTGTTTCTATATATTTTTAGTGAAAATTAAATGTCGCGTAGCTGAAGGTTTGAGCGGAGAACCGTCTGTCCTGGGGTATCTGTATAAACTCGAGCATTGGTCGAAAGTGAGAAATCTCATGCTGTAGGAAACTAAGTGGAACTTCTTGGTTTACTGTTAATAAGTCAGTTATTGAAACACTAGAAACATTAGCTCGTAAACTGATTTCTTGCCACCGAATGTGAATTAGTGAGGCGGTGTTGGAGCTGCACGGGTTTGTACTGTAAGTCAAACGCTTAGCTGGTGCATATGTCACAAATGCATAGCTCAAACCGATAGCACATATCATGATGTTGTAAACCAATAAAGCACTTTTTAAAATTGTCATACAGGTGCAGACTCACCTTGAGAATCCAACCAAGTACCATATTCAGCAAGCGCAGCGGCAGCAGGTAAAGCAGTACCTCTCTACCACTCTAGCAAATAAACATGCCAACCAAGCCCTGAGCTTGCCATGTCCAAACCAGCCCAGTGACCATGTCATGCCGCCTGGAACTGGAAGCAGCGCGCCCAACAGTCCAATGGCTATGCTTACCCTTAACTCCAACTGTGAAAAAGAGGTAATACGCTCTCACTGTGCATGTTCTTCAGTAAAATTGAATTGCAGTCTGGTTTTTTTTTTTCTTTTTTAAACCATATTTCCTTATTTTTAAGATGTATGTTTACCTTTTCTGAACTGTTCACTTTGAATATGCAACTACTACCTCCGTGCCTGCCTGATGAATATATATTTGCATAGAACATTTTGGCAAAAAGCCTGTGTCCTGCTAACTTCCTCTGTTTTGAACTATTTCAGCAAGTTTATGCTTATTAAAACTACTTCTCCCTGCCCTTGCTTGATGCATGCAGTGAATAATTGACCTTTGGAGGATACAAAGCAGTTTTGTAAGCTGTAGCTTTTTGGAATAATGTTATTTATGGCTCATTCAGTGTAGAAAGATCAAAGAGCATAACAAAAATAACTGAAAACCACAAAGCTTTTTGAGATATTTTAGGTAATTTTAAAGTAGAATTTGAGCAATCTCTTGCTTAGCTAGAAGGCCGGATTATCCCAGCTAATATACCCTAAAATGTTACTGATTGCTGTTTCAGGATGAGCTCAGTATTGCAAATGTTAAGACTTCACTAGCCTATGCCTAGAAGTCCTTTGCAACCTTGTCTTAATCTTTGCTGGCAAAAAACTTAGTTGGATGTTACATGTGCGCTCAGGTGCCGAAGGAAGTTGATTTGAAAGATGTTGACAAGTATAAGAATCATGTCGATATTTTTGTTACTTGACAAATGGGAGACAATTGTAGAGCTCCCTGTGTCCCCATCCTTTGCCCTCAAGTCTTTGTGCCGGATTTTTAGTACAGATGCACTCTGTGAGGAAAATGTTATGCAACTTTAAGAAACAGTTATTACAGAACATATTTTGCACATGGAAGAGAAATTACTTGCGCTCCATAGCTTCAAAAGAAATGAAAATCAAATAGTTCCATCCCAGCATCCCAGTTGTACCCAAATATTTCCCCCCGGCAAGATATTTACAGCTTCACTTTGCTGTGTCATCAGGCACATGTGTGCATGACACTGTTTCAATCGTGCTCTTTTTGGGACTGAGACTGTGCCATGAACTCAGATCCATGCTTTGCTTTTTCTTTTCTTTTCTTTTTTTTTCTTCTTTTTTTTTTTTTCCTTTTTATTTCTGCAGGGATTTTATAAATTTGAAGAGCAAAGCAGGGTTGAGAGTGAGTGCCCGGCTCTGCATACACACTCACGAGCATCATGCATGCAGGTACTGGATGACACAGGAGTTGGAGCACAGGTCCCCTTTCTAATGAGCATGCTTCTTTGAAGTGATGTTGAAGAATAAACTTGCCCCATAGTGTCTTTAAGAAGTTGAATATAAGATATATTTAAGGAACAAAAGAGCAACATTGTTTATTAGCATTGATGTCAAAAGTGCGTTATGACATCTGAAGAAGGTTGATGCTTTTCTAGCACTGTAATGTAGAGCAGAAAATATCAACCATGCTTTAAGGTCTCATGTCAGGAAATATTTTCTAGTGCAGTTTTCCCAAGACTGCATGCATGTGTTTTTGTCCTGATAGTTTCTGAGACCACATTTCTATGCTGGTCACACTTGCATTTAAAAAAAATTATCTGAGAAGACTTTAATCCATCTGTGGTAATTTGTCCTGTGTAGTCATCCTTTTTTTTTTTTTTTTTTTTTTTTTTAAACTAAGGGGGTTTTATTTCTAGTAAAAGGACTTTGGGTATGGGCTGTAACAGTTGGTTCCTTTCTTGCCCTCGCTTCAGTGTAATTCATTCTGATCATGCTTTCTTGAGCTGATACAAAAATCTCATACACTACTATTGCTACCATCAACTTCATGCATTGATTTTGTAGATGACTGTCATTTAAGCTCTTTTTTTTTTATATTGAGCATAAAGGAAATAGTCAATCCTGCACAACAGGTCAGAGTACCTGCATGGGTGCTTTGTTTCTCCTGACCGTGCAGGAGTTTATGGAGGCACCTTCCAGCCCAGCCCCGGAAAGAAGATGACTTGCACCACCCAAAATCATGTCCGAGCTGCTCGTGGGTGGTGGTTCCTGGGAAGGGTGTATGAGGGACATGAATCCAAGGGATTTTGTTGTTGAGGGCGGGCAGCCTGTCGCCCAGCAGCGAGCCTTTGTGCCCTCGCCTTGCCCTGCAGGTGTCAGGGGCTCGGGCATTGCTGTCTTTGGCAGGTTTTGACCCCACAACTAGAGGAAAGAGGTGGCAGGATAGGCAGGCAGTGCTGCATGGGGGAGAGGGACTCATGTCGTTAGCGTAGCTCGTTCTGTGGGGAGCTGTCTCCGCCGCCGTTCCTGGGAGGAGCGGTGTGTCCGTGGGCAGGTAACTGCTGATGGGAGGAGTGGGTTACATCATGCAGCCTCAGCTTTGGCTGTCCTGGCTGAAAAGCAGGAGTCATGGCTGAGGGATTGGATTTGGAGCGTGTCAAAAACCGCACAGGCACCTCTGGTTGGGCCCGTGCTGCAGAGAGCCGGTGTGTGGCTGAGGTGCTCTGTCTGGCCTCTGTCCCAGTGGTTTTGATAATTACTCTTTTGTTTTTCTTTGTCTACCTTTTCTGCTGCAGATGGATGATGTGATCGACGACATAATTAGTCTGGAGTCAAGTTACAATGAAGAAATCCTTGGCTTGATGGACCCAGCCCTGCAAATGGCAAATACGGTACAACGGTCCTTTCCATTTGGTTTCCCTGTTAAGTCTAATTGTCTTTCCTCAAGGGAACACAAAAATGTAGCATCACTTTTTCTCCGAGCAGTTAAGTAGTTATTGTATTGTCCCATAGAGGATAATAAGGTTTTCTTTGAAGGGTTTAAGGTATACACTTGCAATGAAAAACCTGAATTTAAAAACAGAAGCTGTAGTCAGGTTGAGGAAATACAAGTGGCAATTTTGCTTCTCTTACTTCAAAGTCAGCGAGAGGATTGTAACAGAGGAGTGAACTAAGCTAACAGAAGTGAGCTCATACCCACCAGTATAAAGATCGCCATGGACATTATACTTGGCTTCAGAAAACCTAGAGGGTTTCTGTATCTTCTTATGTTCAAGTAAGAAATTGTACGCCACGCTTAAGCATGTGTTAATGCCCCTGTCCAAAGCTGCTCTAGTTTAACTGTTAGCTCTGACATCATGGCTTTAGCTTAACCTGATTGCAAAGGGAGAGAAGTCCCTAGGCAGGTGACAACAAACATGGTAGAAAATCTAAAAACCGAAACAACTCATCAAAAGAAACAGAAGGTGAAGGAAAAAAGAAGCTTAAAAACTGAACATGGGGAAGGGGTCCAGCTCTGGGGGCCCCAGTACAGGAGAGACATGGAGCTGTTGGAGCGAGTCCAGAGGAGGCCACGAAGCTGATCAGAGGGCTGGAGCACCTCTCCTATGAGGACAGGCTGAGAGAGTTGGGGTTGTTCAGCCTGGAGAAAAGGCGGCTCCGGGGAGATCTAATTGTGGCCTTCCTGTACCTGAAGAGGCCTACAGGAAAGATGGTGAGGGACTGTTCATCAGGGAGTGTAGTGACAGGACAAGGGGGAATGGGTTTAAGCTGAAGGAGGGTCGATTTAGATTAGACATTAGAAAGAAATTCTTTACTGTTAGAGTGGTGAGGCACTGGCACAGGTTGCCCAGAGAGGTTGTGGAGGCCCCATCCCTGGAAGTGTTGAAGGCCGGGTCGGACGGGGCTTTGAGCAACGTGGTCTAGTGGAGGGTGTCCCTGCCCACAGCAGGGGGGTTGGAACTAGATGATCTTTGAGGTCCCTTCCAACCCAAACCATTCTATGATTCTATGACATAGGAAGCCTGTGAGGAAAACCAGGAACACTGAGATGCGAAAGCTGGTGAGCGAGAGAAGGCACAGGTTACCTTCGCATTGCTGTTGTTGTTTGCTGGTTCACGTTGCTGCGCACGTTAATATAATCGTACTTCTGGCATAATCTTATTTTGATCTTTTGTGGAGGGTAGTTCCAGTGAATTTTTTGCCTTAGGCTTAAGTGCTGTTAGATCTGGCCGAGTAGATGTCTGCCAGTGCTGGCATCTGTTTCTTTTTTATCTAGTGCCAAAATTTAGAGCTTACCACATAGCATCAGTTTTGTTGCATAGGTTTACATTTGCTGACAGTAGTCGTCTGATGTCATGTTAACCTAGTCCTATGCTCCCACAGATTCTCACAGCCCTCTGAGACGTGGTAAATGCCGCAGGAAACGGCCCCCCAGCATCCCTTGCTAAATAGTGCCCTTTGAGCAGACGGAGAAATAACTGCAGAGTCCTACCAGAAAGAATGAATTTTCCTTTAATCTAAGATGATTTGAAAAGTGCATCTGTCCTGGAGTTTTGAGAGGAAAACTTATAAACCTGTGAAAAGATAGTTTTTGAGATAGTTACTCTCTTTTTTTAAAATTGAGGGTTCAGGTTCTTCTGGAGTCCTTGCTCTGAAGTTCCATTGGATCGGGACCCATTAAATTAGAGGACACTTGGCTTTCTTTGTGCTTTTCTTCCTATTTCATTTCACAGGGAGCCCAGCAGTGGCTCTTTGCTTCCAGACAAGCACGTAACGGTACTCTGTGCTCTTTTGGTGCAAGGGGTCCATGTAGTCAATATTTAGGGCAGTCTGCATCCCTCCTGCTTGCTGCATGCCAACAAGCCTTGTAAGGCCTGCCTGACCCACGTTTGCTGTGGAATTTCAGAAATTGCCCACTCTATGTGGTGAAGTCTGTAAAATAAGGATACAAAATAGTAGAATTAAGATTAATACAGTTAAATTGGTAAAGGCAAAAAGCATATTTCAGTCTCTAAATTAACCTGGTACCAATCCTGAAGAGATGGAAATTGAACCAAGTTTCTCAACAATTTGTTTGGAGGGGGGGGGGGGAAGAAAAAAAAAAAGAACCTGATGTAACAGACACTTTTCTTTTGGAACAGAATTTAGCTCTGAAAACACACAACATTTTACTAATAAGGAATTAATGTCTGTAGATTAAGCTAAGTAGAGGTGGAAGAAAGCAAGAGAGGAAATGGTCCCTAAAGAGACACAACCTATAAATAGCTGTGCTGAGACTACGACAAAGGCTGTTATTGTTCCATAACCAACAAAGAACAAAAGGACCAGTTAGTTACATTTGGTAACAGTACTTAATTGATAAGCAAAAGCAGAGATTTCTGTGTAAAGCAAGCTAAGGGAAGTTTCCAAGTACCTCTTAATTGAAAAGGGCTGGTTGCAATCAACTGCTTGGGGAAGTGTTTGTAAACTTGGGTCACAAGTTAACTGGCTTTGCTTCTGTGGTGAATAGTATCACAAAAGGGTCTCTAGTTTGCCAAGAGGATTTTCTGCATATATATATGACCTAGGAGTTGAATTGCTAGGTACTGTGTAAAGTACTCTTGTATGCCAAGTTGAGATGGCAACTAATTCATCCAACTAATCAAGTCCTAGCAAGAGTTATGGAAAGCCGTATGAGTATGGCAGGCAGCTCCACTTCTGAACATGACTTTCCTGTGGAATTACAACTCCAGAAATAGAGAGGAGCCTTGTTTCAGGGACTGTCACCGAGCGTGTGCTTGTAGGTAAGGGAACAACACAGTCCGTTGTGGGCTGCATGAGCTGGGGAACAGAATCCATTCCAGTTTCTAAACAGCCTTCTTGATCCCGCAGCTGATGTCTCAGTGATTTATAGAGAGCCCGGATGACCTGAATGTGGGTGGTTGTTTTGTTGGAGTAGTGGAGAAGAAAGGAAAGCCTCAGACTCCCCTGAATGTACACTATGATGAGTCTGCAGTAATAATTTACTGTATTTGAAATTTCTTTACAAAAAAGCAGTAATTTGTTTGTGCACCTTGTGAAGCCAAGGCCTAAAAATGTGAAATCTCATGAATAAAGGTTTTTTTAGACTATGCTGTTTCAATGAAGGTTACAAGCTAAGCCTGGCAAAAGCCACTCTTCCTTCATTTACTTTTTGAGAGAGTAAAGGTGGATGACCTGAATGATGCTGTATTTAAATTTCTTCTTAGCCAGAAGTGGCTAACAAAGCCTTAAAGGCAGCATATTGAAGTTGGAAAGTTGCTAGAGTTTGAAAGTGGAGAAGGAGCCTCCTTAGCACCAGAAAAAGGCCATCAAGTTCCATGTCCTTCTCAGTTTTGAGACTCACACCTCCCCGTGAAATGGCTGTGGTAGTTTTGAACATTTTCCCGTTGCTTTGTACTGGGGAAAGGGATGAAAAGCTCGACTGTCTTAATAAATTAGAGCTGAAACGTTTGCAAGCAATGTTTAATTTTTTCCAGTTTCTTCCAATAGGAGGCATTTGGCAGATATTGGTGCATTGTGTCCATTATAAGCTGCTTCTGGGGGTTTTTTGGTGGTGTTTTTTTTGTTTGTTTTTTCCCCCATTTCAACCTAGTTGACTGCTTTTGTGTGCTAACAGTGCTGCCAACTGCTTGTCCATTTCAAACCAATGCCCTCAGCATAGGGGTCCTCTCCCCTTTCCAGTTCCCTGAACTCTGCACTATTGGTCTTACCTTACAAGTCAACTCATTTTTATTTCTCTGGGACCTGGCATAGAATTGGGAACAGATGATGTGCCTCAATTTTAACTTATCTTTAACTGGAGGTATTTTAGCCACGTGAGATGAGCTGAAGTGTTGTATGCACTTTGTATTTTTCAGGTGAAAGGGGTTGTAGAAAGTTAGTCCCAAAGATGTGACTTGCAGCCAGCATGGAGAAGAGGCCTCTCAGAGGCTCACACTGAGGGTAGACCATACATGTAGTCACACCCGTAGTAAAAAGTTAGAACTGAAGCTTTGACCTGAGGAGCTCAGGTTGCTGAGAAAAGTAGTCAAAGAAAAGCCGATCAGTTTCTTTGCTTATGGATCACTGATTTAAACTGAGATTATTAGCATCTACCTCTAATATAAATTTCCTTGATAAGCATTCATGTGTACATGCAAACCTGCAACCTTTCTTAGCAAATTTTTCCCTTCATCCTCCTTTATTTAGGTAATGCCGCCTCGGCAGTGCTTGTGCTTTGGTTGTTGCACAGCTCTTGGTATGGTTCCTCTGGTGCCTGCAGTTCCTGCAGGAGTTCAGCATGCACGTTCAGCAGCTGCTGCCTACGGAACCGTCCCCTCTTGTGGTGGTTGCTTGCACGGGTCTTGTTTATTTGCACGGAAATCCGGCACAGTGTTGACACCTTTGGGGAAAAAAAAAATTAAATAACAAACCTGTTGTAACAGGCAGGGTCCATCTTGCAGGAAGTAAAGCAGCTTGGTGACCTTGACTGTTCTCCATCTATATAACATATAACATAGCTGCTTTACCCAGGCTTCAAGGTGCTACTTTATAGATTTCTGGGGGAAAAATAAACAAACAAAAAAACCCCCCAAACTTCTTTTTTAATTCCCTGAAATTCCTAATTCGATTTCACGTGTCTGGTTCTGAACTTCAAGTCCCTGGGCTACAAACGAGTTCTTTGTGCTCTCTCCATGCTTAGGAGCATGAATAGGAGAAGCGCATCCAAGTCAGAAGGGTGTATGACGCTATTGCTGTGCCTGTGTCATGGATGCATTCGAGGGGCCAAAAGATAGAAGGGTCAGCCTTGCAGAGCAGTGAGAGAGTGAGTGGTCACCCTGACATTAATGTGGATATGTCACAACATGGACTGTGGTCTCTGATGGACATCTGTGACCTTAGATTTATGATAGATATTCCTTTTTCTTTCTTTTTTTTTTTTTTTTATATTGCATTCGAGAGCTAAGGGGAGGGCGAGGAATTGTAAGGTTGGTTCTTGGTGTGAATTCAGTTACATTTTTCCTCTGTCACTTAAATATTGAGTCAGGGGACTTAATTTTCATTGTTGACCACTGTCTGTTCAAGACAAGTGTCTGCATGGCTTCTAGCTGGAGGTACTTTAACAGATGCACATCAGCTTTGGTTTTTATGGTAGCTCCAGAGGGCAGAGGAATTTTCTTAGGTCTCAGTCTGGCAAGGACCGTCAGTGGGAGTGTAATAGCCCAGGCTGTGACTCACTCCATTGTATTCAACAGCATCATTTACATGGGTGTAAAGTTAATACTCTAATCTCTGCTGGATCAGTGTCTTGGAGGGATTGGTTTTCTTTACAGAAATGATGATAAGAAGCATTGCTACTCAGATAAGATAGCAAAGTGTTTTATACCTGTCTTTTCAAAAACTGGTTTGAACACAAAAGAGAGATGGGTAAAATAATCCACTCAGGGTAAACTTCTTTAAATACGATTCAGTTTAAAGGGCTAGCTGTGATTAGCCTTGTTGGAGTGCTACGCTATTTCTGTATAAGTCTCCTTGCTTAAACGTACCTAAATAAGAACAGCAGAATGAACGAGTAATTGAGGAAACTTAATGTCAAAATAATCTTCCTCCTACTGGTGCGCGTTCTTGTTACGTAAGTTAAAGTAAACTTAAAATTTTTCTGTGTAGGTAGCTTTCCAATCACATGAAAAATGTGGTTGATTAATAGAGTGTTCTCCCTCAAGCATGTGACAACTTGCTAAGTACTTCCACTGACCTGTTCCTGGAAAAATGGGGGCTTCTTCCAGGACTGGTCTGTAGGCTCTTTCAGAATTTTTGGGTGAGAGAGGTAATGGGGGTACAGACATAATAGTTTCACTGAAAAATAAGGAGCAATAATACAGCAATATTGTCAGCGTGTTACCTCTTCCGCGTATGCTTGAGAAGGCAGAATTTTCCCAATGTAGCTGTTTTATTCCTCATGCCTGCGCATATCTGTGACTTTCGCTGACCTTATTGCACGCTCTGTTTGCACATGGAAAAGAGCACAGATTTCCTAGCAGATCCTAACTTGTTCTTCTGTACAAAGCCTTTCATAAGGGCAAAACAAATGATCCTTTTCCTTGTTTATCTTTTTCCAGTTGCCTGTGTCTGGCAATTTGATTGACCTTTATGGCAACCAAAGCATGCCTCCTCCAGGACTAAACATCAGCAACTCATGTCCAGCAAATCTTCCCAATATAAAAAGGGAGCTCACAGGTAAATATGTCTATAATACCACCTTGGAGCAATAGTGTAACTGGTTTGAATTCAGGTGATATTGGACATAATTTCTGTTAATAGACTATACGGCTGAATAGTTTCTTTTTGCTTTGCGGACCGTTTTTTAGCAGCCATATTAACCTGCGATGCAGTTGTGTTCATGTGTGGGCATGTGTGTCTTCACTGTGATAAATTAAGATAAAGTCCCTAGTTGTTATTGTGCGATCTGCACATTGAAAACATTGTGTCACGGGAAGCTTCCGCGCGTCTCTTGCAGAGCTATTTTCTAGTTTGGGCTTAGTGTTTGCTCTATCAACACCGAGGTTTAACAGCTTCACAGCTGGAGTCTCTGTGGGATTCATGTTGAGGAATGCTGCATGTTGAGGCTTTACTCTAGTAGGGAAGGGCAGTAATGAACAAATAGCCTGTTGTAACGTGAAATCTGGACCTAGATCCTATAAAATCCTATAAAATTAGGCACTTGAGAGAGAATATGCATCTCTTAAATTAAGATGAAAATGAAGTATCCCGTACATTTCTTGTCATGTTGGTTCTTCCAGCAGTGCTCCGAATAAGCCATGGGAGGCAGGGGGAGGCGAGGGGGATGTTAAAAGCCTCTTTCTCTCCAGCACATGTGTACAGAAGCTAGACAGTTTGAAGGAAGAAGTAAGAAGTTTCATATTCTCAAGCATGTTTTAGTTTTGCTGTTCTGCTTCACTTCAAAGGGTAAAACCACATGTAGGGTACAGTATACAAGGGAAGCTGCTCTACAGGAGAAACAAATGGAGACCCATTCTAGAACTGATGACAAAATCATCTTAATACCCAGAAATGGCTGTTCTTAAGCCCAACAGGGAGTCGAACTGTAATGCAGTGTGGTAGAGGCATAGTTTCTTGTCTGTCATCTTTCTGGATTTCTGTTGTGAAAACTCACAGGCTGACTCAGTTGCAAAGCAGGTTCTGGGCAGGAATTAGTGTAAGTAGAGCAGTTTTAATAGCCCAGGAGTCAGCTTCTCAGGAGGAAATGCCACATCTCTGAGCTGGCAGATATTTGCACTTATATGACGGCACAAAATTTGAGTTCAGCACCAAATGAAGACACGCAGACTGCACAACAATTTGTGGCTGCTCGAAAAAGAAAAGCTTGTACAGCAATGGAACTATGTTAAGAGGAGGGTGGGAGGGGATGAGAACTACTCCAGGTCCCACGTTACAGACAGTTTCATTGCCCCGGTTGTAGAAAGTTAAAGGTGGCTGTAGACTGCAAACTAAACATCCAACTTGTCAGATGTCCAGGCTGGTGGATTCACTGCAGACGGTTGTTTGAGACTTCAGGCAAAGAGGGCAGAAAGAGAGGGGAAAATAGTGAGTGAAGTGGTCTTATGGAAGTCATCAGCACACCAAGAGAGACCTGAACCAAGTGAAAAGTCTATATGCTACATTCACCTGTACACAGAAACAATTTCCATGAGTGCTTTTTCTGTTCAAAATATATGCTAGCAGATTGCGTTTAATTTAGGTGAGGTTTAGGAATTAAACTCAAATTTAACAGCAGTCACTTTTACATTGATCTGGCCAAGCCTTTGTTCAGAAAGCACTGTTGATCGTGCTTTCTGACAGCCAGTGATTTTAAAATCAGCATGTTATTGCAGGCAGGAATCTCTTGGTTCTCTATTTCCTGATCTTGGTGTTGGAACTAGGCTGGAGAGACCTTGCCATATTTAAATTTAGCATTTGTCAGAAACCTTTCTCCATCCTACTGTATAAATATCAAAATTGTGAAGAACCAAGAAAAGTCAAATCTATTATCACAGCACCTGATGGTGATGATGGTTGTGAGTTCTCAGCTGTAGTTACAGAAGCATTTAATGGGAATCCTGCTCACCCAGGAGAGCAGTTTCCATCGGGTTTGGCCTTACAAACCTCGTATCTGTTTCATAAGGCAATGTCAGATTAAGCCCAAATTTCATTGAGACCTGGAATAGTCTTTCAAGCTTTTGGTTTTTTTTCTCTTTTTGGATCCTTTGGGAGGCTAGTGTAGAAGAAGATGTCTTGTTATCTTGCCGGTAATATTGGGGTAGCTTTGTATTCTAAGTAGTGAAGTAGTCAACTTTCAGTACTCCACGGGAAACCCTTATCACCTGTTATTTTGAATTGGGTGGTACGTAATCCATAGTCCATAAAAATAAAAGAATACAGGAAGGAAACTTGATGGAGGGGGTTTGTTTCCATAACGGACTGTGTGATAATTGATCACGTTCACTCGTCCTCACTGACTGACTGCAAAACTAAGTAAAGCTCGCTGGTTTTGAGATTTAAATGCAACAGGGCAAGGATTCATGACCTCATCCTTTTTAGAAACTAAAAAGGATAGAGCAAACAAAAAAATAATTAAAATTGCTTGAGAAATGTAAGATCAAATGACAACTGAAAATAACAAATTTAGTTATGCTTTTACCTGAACTATTACATACTGAAATACAATAATAAATGTGCGGAGCAAGGTTAAGAACAGTTCTGAGTTGAGGAGACAACTGATCTGTGGCATAGTTGTCATTATTTTTGGTTTTACTTTTCCTGACGCAAAGACCATTGCTTTCTAACAATATTGCTAATAAAGGTGTTGAATTTTTCATCTTTTTTTCATATAACGAGATCAGTTAGTGTAGCTGGAAAATAGAGTCTTTTTAATACGTCGCTTAAGTTATACCTTGAGTCTTGTGGTGATGTGCACGCACGTGCCACACAAGGACGTAGCCTTAATTCCGGTGAGTAGAGCCTCTGACTCCTGACTGCTTCACATCCTGCGCAGGTAGCAATGCAATAAGCATGCTGTTCCTCTGGTTCAGCCTCTGCGTGGTACGTAAGCGTGCCGGATGTATGTAAACGTAGGAGGAGGTATGTTGGACTTCAGCAGTTTGTTGTCCTCAGCTACCTTGCTGAATCAGGGCCTCCGTGGGAAACATTCTGGTCGGTATGGGAAGTGTGGGAATGGATGCTCCACAGGCACAGGGGTGAAGGTGAACATCAGCGTTGTGTTTCGGCAGCCACGGCTTCCAGTACGGGCCCTTCTCACTTGTGGGAATGGGTGTAGTAATTGGTTTGACAAATATCCATCAGGCTTCCTGCACGAATGTTTCGCAGACTGAAATGTTGTATTTGAATCACTTTAATTCTAATTGCTTCATTCACATGCACAGCATGTATTTTTCCTACAGAGTCAGAAGCGCGAGCGTTGGCTAAGGAGAGGCAAAAGAAAGACAATCACAACTTGAGTAAGTTTTGGTTCTTGCATTTTGCACCCATTCTAGTAATGATTTTAGGCATTAAGTGTTCGAATGCTGGTGTTGTAAATCTGAATGAGACGTTGCATGTAGTATATAGTACCAGTTCATTATGTGATCAAATATCTCAAATTCTTGTGAAATAAGTGCTTAAATCTACTATTGAATTTTAAACTTTTTTTTTCAATAAGCCAAGTAACTGGATCGTTATCATCAATGGAATTACTGGGAACAACATTTGATCCAGTCGCTTTTAACAAATCTATGAACAATTTTGCCCCTTTTTTAAATGAATCTAAAATCTCAGATACGTGCTTAATTTGTGACTTTAGTCATCAGTATGCATCCTCAGCGTGGCAATTTTGTAAATTCAGTTTTTGAAGGGAAGACATCTTTCCAAGTTGGAAAAAAACATTTTAAACTAATGAGCATCTTAAAGGATCCTTAAGGTGTCCTTTTATACTTTATATTACTAGAAGAAAGGAACTGTTTCATGCCTTGAGCTATTCAGAAGCCTTTTCCATTGCATGAAAAACTAATGCAGGAAAATTGTGTTTAAGTTTGACTTTTGAATCCTCAAAATATTGCATCTGGAAGTGTACTTTAAAAAGAGACTATAGTTTTTGTCCCTTTTCCTGCTTTGGGATTTCCTTGAGCATCTACATTTTTGTGTCTCTGATGCTTTTCCCTAGGAAAACATTTGCTTCTCAGTTGAGTCCTATGCTAACACAGCCAGCCTGCTTTTTAGAGTCTCTGGCACTTCAGCAGTCCTGCATTTTTACAGTATAGACAGAACTTCTGTCTTAGTGTGTCCGGGTGTAGGAGAGCAAAATAAATTACACTGTCACTGGATTTTAAGCTTCAGGCAAACATTTCAAGGGCGCTTAAAGAAATCTTTGATGAAACCCTTCATATGTTGTAATTAAGTGCAAATATTGCTTCATATGTTGTAATTAAGCATGAATTATTACTTGTAACATTTTGTAATTAAGTGTGAATATGACTTGTAACATTTCTGCTGTTTTTCCTAAAGTTGAACGAAGAAGAAGATTTAATATTAACGATCGTATAAAAGAACTAGGCACTTTGATACCCAAGTCAAATGACCCGTAAGTATAATGTGCCAAAGGAGACTGTGGGAGGGAGGTGCTGAAAGAAAAAAAAGATCTTAGGGGAGGGAAAGAATTTACAAATAAAAAAATAAAGTCCTGAGTTTTCTTGTATAATCTTGGCACTCCATGACTGTAGAAGTGCTTGAAGGTTCCATTATATTTTCTGAAGATTGTTTTGGGGTTTATTTTTTCCCTTTTGGAACTTTCTGAAGTTTATATTAATTTGATGATTTTTGTCCCCAAACAATGACCATGCCGTTGTGCAGCAGCTCAGCATCCGGCAGCACCCTGCGCTTTGGCAGGGCTGGGGTTGATGCTGGGAATGACTGCCTGCCTTACCAGCGGTGGAGTTGTCAGGAAGGCTAGTCTCGCTAAATGATTCTTTTAATTTATTAGATATCATAGCTCAGCAAGAGAGAACCGACCCCTCTTTTTGTGAAAATGGAGGGCAGTTCCTCTGGGAAGCCATCATATTCCCCTTCCCTCCAAGAAAAAAGAAAAACAAAGAGCACATCTGTGTATCTGTTTGCTGATAATTTGCCAATGTTTCTGGTAGTTCTTTTGGGTAATTTTACAGGTACTAACTTGTCTTAACTTTACCCAACACTGATTCAATAGCAAGGAACCCCTCGCCTTGCTCTGGAGCTTAAGTCTCACTTAAATCTGAATGAATGGCCCATGACACTTTTGGGGAGAGTTTCCATTGTTTTAAGGCAGTTGCTCATGGAGCAGCTCATAGCTACTCTTCACAGAGGTTCTTCAGCTTCCTCTAAGGCAAGCGAGGCAATATTCTACAGTATCACCCTACGGGACATGTGGGTCTTTGGTCTGATAGTCTGCAGTAAACTGGGTTTTTTTATATTTAAACAAAGTAAGATGATGTGTGGGTGAAGAAGATGCAGGCAGCCTCTCTTTCTCTAAAGCGAGCGTGGGAGGAATAGTGTGGGAGAGGGATATGGGAGCCACGTACCTCCTGGCTGGAGAACCATCACAGCTAGGCTGCGATGGGGCGTTTGTATTTTAGCCAGAGTTAAGTTTAAAGCACCAAAATACGCTGCTGTATCGGGCTCTTCCTACCGTAACACCAGGAGGCCTATTGCTTGCTGCTTTTTGGGAGCTAAAGGGCCTCGGGTCTTTCTCGCACAGAAGCACCAGCTCGTATCTGCTCCCTTTAATTCCCCAGCTGACATCGGGCATCACCCCCTAGGATGTTGGAGAAACGTCTCGCGGGGGTTTTGTCGCTGTTGCCTTGCAGCCTTGCCCTAAGGCAGCGAAAGGAGCCCCTGCTCTTCTGGCGCTCTGCACGGTGCTGGTGCCAAACCGTGTGGATGGTGGGGGGTTGGCGTGGGGGGCTGCGGGGAGCCCCCGGGCTGGCTGCAGTCTGCTGTGCAGTAGCTGCTCTCTGGCCCCCTCTAGTGCATTCAGGTACCTGCTGTGTCCGTACGCTTGGAATAAATATTAGCCAGGTGTTCTGTATATATGAGGTGTAATCATCGCCGCCAATGTGGAGGTAATGACTATAAAATAAACCTCTCTGAGCACCTTAACTCTTCTTTTGTTTTTATTGATTTCAAAGGGATATGCGCTGGAATAAGGGAACTATTCTGAAAGCGTCGGTGGACTACATCCGTAAGCTGCAAAGAGAACAGCAACGCACGAAGGAGCTTGAGAACAGACAGAAGAAGTTGGAACATGCCAATAGGCACCTGCTGCTCAGAATACAGGTTTGCTGATAAATAAGCTGCAAATGCTCTTAATGTTGCAGTGTGTGACTGCGAATAATGGTAACTGAAGCTTTCTCATAGGAGTGTGGGTTGGAAAGAACCAGCATTTTAATAAATGGTGACCAATGCTGAGAAGTCTGCAGAGATTTTTTTTCCAGAAAAAAAAGCCAGGATACATTAGTTTAAAAAAAAAAAAAAAAAATTTCTAACACTCTGATAAAGCACTTAGTGCTGGTCTATTTTTGTTCTACTATAGACAATATAAGTTGCAAACCATACTGTCAGAAAAATTTATATGGTAATTTTTAATTTTTTGGGGGGAGGGCGGGGGGCTTGTGCCAGACCTAAGGAATTGGGATTTCATGTATGATTTATTTGTTGATAGTGATCAAATTCAGTTTAACTGTTTGGGAGTACGTTCACTTTAGTCATCTTGCTTGTGGAGTTTTTTTGACCTGTAGCTTTAGTGTTTGTTTTCTTCCGAAGCAGTTTTGGATGAATGGCAATAAGTGAAAACTTCGTGTTTTGCTTGTGGGTTTTCTAAATTGTGTGGGGACCAATCCAGGCCCAATCCGTCAGAGAAGCTCTACAGATTGCAGTCTTCTACATCTGATCTCTGATTTCTTCTATCATTCAGCCTCTCCCCGATGCTCTGAAGGAATCTGTCATCTGCTTTCCGGTGGAGAGTAAATGCTGCTCGCAGGATAAATTAGGCAGGGAGGGCTGTATTGGTGACAGACACTGCCGCACCGTGTCTGGAGTTCCCCGCAGGTATCTTGGGGACTGGCAGCCGTATTTAATGTTGAGGCTGTCCTGGCTTGTCTGAGAGCACTTGCAGAGCAGCACACCTAACGTGAGTGCTCCAAGAGTTTTTGCAGCAAGACAGCCAAGAGCTATGGATGTGGAGCTGCTTTTTTTTTTTTTTTTTTTTTTGTCCAAGGGGCTATGGTTGGTTGTCCTTATTCCTTGAAGTCTGTAGGACTGTAAAACAGTTCTCCTCAACACAGTAGGTGGCATGAGTATGTTTTCTCTGTGGGTTATTGCCTTGTTAGATTCACCCAGGTTCCCAATAGCCCGTGTTGCACATAAAAGGGTAATTAAGGAAGGATATCTACATCTGGGCGTAAGAACACATAACATGGAGACAGTGATGTCCCAGATATTCTCGTGTTGCTGCTCACCTGCCGTGCGAACAGCTGAGCTCTGCGTGCAGGCTGCAGTTGTGCCAGGCTGGCTGCTGTGTCAGGAGAGCCCTGAACCACAGCACGGCTAATCTGCAAAGTAGATAATGAAGCTAGAAATACCTGAGAGTCAAGTGTGGCAGTAAACAGCTTTAAAATAGAACAGGCTGGGATGAGCTTCAGCGCAGTTTTTGTACTTTGAGCAATCTGATTGCTAGAGTGAGACAATAAAGATGCACCACCCTTCTGCAGAGCAACATCAAGTAGTGGTATTTCAAAGCTAAGTCAGATCACTTTTTAAGCATCTTTCGTCTTCCTTTGCATTATCCATCTGCTCTGGTTCCTTCAGTCAAAATAACATAAACCCCAGACCCTTGAATAATGGGCAATACATCTGGCAGCAAATAACCTAAAGCTTGTATTTTTTATTTTTGCGTCGATTCTGATTAAGCACAGAGTAAGGAACTCCTGATTTTGGCATGTTAGCTGATGGAAGAAGTGCTTCCTCCTTCCACCTTCTCCATTGATCTTGCAGTGTGCCATTACAAGCTTGTTGTCTTAGCTTGAAAATTGAAAAAAGGGTATTAATCAACCTCAGTGATAGGAATATACTCAGAAACAGTATCATCACAACGGTGATTGTGATTGCCTAATATATTGCATAAGTAGAAGCAAAACATCTCTCTCTCTGCTGCATTTAAAAAAGGGCATTTGAATGAATGATTTGTCTTCATCAAGTGCATCTGTATGATTAAATGTGAAGGTGGGATTTAAACTTTTCATGAAGATTCGAAGAATCTTGGCTGTGTGTGAATTCTAAAACCTTCTTAGGACTTGCCCATGATTTTTCAGTGCAGGAACAGTGTTGCTCAGGTTTGGCTGACCTCTTTACTTGCAGCCCTACCAGACTTGTAGAATGAGAAATGTCCCTTGCAGTGTCTCAGCAGGAAAGCATCATATAGACATGCTATGCCTTCACATATTACTTCTTAAAAAGTACTAAGCCTACGCTTCTGCTTTGCTTTATTTTTTTTCTTTCCCTTTTTTCAACTTTTAAATGCTTTCCTCACTTGACCTGATGCCAACCCTGCCTACTGTGGCACTGGTTTGAGAAGAGGCCCGAGGGGAAACGCGTCTGTTGTACAGGGTGTGCTGGGTTTTGACTCTGGTGTAGGTTCTGAGGAGAAGTGTGAAGGAGCTGTGTGGGGTGGTGTTCACCCACCTCTTCAAGAGACTGATGTTCAGGTGAAAATGCGCAGGGCAGGAGCATACGAGGTGCAAGTGCTTGTTGCTACTGGAAAGGGAGGAAACGGTTTGTGTACAGCAGGAGGAAACTGTCAGTCGCAGTACACGGGAGCCTAAGATGACAGATTTTGCTTAATTTGTCCCTTCTCCTCCTTCACAGGAACTTGAGATGCAAGCTCGGGCACACGGACTGTCCCTTGGTCCATCTACAGGCCTCTGCTCCCCTGATATGGTCAACAGGGTCATCAAACAAGAGCCTGTGCTGGACAACTGCAACCAAGACATCATGCCGCACCACACAGACCTGTCTTGCACTACCACCCTCGATCTCACCGACGGTACCATCACCTTCAGTGACAACCTTGGAAACGTGACTGAACCATCTGGTACTTACAGTGTTCCTGCAAAAATGGGATCCAAACTGGAAGATATCTTGATGGACGATACCCTCTCCCCCGTCGGAGTGACTGACCCGCTACTTTCCTCTGTGTCTCCTGGAGCATCGAAGACGAGTAGCAGGCGGAGCAGCGTGAGCATGGAGGACACCGATCACGCTTGTTAGCATATACTTGGCACACCTTTCATAAACTGCTTTGTTTCTTGATCAGTAGATTAAATAATTTACCTTTTGTAGAATTTTTTTGATTTTTTTTTTCCTTGTGCTTCATCAGTAGCCCAGTGTGTGCGCGTGTGTGTATATATTATATATATAGGAATTTTTTTTAGAATTTTTGTGAAGAAACTTGTATATTCTATTTTAAAACTACCAATGCCTCCAAAATATTGTACAGGATATGTACAGTATCTGTGAACTGGATTCGCCAAGAACTTTGAACTGGTCAAATCTACTCAAAGCAATAGAATTACAAATGAAGAGTCTGTTTCTACTGGGGGGAGGGGGAAATCATAGGATTGTAAATGCAACCTATTTACCTGGAAACAAAATGTAAAGTTAAAGAATGTAAAGAAACCAAAAAAAAAAAAAGTCCAATTTGTAATTGTATTAATTGAATAGTGCTGCCTTAAAGATACAGTGTCCCTCAAACATTGGTCTTTACAGGACGAGTGTTTAGGGAAAAATACCCACCCTACTCTGCTCAGAATACAAAAAAAAAAAAACAAAACAAAACAAAGGTGTTAAGACATCCTGATTGTGTTGATTGTGATATAAAATGCTGTTGCTGAAAATTGCAGGGAGATGCGAGTCTCTTTCTCAGAGTGCCGTTTAATTTTACTCTGAGCTGATTTGGGTTTTCCTTTTGATCATGGTTCGAGTTTTTCTCTTAGATTCTTTTATTTTGTTTTGTAACACACATTGATGGCCTGCCAACAGTAAACCAAGCAGGAGCACTGTAAGTTGGTATACAGTCTTTGGACAAAAAAAAAAAAAATTGTTAACGTTTTATCAGCTGGGCACATTATGTTGTACATATCTAATTGGCTTTATTTTTTTTTAAATTGCATTGTACAGTTTATTTTGATTTGCATGGATTCCTTAGTTATCTTCAACTTTTTGTTTGAAATATATTTGTATTTCATTTGTAAGATTTTTGCCTCTTAATATTGCAACGATTTTTTGACATTTTTAAAACTCATTGGAAGTTTTCTGCGTTCTTTGTAAACACTTGAAAGGAAGCTTTTATGCAGGGTTCTGTGTTTTAAGAGAGATTTTGAGAATATTTTGTATATTACAGTCTCACTTTGAAAATGTTTTTAAACACATTTAAGGTAGAGTACAAATTTAGATTAGGTAATAAAACAATTCTGTAGAGAAACTGAACTTACATATTTATTTTTAGTGATACAGAAAAAAGTAGTAATATGCTTGGAAACATAACTATGTAGTTAATATACCCGTTATAGTAATTTGTGTTTTATTTCAGCACTGGGGCTGACATAAGAAAAACAAACAAACAAACAAAAAAAAGAGTAAATTACTGTATCTGCAAATAACTGTTACTTGATAACAAGGTTATTAATTTTTAACATGCAACAATGTTGTAAAAGTAGTTGGTGCATTATCTACTCAAGTGTAGTCCTATGCAATAACGGTAGTTATACTTGTATTATATCAAGCCTAGGTGTTTTACAGAGGTGACGTGGTGTTACGAGCTAGACGGATGGAGCGGATTTCTCAGTAGCAGCCTACAGCTGACTCGCGAGTGGCAGGCAAGCGCATCTCGTTCAGAATGAAGTGCCTTAAACTCTAGTTGTAGTCTTCCTCGACTAGCACTGACTGAAGTGTGGCATAGGAGAGAGCTTTAGGGTGATGTTTTATAGGACGCTGAAGTGTAGCATGGTGCCTACGTATAGAAAACAAGAGCTTCCCGTTCTCCTTTGTGCTACACTGGAAATTACATAGGGTAAGTGAAACGGTTAGTGACTCGAGCGCCAGTTTGGCAGGCTGTGTAAGGAAACCTTGGTCACTGCAGTTAGTGTGCAGAAATCAAATGTGAATCGGGTAGCGATGGGAGAGCTGGCGGCAGCGCCGGCAGTTCCCGCAGCCTGCGGCGTGGCTCGCTGAGCTTTCACCCCGATGTTTTCCCGTGGAAGGGTTCTTGAAGCGTCCCCTGCCCGGCGCCGCCGCTCCCGGTGCGGGTGGTGAGGGGCGTGGGGCTCGGCGGGGACGCAGCTCGCTGTCACGGTACTCTGGGGTGTGTGTTCGTGTCGCTCTTTCTGTGGCTGTCGCTGGCTGCGTCCGGCCGTCTGTTTCTGCTTGAGCAGCGAGCTATGTGTTAGTAGTGATGCAACCACTGGGTTGTGGCTTTTTTTTTTTAATTTTTTATTTTTTGAAGGAGGAGCTGGAGTTAGATTATAATGATGCCTCTCCCCCCCCCATCACCCCAGAGAGCTTTTGGGAAGGTGTCTTTCCTAGGGTAGTGATGCTCAGACCCAGGGCAGGACCCAGGAGCCCGCAGGATGCACTGCAGCCGTCGTGGTCCTCGGGCAGGGAAATTCCCTGCAAGGCAGCTGTGCCGTAGTTAGCTCCGAGTCGAGTACACGGGTACAGGCTTCTGGTGCTGCCGTTTGGGAATGGTGACAGGTGAGGAAATTCAGGGCTGTAAAGTGCTTGTAGCTGTAACCCAGGGTTGCGTTACCCTTTCCCATTAAAATGGGACAGCTCTGCAGCATTGTACGAAATCAGGTGTGCATGCTTGAGTGTAGTAACTGAAAACCACTGAATATATTAAGGCTTTTGGTTCGATGCCCATGCTGGGCATTCAGAAATTGAAGTCTAGACTGTGGTATATAAATCTTTTTCAAGCACATGAAACACTGGTACTCGCTGATAGCCTTTACTTCTGATTTTTAGCTACGTGCTGTGGGGAGATGAGTTAGGATGCAAGGAAAACCTTTACATCAAGAGCTGGATTTCTTGATAAAAGTCGCTGTGGCCCCAGCAGCCATGTTGTGTGTTCCCCATACGTTGTTGCTCTGGGGTAACACCCGACTCGGCTGTGCCCTGCTCGCTCTTTGCCCCGTGCTTCCTTAGGCTACAGCCCTCCTCTGAGTTTGCCCACCCTTTGAGCACGTCGATGCTGCAGTGGGGACAACTCTAGGAGACGTGGATCTCCAGGCAGGTGCTAACTGGCGATGTCTTTGCCCGTTTGCGCGTGGTGGAACGTGTGGCCGTGACATTTTACAGGGGATCAGTGGCAGAGTACATTAGTCGGCAATTAAAGGCAGGGTTTGGCATGAACTAGGTGGAGTGAGATGGACAGAAGCTGTTGCCCAGTCTGATGACGGTGTCTTGTGTGACACGGGGCTGGTGGTGGCTTCCCTGGGCGGGTGGACAGGACACCTACCAGTTCTTGCTTTGCCAGAGCCATGCAACAAGCAGGAACATACAGAGTACCGTGAAGTTCTTCCTCACTGCTTTTGGCCTACGAAGCAATATTTAACTCTTACAACCTGTAAAAGCAAAAAGAAGGTACATAAGGAAAGCACAAAGCACAAAATAATGCACTTACATTTATGTTGTTTGACATAAAATGCACTGGGGGGGAAGCTGATGTTGATAATAGTATAAATACCTATATTTCTTGAAAAAGTGACATTAATTACTGCCTCTTGCTATGATGCTTGGTACTGTAATGTTGATATTCATCTGCTGTTGACTGCAGCAATAATTTGTGTATGGTCCATAGCACTGTAAATTATGGATCAATATTAATGTATCCAATGAAATAATTTGAACTGTTGTTCTTGATAGATGGATTAAAGCATTTGGTTTTTCACATATGTCTGTGTAAGCCACTCGTTTTCCGTGTAAGTGAATCTTGTTTTTCTGTGCGTTTTAAGTCCCGGCAGCGCTCCGTGTTTGTGACTTGGCGGTGGATGTGTACGTGTGCCTGCCCCGGTGTCCGTCAGCAGCTGTCTGGTTGTGTTCGTATTGCGGCAGCACGGGGGGACGGAGCTACGGATCAGACCCGCTTGGGCTTTGCAGATGCACACCCAAGCAGACAGACCCGGAGTTTACGGTCCAGCGCAAGGAACAAAACAGGACATGGAAAAGTGTCGTTGCCTCTCTCCCCTCCTGTGGGCTCTTGCCTTTTGCCTCCCCCCTTCTCAAACGGGTCAGCCAAACCACCCCCGGCTGCATTGCCCTTTGCCTCCCACCAGCTGCCCGGGGTCAGGCACGGGCTGGGTGAGCCCTCGGGGTTCCTACACCTCTTTGCCACGCTGTCGCTCCTGCAGGGTCACCTCCCCCCGGCAGTCCTGCGCAGAAGGACCTCGCCGCCGCCTCCAGCTGAGCTGCACACAGAGAGACCCCGGTCCTCGCTCTGCTCGCCCCATCGGCTGCTCCTCTGAAACCTCCGCTCTCCTAATGCACAAAGAGCTGCTCCTGGATTGTGCCGGGACCTGCAGCTCGTGCTGGTTAGGAACCAGCTGGGGCCTTGTTTTGTCTTCCCGTCTTCATTATTTTTCCCTGTCTCTCTGTTGCTTTCATCCCTTCTGGTCCTGTTCTTCGACAGGCTGTTGCTTTTACCGTGCTCACAGTGTGGAGTCCTCGCCGTCTCTGTGGACGTTGCTGCAGCAGCAGTGGTGGTCACCGTGTATTATCTCACGGGTTTTAAGCCCTGAATACAAACAATCTAAGTTTTGAGTTTGGCCTGTGTCTTGAAAAATCTGATACCTATTAGGAGTAGAAAATACCTAATTCGGTTGCAATTAAAAATGACTAGCTGTCCTGCATCAGCCAGTTTAAAAACCAGCCAACCAAAAAATGCTACCGGACTCTGCTAAGACTACAGCAGAAAAGCCCTGCTCCCTCTTTGTAGAAGATACCAGAGTTAGAGCTTGTGAGTGATTCCAGCAGGCTTTGTAATGCTATTTCTTTAGAAATTCAGCACAGTGTTGGAATGTGGCATTGTAGTACTGCAGTAGGAAATGTCTTTATCAGCAGCCTAGGATATAATTTGAGTTTTTAGATGTATTTTGGCTTTACCTTTGGCCAGTTGTGCCAGCGCTGCATTTTGGGAGTGAATTTCTTGCTGTCAGTGGGAGCAGCTCCAGGTTTCAGCTGGGTTGTGGAACCCAGGAGGAGCAGGAAGAAAACGTGTTGTGGGGGTAATGGCTGTCAGCAGTTGCTCAGTGTGTGGTAGCAGGTCTGCTTATAAGTCTTTGAGTTCCTTTGGGCGAGCCTGAAAAATTCTGTGCAGGGTAGGAAAGTGGATGTTAAAAATAAGGCTGCTGACAGCTGGTAGGGTCTGGTTTGCTGGAAAGCCCCGTGGCTGGGCTGCGGGATGTGGGGGCACAGCAGGACCCTGCTACCACGATCGTGCTTTCCTCCTGGGGAGATGCACCTGGCGCTCGGCAGCTCCCGATGCCGGGAAGGAGACGGTGATCGCGCTGCCTCAGCCAGTTCAGCAGCCGCTGCTCCTTTTGCGGTTGCAGCTGGGGGTAGTCCCGGCACTGAATGGTGGTCATACTGTTTCTCCAGCTCCTTTGAAATGTACTTGCTTAAAATTGCATTGGAATGGCTTGAAAAAGTGTCCCTGACTTCTTAAAATCAATAAGGCTTAATATGATGCTGGCTTGCAAGTTAAATGCATGTGCACTGACCATCGCCGTTGTCTTTGCCTGTGATCCGAGGGGCAGCCTTACTTGCAACTGCTCCATTTATAACGTTTTGAGACTGACTCTCAATGGGCGTGTGTCAAGGCTCATGTCTCCACCACGCCTGAAGGTCCAGTTTCTTCCTTTTTATGACTTTCTCACCTAGATCACAAGGAAGCAGGAGGGCTTCTGTCGAACTCCAGCAATGCTGAACGTGGGCAGATGCTCTCGTTTGAGATTCCCTGGAGAGAAGGCAGCTCCCACCCCTCGTGCTGCCACGCTTTTACCCCATCCCTGCGCTTCCCGGGGCTGAGGCACCGTTGTGCTCTGTGGTCGTAGAGGGAAACGATGGTTCCTGTGACAGACCTCTGCATTAAATGCTGTCCAAGAGCTGTGTGAGGCAATGAGAAGGCTGTTATGGTCAGTAGGATGAGCCAGGGCATGCTAACAATCTAAATATTGATTGCTCTTTTAATGTGTTTATAAAAATCACCATGGGGATGATGTACACAGTTGCATATTGTGCATACTGTCTCGAAGGAGCTATGGGAGAAATCCTTAAATGTCCTGATACATCCGCTGTGGGCCAGGGGACCGTACAGGGCGTCTGGGCTGGCTGTAGGGCACCATCAGAGGCTTTGGGAGCTGGGCACGGCCCATCAGCCATCTCCTTGCTGTAGCCATCGGTAGGCTAGCTACAATTATTTGGGAGGGAGGGCAAGCGCCTGGCTCCAGCACAAGACCCGGCGTCTGATCGTGGTGCTCATCCCACGGGATCAGGCTGGGTGCTGGCAGGGGGGTGCCGGGCCCCCGGGATGTGCTCTGGGCTCTAAGCGGGGTTCGGTAGATGGGACACGCAGCTCCGGGGGCTCTGGTCTCACCCAAACACTTTGCCTTCTCCCTCGCTGTTCAGCTGTGCCTCTCCAGAGCTCCTCGCTCCCGCTGGCTTTCCTCCTCGCCTTTGATGGCGGCAAGAGTTAGACGTTAATTAAAAAAGCAGGGAACAGCACACTCTGGTGGGGCTGCATCCTTTCCAGCCGGCTGGGAAGCTTTAACGAAGGCAGGCTTCCCTCGCTGGGCACAGACCCCGCTGCGGTGATGATTTCGGCTGCGTCCCGGCGCTGGCAAGGCAGAGGCGGCATCCCCGCACGGCACGGCGTTAGCTCCAGCGCGGCACAGGCCAGCGGACCTGGCTTGCTCTGAGGCGAGCTACGAGTTAACGCTGTGGTCTGCAAGTCGCTTTGTCCGAGTACAGCGTGTCCTTTGTGCCAGCGGTAACGGCTCCAGGCAGACAAGCACGTACCGCTGCGCTGCACGAGGAATAGGGCAGTTCCTGTTACGTTCAGCCACTTTAAATGCAATGTCAAAATCTTCCAGGGTCTTCAAGACCTCTGACCTGATTCTAATTTTGCATTGGGTCCATTGAATGCTACTATTGACCAGACCTGCCTGATAACTGCTTAGATACTCCTGTATTAAAAAATATCTGAGCTCATAATATTTCTCTTTTTTTTTTTTCCCCCCCCTGCTGAGAAACAGTTTCTACAGCAGGTTGTTGCAAAAGAAATGACTTCAGAACATGTAAATAATAAAATAATTTCTTTTTCTCTGACCACTAAAGTAATTTTGTTCAAACAAACTGATGAAGAACTTGCACTGCAGAGAAGCCAGCTGGGTCCCGTACAGCTTTCCACTTTTCACTTTGGAGTAATACATCATTGAAGGTAATAAGAAAATAAGCAAAGATTTTTAAATCTAATGATAACAGTTCCATTTCAAAAAGCAGGAATTAAATCAAAGCTGAATAAATGGAAAAGAATTAAATTCATGCTAGACATTTAAAAAAAAAATGCACTGCAAACAATGAGGTGTATTTTAAAAAGTCGCTGGTTTATTAATAATACTTTCCACCTCCTTCCCTTGATCTTTCGATGACAAGCCTGGCAGAGGCACTCTTTATCAGACACCGAAGCAATTTAACTGCTGTCATGTGCCTCTCTTGATATACACGTATTAGTCACGCAGACGTTTTATGTTCTTTAGCATATTTTAGTATATAATTAAAAATGTGGCTGTCTGCTACTAAGCAACCAAGCATGTCAGGGGTTGATTGTATTCTGTCACCCACCACAGAAGGGAGGGTAAAAAATAATAATCATGTGTTCACTTTTCAGTCTTAATTGTGCTCCAGCTCCTTTGATATGTTGTTACACACACATGCAGTGGCTCCTGAAGACAGAGGCAAAACCAACGTGTGGGAACGGCTGGGAGGTGACCTGCAGCCACGTCACTGTCACCAACAGCACATCAGTCCCAGATGCTGGGCTGTTACTGGGTACGTGTGGTTTTGTGACTCCTGGGTTCAGGGTGGCTGGACCCTGCGGAGCTGCTGCTTGGCTTTCCATGGGACCAGAGTGCTAAATGCCTTTGGGCCCCTCAGGGTCTCTCCCTGGTCATTTAAAATAAGCAACTCGAGTTGATGTTTGTCTACCTCTTCTGCATAGGTAGACAGGAGAAGGGCTCCCGCACTGAGGGACATGGACTTTTGGACAGCCAATAATCATTTCTAGATTACCTGATGTGAAAAATGGCTCATGCAGCTCCTGGAGTTGAGGAAAACTTCTCGTGAGTATACCCAGATGATCACCCTAAACTCTGGGAGAGGAGCACCAAAGCTACAGGTCTCCGGTCCTGCATCATCTCTGAGAGGTGAGCAGCAGCAGATGGGGTAGAGACAACACAACCTCCCCCCAGCTCCATTCCAGAGGCTGTCACCACGTTGTCCCTCAGCACTGCTCTCCTTGGGGCTCTCTCATGCACCTAAAAAGTTCAGATCCTCATCTAGTCCCGTGTTGCACTGTCCCTTTGTGTTCGAGTGAAAGGCTGATGGTGCAGATGGTTTCCCTGCGAGCAGGAGCGATGCTTTCCCCACTCAGAAGCTGCTGTCAGGAACTGGCTGAAGCAACCCGTGTTTGATGGTCTGGAAAAAAGACACAATTTCATTGATATCCTCAGCCACAGGCTTGTTTAACTCAGGGCGTTAGGGGATTATTTCTATGGGAAGATGTGGCCCTGAGGATGTGCTCTTTGCTGTGGGAGCCCTACGAGAGGTCTGCTTGGTGAGGTGGTACCACCTGAGCAAAACCCTGCCCTGAGGCTAGAGAAATGCATGGCTCTGGAGAAGGGCCGGGGAAGCCTTTTTGTGGAGTTGTAGGCACATCTTCTCCAAGGTCAAGAGGAAAAGGGATTTATTATGTCAGTTTTATTCCTCACTCCTCCAGTGTCTGTCTTTCTCTTGAGCACGTGCAAATGTACACAGGCATGCGCTGCGTGCAGTAATGGAATCGGTATTTCAAAAGTTTTCCAGTTTTAATAGCTTTTATTACTTCAGCAGAACAGAAGCCAGCATATCAGCACTAACTGGTATGACATAAGGAAAAAAAAATAATATTGCTGTAAATAATTCAAAGGCTGTTTGTTGATTGTGATTTCCTTTGATGCAGTCTCCAGGGAGAAGGATGACATTGTCTTTAGATTTTTTCACAGTCAGCATCTGATATATAACATTGTCTGTGTCTGGCAGGATCCTGAGACGTGACACTGAGGCTGCTTGAAGATGATAAACTCGTTTGGTGTCTCCCGATTTCTCTTGGGTTTCCCCAGCTTCCCTTATCTACCTGGAAAGCACCGTGAAGGAGCCCGGCCAGCCAGGTATGAGGAAGCCCCTGGCAGATGCTCTGTGGGGGTGCCCGGGGCGTTCTGCTCTATAGCCTGGAGCTCAACTTTGTTCATAGGCAACTGTGATGCAAATCACACTGGTGGCTTGCAGGGGTTACACAGTAAAACCACCGCTATACATTTTGGCAGCAAGATGAGTCTTGCCAGCATGTCCTCAGTATCTAAGAGTCCCAAGACACAGGACTGCCCCGCTGTCAAGATACAGCTCCTGTCGTGCTTCACAGCAGCGATATCTGCTGATCTGTGGTTACATGACGGTGCCTGTAATAGAAATGTGTCGTTCCCTTACACTGGGAGCAAGGGCTGGCAGCCAAGTTTGGGGGTTTTTTTGTTGTTCTTTTTTCGTTTTTTTTTGCTAGTTTGAATGAGCTGAGAAAACAAGAACTCAGAATGTTAAAACCAGTGAAGGACATATCCCACTTCAAAGATTTTATATAGCATGGAGATTTTGTGTGGTGCTGTCAAGATGTCCCACTTCTTTTACGTGGTCTATTAGCCAGATACACCTACTAACCTCAGGGGTCCAGCAACAAGCAATGGTGGGACAGCACTGTGCAAGGCCATGGCAGCCCCCGGGCTGGATTACCCAAATGAAAGAATAAATGCCACTCTCTTCCCCCAAAGGAGACAGCTTGCTCTGAACTACGCTACGGGCACTTGGTGCTTTCAGTTCTGAGTGATCACGTCTTGAGCACTCCACAGATCTAATGAATTCCCTTTCAGATAGAGCAATCGAAAAAGGTAAATCGGGTCAGATGCCAATATTCGTCTTGTTCCAAGCAGCTCTGGGGTGCACATGGTTTCACAGGTGCTGCTGTATTTATCCTGTTTAAAATTCAGTCCTGCCCACTAACTTACAATGTCAAACAACTCCACGTGTGGGGCAGGACCATCAGCTCAGGCTCATAGCTCTGAGAGAGCAGCCGGCTCTTCTTCCAGCGCTGTCTTGCAGTCCCTGACCCACAGCTCGTATGCTCTTTCCAGGGTCTTTTCGCTGGTGTCATTGAATATCTCTGTAAAACAAGACTTGTAGTTAATTGAACATCCAGAGCAGCCTTTCCTGCTTGCATACACTAACTCACTAGGGGGGAGAGTAGCTCCTCCAAACAGTTTGTGCGAATCTGTTTTCTTGTGGGTGTGTAGAGACTGAGCTTCATGGAAGCAGTCTGGATGGGCACTGACGCAAGAGATGACAACCTGGTCCCGTGCATTGCTCCTATGGTAGGGGCTGGGTTTGGTTTGGTTTTGTGGTGTTGTTTTTTTAAATCTTATAAGTGAGAATGTTTCATCCCAGATATTGCACAGATAATATTTGGTTTTCAGGTATTAGTTCTAGGCACAGTAATGCATTAAATCCCTTTTGCCAAGGATTATTTAACACATATTTTCAAGTATACCAAAGGAGTTGTTTTTCCCTTATGACATTGTTGGTGTGTCTGCCAGAGCACTGTGTTTAAACTGTCAGTTTGCAACCAGGTTTGCACAGTGAATTGGTCAATCATAATGCAATTAATTAGACCTCAGTCCTTAGCCGAGTTCTGGTGGTTACACACAAGAGAAGGTGGGTCCCTTGAGATGTTAAGGGAAGCACCAGCAAAACCAGAAACGTACAACTGCGGGGCACGTTTTCTAGCACGTCAGTGTGCCAGGATGCCCGCTGCCCCCCCCAGCGCCTGCTCCCGGTGTCCATCACCACGGTACCTGCTACGCCGAGGCCGGTGGGGAGAGGCATCCGGGGCTGTCCCCCGCTGTGTTTCAGGCGCTCCATCAGGGCTCTCTTGATGAGGGGCCAGCTGCAGCCGCTGTGCCAGACCGGCAGCTCCAGGCCCCTCATGCACTGGATGATCTGCTCTTTCTCCTCGGCGGTGATGAGCCCTCGCACGTGGGCGACGTACGTCATGAACGCCATGTCGATGTTCACAGCTTCTCCGTGCATCAGCGACGGCAAAACCCTCTGAAATGGAGCAAAGGAAAAGATTTGGGTTGACAAATAGTAAATAAGTTGGTTTTGTCTAAAAGTACTCCTGAAAATTGACATTTGACTCTCAGCGGTAGAAGTACGGATTTGCTGGATGTTAGCTTCCTGTGATTTATGGGTTGCAGAGGATGATCTGTTTTACACATGATTAATTGCATGTAAAATCTCTTATAGGGATCCAGGATCTAATTCTCATTCAAATCACTGATGAAGAGCACCGTGGGATGGAGGGAAGAGCTCTGAATATTGCATAAGGTCTAGTCCTCTCCCCTCATTCCTCAGTGGCAATTTCTCCCCAGTAATACAGGCTATGGTCTCCATGCCTTTGCTCTGTTATAGCTCGTGTTAGTGATTTCTAGTGGCTCCACTGAAATCTGGTCATCTTTGTGCTTTGGTAAATGCCTGGTAAGGAGCGATAACTGGCCTGAGGTCTGAGTAGGAAACATGGATGGATGTGTGGGGGAAACAGGGCTGGGAAAGGGCTCTCTTTATCCAACAGGACCAGGCTGGGTGCGTTGGGTGATCTGAGGTAATGTGCAAATCTGGAGTTTAGCTCAGCTTCTTTTGCACAAAGGTTTCATGCTGCTGATTGAATTTTTTTTTTTTTTTTTTTTTTTTTTAAAATGAATGTTGCACTATAAAGTCTGTCACTCACCATTTCCAGCTCTGGGCTTATAAGGTGACCAAAATCAACCAGTCTGTCCAGGTCATCCTCCCAGAGATTGGGAGCCAGCTCTTCCAACATGGTTTCAATGGCAATCCTGGTAGTCTGCAGTGCAGCGTCCCCGTGGTCGGCAGAGCTGCTGTAGGACTGGAACTTGGTGTCCAGCAGGTATTTCCCATGGCTCTTGAGCAGGTCAAACAGCCCTTTGTGTTTCATGAGTGCCATCTAGGGCAAAGAACAGAAGAGGTAGTTAAAGATGATGATGTGATCCTTGTACGTGTTGTTGAAAACTTGAGTGTTTCAATAGGCTGGACTATAATATCATGGTATACGCTAGCAAAGACATACCTGCACACTTGGCAAAATGGCAGAGATGATGGGGGCACTGGTGGGCAAGTTCCCTTGCTACTGGGCAGCTCTGACCCTGCTGTGAGCTCGCTACATGTTCTAACAGCCCAGCAAATGGTTTGTAACGAGCTTTGGCTATTTGTGTGCCTGGCAGGAAACTTGAGGCTGTCCCATAGTAGCCATCCCCATGACAGGGACCGGATGGTGGACATCCCCAGGACAACTCTCATCTAATCCTTGGGATTGCGCTTTGGGTGAGGGAAGGTGGGAAAGCACTGCAATATGGGGAATATGAGGGTTCAGAAGCAGTTTCATTGTTACAAGTATATATTTTTTCACCCTCTGACTCAGGCATTAGCCCATGTCTGCAGTGGGGAATGGTGACCTCTGGGTTTCCCCATGCCTGCCAGAAACTTCCAGATATCCTGGGGAGTTCCCGCTCTGCCAGCACTGAAAAATGCTGCTGCTGAACTCATTTCTAATAAACTTTAATAGCTTGAACTCTGCTGTATTAAAAGTTTTTTCAAAGCTCTTCAGGCACAAAACCATTTACTGTGCACTTCCCAGGTAATTTTAGAAGTAGAATTTGTCTCGCAGGAGATTGATTGACCACACTTGACATACCCCATGAGGTAGGTGCAAATGATCTTGCAGATTATTAATCCCCCGTACAATGAGCCTCAAATTCTCTGCCAGCAGTTCATTTTAGAGTGCAATGGATCAGCCTCAATGGGAAGATGCTTTCCTCCCTGGTTTTGCAGTGTCTACATCTGGCTTTGAGTTTTGGAGTTTACTTTGCAGGATTACCGCTAGGCACTATGTATAAGGGATATTCTAACAAGTTTAGCAGCTGTAAAAATATATACTCTCAATGAGAGTTTCAAGTCCCCATGCAGCCTTGATGGCCCACCCTTGTTTCTATAAGGCAGTTTATACAATACCATGGATGCTGATGGACATCTTATCAATGTTTCAGGTTTGAAAACTGCAGTTGCAAAAGTTCCTACCTTTAAAATTTCACCAAGGCCGTTGGAGATGTGTCGCCGAGGAATGCTCTGAATGAAGGATCTATCCAGAAAACTGGCTACCGGGGGGGTGTAGCCCCCGAGCTTGTTCTTACATTGCAGGAAATTCACCCCGTTCTTTGCCCCCACGCTGGCATCAACGTAAGAGAGGAGGGTTGTTGGGACCCGAATGTAAGGGGTGCGTCTTCTATAGAGCGAGGCAGCTAGTCCTACGATGTCCAGACAGACGCCTCCTCCGATGGCGATGATGGGCTCAGTTCGCCTGTCGATGCTGAAGTTCTGGACTTCTTGCAAGATGTTCAAGACCAGGTCCATGGATTTCGTTTCTTCAGTGGTAGGCAGAGCGAGGATTTTGTGCTGAACGTTATTCTCTTCAAAGTATTCTCTGACTTTGGAGCCGTAAAGTTTGTCAACCACTTCATCTATGACAATAAAGCGCCTCAGCTTCCTTTTGCCGCTGGTGGCTAGCTCTAGTTGCTGGGGGTCAGTAATGTGACCCCAGAGCAGAGTGGTATTAGAGTGATCCAGAATATTGTATGTTTCTACCACTTTGTAGCAAAAATAGATGGGAGCTTCAATTGTCCAGGAAATCCCACCTTTGGAGATGCATTCACCTCTGGCAAGGATCAGAAAACATGGTTTGAAATCATTATATTCCTCTTCTGTACTTTGCATGTCTGAACTAGTTTAAGGACGTAGCTTGAGGGTGCAGAATGTGGGATCTCCTGCCCATGCACTGCAAAAGTGTGGGGCTGCGAGGGTAGGAAGCCCCTCCTGGGTGTCAGGGCTTAACTACTTTGGCACCAGAGAAACCCTCACACATCTTAGTGAACAGCCAAATGGCTGAACTTCTACACGGTAGTGATAAAAAAGAGAGCAAGAAGGACTGGAGCATGTTATTCGTGCTGGAAGTTGAAAACCCCGGACCAATCATTTCAACTTCCCAAAAGGGAGTGGGGAAGACATTGCCAAAATTTTCCAAAGTATTTGTGGAGGAAGCATCCTCTGACTGCCATATCTGGGTGATAAGATTCAATTTATTCCTGTCTATCTACACCCAGCCGCACGCCTCCATACAAAATGGTGTCTCTGCAATGGTCCAGCTGAAAGAGTGGATCTCTCTATCTCAAAACAGGTATGACAGAAATAGGAACTGCTCCCAGGTAGTACAAGAAAATTATTTCAGAGTTGGGGAAGATTTCCATACTGGAGTTTTAAAGGATAAATAAAAACCTACAAAGCTAGCATGTGGTCCTGTGTGGAGCCAGGAGTTGGACTCGATGATCCTTGTGGGTCCCTTCCAACTCAGGATACCCTATGATCCATTTAAAACAGTGAAGAACACAGCCCTGAAACCCAGTTATTACTTCTGTGGGGCAGGGGGAGCCAGGGGAAAAACAAATGGCTTTTTTAGTTTGTTGGGAATCAAGAAAGGAAAGGGAAGAAAAAAAAAAAGATAGAAGGAAACAGCAAAATGTATTTTATGTAAGACTTCTTGAGCTGCAGTTGGGTAAAAATTGAAAGTTTCCTCGAATTTCTGTTTTGTTTTTTGAATGAGCAGATGGCTCATCGGATAATCAGATTCCCCTACATGCCCAATTTCTTTCCACATGCATGAATTTTTCTCATAGATCTAAATAGATGCTTCTCTGCTTTCTTTAGCAAATTGCCTCTAATTTTGGCCCTAACATTTTTAAGCATTAAAGAAAAATAGTGAGGGTTTATACCTTCCAGAAAATTTCTTGTGGACTTCTAAATTGCAATAATAATAGTAATAAATCATTGTGTACATTGTAATGCACCAAATATATACCTTCATATCTGTACTTTAACTGCACGTGTCTCTGTCTCTGGCATGTTGATCCTTCTAAGAGACAGGATGGTTTTGAATGTTAGTTGGTGGAATCGGCTTTGGGTGCTGGATGGCACAACTAGCACCCACTGCAACCCCTCTGCCGTGCAAAAAATAGTGAATTTGAGGCTGAACATGCCCTTTTCGAAGCATATGTCAGCCGAGGATTTTTCTGGGTGTGCTCTGGGCCCTAGGTTCATCCTGCTGTTGACTGAGGTCTGGCAGACTGCAATGGGTCTGCTGAAGTCCTGTTGTATCTACTGCAGCTCTGCCGGAGCAACGCTCGCGTGCAGCCGCTGCCCGCTGCCGGCACCTGACCTGCCCGAGAAAGGGTTAGACTTGTGAAATTAAAACCCGAGTATGGCAAATGCTAGAAAACTTCTGACGTGCAAAACAGCTCTGCTAAGGAAGACCTGCATCACAAACGGGGCTCCACGTGCTTGTGAAAAGGAGAATCCTGTAACTAAAGGATGATTAACTGGAGAGATGTAACATCAGCAAAGAGCCGTGTGTATTGCCAGGTGAAATTTGTCTCTCCCCTCTGTCTGAAGGGCCATTAGGTGACTTCTACAGTTTGAGAGATGCGTTATGGTTTTTGCTCCTGTCGGTGACCTACTGTGTTTATTTTTCCCATCTAGACATTTTATTTACCTGCAACCATCTCTATAAATGCATCCTTCTGACATGCCTGTGCATGCACTTTTGCACACAAAGATTTCACGTACATACAGGGGGAAAAGAAAACCCCAAGTGCAGCACTCAGAAGTCCATGTGTAAGCTTTTCTGAAGTTTAAAGGAACTTCCCATCTACAAAAATTGAGACTGTTGATAAAATTCCCTCTGTAACTTAGCCAAGTCACGCAAAGGAGAACAGCTAATACCTGTGCTGCTGTATCGCACAGATTTTGAAGCCCGCTTTTTGTAGGGATATACACAGAAAGGTGGGTTTAAGCCGCAGCGGCACACAAGATGGTTTTTCCATCTGAGATGCATCCCACCAGGGATACTGCACAGTTTGGCTAGCCAGAGTCGCCCAGCACAGTCGCCAATGATCAACATGGGCTCCTATACTTACATTTTTGCTTCGGAGAGAGTTATCTTGTCCTTGCAGTCGGAAAGGGCTTCTCCTTTCTTGATCCGGCACCACGTGCTCTTGACTCGCACCAGCTGGAAGTCTGTCTGCTGGGTCTCCTGGGGCATGGCAGCCGGGGCTGCGGGAGCAAAGGCCTCTTCTGACACCGGCATGCTTCCAGAAGGCAAAGTGTCCCTGTTAAGAGATCTCTCATAACTGGGTGCCGTTGAGGTGCTTTTTAAAGGCTCCAGGTGACCAGGCGTTGGAAGGGGAGGTCTTGTCTCCACGGGGGAGACCAGTTATAAAACTAAGATTATCTAATCTGAGATGCATGTTAGGGTTGGTAGGAGCATTTGAAGACACATGCAAATACCAGGATGGGGTTGTGTAATTAGCTAGTTTTATAATGCTTAAGAAGTACAATAGGAGTGCATACATTAACTTCCAACACGATGCCCTACAGCAAATTTGAAGTTATGAAAGGCAATTTGTGTGATTCTCCATGACGACGGTCAGGAACCTCCTTTGCTGTGCGGAGCCTCTGATCTGGCTCTAACCTGCTCTTATGGGGTGAGGCAGGAGCATGAGGACAGCATCGATACCAGCTGGGTAAACTTCTTTTGAGCTCACGTTCCCGGGATTCTCTTGTGTTGAAGAACAGAATGAATTTTTTTGTTGTTTTCAGCTTTTATGGTGGGTTTAAAAAAAAAATCAGAGAGAGTTTTTCACACAAAGGGCTGTTTGGGGGGCAAGCTGAGTTTTGATTTGTTTGCCCAGCTGCCTGTGGGACTCTGAGATGCTGAGGTTTCCCTGCAGTGGAGTCATTTCAGGATCAGCAGTGTGGTCCAGGCAGTGGTATCTGAGCTTTGATGACCCTGCCTTTTGTGTCCCGTGCTTTCCTGCAATTGTCACCTATTTGTCTTGTTAGGACCATGCCAGATCCCCACCGCGTACTCGTGGAGACCTCATCCCCTTGACCCATCCTGTGGGATGGGCTCAGCCAGAGGGATGGATTCCCCTTCTCTAGGGAGCGATGGCGTGGTGGGGGCAGGCGGGGGACCCATGCTGGAGGCAGCGGCAGCCGGGAGGGATACGAAATTCACCTTTCCATGTGATGTTCCAGCTGGGGCTGTCGGAGGGCCCAGGGCTCAGCTTGCCACACCAAACGCTCCCTTGGCATACAGCTCTGCGTGCTGAGCTCAGGGGAAGATCTTCCTTTGATTTCACCAGCAGTGCCTGAAGGTACAAACCCGTCTTTGTCGCTGCCTTGGCCATGTTTCTGAAAGCTGCCCTTGTTCGGAAACAAAGATCAAGAAAACCGAAAACAGGCAAAAGAGCAGAGGCTGGAAAAAATGGCTCTTCAAGAGCCCATCGGACAAGAGCTAGCTCTCATTGCATTGAAGGCTTATTTGCAGCCAAACTCAGGAACTTAGATGTATCTCACATTTATATTTGCGAAAAAGCTACAAGAATAAACTCTAAAGCCATGTAGCTCTGCTCCAGGGTGAGTAGTAACTCCTAACATCTAGCTCTCGCTGCTGGCTTCATCTCCAGATGGGAAAGTGCTCTGCAAAGAGGACAGACTGCTATCCCCATTTTACAGAAGAGGAACATAGAGCCACCAGAAAAGAAACGACTTGCCCAAAGTCACCTCCAAAGCCAGTGGAGGGTGGATTAGATGGCATACTAAAGCTCTTAGCCTGTTTACCAAAGACTTGTCTGAAATTTTAACTCCCAGTCCAAACACAATTTGGATTGTTTTCCACAGGGACTGCAGGTCTAATGCAGTTTGTTGTTTACTAAATCATAAGATGGAATAATCTTAGGTATGCAAGGAGATCTGTCCTCTTTGTCTTATTTGTTTTGATTAATAGCAATCCACTCAGCATTGGGACTGATTTTATTTGCTTTTCTTTTACTTTTCTCCTGTGCATTTACTTATTTTCTGTTTATACTTCCCTGTTCTATTCTGGGGGCATTGAAACGTCATCTGTTTCATTTTAGAAGTTGTCAAATTGACTTTCCAGTGTCCATCTGCTTGCCATAGCCAATGACTGCCATGTCCTTGTACCATCCATCCTGCAGAGGGGCTGCCAAGAGCCTTGCAGTGAAGACACACAGTGAACGTTGCTTGCTCCCCACAGCCTCTTCACCTCCTCTGCCCAGCCCCCGGCTCTCTCGACATGCTTTGCAGGTACGTTGAGTTGGTCTCTGACCGAACAAGCCCAGGGTGATACATCCCGGAGGTGAAAGATGCTGTTCTGGTTGTGGGGTAGTCCACATTTCCTCATTAATTTGTGTTTCATCTGCGTGAAGATGAGACGGCTGGCTGACCTCAGCTCCATCACATGCTCTTTAATTACTTTGCTTTTAATTCTTCACCAGCCTTTTCTGCAGGCCAGCCTAGGCTTTTGGATACCTTGGATATTCCCACTAGTTTCTCCTGACGCCTCCTCCAGCCAGTGCATTCTTGGGACCCTTTCTGGGGGTGCAGATCAACTGGTACCCGTGTGACACAACGTCCCCCAGCCCATGCAGAGACCTGGCTTCCAAGCTGGACCCCAGAGCAGGGGCTGCTCCGATGTTCGGCTGTGCGGGGCGGCAGTGACCTTGTAGCTATGGGCCACTTGTAGATAATCTGGGGTTCAAAGTCCTGGAACTCTTTCAGCCTCATGCCTGATGGTTTGGCTGGGACACATGTCTGTGCTATGTAACCAGAGTTATGAAATTGCTGATTATCTCCTTGAGAGCCAGCAGCTTCCTGAGGTCAGGATGTGAACGTTGCTCTTATGTAAAGCAAAGGCATTGAAAGTTAAACTTTTTTTCTTTTCTTTTTTCACGTTAGATCTTACCTCCTGCCTGTGCCCTGGGTGGGGGCAGGTGGGTGCAGCTGGAGTGGGTGCAGCCCTCGCCCTGGGCCATCCTCCCTGCACAGCCTCTCCCTAGGTCTGGGCTCTGCCCAGGTAATCATGAGCAGAGAAGCCCATCCCCTCGACGGACACCTGAGCACCAACGTGCTGCTCTGCAGAGGCAGCAAACCCACAGCAGCATCCTCTGAGGCTGGGGGACAAGAAGCAACATGCATAATCCTGCAGGTAAACTCCCTGTGTGGGGTGGGGAGCTCTAGGAAAGATGGTGTGACAGGAGGGGACACCGTGTGATATCCCAGTTCTGGGTCCCCCACTGCCCCTCAGAGATGTGATCTGTAGGCTCTGTGGCTTGGCAGAAAGGAACGGAGGAAGGGTTTATTGAGGAGAGGAGTTTGAGGCTGAGCAGGGGAGGTGGGTCTGCAGGAACCTGAAGTGAAGGGAGGAGGACACTCCCAGGAGAAAGGGTAGGGTGGGAAGGTGGACAGTGACAGTGCCAAGAGACCTTTGGCTGTGACTAATTTCTGATGAATTAGGATGCTTGTTTTATAAATATTATTTCTGCAGCTTTAACCTTGCCTCGGTACTTTCTGTGATAGCCACATGTGCCTGGTGTGGCACACAGTGAGATGTTTGCTGCCTTTTTTGGCCGTTTTCTAAAATCAACAGCTGCGTGTGGGAATCTGAACGGAGAGACTTTGTTCTCTCACAGCCTGATCTAAAGCCCATTGAAGCTATTGAAAGACTCCACTCGGTTGCCTTGGGCTTTGCATCCAACTGTCAGTGGGTACCGCTTATTCCTGCCACACACAGCATCCTTTATTATATATGAAAATAAACGTATGCTTTGCATGCTCTGCCAGTGACTCCGGAGCCTCCCTAATGCAAGCAGAGGAGCGCTGGGGAGCATCCAGCTTTTCTACTTCTTTTCCAGCACTAGAGCCTGTAGAAAACGCTTTGGCTCATGTATGTTTTCCTCACCTTCCCCTGAAGTTCAGGCAGAGTTTAGCACCCTGGTTCCTGCCATGAGCTGCAGCTTCCCCACCCCAGCTGCTCCCCCCCCCCCCGCTCCTCCTCCTCATGCTCCCGCTCCATCCCAAAGCTGCTACCTCTCCCTTGCCATCGCTGCTGACTTTGCTGCAGGCTCTGGCACTACTGATGCTGAGGCCAAGCTGATAAATTAAGCTGAACTTGCTGGCTCTGCTCTGGACCCCCTGCAAGGTTTAATGGCCAGGCAGTTGGGTTTGGCCCATGCTGCCAGCCCACTCCGGGGGCTGTGACGTGCCTGTGCCCCGGTGCGTGGCCCTGCCTGGGCTCACAGGTGGTGGGTTTGGAGCCACCGAACAGCCTCAGATCTGCCACAACCACATTTCTGCTTCCCTCTACTACACCTCCATCCGTAGGATGGGTATGCATCATGGCTGGCTTTAACGTATTTGGGTCAAGCAGTATCCCAGGGTGTCCTAAGAGGCTGCAGTTTTGTGTGCAGGGTTCTGGCGGCGTAAGGAAATAGCTCGAGCATTGCATTGTGGTTTCCATAAACAGGATTGCCTGGGAAAACGCAACGGCTGAGGTGTATTCACAGGCTAAGACAAAGTGGTGAGTGTTGTGACAAGCTGTTGTGGATGCCTGAGGTGCCTTGGTGAATATGATGGCTACAACTGTTTGGGAAGATTTTATCAAACTGGGTTTCCAGTGTTTAGTGCTGAGCAGCTCCTGCCGCAGCGCTCGGCACTGAGCACCAAGCTGTCTGGCAGCATGGTGTTCGTGTGGCTCAGGTTCAGTGCTCTGCCCTGGCTGGGAAGGGGAGCTCCTTCTGGAAGTCATTGCTGGGGCTGCAAAATAGATCTAGAGGCTGGAAGGTGAAATGAGGATAGTCCAAAAATGGGAACCAAAGATCCAGTCCCACATCTTTGGATGGGGAATCTTTGTTTTGTTTTCACCAAATCCAGACTGCCTCCTTGTGTGCTTATCTCCATGCTTTCTTCTCAGCAGCCCCCTGCAAAAACAGTACAGCATCCTGCCCTTTCCTGGCTAAGCTTCCCTCACCCAAAAAGTGGCATCTAAGCCCAAGCCGCAGAGTTTAATTTTGCTTCTGAAGCCACGTGTCGCTCCATGGCACTGCCCTGCCTGCCTGCTCAGGGGATGCTAATGTCCCCCCGCCTGCACCCCTGACTCCTGACTTGCACCAAAAGTACCTGGTTCTGGAAAAAGGAGAAGCTGCAGTCTATAATTCAGCTTCATTGTAAAACAGGCTGACTGTGCTCTCAGCATCTATCAAGGAAGGTACTGGGAACCATCCTGCTGGTAACTGGGGTCCACCTTATCTTTTTTGTGAAGCTGCCTGAGGCTTAAAGCAGCCCTTTCCTGCTCTTTCATGGTAGGACTTGAACGAACTCCTCTGCTTTGCACCTGGCAGTATTTTCCTCCTCTGAGTGAGCTTTCTTTTTTCGCTTTTTTTCCCCTTGTATGCATGAAAAAGGTGATGCACAATTAGATGGGAAAGGGAAAGAGAGGTCTGTGCACAGAGCCATGGGGAGACAACCAGGCAATCTAGTTTAGTGCTTAATATGGTCCAGCTGCTTTGCTAGGGCTGTGCAAAACTACGCTCTAAAAATGAGGCACTTTTCCTGCAGTAACATAAAAAAAATCAAGCAGTTACAGAAATCTTCGCTCATCTTAGTGCTCAGAGCCTTGAGTGCAGCCTGGCTGGCCCAGCAGCCAGCCCTGAGCTCTGCTCTGACTTGTCGGGTGCTTGCATAAATGAAGGCAATTCTGACCTCTGCTGTTGGCCCAAAGCATCATCAGGCTGCAAAAAAATGCAGCACTTCCTGAAAACTATTGTATAATTGTATAATCTTAGATATAGAGTTGATCTTGGCATGCACTGCATGTTCCCTCTCCCTGGTAGCACTTCTTGGCGCTTGTGGTTGGTGTTATAACACAGGTTACAAAACAGCTGGAAGTAAATCTTGTTTTCCTCCCCATTGAGTGACAGAGTATCCTTGTCTGTTATTCATCCAGAAGTATAACATGACTATTAATAAAATCCAGCATGGATTATAAACATGTTTTTTCCCCTAAATTAAAAAGCCTTAGAGTGCTTGGCAAGGAGGATGAGCAGATCCTGACCTCCAGCATCCTGCAGCTGCGTGGCGGGAGCCTGGAGATGCTTGCTCATGCGGTGGTGAAAACACTGTGAAAAGACAACGTATCTTCACACAACACATACCTGGGCTGAGGTCAACAAACTAACATGGTCTGGGAAGGGGGTGTTTATTCCTGTACTTGCAATTAATTATGAAACTGCTGACAGATATAAGCTGCCCCTCATGGTGAGAGATCGACGTGAGATGTAAACCAGGGGCTGCTATAGCTAGCCTAAATCTGCCTTCCTTGTGCGTCAGGTTGGGCTGCTGCCATAAGCATGATGCTTTTTTAGATGACCTCTAATTCTGGTCCAGGTTGGCAATTCCCATGTAAAATGTACATATTTTTTTGTGTTCCTTGTCTGCTTTCTTTTTTTTTTTTTTTTTTGTAATTTGGATAATGAAAATTGATGAAGTTGTCTCAAAACCCAACAGAGTTGGTATCTCTGTAGCTACAGAAATGCTGCTCTGAGAAGCAGAGGTTCAGGAAGGTTTAGACTTTTCCCCGTTCCCAAAGACAGGAGTTTATTCATATGGTGTCCCTTGGTACCAGGGGAAGGAGCGTACAGTCTTTCTCAAGAGTGGGCTGTATGAGGTGATGCTCTGATATCCTCAGTGGCTTCATACCAACGTTCTGCTGGCAGGCTGTGGGGTGACTGGATGCCTTCTACAGCATCCAGGACCCCACCAGAAAGCTGTCCTGGGATGGGGACACGATACCTGCAGCAACAGCAGTTCCACATGGACAGGGCTTTGCCCCATGGCTGCTGGGCTGGTCTGGGCCAGTCCTCCAGAGGAAGCGTGTCTTCTTTTCACCCGCTTCACTGAGTTGTCTGCAGCTTTTCTATCATAGGGAATAAAATCCTGCCAGGGGCAATCTGCTCCACCCCAGCTGTACTCACAGCCTGCTCGCCCTGTGTCTCTGAAATGTGGTCTCGCCAGTGCTTTCATAATCCAGCACATGCTCTTACACTTGAGGAGTGGTGGAATTTTTCTGAACCGTGTCTCGCTCTGTGGGGCCATAGCTCACCAGGGCCCATCGTTGCATTGCTGCCACGAAGTGATATGGGTTTTCTGGGGTCTCAGGGCAAGTACGGTGCCATGGGCAGCATTGCTTTTGCCCCCGGGACAGTCTATCTTGGTCTTAAAAATGTTTTTCAGCCTTTGAAATGCTGACATGTTGTTGTGTTGTGCTGCACATAACTGTTTCTCTCTCCACCTGAATAATCAGCTTTTGGCAGGGTCTGGCTTGTGAAGAGGTGCTGGGAGATTTGCCATGTGGTGCTGATGGGTTCCAGCATAGTTGGTTTTTGTGACCCGAGAAACAGAGGGTTCAGGATGGTGCGTCACCACCATGAGCTGCTGTGGCAGGTTGAAGGCAGAGGAAGGATTAGGAGGTTGCATTCCTGACAGAGTGATTGCTGCATCACCTGCTTAAAATCATTAGTGGAAGAGTACCTTTGATTTTATGCCATCATGGATTTGGCACAATAATTTTTTTTTTTTATTTGAGTGTTTGTCAGTTCGGCCGCATTAGGACAGGTGTAATGGTATTCTGGGCATGAGCATCATGGGTTGCTCTGCAGACTCTGTGCACAGCAGCCTCCACGGCACGGGCACGTGTCGGGGGGCTCGTGCACCCCATTGGCGTGCAAGCGGTGGAGATCCTCCATTTTACAAAGCTAGCGGTGCCTGCGTGTTCTGGCCTGAGAGGAGCTGCCTGGTTTTGCAAGAGTGGTTTGAGAAGCACTCTGTTTTCTCCAAGGAAAAAATCACTGAGAGGAGTGGGTTTCACGTGCAGTTGTTCAGTGTTCAATATTCATCTCAGAGCTTCAAAAGTGAAAATTCAAGTTTTTGAAATATTCTTATCCTTTTCCTGTCAGAAAAGGATCAGCAGTGGGCAGGGTGGGGGGGGAGGAGAATACAGGAGGCAAAAATGAATTAGAAGTATAATATTTTTTCAATTTGAAAAATTTCCATGATTGTTTTCATATTCCTGCAAAAACTCATATTTTGTATGGAGAAAAAAAAATGAAATTCTTTTTTTCAGGCTAAATTCCTCCTCTTCTGATTTGAGCAGTTACAAAATCATTGTTCTTCCTTTTATTTTCCATTTCAGAAACCCCAGCTGGACTCATTGCTGAGAACCTTCTCAAAGCCAAAGAAATAGCCCTCAATGACTCTCGTGTTCCTGAACAGCTCAAGAATTACTTACAAAAAGCTCTTGATGTTGCTCTTGGACTAGACCCTTACCTGGATGCAATGGCAGCTTCAAAGACCTACAGGTACTCCTTTCACCTTGTGTTTTTTTCCTGTGATTGTATGAATATGTTCTTAGATTTTTCTGTTCAGAATATGCCATAAACGTGGGGGACAGTGGAAAGAAGAAGAATGAGAGTTAACTGCACCCAAATATATAGCAAAGCGTGCACAGACTTGTGTGTCTCTGTGCGCCCACAGCCTCAAGGAGAGAAGGTGAGAACAAAAAGTCCTAACTCTAAATTTTGGGAAGATATTCTGCCTATCCACTATGCCAATGTCTGTGTCGGACCGTACCCTGTGACAAATCAGCAAGCCAACCTCCACGCAGTGCCTGCTGAAAGGCTCGGAGGATGAACCCCGGGGTCAAATTGGTGCTGGGATAAATAAAGAATGACGAAAACCTGCACCTCTGGATCCACCCTATAATAACAGCCTTTATATGCAGCTTTTATCTCCAAGCGCTCAACAAACATTAATTAATCTGCTAACTAAATTACTCTAGTAACTAAACTAATTAATTAAACTAATTTAAGGTATCATTAATTCAGAAGTCCAACTGATACCTCATTATTCTTTTTTGAGCTACAGTATATTACCCAGCCATGTGGGGTCTGCTCAACAATTCCCATTTATCAGTGTACATTTTGATATGTGGAAAAAGCCAGTTCTGTCTAAAATTGACAATGTGTAAACTGTTCCAGGCTGTGGATTACGGGAACGCTGAGCGTTCGTTCTGTTGCTGAAATAATAGCTGATAGTTGTTTGACTTACGCTTGCTGTACGATAATAGCTATACATTATCTTATTAAAGTTGTTAAAGCATTTGTGAGGGGCAGAAAAGAGGTTATATGAAATGTTCTACTCTTTAAGTCTTGGATTATCTGAGTGTGGCTGACACGGGTTATGAATTCTTTCTCATTTTACTGAGGAGTGTGGGGGGGGAGCTGGGGGGGAAAAAAAAAAAAAGCTGAAATGGCTCTAAATTCTGGCCCGCAGAAGTATCACCAGCCATTTCTGGTGGTTACTTTCTTCAGACAGGGTAATCTAATCTGTCCAGGGGCTATGGACATCTCCCAGTCTTTCTCTTCTCTTTGTAATAGGTAACATCTCACTTCATCCAGAGTCGTCACAGGCCTGGATTCGGTGAAATGGCATCTGGAGATACCCTGCTTTTCTTAGCAGTTTGGGAGGAAAACCATTTTTTTTCCCTGTCTTGCAAAAAAATTTAGAATTTACATCTTTTCCCCTATTTTGCAATGAAACCTTCTTTTGGCTGAAAAAATAAAAAAAAAACCCCAAAACCTGGCCAGGGTAGCTGGAACCATTTACTCCAAACCAGCAGATAGACAGACACCTGTCTGGGATCAACTAGAAATGGGAAAGATTTGGGGTTGAACAGTGGGGAACGCTTCCCCTCAGCCCCACAACCCCTTCTTCCCAAGCTCCTATGGCTGGAGCTGCTGCCAGCACCCAGACAGACCTATTGCCAAGCCAGGCCCTCCTACAAATGTAATTTAGGGATCTTTGTAATGCTTCTGGGCTGATTTTTCATGCTTATGCACAAATGGACCTTTTCCATGGGGTTCCCTCTTAGTTGCTGTTTTCTATGCAGGATTCTGAGATTTTGGTTCTTACCTCAATGTTGAAATTTCTTTCTTTTTCCAGAAAACCTTCGCCTGACCACGGCGGGGGGGATGCTGGCGGAACTGAAACCAGAGTTAGGCTGCAGGAAGAACGCACCTCTGGCTCTTTGAATGGCAAGTTGGTCAAGCAAGAGGAAAAAATTGCACTAGGCTGGTGTAAAGGTTATCACTGAATTCATCATCCTCTACTCCATCTTGAGTGGAGATAGGATGAATGCCATGGAAATGCTCACAAAATGTGGGAAATTACTTAAATAGAGAGACAGGAACTTCCTGTAGACTTTGATCTTCCTTTTGTGTGAATTTTCCCTGTCCCCCACCTCCCGTGCCCTTGTACCCACACACACGCTCATGAGTGCTTTAATTCAGCGTTCCAGCCCCATCCCTTAGTGAGCAGCGAAGAGATCGTTGTCCTCATTGGAAAGAGAGGGAAGGGAAAAATCATGTTGGTTTTGGCTTGGTGGTGTCTGATAGGGGTTTACGTGCTTTTGCGGTGCAGGTGGCCTGTGGCCAAGCACTGTCCCTTTTCAAGTAGCAATACCCAGGCTTGTATCCCCTTATAAAGCCTATTACACTAAATCTATTCCCAGATTCATTCTTCCCAGATGTTCCCATCTTTTGAGTAATATATCATCACAGTGAAGTACTCTTATAATGTATTACACTAATACATTGTTCGAAGGACACCACTGATGATAAATTTCTTAAATGATGGTGCTGTCTAGGGATAATGACTCTAAGAGCAAATGCAAGGTAATGTAGTGATTTTTTTACACCGGATTCCAGAAAGAATATGGAGACATCTTAAAGCCATTTTCATATGGGGGGAATGTTAAAATACGCAATATTTCAAGCACTATTTAACAAGCACTTGAACAATAGCAGCATTGATGATAAAGGTTCTACATTTAAAACCAGTCCCTTTATTCTGTTGTCTTTTAGCTGCATATTAGATGAAATTTTGTCAGATTCTGTTGTTAAACCCTTATTTGAAAGTGTTTTAAGATTAGATTTTTTTTTTTTCAACGATCACTTAAAAGGTACATCTAATTTTCATTGTGAACAGGGTTCAGTTTTTCCTATGGTTTTATTTTTAAATTTTCATTCTTGTCTTTCAACAGGCCAAATTTTTAGGATGTTTATTCAGATGATGAGAGCCAGGAAGATTTTATTAATTGGCAAGCTTAAAGGTTACAGTATCCTTGCTATGGCAGAAGAATTGCCAGATGATGGCAAAATCTTTGCATGTGCAGAAGCACCGTATCTCGGAGTGAACAGCCAAGAAGCATTTGATTATTCTTCAGATGGTAAAAAAATAAGCATGCGAGTGGGACCAACAGCAGACACTTTGGAGGTAAAGTCAGTTGGAAGGGGGGGTTTGGGAGCTCTTGTGCAGAGCAGATTGAAGAGTTTTGGGCAGGTCCTGGTTTCTGCCCACAAGATGCTGGGTGGTGACCCTAGTTTGCTTGCAAATACGCATACACACTCTCGCGCTGGAATTATTTCTTATTCATGATGATGTACGATGGGACAGCTCTGTGACACAAGATAGCTTTTTCCCTTCTTAACTAAAATACTGCACTTTTTGATCAGAGGGATCACAAGCTCTAAATGTGGGTCGATAGGCTTCAGTGGCACAGTTTTATCTGATGTGGGTGGGCTTTGTTTCAGAGTCTCTAATTCCAAACCTAACAAGCTGAAAGATCATATCTGTGCCTGCTGGGCATGCCCGGAGAAGGATAGCTTGCTCCCAATGCTCACAAGAATTAGAAAAGTCCTGCAGATGCTTTTAATTCTTCTACAACCTGTCACTGTTTTCCACAACTGGCAACACCATGGGCCATTAGACCCCAAGTTTCTCACTTCCAGAGCGATTTGATAAGCTTCAGACCTGCAAATGCGTTAGCTATATTTTCTTCATTCTGACTTGGTCCCAAGAAAGAGAAACGCTTGTGATTGCCAGCAGCTAAAGGAGTTTCACGTTTAATTCCAGTTTATGCATCTCCAGAACATCGCTGCAGGTCCAGCACGCTAACCGGTGATGCCCACGCCATGTTCATTAAATGTATAGCCTTTCTATTAGTAATGCAAACCAATTTGGTCTGATTCCATTTTCAATCTGGATGTGTCAGTGTGAGCTTCATTGTAATTGTATTTGCACTAACAGGTACCATATTTGTTTCTAAAATGAAATGGCCAGGAGCTTTCTGACCTCTGGCTTCACGACCTCCAAGTTTGATAAGAAAGAAACAAAGAGCTTTGCCAAGTAGATGAATAAACGAAACGTTACAGATCACCTGCAATGTGCAGCATTTAAAACCCCAGCTCCCCGCAGTGAGTGTGAAATTAATTGAATTGCTGTTGCTCTCTAGTGCCCATTCTGTGCAACTGACTTACTGTGACTGAATTAAAATATCTAGAGGCAGGCAGAGTACATGCTGTGTAGAGATTAAAGAAGGGAGCAAAGACATGAAAATTAAATCCTTAAACCAGAATGTTGCAATTGATTTTATATCCTCCGATTGAAACGCAAAGGCACATCCTGACCCCAGTTCTGCAGGTATTCAGGGCTTCAAATAGCTCTCGGAGCCGATGGGAGCGGAGATGCTTGTGTTTGGCAGGAGAGATCCCAGCACCGGGGACGCCTCTCTATGCAGGATTTCTGCACTGGGCTCTGAGCTTCTGTTGCTTGACCTGGCAGATATTTTGTCATTGCTATCGGGGAAATCAGCATTGTCCTACAGGGCCTCTGTGTCTTTATCCACAATGCCTGTAAATGGTGAAGCGACGCATTTGGTGGCCTCGCTGGTGCCTTTCCATTTTGAGCTCATTAAGGTTTGCCCTGGAGTGGGGCAGCCGGGTGGGAACACACCTGGGTGCACGGAAGAGGCTCAGGCTGTGAACGGTGTGCAGCCTTCTCCCTCCTAGAGAAGACCAGCTTAGGTTGGAGACCAAACAGGCTTCCTCCCCTGCCACCTGGGCATGCTGAAAGGCAGCAGGATGAGGCAGTCATGGGTGGGAGACAGGCTGGAGATGGGACAGCCAAGCTCTCACAGCTTGGCTTCATGGAGGAGATGGAGAACAGCAGCATTTCTGTCCCCCATAGCCTGCAGGGAGGCCTGTCTAGAGCAGAGCTGGGTGAGAGTTGCTGAGAAACGTGGTGAGATCCAGGAGAGCTGGAACAAGCCCCGGCAAAGGTTGTGTGTGTTTGTCTATGGTGTCTGCAGTCCTAGGTCTCATTCCTGTCCCTCTAGAGAAGCTAGAGGGCAGAGACGGTCTCCCATCGCTTCCTCTTTGGGGGAGGCTGCAGCAGCTTTCTTGCTGTGGTGACTGCGGCTGAATTTTGCTTCCAAGCTGAGTGCAGTAGGGCAGGATTTCTGTTTATCTGCTGCTGCTCAAATCTTTGCAGCAGTGCAAGCTCCTGGGAGCAGAGGATTTGCCTCGCTGCACTGGCTCTTTCAAAGCACAGAAATGTCATATGATATATAAATAACGCTACCCGGCAGGGAAGTTCTTTTCTGCTGCATGAAGCTGTGATTCAGAAAGTCCAGACTGCCAGAAGGTATATGATGTACTCTCACTTCTGGTGTGAAACTAGTCCACCCAAGAGTTACATTCTGGCCTCAGGTAGAGGGTACCATCCAAGTGCTGCAGGACGTGTCCAGTGCTGCATCCACATCTGCTACCAATGCCCTTTAGAAGGGAAGCTGCCAGATGTTGCAGCCATTGCCACAAGGATGCGACACATCTGTGCCAGCGCACCTCAGCCAGCATGGCCTTTGTGGCACCCACGTGGCTCTGGCTCTTCCACCTCCAGCTGCGGCTCATCAGGGCTGTGAGCGAGCGGAGAGCAGTGCAAAGGCAGCACATCAGTCCAGAGCGGCACCTTGACCAGGCTTTCCAATGCCTCCGGCCGCTCCTTTGCGTTACCGCACAGCGTTGACAGGGACAGCCAGGTTCCCTGTCTCTTGTCCCAGATCATCCTTTGGGCTGTCAAAGGATGTTAAATACTGACAGGAGCCACAAAGCTCAGGTACACAGTGGGGTTCATTTGGTACGTGAGGGCACGATGGAAAAAAATCCACCTTTCCCACGCATGAGGGACAGGCTGCCGAGCTAGGCTAGGTTCCCACCGAAGCACGGAGCTCTCACACACCATGGCACAAGCCTCTGTGCCCAATGACCTCAGTAACTTTGGTGTAATCTTTTGCAATGTGGACTTGGGGGGAGCCTTTCCTTGGGTTCAGTCTCTGATACAGGTGCTTTCAGTGGGAATTAGCTGCTGTTTCAACATGCCTTGCCATGCATCGGCTGTGAGCAAGAGGCCCGATCCTGCACAAAAAGCTTCCTTTAATTCCCAGTGGAGTTTTGGTTGAACAATGGATGCAGGATTGAGTCCGGAGGGAATGCAAACTACCAGGAAATTATTCCCATCCATGATTTTGATCCTTCCATGTTAAAATCGAAAACACAACACAAAAAATAACACTGTGTTTGCAGCAGATTCTGCTGATTGCAGGGCATTGTGTAAGCATGTCGGGGTTTTCTTTTTTCTTTTTTCCCTCCTTTTACCAGACAGAATAGGTGAAGAGGTTGAGCTGCAGATCTCATTTCTCCTGTTTTGCTGCTTGTGAAGTCTGCCAACAGAATCCACCTTGACAAAGTCAAGGACTCTGCGTTTAATGTTGAACTGAGTGAATAAATTATGCATGAAATTGTGTCGGAGTCTCTAGTGTGCAGAATTGCTCCTTTTGATATGAAAGGTTAATTCAGAAAGGAGTCCAAAATAGCTGGAAATTGTGGGGATAAGTGGATAGTATTCACTGTTGTGAGCTGTTATTACTAGAAATTGCATTCCCTCTCTAGCTTCCCTAGAGATTTAGCTTTGCCGGTGAATATAAACTGTACTCAATAGAATAGCATTTAGGAGTAACAAGAGTGTATGTCCACATACAGTAAAATATTCTAATGGTGTTTTAAAAGGAAGCTGTACTTTCTCATGTATTTTGTGTACCCTAAGGATGGATTGCTATTACATTTAGGTCAAGAACAAGGCATAGGGAAGGTAATAAGTTTTGAGTACATCTTTATTACAAATATGCTGACTGTATGATCCATATCAAAGGAACTGGACAGTCATTTTTTTTTTTTCTGATTGAGTTTGTATGTGCCTTATGAGAGAGTGTTGTCTCTGATCAGGACTCCAATCAGGTTTTCTCTGAGTTTTGGCAGAAGATTCATTCATGCTTTTATTCGGGATGTCCTCTCCCTGATCTTTCGCTGTATCCATCAACAGTGCTGCTGAGCCCTTTCTCATGCTAGCTTTTGGTGCATCTCCTCTCTGCGATGCAGTGCTACAAGTTTTTTTTTTTTTCTTTTTTTAATCCAAAAGGAAGTTAATGACTCACTGTAAGCAAAAGCATTAATTTTAGCCAAGTTTTCTCTGAATTAAGATACTTCTTGTTGCCATCTGTTACCGTCTATGATGCCTCTGTAGCAAGGAGCAGGGATTGCACTGTAAACATTCAGGAAATTAGTTTCAGCGGGATATTTTGCAGACAGATTATTTCCTTCTGGATCTTGGCTTTCCTCACAGTCGGAGACGTTTGGGCTCTGTCTCTCTCCTAGCAAAGGACAAAGGCATCTCCAACGTGCTGTGAGGTCCCAGGCAGGGCCTGGCCCAGCCTGCTCTGGGAGGAGAAGGGTAGTCAATCCCTCCTCTTAAACCCCCTCATCTGTTTTGAGAGGGACAGCAGCCAGTTCTCCTCTGCATCACTGTGCTGATATTTCCAGTGCTTAACTCCGCAGCCAGAGCTACCCGTAGAGCAGCTCTTCTTTCCTTCTGGCCGTCTTGTGTTGGCAGTGTGAAAACCCTCTCCCCCGTGGTACCCTGGCCATGGTGACCGCCTGTCTGGGTGAGCTGTGTTCTGCTAGGCAAGGAGCTCCAGGAAACAGAGCACTTTCCTCTTCCAGTGCCTGTTATCCTCTTGTGTAGAGGCTGCTCCAGAGACAAAGCTGGATTCAAGGAATCTCATGGATTCCCCTTATAGGCCTGGGAGCGGTTTCCAACTAAACATGGAAAACCCAACAGCAGTCTTGAAGCTGTGGAAACAAGAAGCATAAATGATGGCAGGGTCGTGGTATGAGCTCCAAGGCAGTGATTCAGGCATTTCCATACAGGTGCCTAGTACCAGGTACCTAGAAGAAATGAAAGGTGCCCAAGTGACCTTCATGGCTGGCTGTTTAGGACTTGATGAACTCTCAGAAGAGAAATGCCTTCTAAATGGTGGCTTTGCACACCCAGGCAGTGCAAGGACAAGACAGGCGTGTGCTGGATACACATACAACACAGACACCCCTCCTGGGATGAAAGCTGTGAAGTTAAAAGGTGGTTTATCTGCATCAGAAGATAGATAAGAAGGAGATGAGCTGTCAGCAGGTAGACAGTACAGAAAGGGGGCTGAAATGAGAAGCCCAGCTAATATCCAGAGCGCCACACAACCCCATATGGACCTAATGAAGTCAGCGCATAAAAGTGAGATTTTTTTTCATTAGGGAGCCATACCATGGAGCAGTAGTAACATATGTTCAGAGATGGCCACATCTGCTTCTGAATGTCTGCCCCCCACCTCCTCCACCCGGGAAGGTTACAAGTCAGAAAGTAGTGATAAGTCATGATAATTACTTGAATTTGGCTTTGGATGTTCTCTCTGGGGAATGAGACCTCTAATCTCTCTTCCTGATGGACTCCTCCTCCCAGCTTTCATCTTCTGACCCTTCCTGAAGTATCTACATTGGACAGACTGGCTGAGTTGCAACCTGATATAAGATGCTGTTCCACGGTAGCAAAAATGTTCCTCCTGTTTTCCCCCAATACAGCTCAAGAGGTAACCAGGGCAAAATTTTCTTACTGGTCATGAAATGAAAAGATGAATCCCAGGAAACCAGATGTCCCGGTTTCTGCTACATTTATTATAAACCAGCATATATTTGGCCTTAAGGTCTTCTTTCATTATAGTGTAGTATCAAAAGGTGTCCTAAATGCGGGCTCATGAATGCTTTTGGCAGAGTTTCTGTGCTATCAAGCATCTGCAGTTAAGTGTGACTATCCAGGCTTTCAGGCAGGCTTAATTTCTTAACCACTAACAAGCTCACAATGACACCAGTTTGCACAATAGAGTAATTCAGAGCTTCAATGATCCACTTCCCGCTATTTCCTCGTCTGAATGGTGCACTCCCTGCTTCAGAAAGGCTCCTGAAATCTCTGTTTGGGAGCCGTCAACCTCACTCCCGAAAACAAATTAGGTTTTTTTCACATTCTGTTGCCATTTGTTATTGATGCTTTCTTTCGTATATCTCAGGGGACCGCTCATCACTCATTGTGCACAATGTCTCCAAACACAAAAGGGAAATCTGGACGCAAGAGGTACTGTTAAAAGTTGTGGTAGAAACAGTGAGTTCTGGAAAACATAATTGTTTCTCTTTTCACTCGAAATGCCAAGACTTGAAAGCATTTCTGCTTGCCCAGATAGGTGGATGAGCCGTTGTTTCATTGCAACGCACACAGATGCAGTTAAATAGTCCCAGATGGAATCTGAAATATTCCATAGCAGCCTCTTGGGCAGCGAGTGCATTAACTGCCACAGGAGAAGGCTGTAAAGGCTCCCATCTGGTCATCCATCAACACTTTTATACATTATCATCAGCAGCCTGCTTGGAGGGAAGGTGTGCCACATTTCTGAAAATCCAATTAGATGATAGCAGCCAGTTCTTTTTATCCTCTCTGTTGCTGAGCCATCCAAAGCTTTTTTTTTTTTTTTAGATTAAAGAAACATCACTTTTCTTCATAGTAGCTGTGCTGCTTTATCTCTATCATGACCTGTTCTTTTATGTGCTTTGTAATTCTATTACTAATTGGGATTTCAACCATTTTCCTGCTACTGAAGTGGGACTCACTAGTTTGCAATTCCCAGGATCAGCCTTATGCCTCTTTTTCCCACACTGACATAATCGCCACTCTTTAATTTGTTGATAGTTACTCTTTTGAGAAGAGATAACTTATTGCAGCATCTCATCCGCAGGGTTTGATGCCAGTCCTCTCCCTTACCCTGATGGATCAATTTGCTTTGACTCTAGATATACAGATGTTTCTGCTGTGACTTTCAACACCACAAGCTGGGATGAAGCATCCTCTTTTATATCCTGATTTTCTTTAAGACGTTCAGAGGTTTGGGCACCTCCGTTGCTGAAGAATTGTTTGCAGAGCATGGAAAACTCCCAAGATCTCCAGAAGTAATTCTAGCAATGTTACAGGGCTCCCTCTGCTTTGGGTTTTATATAAAGGACATTTTAATGGCAAGACTTTAAATTTTCAGGTAAATAATTAATGTTTTCTCCAACATATTTTTTTTCCAGGCATTACATGCTGAGGACGAGCACTTTGATATAGTCTTTATTGGTGCTGATCAAAGGAATGCTGTTAACTACTACAGCTTTGTCATGGATAACCACTTGCTGAGAATGGATGGAGTGATCTGTGTAGAGAATACACTCATGAAAGGACAAGTCTACCTGGAGAAAATATCTGATGAAAATGTACTAGCTGTCAGAAAATTAAATACAGTGATTAATTCAGATCCTCGTGTTGAGCAGGTTAGTGCAATGCCATTGGTTAAGGTGCCCGTGGTACCGTATCTATGGATTTTGCAAAGTACTCTTTAAAATGTTTCTTTTGTTGGTTCCATCATCCAGAGGACCTAAAATGAACTCAAATTTTATTATAATTCACCTCACTTGAGTTCTATGTATGAGTTTCTATATTCAGAAATGGTCCCTACTTTCTGTCTACATCGTATATAGTGTTAAAGGCAAGATAAAAGTGGAGCACTTAGGAGTGAATAATCAGCCCTGCAGTACAACCAAGGAACCACCGCTCCGCTTTAAAAGCTCTGGAGGCTGTAGGGCATCGCCAGCATAACAGGAGTCAACGAAGTCCTACACCAGCAGAAGTTAAAAAAAAAAAAAAAAAAAAAAAAAAAGGCAGCAGCAGCAACAGGATGCATAAACAATATGCTGTGGTTTTAGGGACAAAATTAGACACACATCGTCCAGGGCTTTAAAAGCAGGCGCGAATGACGCTGCCACCAGCCTGCAAAGCTTGCTCTCGTGCCACGGCTGCCCCCGAGGGGCAGAGGGGCTGCTGTGGCTGGGGGGAGCCAGCATGGCCGCATCCCTGCCTGCCCTCTGCCCTGTAAGGTTGGTCCCGTGGTGGCACAGGTGAGGTCTGCCACCTCCCTCCCAGGCGCCTCTCCCACGCTCCCCCCACCATAGCTCTCCACAGCACAGGGGTGTGAGGTTCATGCCCGGAGGGTTTTGGTGTGAGCCTCATGGGCTGAAGGTCCTTGTCTATCTGCAGGTCAGACAGCCTCTAGAGGTGCGCCTGTGATTCGGTATTTATTCTATCATCAACACAACTATCAGCTAGTGTACCAGAAGCAACAGCTTTTCTTTGTAGAAGAGGGAAAGATTAATGACAATTTTCCATGCCCTGAATCTTACTGTTAGCCATTCGATGTATGTAAATAGCATGTTGTTTCCACATCTAATGTTCTAATAGTTTGATATTGGCGTTGAATCTCCAACACTGAGTGCATTTTCATTACAGTGTGATAACGGTATCAGAGAAGGTAGGTGGCAAAACCCACTGACGTTCAACACATGTTCTAGCAAATGCTGAAGAACACCAAAGTGTTGCTATTGTGGTTTGCTGAGCTTCAAGACTGGAATATCCTCATGACAGCACTAGCCAGGCAGTGGAAACCCAGAAACCTCAGCAGCTGGCACTGATTTAGAAAACAGAGAGACAAAATTGCATTTTTTCCTGGCGTTTGTGGAAGCCGTGAGTTTGGAAGAGGAATGTGAGCAAATACAAATGCCTGTCATATTTGTGTTGAAAGGAATTTCAGCTAAAGAATAGGACTAGGAGAAAAGCTACTGTGGCCTAAGGAAGGAAGGACTATCCTTCTTATCAGTGGAATTTGGGTGATGAAAAGCCAGGCACAAAGCAGTTGGAAGCTGTTGTATATATGTCATATTTGCAGATAATTTTGCCTGTGCAGAGTGGACTGAGCATCATTCGAAGGAGCCCTGCACCTCCAGATGCAGTGATTGAATTCAAGGTGTGTATTTCCTCTCTGTGAACACTTCTGGGAAAATTTTCACTCTGCAGAGAGCAGTGACAAAATAATTTCCAGGGATTTGGTGGTGAGAGCCCAAACTCAATGCTCTGTGGTGCTGTGCAGCATGGACTAACCAGCTAAGGGCTTGGCACATATTAGCCTCATTAGTCCCGGGTTACATTAAATCTATTAAATAGTGATTCCTTGCAAAGTCTTCTGGCTCAGCCGTGCTGATAAATCCCTGGAGCGACTGGCATGCTGCTCACCGGGTGCCTGTGCCTGGTGCTCTCTGGTCCTTCCCGTGCAGGGGAGTGTGGGCAGATGGAGCTGGGGCCCAGATGTAATGAACCAATGCAATATTTCTGAAGTAGCTCCTTTTTTGCCCGAAGGCAGCATGTGAAGTTCTCCTATTCTCTCTGAGCTGAATGTTTTCATGGTCTTAGATTTTGCTTGTCCTGCGGAAAAGATGGTGCTTTTATCTTTCTCCATTTTATGTAGTGGGCATCATCCAGCTGTAATGAAATTCCCATCTGGAATCGTAATGGCCTGACTCGGTAAATCCAGACCCAAACATCCTGATTGTTTTGCAGTTTCTGAGTGCTCCCAAAGCTACACCCACTGGTAATTCCTGGCATTTCAAACCCAGTGTTTTAAACATCTTGTATTTTCCATTTTGATTCCAGTCAGGGGGAAATGATGTATGGCAGCTGATCAGATGACAGCTTGCTTTAAGTTATTGGCTGATATCTTTATTTGCTCACCAGCCTCGTGAAGATATTTTGATTGCACTCTACTTGAGCCAAATCCTGCCTTTGGGAACTTGTTCTTAGCCTCTGTGCCTTCCTGGAGCCGGCTGAGCCTGACAGTAGGATTTGGTCCTGGGATGAAATAGCCTGAAGATTTAATGGGTCATCTTTTGAGAGGTCATACGTGACCCATCTCTCATGGGAAGCCAGGTCAGGAAATACCATACCCTGCTCTTATGTATGTGAAGTGGTTGGTGCATCTCCTCAAACCATAGCCCTTCTGCTCCATTGCCTTGCACCTCAATGCTCCTTTTGAGACTAATATCTGTGGGGATAAGGGTGCTTTTCTGCTTGAATTCATCATATCTTTTGCATTAAATAATGAGTCAAGACGACATGAATCCCTGTGCGTGCTCCCACCTCGTTCTCACAGGCAGAGTCCTTCACAGCTATCACGTTACCTTATTGTGCAATGTATGTATTGTTTTTGCTCTAGAAAGAAGTGGTGAGGGATGACGTCTTCTGGGGTTATAACAGGTGCCGCATCCTTGACCGGCTGCGTTTGGATGGCAAGGTGGCCTACGTCACAGGCGGAGGGCAGGGAATTGGAAGAGCCTTTGCTCACGCGTTGGGGGAAGCCGGTGCTAAAGTAGCCGTTGTGGATCTGGTCCTCGCAAAGGCAGAAGCGGTGGTGTGTGAGCTCGTCCTCAAAGGTAAGCACGGGACTGACCTGCAGGTCCTGCTGGACATGACCCAGAGATGAGTGCTGTAACGGGCTGCTTTCCTTGTTCAAACCTGACCCTTTCTCTGCTGTGCAATTATCTTTCCTCCAGCCCTGTTAGGGAATAGGTTAGAGCAGAGGATTTTCAAACAGCAAACACATGCTGAGGTCGCAAAGCTTCTCCTGCCCAGGCTGGATGTCAGCGTTATCTCAGCAAACAGTCATCAATATCACATCATCTGCAAGAGTTATTTATCAATATAAACTCAACTAGAGAGGGAAAGTGATCCAAACAAAATTCCTTGCCAAGAGTGCCCAAAGGAAACACAGCCGTGAGCCGTGACTGACAGGGACAGAGGAGGGCCACCTCTTCCAGGTGAGATCTGCATAACCTGCATTGAACAAACGGAGGTGGTGTACCTCAGAATAGATCATGCGGCAGCCAAGGCACCTCAGGCTTCACTGAGGATGGATGACAGACATGGCCCATGAACTTTTTAGCACATACCCCTCCCTGGCACCTCTTCCACACCTAATGTCTGGACCATGAACTGAAACACCAAAACAGGGTATAGGTATTGTCAGCATAAATCTCTCGTGGTGCCCTCAGACTGAAGCAAAGTCATTTTTCTAAATCCTCAGCTATTGTTCTTTCAAACATGCAAGATCAGATATAGGAACAAAATACTAATAGACATAACGACTGAAATCCCAAATAAGAGGTAAAATCCTCTATGAGCCACTTCTATTTTAGCAGTAAAAAACAGAAAATCTGACATAAAATTGAATTTCCCCTGGAGTCATGCTAAACTGCAATTGTAAAGGGGAGAAAGAAAACTGGAAATATAATTTTAATGAGAAAAGAAAGGAAGTTTTACTCATTTTATAATTCTTTCTGTCAGATTACAACCGAGCCTTCTTCAAAGTTCTGTACTTCATTGCCTCTAAAGGCAGAGCTTTACCTACAAAATTTTCACATTCCTGTTCGCATGAAATCACCAGTATTTGTTTCCACTCTGACTTCAGAAAGGAACTGGGCCATTGGAAACCATATTGTCCAGCAAAACCAGCCCCTGCAGGTGTATTTCTATCATCCAGTCTCAATCAGCTTCCTGAGGAGGGGGCGAGGGATGGTTCAGTTCTGGTTTTGATACCGTTCTGAGCCTCCACAGAGAACATCTTAAACAAAAGGTCTCATTCTGTACGATCCCAGCTCTAGTAAGCAGGAAACGCTTTACACTGAGTATCAGTGTAATGGTTAAAGCTTTGATTGCTGGTTTGATCCCAAATAATGACCTAGAAATAGAAAGTGTCCAGCTCCTATTACAAATTCTTGAGTCATCCAGTCCCTCCTTCCCTGAAGCTTTTCATTGTCTTACGCACTGAAGCCATATGGTCTTGGCACAAAGTGGCTGTGCCCTACAAGTTAACTTGCCTTTTGGACATTTTTTCACGGTGAGATCCTGCATATCAAGTAGAGCTATTCAGATAGAAATGGGCTACTTGATAGAGCCGTGAGACTTTGGATGACAACAGCCTATTTGAAAACTAACTTAAGTTATCTCCAGGGCATTTTCAGTAGGAGTTTGATCATCCATCCTTCAATGGCTGCCCTACATCTCTGCTCCTTCACCGGTGGGCTGCAAGCCCGGAGGAGGTGTGTGTGGGTGTTACAAAATGCAGTCTGAGAGGTCATGAGGCATAGCAAATATTATTGCAGTCTAAAGTAAAGAAAATCTCGCTTCTCAGTCTTTACACGTCTTTATCCTTTGAGGTCAAATATTCTCTATCAACTTGACCAGTGCAGCTGGTCAGGGCACATCTATTCCATCTCATGATAGTTTTTGAGGTTTCAAATTTATTGTCATTCCTTGTTGGAACAAAACCCAAACTTTGTAATGCTTTTGTGAAAGGGAATTATATCCAAATGCCCGTTTTTGGAAAGGATCTGAAAAGGTCAGGTTTTCAATCTCTTTCTCTCCAGAGGTAACTAGAGAATCTAGCCTGGACCTCAGAAGCTTTCCCTCGAAAACTTTTGTTGAAATCAATATGTTTCCATGAAACATTTTGGCTTCAAAGAAGTAACATACTCTGTTGGAAATAAATTTTTACAAAAAGGTTCAGCTAGCTTTACTCTCAAAATATTCACATGAGTAAATTGAAGCAATTGTAATATTAATACATATTTTTCCTGCTATAATAAGCACAAAGGAGCTGTGATTTTTTTTTTTTTTTTTTTTTAATTCCCTGCCCTCTTCGGTTGTGGATTTCTAACTCAAAGTTGGAAATGCAGTGCCCCATGTCATTCCCATCCTGATACTTTTTCAAAACATTTTGCTTAGCTTTCTTAAACCTGCTTTGCTTCTTATACCAAGGAGCCCTTTACCGTCTTTTGGGATGGTGCCATCATTTCATGATGAGTTTTAAACATCAGAACCTCTGTGATCTCAGTTTTAGCTTTGTTAGACAGCTCAGGTGTATGTCCCTTGGCTACAGAGGTCTTTGTTTTTAGATCCTGCATGAATACCTTTTTCAACAGTTGCTAATAGATCCTGACAGAACAACCAAAAATGATGAAACATAACCAAAAAATCCTAAGGGTTACCTTCCACTACATACCCCTCTGTCTTCAGGGGGAATTACTGCCTGTAACTTAAGGGAAGAATTAGTCTGATGGGATTTTTAAAATGTGCATTTTCACTGTAAACTATGCAAATGCCTTCCCCACAATGTCACTTCTGATCTTCTTGTCTTTATGCAATGTATTACTTCCATTTATACTGAGAGACCAGAGTTGAAGCCCGTGGCAGGGGGACCACGCACATGTCCCCTGCAGAAGGGCACCTCGGGCAGGTTTGGCACATCAATGCCTCTCCAGCACGGAGCCATTGGGCTCCTCTCCTGCCCCTCTCATCACAAAACTGCCTCCACGAGCATCACAGAACTAAACTGAGGACTGTAGAGATGCATTGGTATTGTCGTGCATGTAGCAGCATGGTCATGTCTTGGGTTTCTTACCTTTGGTTAAGTCTGCAGATTTTTAAGCTATTTTTCCATAGTTTATTTTAATTTTCTATTTATTTTTAACAGATGGTTTGGGGGGACAGTGGATAGACAGCAAGTGGTTGGTGATTCCCCCCCCCCCCCCGAGTGCAGGGATATCAGCTGAATTGATTAAGGTCAAGTGTGGGACTGTGGTTTGAAGTGAGCGTGCCTTCACTGCTTCTTCGCTAGACACTCCCGCGTGGCACCTTTTGTCTTGTTTTTATGAACTATCATATAAGATGAAGCCATAAATGGGGTGAGAGTTGGAGGGCAGGTGAAGAGCCTCATTCTGTTACCATTAGTAACACGCTTGCACCCATTTTGTCTGTAAATTGAATAAGAAAGATTGCAGCAGCTCCCTGTACGTTACATGTCTTGATAACAATTAGGAGGAGCAACGGGGGCTCTCTGGCTATTCTTATTCTTTCAGCATATTTAGCATAAAACCTGCGATAAAATAAGAGGTCTTGTTTTGTGGCAGAACGTGCATTCATTTTTGTAGGTGGCTCTATTTTGGGTCTGCCCTTTTCTCTGCCCTGGAGAGCAAGGGGAGCGTGGCATAGCTGAAGGTGAGAGAGGACATTAGCTCCCATGGCCCGGCGTGGGGAGCACCCCAGACCAGCATCACCTCGGGGCATGTGCTCTGGGGCTCCTGGGGACATTGGAGATCAAGAGGAGATTTTTCTGTCCAAAAGCCTCTTTCCTGCCATTTTCTTTAAGCATTACGGGGCAATTATTGCTTCGCCTCGCTTTCATGGAGCCTCCATCTCAACGCTTCATTTTTGGGAGAGTCTTCTCCTATTTTTCTAGGATAGGTTTAAGGCTTCTTTTGATATTTTTTTTTTTTATTGGAATGGTCTAAAAGAGAGACCAATGGAGAATAAATTTTCTGTTTAAATAGAAGTAAAAAAAAAAAATCATCTTGCTTTAACAGCTAGAACTCCTTACTTGTGCACCGTTTGCTTACAGACTGCTAATCTATGGTCCAACCCCAGTGGCTGCCTCCTTCCTTGTGAGTTAAGACCCGTTTCACCACAGCCCTTACTGGTATGGCTTTGTTGGACTTTCAGGATGGGTGTAATCCCATTGGCATCAGGTGCCTCAGTAGGCTGCTTATTTTGTTTAATAATAAGGGTACTTAAAGTCGATTTTGACAGTAAATTAAATGAAGCTATTTACAGATCAGCACTGGTGCAAAAGTCAATGCCTGTTTTTTTTCCAGGAAAAAGAAAGCACAACTTTTGCATGTTTCAAATCCAGTAAATCTCTTAACTTCGGAATGTTTGCTTTGTTCTGGCGGTGTAGTTTGCAAGAAGTAAGGCCAGGCACCACGACTACCATACCTATGAGCCTGCAGGTATTCCCAGTTAGCTCCCACCTGAAACTGGTTTGGTTTTGTCTGATGCTCCCAGCTGTCTGGGTGCTGTAGTTCACCCAGAGAGCAGGTTTGGTTTGGTGGTGGGTTTGTTTGGTTTTTTTTTTTTTTTTTAAATTGGTTTGATGTCTTCAGCATCTTGAACTAGGATAAAAACCGTCTGGATTTGAGCAAATGAGAGAGTCCTTTGCTTTATCTTGTTCCTGAGCTGTTGCCACGCTCCCAGGAGTGATGCTCTCGGGGGGACTGCTCAGGGACGGGAAGCTGCAGTTGCGGGTTTGGGCAGAAGATGGTGCAGTGTTCAAAGCTTCGTCCTGCCGGAGGGGCAGGCTCCGCTCCCGCACCGCGGCTTTATGTTTGCCTCCAGGGAGCAAACCTCGCACCAGTTAGCAACTTAGTTACGGCAGTAACGAACGCGCGTTTTGCTATAATTTTTGCTACAGTGAATTATTGTGCACATATATATATAAAATACATACATATATATATGAATTAATAAATAATCATCAGATAGATTCTTTTTCTTTCTCTATGAATTTCGGTACTGATTTCATCGCTCTTATTTTAACGCAGGGATTAAAAGTGTTGCCCTGGCAGCAGACGTAAGCAAACCCGAGGATGTGCAAAGGATTGTAGATACAATCGTAGCTCGCTGGGGCACAATTCACATTGCATGCAACAATGCCGGAATCAATCTCAACTCCGCAAGCGAGGATACTTCCCTAGAAGAATGGGACAAAACTTTTAATGTTAATTTGCGAGGATTATTTTTGTGCTGCCAAGTAAGTGCGAAATGCTGTACCGGTTTGTTTTGCAAACGGGTAATAATTTTCTAAGCATTTACTTCACCAAGATTTAATAACGCTTTATTACTAATTATCATAATAAAATTGGTCCTAGTTTTGGTGGAGTTAAGGAGAGATTTGCTTTGTATCAATTACAGATTTTGGTCGATATTTGCAAAAGCAGCTGGTACTTACTGGCTGCCCAAGCCCAGGCATTTAAGAATGCCCAGATTTTTTGGAGGCTGGTTATTTGACACTTCCTGAAAACCAGAAAGCTTTGAGGGCCCATTCCCAACATTAGTGACTATTTTGAAAAATATTGCCAACAGTGGAGAGGGTCTGAAATGGCAATGGGATTTTCCCTGCATCAGCCATTTTTATACCAAGTTTTTATATCAAGTGCTTAAAAAAAATGTGTTAGCGCATAAACTCTTTTGAAAAGTGAAGACTAATTTATTATCATGTCATTATTAGCACAATCACAAAAAGGGTCACTGGTCTTTCCTTTAATTTCTGTCACAGGCTGCAGGCCGCATTATGCTGAATCAAGGATATGGGAAGATAATTAACACAGCATCTATGGCAAGTTTAATAGGTGAGTGATGAGAGCTAACAGTTGTGCTTCAGAATCCATATTTTAATTACTACCGATGCTATTTGAATCAATTAAACCTGTATTGAGAAGGAGTAAATCACTGACATTTTGTATTAGAGGAAATGTACTACAAAATTTTTATTGATATCATTTTTCACCATTTATCTGTCCTCTACGTTTTAGAGCACTTATTACTTTTTATAGAAGAGGCGGAGTCACCTTCCCTGACTCCGATGCACTGATGGCATGGGAGAGGTGCTGGTGCACTCCCCGGCAATTTCAGGAAAACGCGTTTGAGTGCGGGAAGCTGTGCCCCTGCGATGTTTACAAGCCACCCGAAAGCTTTCGTGTCGGTCTTCGCCCTGGTACCCGCGGGTTTTATTTCATTATGGTTGCCAACAGGTGTCTCCACCAACGCTGCTGAATCAGCAGTGTCGTCAAAAGCACCAATAAACCATTGTAACATATGGAATGAAATCCCTACTGCTGAGCTAATCTGGAAGGCAGTTACATGCTGGTGAACTGAGGCCCATGTAACAAAAATTGATCAATTACACAAATTAAGCATAGCCCTTTAGGAATTTATTTTATTGGTCTGGACATCTGTTGCAGTATTGTCCAAATCCAAAAATCAAATGGTGCCTTGGGTTGCCAAGTTAGGCAAGAAAATCTAGTAGCTATAAAAGTACAACCGAAAACCCCTGTATTAATATCATGTCCATCTGCTGAATGTTACATAAATATGCAGTCTTTTTATTTTCCTTGGGAATAACATTTATTTTTACTGTGCCCAGTTTGACATTCTGTGACATTCTGCTCAGTTTATTGCACAGTAACTTTAAATGTTTCTTCAGAAATGCATTTATAATGTTGTTGTTAATCTTTTTTTCAAGTGTTTTTACCAGCTGTTTTACTTATGCTTAAACACAGGCACCATCCCTCCGCTCCAGCTTTGTAGAGTTACAAAATCTCCCAAAGAAAAACAGTTTTGAAAAGAAAGCTTTACATTTCAAATGCCCCAGACTTTTGTGCTCTGTTCTGCACAGCGGGGCTCTGGTTGGGGCTTGGGCTGTCACTGTCCACATCACCATTGCAAAGCAAAATTTACTGGGAGGTACTCCACCCTCGAGAAAGTTAGGAAGCTCTGGAAAATGGCACCAGTGGGGATCTGCTGGTTTGGCACACTTGCTCTTGCAGCCCAGAATTGCTCTCTGCTGCTTAAGGAGAGGCATTTCCCAGCTTCTCCATCGGGCCTTGGCACAGTTCTGCTGAACTGGAGGTGATGCCATTCCACCACGCATCCGTCCCAACCCCAACTTGGGGCTACACCTCCCTGGCTGGCATGCCAAGTCCACTGAGACCCACATGGGCATCACGTTTGAGAGTGGTATCAGTCCTGGAGCAGGAATGAATGCTGGAAAGCAACCCTGGGAGCAGCCTGGAAGGGACATCCCAAGATACGTTTAAATGTCGTTGAAAGTTAATGCATGCTAGGCCAGAAGTGGAGAGATGAAGAGATGTGTTTACCTTCTGAACCTGTTTGAATCTTGGCATTGAAAAAATCTAGTAGTTATAAAACTACGACTGAAAAACCACGATGTTCATATCATGTCCATCTGCTGAATGTTAAATAAATATGTTGGTTGGTTGGTTATTTAAGTATGTTGGCCAACTGGCATAGTATGAAATGTTTCTAGAAATAGTTAGGGGATATTTTTTTTTGTTGTTGTAGGTTGAGTCCTTCCTCAGAGATACAGGAAAATGAGGAGACTCTTAGCAGGATAAGGAGGTTTTTGTTTGTGATTTTTCCAGATACACTGCTCAGAATCAGTTTTAATTAATTGAAGATAAGCTGCATACATTTTGCATATGTGCATTTTGATTCTGGTATTTCACTGGAATTATTCCAGACGTATGCTTCGGCAGCAGAGCCGAGGCTGCTGCGGCTCTGCGATTTGCACAGGTGTAACTCAGATCTGTAATTTTTACAGTGAATATCTTTAGTGGGAAGTGGTCTGGTCTTCTCTATCTGTGTGCACCTCTCATTAACATTACATGGCTGCTTCAAGGTCAGGCTAGAAGCCTTATGCACCGAACAACGCTGCAAAAGCATAGTGTCAGGTGTTTAAAATGTAATGCAGCTGGTGTTGGCAGCATTTTTATCTGCTTTGCTCCCATCTTCTCCGTCTGAAACAGGAGCGAGTGTCCTCGCACCCCAGAAACCATACAAATTCAGATTTTTTTGGTGACACTGCTGGAGGCGTACCTTTATTCACAAGCTCTAGCCCTGTTTTGTGTGAGTTTGGTGGGTTGCAGATTTGCTCTTTTGTCCATAAGAGACCACCTGAGAGGGCGGCTTAGGTAAGGGAAGAGGAGGTGGTGCGGGGTGCTCAGCTGCAGAAAACCCACCCAGCGCCAGAGCTTTGCAATGCTCGTTGGCTTCTTCTTGAGCTCTTCTGATTGATAGGGGCCAAGCATCTCAGGAGAGGGAAATTTCATCTTCTGAATAACCTTCCTTAGATATTCTTATGAAGACAAAAGCATTTACATGGAAGGACTCTTGAAAACCTTGTCTGAGCACCCACCTGAAATCAGAAAGCTGGTTCTGATAGCTTGCAGCAACTTGCTGCTCTCACCCACGTGCGCTGGAGGTGCAGAGCTGGTGCCAAAACTCTTTTCCTCTTAGCAAATGCCGAATGATTTATCACAAACAGACATGTTTGGAAAGTTTAGCGAAGAACTGCTTTTGGGAGGTTACAAGGTTAACTACCGAAGTTGTATGTAACTTGGAGCTGATGCATGGCAATTAATCAAGAAATTACATTCCACATCTTTTCGAGAGCCCACACAGCGCGCTGCGTCTGGGGGGCAACAGGCACGTGCAGAGGGCAAGGCGGTTCTTCTGGTCAAAATGCAAATTATTTCATATTGAAAAAAATTAGTGCAGAATAAATGCTAGTAGAGGGGGGCCATGGTGTGAAATGCTCTTTGTAGCAAGCAAGAGGCCTCCGAATTCCGAGCAAACCTTCAGCACGTGCAGGAAAAAAACCACCAATTGTTGCTCCCATCATGTGTGTCCTTTAAATCTATTCACAGACATCTACGTTCAAGGCAAAGGTCCTTATTCGCTTGCCCAGTAATTTGCAGCAGGGCTTTTTGCTCTTTCAGAATTTGGATAACTCAATTTGTTACCATCTGTTTTTCACCCTTTAAACTGACATACTCCAACCCGATAGTTTTAGTCAATAAAAGCAGTTGTGGATATGTTGGGATACCATGGACGGTGGTGATCTGGAATTGATGCACCAGCTTAACTTCGTAAATTAAGACCAATTTAATTCCATCTCCCTGTGCTGCTCTTATGTGCTTTTATCAAAACGCTGTGGGGTTTGCCTGCCGTACCTGATGCACACGCGGCGATTCACCTGCTGCCAGGGTGCAGCGATACCTAACCCGCAGGCTACAATTGCCTGCCTTTGTGATTACTGATATTTAGCACTGATTTTCCCCACGTTCTCTGCATAAAAAAGAGTCAGCAACCTTGTGACGCTCAGTACCAATACGGTGCTGATTATGGATCAGTGCTTTGCACTGGATTTGTTTAATGAAATCATGATGGCAGGCAGAAAAGTCCAAGGAGAGAGACTTTGTGGGTGTAAATCCCAACAGCTGGACCGAGTTGATTTGACTCCCATGGGTTTAAAGCACTTTACTTCCACCGGGGATTTGTCCTTAAGTAGCTTTCCTGGGAACGCTGCAAGTGTGAGAGCTGGTGGAGGGGCAGAGCCACCCGAGCACACAGCACTAACAAGCTTGAACATTGTAATTAGCAAGCCGATCATTTTCCCTCTCTGACTGGCATGTGACATCTCTGAAACATTTTCAAAAGCTTCAGATTTTGAAAGTGGTGGGTGTTCTGAATTTTTGGGATGCACCTGTGCTCACATCCACACAAACACGGATTAGATAATATGATGTGTTTGCTTCAGACTGTGGATAATTTAAAAATTAAGGAGAATAATTTGTTCCAAGAAGCTCTATATAATGTTATATAAAATCTATTATGCACTTACATTATACAATATTATATATCATATTATGCTATACTATATTTTATTAATATTACAGTGTGCAAGTATTTTGTATGTAAACATACATATGTGTATAATATATGAATGTGCATGTGTGTATATGATTATCTTGAGAGAAGTCAAATATTGCATACGTATGTTTAATACACTGGTTTTGCCATTGCGCAAATATGGAACATTTTAAATGTCTTTATTTCTTTTTTTTTTTCCTCCGTCTTTTTTTCTCCAGTAGCCCAGCTGCTGAGGCAAAAACATTAGATGGCAAAATACAGATTTAGAGTTTTATGTTGTGGGTGGCTAAATCCTTGTTGCTCCTGCCTAGTGTCAGGGAAAATGGCAAATAGTTCGTCTCAATACAGGGAGTAGTGCCTGAGCTACCTTAATTTGCGGAGAATAAATAATTTTCTATTTCTGAATCCCTTCTAGTCCCGCACCCACAGAAGCAGTTGGCGTACAACACCTCGAAAGCCGGGGTCGTAAAATTAACACAGACATTAGGAACCGAGTGGATTGACAGAGGAGTAAAAGTCAACTGCATTTCCCCGTAAGTAAAACGCAGTCTCATTCTGAAAGTACAAAGAGAATGAAATGTTCTAAAAAGCTCAAATGAACAGTATCTCGGCAAATAAAGTTTCTAATTAGCAGGTGGATTGCATCCCTTTTTATGTTGTCTTTTCCTTAACAAAGGTTTAAATGCTTAGAACCAAGCCTGCTCTGTTGCTGTGTATACTCAGGGATTTAAGAAGAGGTTTTAGCATTTGATAATAGGTTTTCCAATAACGTGAAGGGTAGTTTTTAGCATTTCTCTTCCAGATGAAATATTTCCTTAGTCTGTCCAAGCCTTCTGTGGTTAAAGAAAAGGCTTTTGACACTTAATAGACAATACTTCTTTCCCCTTTTTACTTGAGACAAATATATAGGCACTTTAAAAGCCACATTGTACTGCTGTAATTGAGATACTGTTCAGCTCTGACAATCACAGGAGGCCAGGTGTAATTTTGTAAATATATATATATATATATTTATTACAAATTACATTTTCCTTATTTTTAGAGGCTTAAAGCTGTATGTTTTATTTTATGGTGTTTATTCACAGAGAAAAGTTTTCTTACCGCATACACTTTTTCTCTTCCTGTTTCTCACACATGTACCCACCACAGTCATTTTATTAAACAATTAACAGTGCATGATAGTGCTAAGCAGAAACCCAAGTGGATCGCGTTAATTGGAAGTGGTCAAATTCCGTAGACCATTCAAGTCAATCACAGTAAGTAAGAAGGGCAGGATTTTAACCCAGGAGTTAAATTGTAATAATGAAGATATAATGTACATCAAATTAGGGAAAACAAATTACATATTTCAATCCACAAAGTGGAGTAAAAAAAAAAAAATCACAGAGCTCAATGGCAAGTGCCTCTGTTTTTATTGTCGGTCTGCTCTCTGCTTCCTTGTGCTAGCTGTCTTCCTTATGATTATTTATTACTAATTATACCAGTGACTCCAGCCATCGCTCTATGGGATCCACAGATTCTTTAAACAGCATCTTACTTTGTAACGGGATTTTCCCCATGCCAATGCTATCAGCTCTGCAATAGTGTTCTCATGACTAGTGCTAGTGAATTTACACTGGCTTTCGGGAGCCAGGGAAGATGAAGGGAATTAGGGAAGCTCAGCAGGAACTGTGTCTGAAAACACAGGGTAATTGTTACCAACAGAGGTGGGACAGCAGTGCCATGTTCACAGCAATCACGGATGAAGAGGCTCTCAGATGAGGAATTACCTGTGTCTAGGGGGTTTACATAAATTTAAAAAATATCCACCGAATGATGAAAACTCATTGTTTTGTAGAAGTTGGAAACATACACTAATATTTGAAGAAGTTATGTTTCTGGAGGTAGTTGTCAAGAGCAAGGAGGAAAAAAATAGTTACGCTTCTCTTTTTCTATTTTTCAAGCCAAAAGGGGGTTGTATTTTGATCATGCCCACTTGTCTTAAACTCCAGCTCTGAGCTCAAAATCCTACGACAGGAAAGGGAGTTTTCTTTGGGCAGGAATAGCCAGAAAGGCGCACAGAGGACAAATGTCCCCCATTCTGGACAGAGTAGTCCCCACTAACGCGGCTGGGGACCCGGACTGAACCGCTCCGGGAGCCAGGCAGAGCTTTTCTCCCAGCAGTTCAGAGCTTTGGCTGAGCCCCTCGTGCCGGGGCTGCCCATGGAGCTCGGGGCAGTGTTTGGAGGAAGGATCCTACAGTGGTTCATATAGCTCGGCTCCCTCCTCAGCAGAGGCAAAAGCCACGTATGCTTGAGAGTGAATAAATATTCACATTTACCCTTCTGCCTATATGAGATGTGAACCTGCATTTCAGCGCAGATTTGGACCCATCCCCAGAACCGTGGAAAAAGTCCCATATGCACAACTCTTTCTGAGCACGGATGTCCAACCCAGCAGGTAGCCATCTTATAACAGGAGGGGATTTTGAGGAGTGTGAGGAGCACAGAGGTAGATAGAGGGCATGCTGGTACCCAAGATAATCTCTGGATAAATAAATATATAAGTGTGCCCTTAAGTCCTTTGCCCTTCCCACTCACGGTTGCATTAATGCTTTAAGGCACTCTCAGCATACCTCTGGCTGAAGCTTCAAACACTCCAGTCTGCCCTTAAACATTATTTCACCATGCAAACCTTTTGGCCTTTTTTTTTTTTCTTCCTATCTGGTCACTTTTTATCAACTTAATTTCTTAATGAGTGCATAAAACTTATGCAGAGCAATGCATAAAAGTTATCAATGCATAAAATGTTATGGCAGTGTCCTTAGGATAATTTATTGCATTTATAAAATTGAAGATTCAGGCTTCTCTCGCTGGCCAGGCAAGCCTCATGCCCGTGGGGAGAAGGTGGCGGAGACTCCCTGGATGCTTTGGCTGGCTCTGCCTGTTGCTCCATGCAGCAGCAAGCGTCTCCGCGTATCGTGGAAACTGTGCTCAGCCCTGGTGTCACCATCTAGTGCAATTGCCTCGTAGCCTGCTGCACAGCTGATGCCGTGCAAAATTAAGAAGGTGCTGGAGTCTTCCCAAAAGGGATGTGGGGGTCAGGCTGCAGAGGGGCCCTCGTGTGAACAGGGACCTTTACAGAGCACTGACTGCGGGCTGATGCCTGGCTGCCCACGGTGTGTTTTAGTCCCTTTCCTGGTCCCTGCACATGTGAAGTGTGTTGGGTGTGGTGGAGCAGGGCACTTTTGAGGGTCTCTGGTTTTTAGCACGTGCAGCATTGGAACACTTCATTTTCGTCGGCATTGCACTGAATCAATGTCCAGTTTTTGGGCTAGTTGCATCTCCCTGCTTGATTTGTAAGGCATAAAATGCCATAATGCCTAATGCCATAATGCCATAATGCCATAAACCTTTGGGAAGGGCAGCTGGAAGTTGATCTTCAGCTCAACCCACAGCCAGGTCACCTTGTCGAGGACCCCGTGAAACTCAGCCGGCCCAGGGGATGAACCATGTTCCCACCGATGGGCTGCAGGAATTTGCATTTGGGCTGCGATGCAAAGAGGCTTCATCCCCTGCGCGCCTGCTCTGCTCCCCCAGCATGGCGTGGAGGCAGCCGTACGGTGCCGTACCAGGCTCTTAGCCCGGTGGGCATGAGGAGTCAGGAAGCAGGTAGGGCAGGACCACCGCAGGTTTTGGGTGTACCCCATCACGGGGGAAGGAGAGGCAGAGCTGGGAGGAGAAGGAGCACCCCAGCATCACCTGAAGGCATCCCAATTAAGCAGCATTACTATCCCCGTTAAGCAGCAGTCGTTGCTGGTGAGTATCATTGGACTTAAATCTAATTCCTTGGGAGATGTCCCAATTAAGTGGATCTCTTGATTAAACACTTCCTGATTAAGTGGAGTGTACTTAACTCATTCAAATTAATAACTCATCTGAAAGAAATCAAGTTACACACAGATGGAATCTTTTTTTGCTCTCATTTGGGGATTGAGCGCACGTAACAATTGCAGTTAAGTATCTAGTAAGTGATATTTTTCCTAATGTGTCTCTCGAAGTGGAAATGTTTTAGGCAATTGGGTTTTTTGGTTTTTTTTTTTCTTTTCCTAATGTATCAAATTGTCCTGTGTATCAATAATAAAATATTGATGCTCATATCTAATGTTAAGGAACCAGCAGTTTGATATTACATTGACATGCAACAGAAAGTACTGATAGGCTCAGCACTGCATATGAGATGAGGTAGGGAATTAATGCATTGGCAGTTGTCTTTGCTGGAACTGGTTAGAAGCCAACTAAAATCTGCCTAAAAGGGTTCGACAACATTAAATTGCCCAACTTGGCACCAAAGCTTTCCCAGAAGATGTGTAGTATCAATGACATGCCTAATATTTATAGTGCCATCAGTATGTGTGTTTGCAACTTTTAAGTTTTGCGCTATATTTTTTCTCATTTATATAACAAAAATTTGTAATGAAGTTTTGTTACACGTTTGAATTTTTCCTACTTGAAGTGAACGCAAAGAAAGGTCCAGCGAGAGGCACAGCGCTGTGATTTACAGGTTGCAGTGATCAGACCAAAGATCGTTTTTCTGAACAGATTGAAAACTGTCCTCCTCTTAGTAAAATCTGTTGTGCTGGAGGACTGTGTGTCATATTCCCTAATCTGCATACCCTTGGGGTTAAAAACATATATGTAAATGAAAAAAAAAAAAAATCATCTGGATCTTATTCTGATCTCTGATAGTGTAAAGCCAGAATGATTATGTTGATGGTTTTGTAAGCACGGTGAGAAGCACGTAAGGGAAAGGAGTCCAACATATTTCACGTCTGCTGCTCAAAGCATGTTCCTCTCTGAAGAAAACCAGTTCTCGAGGAGTTTGGGAGAGCAGCGAGGGGTGAGAGTGGGGGGCTGTGCTTGGGGGAAATAAGTAAACTGTCTGCAGTCCTATACTCGAACGCGTTTGATTTTATTATGTTGCCAGAGCTTAAACGAGCTGCGTCGCTCAGTGTTTCTGAACTGCTCTGGTGTTTATTGACAATTACAATATAAAATAAAGCCGATATTTAAATCCTGCATGATTAGGGAAAACAGAAATGTTTGAGGGAAAGTCTGAATTAGTTCCACTTCGTAACAGAGTAAATAGCAGATTTCAGCCTTCATTTAAAACAAAAGGTAATACCCAGAATTCAGTGTGTCTCAAAAAATTATTTCCTTGGAAGTATAAATTGGGATGCCGATGAAGTTTCAGAACAAAACGAGTATTTTTTATACTTTGTTCATTTCATATTTATCACTAGCTTGTTTGCTAATTTTCATTTGCAAGAGGCAATTCTTCCAGCTAACTGGCTGCCTCAATGGGCCACTGATTTCTTTGAAGTGACAGTCTGTAAATATGCATAAAAAAGAGATGCAATTAGCGTGTGTGTGGTTCAGTGCAGCCTGATTTCATTGGCAAGTTTACCCACAGTGTTGATAAGCTACATTATCTAGAAAATTGGCCGCTGAAAAACAGCACCTCTGATTGCCAGCAAAGGTTCCAGATAACAGGGTGCTGAAGAGAAATATAATTGAGGTTGAATATGTTAACCAAGGTGTCACATGCTCCTTAGAAGCGCTAATTTATCAGCATGTTGGAATTTTTATTAACATTTGGAATGCATTTCTACCACACTAATGAAGTGGAATTGGCAGTTCAGGTTTTAGTTATTGTCATTTCTGAGAAGTTAAATGTAATTTCTCGTTAGACACAGTTATGTAAATATATTTGTTCAGGGGCTGAAAAAATTATACATTTTGCAAAATACAAATATGTTGTTAAGGAGGAGTATGACAAATCAGTCGCAGTTAAAGTCATAAAAACCAGCCAAATGTTCACCCTGCATTGTGATTTCCGGAGCATCGCTCATTTTTAGGGCACCTGAAGAAAATGAACTTAGCAGAGTTTTAATAAATGGCATAGTCACTCATGAACGTAAAAAAGGCAAGACAGGTAAGTGCGGTGTGAGTTGTCGGGGTGCTGGTTTAAGGGGAATTGCCTCTCTTTGCCTCTGCTTTTTTGTGTGGAAAGGCTCTGATGCCCAGAGGGGTGCTGGCTTTTGTTTCCCCTGGTTTTCGTCATATGGAAAGTCGGGCTGTTTTCAGATTCTGGGCTGTACGCAAACACGCTGTCTGACACGACGCCACGAAGCGGTGAGAAGAGAAAGTGGTAGAAGGATGGCAGTTCCCACGAGCTGTGACAGACCTGGTTCAAGGCGCCTTTGGTTCCAATGCCATGCTTGTTTTCTATTAAAAAAACCCAACAAACCAACAAAAACCCAGTGATTACAACAAGTAACCTAAAAGTGAGGGGGTACTGCTGTTAGCTCAGAAGACAGTATGTGTGTACTCACTTTACAGAAAACCTCTAAGCCTGCCTGGCAGCGGCGAAAGGCAATAGGAAAGCAGCACTACCAAAGTTTGTATCGTGACTTTCAGCAGAAGCAGAGCAGGTCTGACTTGTGCCTCTCCTTTGTGCTATTCTACCCTTTTCCTTTCAAATTAGCACCTCAAACACCTTTCCTTCTGGGGAAAACCCAGTCCTAATCTCCTGGTGCGTGTGCTCGTTGCAGGGGCATCGTCGACACGCCGCTCATCCGCTCCAAGGAGCTGCAGCCGCTGGTGCAGCGCTGGCTGGGGGACATCCCCGCCGGGAGGCTGGCTCAGGTGACCGACCTGCAGGCTGCCGTCGTCTATTTGGCCTCCGAAGCCTCGGACTACATGACAGGCCACAATCTGGTCATCGAAGGTGGCCAGAGCCTGTGGTGAGGGGCGTCCTCCAGGCTCCCCTCGCAGGGGCATAGGGCACTTTGGAAAGTGCGTGTTAAAGTTTAGCTTAGTCCTAGTTTTGGCCTGTGCAGCTAAGTGGCCAGCTAATATGAAATGATTGTTTTCTTCTTTTGGGTGTTGCTTTGGAGACTCATATAATGGGGGGAAAAAATAATAGTGCAATCTTTAATTTTCAACATTTTCATGTTCTTCACTATGCATTCAGATTTCTGTTAAATTACAATTTAATGATATAAATGCACATTTACTGCAGTGAGATTTGGCTATTATTTAGTTTAACAGGGGGCATTTTTAAAGCAATCAATATTAACTGGTCTGTGTAGTATATTGTTCTTAGGCATTTTTTTGTATTCAAGTTGTTCCAGTGACATCTGTGAGTGGTGAAAAACAGTTGGATGTAGTGTTAAAAAAAATAAATTAGTTCATTGCATTTCAACCTGAATGTTGCCATTTTATATTTACTGGTGGTGTTAGTTTTTGACAGTGTTTTTATACAAACACCCACATAAATGCCCCTGAAAGAAAAGTACTGCACTTAATAGAGAACCATGGTTGGTAATTATAATGGCTCTAATCCAAAGCCCATTGAGGTAAGTGGGAACTGCTCATATACTTAAAGTTAAATGCATGTGTAAGTGTTGATACAACTGGGTCTTTGTTTTCCTTGATAGGCAGATATAAGCAAAGGTTGTCTTCCAAAAATTTCTTCCCCCCCCCCCCCGCCCCGTAAAATTCTGAAGATGACTCTCGGGTGTAAATCAGGGCCAGCTCAAATGATATCAATACAGTTCTGTTGGCTGAAGAGCTCATTTCGGCAATAGCGCTGGGTTCATGGCTTATAGGCAGTAAAATGTGACACAATTGCACCGCCGTTTTGATAACGCTCTGAATTTATACGGACTTCCATCCTGAGGGCCTTTAAGCATAACCTAAGGAGAATTTACGGGAAGGAATTCACTTGCAAATCCTCATGTCATTTGTTTTGCATTTGGCAGCTCTTTGTTACCATAACATAAATAATTGTGGATGAATGTCATTACTTTGATTAAGTGCTACAAGTCCATACATTGGCTAGCCATTATTGTGGTGAATTGCTATAATGGCTTCAGACTTGACATTCACCGCCACATTGTAAGGTATGCATCTCGCTGACGTACTATCATCGTTATCGTGGATAAAGTGCAAGAAGATACTTGTCTTCATTAAATTTTCTATTAGACCATTGATAATTAATACATATCTCATGTTTCATCTTGAGTCGTTTTTCTGGGGAGTGTTGCTGTTAAGCGACTCAGGGCTAGAGCGTTTTGGCTTGAAATCCTTGCCTTGTGTGCATGATCTAATTTATTGACAATGCTCTGCAAACTCATAGGCTTAAGGAGAGCACAATTTTGGATAAATCTTCAAGAAAAAACAATTAAGGATTTAAATGTTTTATTATTTTTCTGGGCTCATGAAACCTTTTCTCTCCTAGCTCCCACACTTGCATCATTTTGTGTCATGCTCTGGAGGGCTCAGTGGAGTTCTCACATCCCTCTGGCTGGCTTTTCACCCAGAGGTTAATGTGCAAACATTGGTGAACTCATCAGGAGCTCTTCCAAGGGATCCTAGAGGGGCTTGTATACTATCACTTGGACTGCCGGTGAACAGTTTGTTGCAGCTCCTACCTAAAGTGTAAAATAACAAACTTTAGCTAATTTGAAACATGAACTGCAATTGGCGCTGGAACTGTAACCAGTGTTCTCACTTTCTCAGTAGAAAGACAAAGGGCTGACCAGGGTTCCGAGGCTGAAGTCCCTTTCCCTGCCTGGAGACGGTTGCAGGTTAGCACCAAAAGGCGCTGGCAGGGTGTTGCGGGAAGGTGAAGTTCATTGCCATAGTGCCAGGTGTTTTGGGGAAGAAGAGTTTCAGGCAGCAAAGGTCGTGCTGTGGCTTTCACAAGCTTCAAATTAACTTGAAAAACAAAACCCAGACAGAAAAAGAACCCTAGACTTTAAAAAAAAAAATTATCAAAATGATCTCTTAACTGTACTCCAGTGTTTGGACTAGAGCTTGTCTCGCTTGGATCTGTTTGCCCCCAGGCTCTGCCTTTGAAGGGCTGAGCGGGCAGAGCAGAGAGGAGTGAGTTTACCTGCACAGGCTGATGTGGGGCTTGGCCCCTGTTTGGAGACACTGCCTTTGGAGACGCTGTGCCCACACGGACCTTGGCTCTGCCCCTCGTTGGCCCAGAAAGGCTGCTGGAAGAGGCCGTCTCTCACTCCGTGATGCAGGAGGGGGCTCAAGACTAAGCAGCCCAAGAGAGTACGGCGCTTGGTGCCAAGTCCCCGGGGTGACGGGCAAGCACCCTCACGGCACTTTCGGTTTGCATGACGCCTTCGCTTTGGCCAAAGAAATGAATCCTGGGGGTCTGCAGGTGTCGGGAGGGAAATGCCTCTCCCCATGCATGTGTGAGCTGGCCTGTGTCCTGCTAAGGCCAGGCTTTCGCCTCTCTCCTCCACACGCCTGTACCCAGGGCTTCATCCGTTCAGGGGCTCCAGCACCAGCATTGTGGCTTTTCATGGTCTCAGGTAATTTCACAGAATCATAGGAGTTAGAAGGGACCTCTGGAGATCATCTAGTCCAACCCCCCTGCTAAAGCAGGATCACCTGGAGCATGTTGCACAGGATCATGTCCAGGCAGATTTTGAATATCTCCAGAGAAGGAGATTCCACAATCTCTCCGGTCAGCCTGTTCCAGTGCTTGGTCACCCTCAAAGAAAGAAGTTTTTTCTCATGTTCAGATTTCCTGGGGGAAAAGGCTGATTTCCACTCAAGGTAGGGCTGGCCATGCAGTGGTGCTTCTGTGTTTGGGTTGGGATCTGTGCCTTGCTGCGTGGTGGCTGGTCCCCGGGTACGGGGCTGCTGCCGGGTGCAGGATCACACCCTGCCTTGTGCAGCAGAGGAGGTTCATCGCTGAGGTCGTGGGGTCTCTTCTGCCAACACAGCCCTAAAACAAGTGGAAGCTGCGATTTCCCGTTATGAGGGAAAAGCAGAAGCTTAAGAGGAATGCAAGAAAAACCTTTTTCCCCTCTTAGCACAGAAGACCTGGAAAAGAAAAAGGAAAAAAAAAAAAGGAAACCTTTTGGGTAAAAAAAGAAAAAAAAAAACCAAACCAAAAAAACCCCAAACCCAACAAACCCCTTTTGTGGGGAATGCGGATGAAAAAGCTGTGAAATGGCAGTATCTGTGCTTAGTGAGGTGGTTCGGGGCAGCCTGGGGCGGGCAGCCCCGGCGCGGTGCGGTGCGGTGCGGGGCAGGGGCGGGCGGGCGCGGGCGGAGGCGCCGTTCCCGGCGGTACCTCTAGGAGGAAACCTCAACCTGTGTTGTGTCTGCGGGAGCCGGGCTTCCCGCCTCTGCTACTCAACTTTTATATTGTAGCTAAGTTAGTACTTTTGATATTTCTAAGTTTTTTTTTTTAAACATTTATGTAGAACACCACATAATTGCAGAAAAGATAATAGTCACATACCCTAGGGCTTGGTGTACACTTATGTTAAAAGTACAGCTTTTATTGGCAACTAAAGTAATAACCTTTCCATGTCAAATTGCTTTAAATTAAACTTAAAAAAAATGCTGGCTGATACCCACACTTAGTAATTGTCAAACATTAGCATAATGTGGAATACTAAAGCTGCCTAAATCTTGGGTTTAAAAATAATTATTTACTTAGGTAAATTCTCTATTCAAAAGCATAATATTAGATTTTTTTTTTTTTTAACACCGTCTCCTCGATGTATGTGCTGAAATGCAGACCTAAGCTTGACGTGGAAGTGGGACTGAATATTATTGTAGCCTCTGAGAGAAAAAGGGGGATTTTGTACCTTTAGCTCATCCATCCATCCATCATTGGTCACCCTGAAAGAAATGTAATAAGGTGCAATCTCCAAAGGCACTGGTGCTGCAGGTAACATCTGGTGACCCAAGACCAGTGACCTGGCACACCTGCTGATTGCACCCCGCACTGCAGCCCTGAAGCACACACATAATGTTTCTCAAGCTGGAGAACATCTATGTGGGTACGTAAAGCCAAGGGCAGGACGTCGGTAAAGTGTTTCAGACAGGTGCATTTTACTTACCTGCTTCGGCACATAATTGGAGCAAATGCAGTGGGGACCATTCAAATTTCCAGTGTGAAGCAGGAGAGGAAACTGTGCACTGTGAGATGTGGCGCTCAGGGCTCACTGCTGCACATGGAAACTGGACCTACCAGATGTCACGAGGACACAAGTTCTTGTGGTTTTCTGCTTTCTGGGAGGCCCAGGCTCTGACGTGCCCTGCTGAGGACTTCCATCCCTCTGCTAGGACTTCCCTGTGGAGTCCACCACAGCACTGTGTGTCTACCAGTTCTTCCTCAGAAACACACCAATGTTTTGCTGGAAGTTCAGCAAAACCCATTTTGGAACATTTTCTTAAAGAAATCAGCAGGTTCCTTAGGGTAAAAGGTTTTGCGGCAAATTCCTGCACCTTTGGCTAGCAAGGTAGAAAGGGATTGCCTTTCCCACTCCTTTAGGGAGCAAGAAGCTCTGGGAGGCTCTTGCTGCCTTTCCGGCCAGCCAACGGAGAAATGGAAGGGAGCAGTAGCACCTGGAAACGAGAGGTTTATGATCTTCAAGAGAGAGAGTTAAACAGTTGTTGGGAGGGGAAATGCAGGGAGCTGAGGACTGAAAATTGGATACCATTCCCAGCCTTGCCTAATACCATATGTGCTTTACATTGTGATTATAAATCTGATTAATTCCCACACTGTTTTAATTCCTTAAAGCAGGGAAGGAAAATACATGCTCTTCCTTGGAGAACCCCAATGCAGTCTTGCAGCATATGCCTTCTCACCAGAACAGGTTGAAATTCTTCAAAACTCTCAAATCACAGTGAGTGTTTGCTGCTAGATTTTCACCTACCCGGTGTCTTTTCGCCATTCAGTACCTCTTTCCTCTTTCTCTAGAGCTCTCCCTTCCCCACCGGTCCGATCTGACCTCTTTCCTCTGCTCTGCTGTCAGTGCTGCTGCTGTTGCCCCATCGCACCAAGGCACATGGAGAAGATTGGAGAGGGGCGAAGCAGAGTACATTGACAGTACATACGCGTAACCCAGAAATACCTCTCAATACCGAGGCCTGGATTTAGCCTTCATTTACTTGCACCCCAAATGACTCCATCGCAACCCATGAAGCTTCTGGTACCAGGACTTTATCGGCAGTAGCAAACGCAGGAAGACTCTTGTTCACGGGTGAGTACAAGTAACTCCCACCTCAATCCCTTCCCATTTGGGTACGTGAATACGTTCTTGAATCCGGGGGCGGCCTGAAAATGTGTCCAGGCATAAGGGAAGGCTATAGATCCCATTCCCACTTTTGTTAAAGTCCTTTCCCAACCCAGGGCTCAGTGAGGACTAATTCAGCCCTTGCTGGCTTGGTCGTGGGGACAATATGCCCTCTCCTGGAGGATGTCCTTCGGGACACAACCCCCCACCACAGCTGCAACTGCTTTCTGCCATGCTCTATTTGCTCCCCTTTCACCAGCATAGCATGCTGTGTACAGACGCAGTTTGTGTCTTTAGGAAGCCTCATTAATTCACAAGATACATATTTTTTTGCTTGACAGTTTGTAACAGCTTCTTAAATGTGTAAACTAGCATTTTCAGATTTGTATTAAAATACCGACAAATAGATTTGTGTTTTCATAGGCTACTTCCTATGTCCAGACAAACTACTGACACTACCTTACATGTAGAGTTCTCGCATAAATGATATGTTAACGCACGAGAGAAGCCATTCATTTGAAACTGTTCAGAATGATTAAGGGCTTTAATTACAGCCCTGATTAAAACAAGACTTTTGGTAAATAGCAAAATGGCAAATACTATGCTATTCCATTACAAACCTCTCTTGATGACAGCGTGGTTTGTCTCTGTTTCTTCTCTTATTGTCATGTCACTCATCCAGTTCTGATGTTCAAATCCCACCTAAGAAATGGTAGCAGGCTTTTCTTCAATGCTTACCTGTGATTAAGGTGTTGGAGGTGTTGATTTACTTTTGATACGCTGCACAGTACCTCTGCTGTAATAGATGAATTAGTCGTGGGACTAGGTTCACTGCCACATATTACTTTTTCGAGATCTCAGGTAGATGTACTCACCATCTTGCATTAAACCATGTTAATGCTCTTCAGCAGGATTTCTCAGGGCAGTGCGATCGCCTGGGAGATCAATTTTCTCCCCTTTTGCAGGGGACTGTTGCCTCTGGTGGCAGAAATGTTGGTTATATTTAGAGCCTCCAGGCAGCACCATGCAGAACGCAAGCTTCGGTGAACTCCAGCATCTTTCTGTCCAAGTATTTCACATGCTCCTTAATCTTCTCCATAAAGGTTTTTCTTTATTTCTAATTTTAAACAGATCTTTCACTGCAGAAATGTTGGGAAATCTCTTCTGAGTGATAGAAATGGGTCGAGTGAGTTGCAAATGCTAGGAAGTCGTCCTTCCTCCTTCTCTCCTCCGGTACTTTCTGGAGTTAGTCTAGTGGTCCTGAATGAAGAAGCAAATCTTCTCTCTTCCGAAGCTCTTCATAAATGTGCTTGCAGTTAATATGAGTCCTTTTATATTCTCTCCCTTCAAATTCTTTGGATTAAAACAAATACCGTCTGGTTCTTTTAGCTCTTTTGATTATATATTCAGAACTATTGTGTATCCTGGAAAATGAGTTCTTTTCAGTTTTCACTTTTCTTGACAACAAGCTGAAAAATTTCCCCAAATGAAAATTTTCTGCAAAAGTCTTGGTTTGTTCCAAGACCCATTTTTCAAATAAGTAACGTTTTGATGAAAAAATGCCAACCTGTTCTACTTAACAACTGTTCGTAGAACTGACGAGAGAAAAACAAGAATTGGAGAAAAAAATTACCGAGTCTTTTATGTAGAGTTAATCTTTGAATATTCCTGTTGTTTCAGTAACAGACAAGATGTTGGTACAAGTAGATGAATATTTAAACATTAACGTTGACACTGACTTATCTTCTCGATAACATATTGATCGCATTCTTTCTATAGAGATTATTATGGACTTCCCATAGAGTCAGTGAGCATCTTAATGAAGTCACAGGCTGGATGTTTATGTAGGTATTTCCTTAGAGGCTGGTTATACAGACAATCTATATACTGAATAAGCCCCCACAAATGCACCTCAAGTGTAAAACCGGTCCGTGTTTTTGCCTTTTTATCACCGCTAGCACGTGCGATTAGGTAGAAAGGTTGGCGCTGTGATGCAGTCTTAGCTGAGTATCTGTTATTCATTGCATTTAAAATGACCGATAGCTTTTCTCTTTACCAAAGCATCTGGAAGCTGATTTAGGCTGTCCTTTCTATGGAAATGGGTGTTTTTCAGGCATTAAAATTATGCCTGAGAAGTGAGAAACTCCACAGCCCTTCCCATGGACACCTGTAAATCTGTGTCCATGCTGTTGGGAAGTCTCTGAAGGGTGCTGTGCTCACAAGGGTGTCCCAGAGCACCCAAGGGACCGCAGACGGGGAGCTGGCTGCTGCCCCTGACACCAGGTGAGAGGATGACTGCCAGGCGGCTGTCACTGCTACAAAATTTAACTGTGTTAGAAGTACGCTGCTTGGATTAATACAGGATCTGTGTTACGTTAGTGGCACCAAATGAATTTTGCAGTGGATGGAGATGTAAGGAAAGACAGGTTTTAAAATGAAAAACATATTCAGTGCAGTAGAATATGTGCTAGAGTCTTTCAAGAGAACTTTCTTAAAAAAATGAACAGTACTAGGAAGGAAAAACATCAGTACATAATAAATTATGACTCAGAGCAAACCTCTCATTGACTTTAAGAGGAAAGCAGGATTTAATTTTCACTGTAGTTACTACGAAGTGCCTCTCACTGACATGAAGATGAGAGGCAGAGAACACTGATCTATGGGACAGTGAACAATTGTTAATGTCATTAAGATATAAACTGAACAGTAGGTTTGGAGTTATTCTTATAACTAGCTGCTTTTTGCAAGTCTTGCAAAGTCATACAAGTCCTCCAAGATCCTGAAAATCTCCAAAGAATAATTTGTCAGCCTCACAGTTCTCAGTCAATGGCTACCTGGAGGAAGATGAGTGTCATGCAAGCAAGAGGACTTCTTCCAAAGAGGGTTCAGGACAATAGCAGTTTGGGGTTGTTGAAACTATTTTTGCATGCATGGTGCACCCCTCTAGGTTGGAGGTGTCAGTTCTTGGTGGGGTGGGCAGGTCTCCTTCCCATCAGTGCCCTGAGGAAGAAGTGGGTGGGTTTTCTGGAGCTAGGTAGCGTGGACTTTCTTGGCACGCAGAAATGTCTCCTTGCTGATATCCTGTGCTGAACACCATCACAAAGTGATATTGGAAACCACCTATTCCCCAGGGCATTTGTGTGTTTCTCTGAGCATCAGCTTCAGGCAATAGGAGAGACTTTATGTCACGGGATTTTTCTAAATATAGTTAGCCAAATTGTCTTGCTTGGCCGGGTTCCATACAGGCGTTTTTAGGTTTCAATCCATGTAGGTTTACCCCTAATTTGGGCTCCTGCCTTGAATGAACCCTAGATTTGGAGTCAAACTGGAGATGTATGATACAATTTTTGACAATACAAGGACCTGAAATTTGGACAGTGCCAGAATAAATGCATATATTGATCCAGGGTTGTTTTAAATTAAACTGGGTTCACTTAAAATATTCATGAACTGGAAAGGGTCAGTTAAAAGCTTCAAGCTGTGAGATTTATAACAGGCTTATCAAAGCAGATGCGTTTTGCATCATTTCTAACTTTTGACTGGTGAGAAGTTTAGATTTTTTTATAAATACATATACATTTTCTCTAGCAAATGTGTGTGTATATTTATATAGATATATAATTTTTTTTCAAATACATTCCCATATGCACCCTCACTCTCAGAACATTTTGCTTTTACTCTCCCTGCGTTTCAGTAACTTGCCTCAGCTGTGCACTGTGTTGCCTTCCAAATGCAATGCATCATAGATTCACGATGGTTTGCCAAGCAAAAGAGGGCATTGAGCTTCTTTATGAAGAGGGTATTTTTGCAAGCTGGACCTCATCTATATCCCAGTGGAATTTTCTGATGCTTCCATATTACTCCCGTACAAAACTCTTAGGGAGTTATAGATCAGACATCAAAAACAGTAATTAAGACTCTTCTTCAGAAGTCTTCTTCAATATCTGTCTATCCTTTTCATTAGGGAGCAGGGACATGCCTTTCCTCTCCTATAACGGTCAGATCCAAACAGTCAGTTTAATGACCTCCCATCAGTGCTTCTGCTTCTCAGATTTCCAAACCTTCTTGGTAGGAGGATATTGCTTATACTGTTGTGTGTACCATTAGGTGTACGTCACGTAAGTCCCATATGCATAGCTGGGTACTGACAAATATTTGCACATATAGAATTAAGTGCAAATAGCAGTTACCAGGTGAGCAGTTGGGTTTTGTGCTTGGAGCCTGGATGCCAGCAGCAGACGTGGATGTTGAAAATGTGCTGGTACCCATTTACTGAGAGTAGTCACAAGGGACTGGGAAATTCTGAAATGTCTAAAGTAAGCCTGGCCTCTTTTAGGGATGTAATTTTTTTATTCAAGCATATTTTGAAAGCTCACAGAGAGAAATAAACCTAAAGAGGCCTGTACATAGTACTGAGAATCAAGCCCAGTTTGATACTGGAGGTCATGGCATTGCTGCAGGTTGCATCAGTATTTGCACCAGCTTTGCTGTGCCACTGTATACGCTCCACACACATGCCCTGCTCCTATGTACACTGCTCTCCTCTGCCCATACCACCCCAGGTCACCACCTGAAAATCTAATGAAACAATAAGCATGAGAACACAGCACAATTCTCCTGGCAAACACATCCCCTTGTTTTTTGTTTTTAGTGCTGGCAGAACCTTACTTCAATGATTGTAACCAGGAACTCAGGTGCTTCATCTGGTTTTGAGTCTGAAGAAGTTTCTGACATGCCTGGAGAGAGGAGAAACCTGTCCATAGCCAAGTGGTGGACCTTGTACCTAGTACTGCTTCAGTGCCTTACGGAAGAAAAGCAACCCTGGGAAAGCAACACAGGTTTGGTAGACCTGACCTCTCACACAGGAAGGGTTTGGCTGTGTAAAGAACTCACAGACCTCTAAAAACCAGTTTTAACTTTGGGAATGGGGCTGGAAAAACCCTGTGCAATGCATCATTACAGTGTTATCTGCATTGGTCTCGGAAGGAGGCACATGATGCTCTATGGAGACCCTGGGTCTCCCTGCTTCAGGAGACAAGTGAGCCTTTGTCACTGGCAGATGAGAGCTCATGCAGAGTACAGCCGAGGAGTTTTCATTAGTCTGTGGCCTCTGCTTTAATGACCTCTGATTTAATGTCCTCAGGAGCACAGAAGCTCCTGGAGCTCTTGCTGGGATGATGGGCCTTTGCAAAGATCTGGCTCTTTGCTGCTATTCAAGCCTTAGAGGGGTAATTATGCTGCAACTGACTCACAAGCAAGAGGAAGCTTGTAGGCTTTCAGCTGTCTTTAATTTTACATTAGACAAAAAGCGATAAAGAACTTGTTTTCTGTAATCTATGGATTTAACTTTGAATAGCAGGTGGTAAATGTTCCAACAAATATGTATATATATATCAAATCTGTGAGTGCCCAAATATTTACATCTTCAGCCAAACAAAGGCTGGAGACTCACGTTGCCTGAGGGGAAGATTGTTTTAGAGAAACAGGTTGAAAGGAAATCAAGAACGGGAATTACAAATTTTCTTTCAGAGATGAATGGTTTTGGTAGGGAGGAATCGCGTTCCTGATAGATCGCTGGCTTAGAGAGATAAGCCGGCTTGCAAAAAGGGGTGTCCTGTTGTCTTTTGGGCCATGGTCTTGTTTCTTTGAGTACTGCGCACATTTGAATTAAAGTCTGTACAAGGAGCACGCCAACAGTAGTTAAAGTTTGTACCAGCTTTCCCAGCATGGGCTGTCAATCTGGTTATATGGCAAGGGTATATGATCTGTAGCTGATGTATGGATCTGTGTTAGATGGCAACACAAGTAAGTCTATCAGTTCTCCATTGCTAGGTTGGGAATCAGTAGGAACATCAGTGGATTTATAGTGGTCCATGAGCCCCAAAAGTCTGGGAACTCTAACATTTGTAATGTAAAACCCAACAATAGGGAGATATGAGCTTTTTGCTCTCCACACTGGTCTGCCATTTCAATGTCTAAGAATGGCTAAAATAACGATGTGTTGTGTTTACCAGATTGCTGTTAAGCACGGCTAGAACTTCTCTGGATAGTGAAATTCGTACAAATGTCCAGTCCCTTCTTGAATCTTACAAGATTCCAGGCTTCAAGGCTTTCTGTTGAACTTGGGCAAATTGGGAAAATATGACTAATTATCAGTTTTTAATTTCCCATCTTTTAATGTTCCCATTATATTTTGAGTCAAGGAGACCAGAAGGTCCTAGGTGATCTCTATTACCCACATCTCTTGTATGCCCTTTTCTTTAAGGTAAACAATTCCAAGTCATTTCCAGCTCTTCACACAAGGTTTTTTTCCATGGCTTTGATTATTCTATCGCTCGCCTATGAACTACTTCTGAGTGATACTGGTGTGCTAGCCCATAACACAGCAATTCTGTTCCATACACTGGGACTATAATTCACCAAGTTTTGAGGTTTCTTCTCCCAAAGACTGTGCATCAATTGTAGATGCAGAACTTCAGCTGGACTTACGGACCCGAACAGTGTAATGCAGCGGTGTATTTTCCCACTGGAAATCTCCCTGTTTTTTCAGATAGTGTGGCATGTCTCTGTTGCTAGATTATTGTTAGCAGAGGACAAAAATTTGTATTTGTGCACTAGTGGGAAGTCTTAATCTTCAGGAAGGTTTTCTAGAGTGTCAAGAAAAATACCGTTAGTATATATAAAATGCAAGGGATAAAGACTGCCTTTGACCTTTGCTTGTGAGCTATTTACAACAAGCTGGAACCAGACTTGCACTGCACTGCCTAAGTGGTGCCAAAACCAAGGCAAGTGCATGATAAATGCCAGGACAAACAGGTATACTTTGCTATGCTCTTGATGTGTTCAGTGACAGATGCCGAAGCTTGGGGTTTTGCATGGGTATGTGTCACCTGTCATGAGCTGCAGATAGATCCAGGTCTTTTTTAAAGAATTAGGGAAATGCAGGCAGGTGCAGTACTCAAAGGCAGAAGGAGGAAAACAGTGAAGAATGTCATCTCTCTTCCCATCACGGCTGATGCAGCCTTTCCTATACATCAACACACGCTAAACCTCTCTCATCCAGACTTCCATCATCTTTTACCTCCTTTGCTGCTACATCTTTTAGTCTTGGACACAAGCTGCTGATTTTCCCATTCAAGGCTCTTGGTCTGTCTTGATATATGTGTTCATCAGTGAAATTTCACCATCCTCTCTCCAATAGATAGACATGGGGCTTTTTTTGCCAACTTAGTGTAATGGTATAGGGGCTTCCTTATATGTTGGTTGAACACTCTGTAACAATGTGCAAGCCTCATTTTCTTCCTCCAGCTCCTTCCCTTGCTTCCATGCTTGCAAAAATAGTTATGGCTGGAGTTAATTGTTACTCGGCCATTTCAAACAGGAATAATTGACACAACACTTACAGTACTGATACCTGGTGCTTCTACCAGTAAGGCTGAGGTAAGAAAGAATGTGTTAGTGATCCAGACATAAAAGTAGGAGTTTACATCATATAAAAATAAACCTAGGACATATTTACTGGCCATGTCATATGGTCAAGTGTGCTGCTTTTGACTGGGATAGAGTTAATTTTCTTCACAGTAGCTAGTATGGGGCTGTGGTTTGGATTTGTGCTGGAAACTGTGCTGCTGACACAGGGATGGTTTCGTCACTGCTGAGCAGTGCTTACCCAGAGCCAAGGGCTGTTCTGCTCCTCACACCTCCCCACCAGCGAGTGCGCTGGGGGTGCACGAGGAATTGGAGGGGACACAGCCGGGACAGCTGACCCCAATGACCAAAGGGATATTCCAGACCCTATGGCGTCATGCTCAGCATATAAAGCTGGGGGAAGAAGGCACAGGGGGGACGTTTGGAGTGATGGTGTTTGCCTTCCCAAGTCACCATTAGACGTGATGGAGCCCTGCTTTCCTGGAGATGGCTGAACACCTGCCTGCAGTGGGAAGTGGTGAAAGAATTCCTTGGTTTGCTTTGCCTGTGTGTGTGGCTTTTGCTTTACCTATTAAACTGTCTTTATCTCAGCCCATGAGTTTTGTCACTTTTACCCTTCCGATTCTCTCCCCCACCCTGCCGGGGGGTGAGCAAGCAGCTGTGTGGGGCTTAGTTGTTGGCTGGGGTTAAACCATGACAGCAGGATTCTGAAGAGCTTGGTAGAAGAGAGAGAGTAGATGGAAAAATGAAATGATTAATTGTTGTACATATCTGAAGTATAGCAAGTAGAAAATAACTGTGAAGTTAAAGGGACATTTAATTTTTTTTTGAATTAGATTCCAATGTATCTGTAACTTCATGAAAAGAAAGATAAAAACATTCTGGAATTCAGCTTTTCAGTTTGCTATATTTTACCATATGATTGAGTTTAAATGCATTGGTGTATTGGATATGTTTTTCCATTTAAAAAGCTCTTGTAAATGAACTATTTATTTACATGAAAGAAAAGGATTCCCAGTGCAGCCCACGATACTTCTCCCTCCAAGCCTGCCTTGAAAGAAGGTTGCCGTTTCATATTTGGCTCTAGCTTTCAATGTTCTTAAAAAAAAAAAAAAAAAAAAGTATTCTTAAAACTAAATAAAACATATATATCAGTATTTCTGGCTGAAAGAATGAGCACTTCCCCTGAATAGACCTATTTGAATGGCTACTCAATGTTTTGTTAGAAAAGTATATTAAAAGTTGAAACAGCCTGCTGAATGAAGGTGAGGTACAGAAACAAAATATAAAATGTGTCATGTGAAAAAAGAGCCCCTTATCCAAGAAGATCTTGGTAAAACTTTAAATGGAGAAGTGACACTCATCAAACGATTTCTATATCATCTGCACTGAATAATTTACTTTTGGGTGAGATTCACTAACATCATTGCAGAGGAAGTGTAATTGAAAATTATGAAAGCTATATCTTTATTGTGTATTACAGCACATGCCTTTGATACGGCGTTATGTCTGCCACAGCAGGAAGTGTTTTTCAGAAAAAGTAAAATCTCTGGGGCAGATTCTCGGTGGTGTAAATCAGTGTTACTCCACTGAGAGCATCCTATGTGAACAAGCTTCTGCCTGTGCACCCAGAGTCTCGTATCTCTGTAATCACCCAAACAAATTACTGATTAATTTCAGGGAAAGTTTACATGGGTAGAGCTAAGGAAGATCTCTGCTATTTTGTTTATAATGGACAGCTCCAATGTGATTTTAAAATTTCAGGGTCTTCTGCTCAAAGTTTATATAAATATATATTTTCTCCAAGTGCAATTTAAATAAGTCTTGTTAATGATCGCTATGCAATGTCACAGGTCCCCATGGCACGGTGTACATTCTCGATCTAAGCAGCCTGTTATTTGAGGTCTTGACCGTGCACTGGCTTTGATAGCGCAGACCCTTCAGCTTCAAAAGGTGCTTCAGAAGTAGGAGTCTGAGTAGGAGTCAATTTGAATACAAAACTGGTGTCTAAATCGATGAAGATATGCTGGCTAAGGACTTGTTCAATGTCTTACAGTGTACGTGGCAAGTCCAATGTACTTTTTTAATTCCTCCAAGAGTATCTGAATGGCTAAGGCCCCATCCCCAGGTGACTTAGAGTGATCCACCCCTTGCCAAGGGCTGGCAAAAAGGGGCATTGCTGGTTTAAGGCACTTAAATACTGTTTGAGCAAAGGATTTCAGCCTGGCCACGTGTGCCAGGGTGAGCTCTGGCTTTGCAGAGCCCCAGTGCCCCAGGAGAACGGCCACCAGCTCCTCCCAGCTCAGCCGTTTCCCAGATGACTTGTGCTGGTGGAGAAAGTCTGCCCAAAGTAGAACACCGTGAGTGACATTAGCATTCGGAGAGCATCTGTTCAGCCATCCCCAGTTAGCGTATGACTGTCAAACTGAGACACACGTCTATTCCCAATCCAACTCCTTAACCCCTGCTTTGCCTAACCCACTGCCACGTCTCCCAGGGCCGTTTCTCATGGGAGAAGCAGGCCAGTGCTGTGCTCATCGGTAGGCACATGAATTAATTATGAAGGCCTGACTACCTTATTAGCAAGCATCTTACTTGCCAGTGCAAAGAGAGTGCGTGTGAACCCCCTATGGACAGTTCTTTGATGTCCCATATAGATGCCTTTCTTGGCCATGTGCCCTATTCTGTTCAGGGATGTGGTTTTATTCTACTGGAAGGAGAGGTGGGAATGTTGGCAGCCTCAGGGGCTAGGAGGTATTAACCATCATGAGTGAAAATGTGTGAGTGTGGTGTAAGGAGCTGGACCCGGTGAGGTGAGATTTCTTCCTGATTTCTTCAGGTGAGCCTTGGCTAAAGAAAGGCTGACAACCACTCTCATAGCCCGTGTGAAACAGTGCCTGAAATGGCCCAGGATGCAGATTAACAGACCAGAATTTCCAGGATTTAGTGGTTCTTTTCCACAAAGGGCAATGGCACAAAGCCTTTTTTTTTTTTTTTTTTTTCCCCCACGGGATTCCACATCTCCTTAGTGCAACTTCCATTTCCATTGCAGACAGAAAGCCTAATCTGTCTTCCCCTCCCCAAGTGAGTGTGTGTGTGTGTGTATGTATGCATGAGTAGAATTGGAATGTAATCAACACTTGCATAGTACTTCAGAGCTCTTTGTACAGCAATTGCCTCTTTGAAAGAAAGGACAGTATTTTTGCTACTTTTAAAGAGGCTGATGGAGAAGAACTTGTCTTGTTGGCTCTGTGTTAGAGGTATCTCCAGAGTCTTCATCATTAAACTGTCAGCATTTGCCAAGAGATACCACACAGTAGCCACAGCTTTTGCTGTGCTACCCACCAGAGAGTGCTGGCTCCCCTGAAGGGGTTCAGTGTTGGACCAGGACTTGCAATATTAATCCAGAGAGGCTTTTGGCTTTTAATATCCTTTCAGTTATTGCCAGTCCTGTGAGATATCTATCACCCTGGTTCACATCATCACATTGCATGCTTCATCCCTAGGCCAGCAAGGATGTTCGATTAGTGGCTGGCTAATCTACTTGTGGTAGAGTATTGGATTGAAACCCTCCAGGCTGCAGATTTGACTATCCAAAGGCTTCCTGGCGTGACCTTGGGCAAATGCCTTAATCTCTCTAAGTGGCCATCTGCATCCTACCCAGATGTCTGGGGACATTCTGGCACACTTGTGCCCTGATCGTGTTTTGAGCTCTCACGGTGCAACTGTAACATGAATGTCAGCGCTTACAAGGATGCATTGCATGCTTTGCTTCTATTTTAAAGGAGAGAGATTTTGAACTTTCTATGAGTTCATTTCTTTATTAGTACAGAAAGGTTTTTAACTGAGTTTGCTACTTAAAACTTTGCAAGCAATTAAGTGGGTTTGCTCAACAATGACAAATTATTGTTTTCCAGGACTTGTGAAAAATGCCACTGTGCTTATATTCCAGTTCCTGAACTGTTAAAAAACCCATTCTCATAGGTGTTTTAAATGTAATGCATTTTCAGATACCATTTATAAATGTCCAGTGGATAGAATTTTATTATTTTTATTTTAATTTCCTTCATCTGATCTAGGTCTTTGATAAATACTACAGACAAACTGAGTGCTGTAGGATCAATCTTGACAGTTCTTCAATAAAAGGCTGTGTGGTTCTTCGTCAGTGTCTTCCTTTCAGTGACAGCTGCTTTGTTCTTTTTCAGTCAGATTTTCTAGTTAACACATCAAAAGTGTATCTGTGTACAGGCAGTACTGAGAAAACAGTTCAAAGAGGCAGGAGATTCACTTTTAACTCTTCCCTGCATCTCCCTGCACTTGTCACAGAAGATAGCTTATACAGAAAGCTTCAGAACAAGGTGAGGAGTTCACCAAGGAGCACTGTGAAGTACAGCACATGTGGATTAGTCTTAAACCACAAATTGGTCAGTCAATCCACTTACCATCCCAAATTAGCTTTCTTTCGAGCCAAGCCATTAAGTGATAAGAAGTTTTCAGGTTTAGGCAGCAAAAGCCTTGCATTGGACATAGATAAAGCCATATGTTTGATCAAGCACTGAAGTTTTGTCTGATGGTTCTTGCTGTGGTGTCAATACCTTAAAACTAATTAAACTGAGTTCAGTGTTCAGTTTAAACTCATTTCTTTGGAGGGTTGCCATCAGCTTCTAAACCAAGGTAAGGACAAGCAACTGCCTTGCATATCACTTCTCTTATCTATTGTGACTGAAAACTTATTTCTGACTACATTTTTAATTGCCCATGCTTCACCCACCAGCTCAGTAATGTAGCACACAACTTGGAATGCTTTCTGCTACTTTACGGCTATTAAGTATTGCTCAGGTAAGGAGCCAGATCAGCAAAGTGCTAACTCAGGAGAGCATGTTCCAAGCATCACATCCTAGTCCGAGCAAGGTTTCAAACCTGTGCTAAAATCCAGTAATATTAAGTCTTACCAGAAGGTCTACTTTTGAGTGCCTGTCCTCGTGAGCTGTCTCCTGAATCAGACCAGGGAAAACGGTTGTGATTAGCATCAATGTAAGCTTCCTCTAGGATTTCTGTCAGCTTTAGGGCACTAAAACAGTCATGGTTGCAAACTGTCGCTTATACCCTCAGGTAGCCTTGGCTGACCAGAGAGCCTGTTTGGATGTGGGGCTGTGGCCCTCCGTTAGGTCTCTGCCTCTCCAGTTTGGAGGCAGAGTCCTGTCTGGCAGGTGGGGATGGCAGTGACACCCCATAATGTGGGCGCAACAAAGGGACCCACTTCACAGCTGCATCATCAATAGCTGGGGAGCAAGCATGTCCTCTGCCAGCTTGAGCTTCTCCTTTCTCTTTTTATTGTTCCCCTCATTGCTCCTATTTCTCTTGTTTTACTTGCACAGCAGTTTGGAGTATCCATGCGCCCCCATAACCAAAAGCTACACCTTGTATCGTAAGCAAGAAGATGTGTCACACGTTGGTGGGAAGGAAGAAGAGATCTCATTGTCCCAGCAGTGCCAGGATGCAGGAGGTGAGCAGTGACCCCCATCCTTCCCTCCCTCCATTCTTCACCCAGTGCTACTCCACTCCCTTGTGTGGTCTGCGTCTGCAGGTAGGGGCTACAGCATCTGGTGGTGAAATTTCCTGTGTTATCCAGACCTTGCCTGTGAAGTGTAAGCTGTTAAAGGCACACAGGAGCTGTATTTGTTCAGATGCAGCTGTGTTCTCCTTAGCTCAGCACTACCCATCAGCTCACACTGACATGTCCTCTGTTTGACTCCTGCAGATAATGGAGACCAGAAACACGCGTCTTCCTGGAACGAGCCCCACCAGACAAGCTCTCCTCAGGCTGCCCTTGTTGTACCCTCCTGCGGTACGTACAGCCTCAGACATGACGCGACAGAGCGTGTGGGAAGACAACATCAAAGGCAGTGCTTGTTATGGACCCTTCCTTGGTTCCTGTCATCTCAGGAGTGGGCTGGATACCCCGGTGGCAAAATCACCACATTTCCACAGACCAGGATTTATACAGTCTGGGGATTTCGTGTAGCAATCCTGGTAGAAACCATCAAAGGAAGGACAGCTGGTTACAGGAACGGATAAGGAGGTACGTTGCCACAGAATAAGGATCCTTCCAGGAAAACAAGGGGGAGCTGGTGATGTATGTGCGGTGCAAATTAGTCATCATTAAAACAGATGGGTTGGTGGAATGAGAAGGGGAGCTCAGTCCTAGGGAGGTGGAGAGTGAGTCCAGCACACATACTCGCCAGGAGAAACACAAAACTGTGCTAGGCTCCTCTTGGGTACAAAGGAAGAGGAAACACGAGCAGGACAGGGCCTCTGGACTTTAGCACCTGGGAATGTCCAATTGCTCTGCAAACACCAGTGAAGGATGCACCATCTTCCTTCAAGAGTCTGTATCCCAGTTTCTGATGGGACTTACAGCTGTAAATGAGGAGGAATCATTGGAGTGACTGGAAAATAGAGATGGCCATGTCTGAAATTTTCTGTGGACGTGTTTTGGTTAGAGAGGAAGAGTAACATGGTGAAAATGGGTATGCTTAAAGACAAGAGGTAAAGAAAGCACTAATGAATGGGACTCTCTGGTGCAGAGGATATGTTATCCATTAAGGAGGTAATTTCTGACTTAATGTTCCTGGAACACATTCTAGGAGATGACCAGTAATCATTATTTCTGGAAAAATAGGTTTCTCCCTCTCATCTGTACTATACCATCAAATGTTACATGAAATTTTCTAAACCAAACAAAATTAAAAGTACTGCAAGTATGATTTAGGGTGGAAAATTAGGCACCAAACAGATGTTATAAATGATTTTAATACTTAAAAATGCCCAATAGAATACTTCCTTGGGGTAGCTGGATATATGTTTATGTATGATATGATATATGTTTTGCAGAAAGATGACTTAGCAGCTAGCTGGTGAAGGAGACACAGTACAGGGCAGGTACCTTCTGGAGAAGGTGTGTGGCTGCAAGAAAGAGGTGCTGGAGCAACCAGGTCTATCACTTTGTCCTCCGCCGATCATTTCTGTGTGCTCACATTTCCAAAAAGATGGTCGTTGTCCAGCAAGTTTGCATCTCTTTAGTTGGTTCCTTGCGCCTCCACCCCCATCTCACCTCCCTCACACCACACTGGCTGAGATATAAAATCTTCAGCTCCGGCCCCATTTTAGCCAAATTCCTGAATCCTTTTTCCACACTGGAAAACATCAGCGAGAATAGTACCATTAATTTCAGGGGTCGTCTGCCATCAACTGGCATTAGCAATAGTGAGTGAGGGATCTGGAAAAATGTTTTTTTATATACTGCCAGCCAGGTAGAAAGGTGGCAAAAGGAGTGCATTAAAAATCTGCATTTATTTGTCAATATCAGAGTGTGCACTGTCAGTAACCTCTGGCTTACATTGTTTTATCATGTCAATATTTCATAGCATCATAATGCTATTATACGGCTGACTAATGGGAATGGCTATTAGCAGTGTTGATGTAGTTTGAAAATAGCAATCCATATTTTATGGACCAGAAAGAGACCAAGCCTCTACCTTAGACCTTAGCAAGCGTAAAAAGGGAGATAATGTAAATGAAATTTACCTTCTCATTTCCATCTTCCCCCAATTAGTTCATAATTCACATATTGTCCGTCTGCTTTCATGCTTTGAATGCACTTACACAAATTAAAATATCCTGAGGAGGTCTGTTGAAAACTCATCCTTTTCTAGCTTGAGGTAACACGGACAGCTCTGCCCAGCCTGAGCACCTTACTAAATCACAGCTGTCCTTTATATTATGGGCTAGGCAGTATTTTGAATGATTTACTAAAGTTAGCAACTAAGTATATGGACCCCTGCTGCAGGGTCTCTTGGCAGGGAAGAACAGGGGACTGTGACTGCCCAGGGTCTCGGCTGCTGACCGTAATATCTGTGAGCACAGTCAGGCTTGGTGCAGATGGAGTAGTTTAATTGTGAATGCGCATGACCCAGACCTTACTGAGAGGGAATACGTGCTGATGGACTGATCCACAATGTCCTTGGCTTGAACCCTGGCCCCAGCACCCACCTGGTCTAAAATCCAGGGCTGCAAGCACAGACTCTTTCCCTTGGTGCCCGCTGCGGCACTGGACCTGCTCATGCTGCTCTGTCCCCTCTGCTCAGTGCATGGGTGGCAGATGAACTGTGTCGGTCCCTGAGCACGAGCAGGAGCTTGCATGCAGCTGTCTTCTCATTCAGGAGGAAGCACAGTGCTTTGACCTGGTGGGATGCAGAACTGGAGTTGTACACATCACGGACAAGTATGCCCTTGGCCATGACCCTAACAGGAGCTGAGGTGTAGCACATTGCACATTGCATTGGATGTAAAGTCCTCCCACAGTGGATGGGACTCTGTTAGTTCCATGGGCACTAGGTTTAAGGCACTGGCCCTGTTTACCCACCTGAGTATCCAAATCATGGTTTGGGTTGGAAGGGACCTTAAAGATCATCCAGTTCCAACCCCCTGCCATGGGCTGGGACACCTTCCACCAGACCAGGTTGCCCAAAGCCCCATCCAACCTGGCCTGGAACACTTCCAGGGATGGGGCCTCCACAACCTCTCTGGGCAACCTGTGCCAGTGCCTCACCACCCTCACAGTAAAGAATTTCTTCCTAACATCTAACCTAAATCTACCTTCTTTTAGTTTAAACCCATCACCCCTTGTCCTACCAGTACATGCCCTTGTAAACAGTCCCTCCCCATCTTTCCTGTAGGTCCCTTCAGGTACTGGAAGGCCACAATTAGATCTCCCCGGAGCCTTCTCTTCTCCAGGCTGAACAATCCCAACTCTCGCAGCCTGTCCTCCTAGGAGAATACATTAAACACTTTGGTGCCTAGCAGAGAAACACATAGCTCTGCCTGAAATCCCAGTTCCTCTTACCTAAAATGCAGCTCTCCCTTGCCTCAGAGTCCAGGAGGAGACAAACAAATTGCTGCTCTGAATCTGTGCAGGTTTCTAATACACACTGTGTGTGGAGGGGCCAAGGAAAAAAACTATTAGGCTGTAATTGTCAATCTTGTGCACTAACCTGCTCTAGACCTTCATGAAGTTAAGTCTATGACATTAAAGAGAGAAGAGAAATGAAAATGGCAAATGGCCTGTGAACAGCCTGACTCTGAAAAGCTGCCATAATGCATTTTTACACAGGCCAACTAAATATACTTTAATAGTAACCTAATGGTAGAGCTAGAAATTAAATAGTTTGTGTGTTAATTAGGTATTGGTTAATGCTATTATTTCACTTCATTATTCCATATTCCACCTCTGAAAACTGGAATCCACCCCTGTGCTGAGAGGCTGAAGTTGTCCCAGGCAGAGCAGACCTGAAGACCACCCTATACATATATCACTTCCACCCTATGGAAGCTTTCGATGTGTGACATAAGCGCATTTACTCAGTGAGAACAGCTGGAACAACACATCTGAACTTTGCTACTTCAACAATTAGCAGCATATTATTTAGTACATTATGAACTTGTTTGAAAGAAAAAAAAAAATCTCCCCAAGCTAGACGATCGTTAGTAAAGTATTTAGAGAAAGTGATGGGAAGCTTTCATCAAGACATCCTATTAAAATGTTTTACATTTTTTACCTTGGCCTTTCTTGTCCTTGTTACACAGTATGCATTATTTATTAAAAATGCTGTCCACACAGTAGTGGGCAGCAAATTGCCCTTTAAGCAAAGTATTCATGAACGAGTGTAAAAACTTCCTGAAAAGGGGAGAATTTGGAAACCCAGTGGTCAGCGTGCTGCATCCCAGAGAGCCAGATGTGTCGTCAAAGTTCACTTTACAGTTATGGACATGATGTCACTGCTTCACGTGAAAGCAGTGACTTGTCAGTGCTGAGGTAAAGCTGCTTTGGAAAGAGTGGTAAAGTAGCTTAAATTAGTGAAAACTGAATTTATCTCAAGGCTTCTTAAAACTTCTTTGTCATATATGTTTCCTTTTGGATCAAGACACTAACCGTATGCGGTATTTTCTTTGGTATAGTCATTGATGGTCCTGTAACGGACGAGTGTTATGCTACTTTGTCGCAGCAGCCAGTTGTGGAATGTAAAAGATAACTAGGTTTTCCCGGGGGGCGGGGTGAAGAAAAATCTGATACATTTATCTCAGCATTATAGGTGCTCAAAAATGAGATAATTTTCTATTGGGATTTTGCAAAAAATCCATCTTTTCTTTTTTTCCCCTGAAATCTGATATTTTTATTGTGCTGGTTATGAACAAAGCTTGTTTTGGTTTGGGTTTTTTTTTTTTTTTGTCATGTCATGTTTAAAAGCCTACACTTTCAAAAACAATTGGCATGCCTTCACTTGTCCCTTGGGACATTTTATTAGCTCCTGATTCACAGTGAGCCCAAGCCTTTGCTCTCTGCAATCAATTCTCTTGGGCAGCCACCCAAAAAGAGCAACTAAAGCCAGCAATCATTTTCTGAAATTCAGAGCGATGCGCAGTTCATACCATCAGCTGTGCTAGGGTGGGTTTTAGCATTCCTCTCCACCCGTGAGGTGCCTCCATGGAGGTGCTGGATCTCCCCATGAACTAACATGAAGGTCCACGACAAGGGGACAGGACTCTACAAGTTCAGTGATGTGATTTTTCACCCCTCTGGGATCTCACCCAGTCTGAAAAAATTGAGGATATAGGTCTGCAGGATAGGAAGACCAGATTATTTTCTTCCCTGACTGTTTTAATATGAGCCACACTTAAGCATTTTGTTCCATGAATTTATGTGACTGGCATCTATATTCTTTCTAAACTTTACAAAAACATCCTTTGCATACGTTAAACTTTCAGTACCATGGCGCGTGCCAAGTTAATTTTCAGTCTGTTCTTTGTTACTCCTGGTTTATCGTTTCCCGACTCCTGCCCTGACATAGCTATATATCCTCTGATTCAAAGCCTGCACCATCAGAGACCAACAGCAGCTTGTCCGAACAAGAAGGGAAGAACCTGGTCTTCGGTAATTAATGTAGGAACCATCAGATCATATGAGACCCCAGGCTATGGAGGCCTAATTTTGTAGGTAAAAATGACCTATAAGAGCTGCCCTGGAGCTAAATGCAGTAATCTTTACAGTAGGTCAAAATGAACGAGCAGGCCAAATGAAATGCCTCCTCCTCTAATTATGTACAATGGTCTCTTCCTCCTACCTCCTTTTTTTTTTTTTTTTTTAAATTTGCTAAGATCCTTCTTTCAGGGATGTCTTTTGGCAATGGGCTTTGTCAGTTGCCTACCGTGCAGCATTTCTGTTTTATCTATTCCAAACTAGCTTTGCTCTATTAGCGCAACTCTCTTGCTTTTCATTCCCTTCAACTAGCTGGGTTGGAGTGCTGCAGGAAAAGTGTCTTGGTCATAGAGTGAGGTTTCAAAGCATGTGATTTAATCTAGGAAATTTGAATGGAAATATTTTAGGGCAATGTTTTTGCTTTTCTGGTAGTTAAAAGGAAATGGGAAATGTTAGCTTGGAGAACAGAGTGCAAATCGAGCATTTGTACAACACAGACAAATTATTACCACCCCGGTTCAGTGAAACAGAAATCATAAGGTTTTTTTCTTAAAGGAAATTGTAAATATGAATTTCATAATCCAATATTTATTGGCCTTGGTTTCTTCAAAATATATAGTTTCCAAAACTGAATTTAAATATTTATGCAGTAGCACATATTCCTGTTATAGCTAATATAAGTAATGTATTTATCTTTCAAGGCAGCAATATTTTTTCACTCAACCTTGACTTTTAAGTTTGAATATGCGGATAGGAAGTGGTGTTATCTAGAAGTTGTTGTCACTTATTTCTATGTAAAATCAAGATAATTCAGACTGCTCTTTTAAGAGGTAGCATATTTTATTTCTGTGCTCCAGCTGATCAAGCAGATTATGATGGTTTATTGTCAGTTTTCATTTTTCTTCCTTGAGTTAGACAGATTTCTGTACGTACCTTCCAAAATGAGGAGGTGAATTTCCACAGCCAGTGGAAGTGCTGGGAAAAAGTTTAATGATAAATTATGCTTTTCCCTGTAAAAATCCAGGATAAGATTTTCATACACGTGAAGTCTATCTTGCATCATTCTCACACTTTAAAGGGCATATGATGTGTATATATTTAGAAGAGCCTGAGAGGGATTTAGGGTAACTGAAAGTCTTGTCCGTATCTCTGAGTAGGTGGAAACATCTGTTTCTGTAGGACATTTTTGTTAGATCCCTGACATATTTTTGTCTGGTATTATATCCAGTGCAGTTAGAGCCATTTACTGCTGCTGAGGAAGTGATCCTGAGACCCTCCCAGTTCTTGCTCATTGTGTTTCCAATCCTCAGTTTTGCTCTCGCACTGAATTTTCTTTTTATCAGACAGAATCCCTGGATACAGTAAGTTTTACTTTATTGTCCTGGTTATCCTAGGGGGTAACTTTTCCCCTAAAGAGGCCTATACTCCATTAGTTTTTCTTCTTTTTATTTCTCTTTCACCTAGTTTTATAGCAAAAACAGTTGGCAATGGGGTATTTTTTTTCCCCTGCATTGGTATCTTAGTCAACGGGCCCCTACCAGGGGCCATGAGCTCACTGCCTGGGGAAGGGTTGGGTCTGTGCAACAGCAGATGACTTGCTGGGTATACGGGGAGGAAACACGCCAGATGACACCCTGGTCCTGGGAAGCAGTTTTGTCCTCTTTTGGGAGGTGGTAATGTTGGTTTTCTCCTGCCCTGCTGAGGGGGTTTGAGCCAGTTCTGGGAAACATCACAGTCAAATCTTAAAGAGGCATAGCTCCGAAATTAGTCCTTGGCCTTACCGTTCCAATAGCAGGATACATATAAAGTCTGCTTTTCAGAGGTCCTAGTTTGTAGACGGAACTCCCACTGGTTTTCAGTGAATTTTTGAGTGTGCAACCCACCAATTAGTCCAAAAAGAATTTCATGGGCTAGAGACTGTGTCCATGACTGGACGTCTGAACATATTTCTCTTACAGTGCTGCACCTCATTTACAGTATCTTGAGTTCTTCATCCAGGAGGACAGCAGTGGAAGAGTCTTCCCTTCCCCCTTCCCAAGAAGGAAAGTCTCTCATACACCAGCATGGCAACAGAAGTATTATTCTGTCAATACAGTGGCCCTTGGGATGTCAACGGAAAAAGTTAAAAAACCTGAAGTCAAGAAAAAAGCCTAATACAGTTGCACTGACTTTGCATACACTTTGAATGAGCCATCACTGTGTCAATCAAGTGTCTAAGACTGAGCAATCTCACAAAGTCAATGCAAGCTCTGTGCTAAAATCAATGGCAGAGTTCCTATTAATATTTGGAATTACTATTTTCTTAGACTCTTAAAGTTATTTTCATACCTTTTGAATATTCAGCATGTAAGAAGTATTGCTGCTCTTCGGCAGTCGTCTTGTTTTCTGCGTTAGAAGTTGTGTGACAGTAAAGGGGTTTTTATGAACCTGTCCTTTTTTGTACAAGGATGACTTGAAGAGATCTCTGATCAGCTCTGTGCACGTATACAAAAAGAACAGAATGTTTCCTATGTGGTGAAACTCCCTGTGGTTGCTAAACCTGTCATCACTGCCCCTCGCTTGCTTGGGCCTAGTAGAAGAGTCCAGGCAACCGTAGAGAAGGCTTTTGCAAAGGCTTGAGTGTTGGTACAGGCAGACTTCTTCCTGTTCCTGTGCAGACAACAGCCCCAACCTAAATGCCTGCGAGAACTTACTGCATAAACCCAACCACCTGGAATTATCTGACTTCTCCCGTAATTTTGTAAACTATAGGGGAACTTATCAATGGCTTTAAAATCATTAACCAATGCCCCATTAAATCTCCCTGCAGCTGAGTTATAAGATGCGAAATAAGAGATGGCAAGCAGAGAATATCATTCCTTGGCATGGTATAGCCACCTACCGTACCAAGAGAGCAGAAGGTGAAGCAATACTGGGTTTCTGGAGATAATGCCGGCACATCAGCATTAGGCAATAATGGAGAATGTATTCCTCATCCTTCTTCTCCTCCAGACAGCTAGAGGTGATATATCTTTTGGCACTGTCAGCCTAATCTAGGTCAGTCCTATTGTCAGGCTCCTCAAATAGTACCTGTCCACAGTTGAAATTTATGTTGGAAAAGCATTAATGCAAGCTTTTAATAAGATGAAGAATTTAACAGTATGCTGTTATCTGGAGATGATATATTTTATATACAGGAGACATATTTAATTAGCTTTGCCATAGTCAAAGTGGCTCATGCAGAGGCAGGCATAGCTGTACCTCCTCTCCTTCCCTCCTGTAATTAGAGACAGCAAATGCAAAGCACATAGTAACTTTTCTGGTGGCTGAGTTGCCTTACGTAGACCTCCATACACGCTGCTGCTCAAATATAAATTAGCCCTTGCAAAGCATGCTTGGTGGATAAATAAAAAGGAGGAAAAGGACTCCTTGAAGTTTTGCTGTTGGGTACTGATAACAAGGGAGAAGGCCAGGAGCTGCATGACTTGCCAACGGCTTCGGTCCTACAGGGAGCAGAAAACCCCAAAGACATGAGTGAGATACTCCGGGTTCAAGGCCCACCCTGTACTTGGGGCTACGTCTACAACCAAACCTTTCTCGGACATCACTTGATGTTGTCAGCCCAATGGGAATGCAGGGAGCTGGGTTGTCCCCGTCCTTGGGGAACCCTCCATTTCCTCCTGCTCCTCCTGTTTCAGAGTAATGATGTTCAGGCACCCATCAGAAGTGAGTGGATCACGTCCCTCCTACCTGGGAGATGCTCTAGAGTCAACAGTGCGGGTGAAGTCAATGACACCAATGACTGGAGCTGCTGTTGATGGTCTTGTGCAGGTCATTACAAACAACACTTCAGCTTATCCCATTTCTCTCTCAGCCCTCATCTCTTCCTGCCCCTGTGTGCCAGAGCCTGCCAGGAAAACACACATTTCACTGGCACATGCCTCTGGAGGTCCCATGCAGAGCAGTGGCCAAGGATGTCCTTGAAACCCTGTGAGTATTTCTGCTCTTCAAAGTACGGCACATATGACGGCTTTGCTCTGGATTATGGCCTGCCTGTGCACCAAAATGCAAGTCCACAGGAGTAAGAACGTTGCCGGGGTGAGTGCGGTACTAAATGACGCTACACCTGGTTTCTCCTCTCTAATCTTTTCCTGCCCAGGAGATGTCATCACTTACAAGATGACGTTCCTTTGAGCCACATTCAGCCCGTGCACCCCACGTGCATAGCCCAGGCATCGGGGGGCTCTGTACCGCTGTGGACGGGGTCACGTCTGGCAGCTGATGGCTGAGACGCTGCAGCATTGGGACCCCATAGCAGTGAGACAGCTCTGCTGTGACCTTCGTCTTTGGGACAGCTTCCTGAAATACTCTGTGGGGGAGAGCTTCCTTGGGTTTTAATGCCAAAACAAGTTTTAAGGATTGGTGATAAACAGCAAGTCTGTTTCAAAGGAATCACATTTATTAATGCATAGCAATGAAATAACTGTGAAAAGTCGGGAAAAATGCTTTCTTTCTCTCATAATGATGATACATCTGAGGTTAAATAGACAAACATGTTTTATAAATACAGTCTTCTAGGCTATTAAGGCTTTTCTCCTGGCTGAAAAGATACAAGAAATCACCATAAACTTACTAAATTTAAATGGCTTCTGTTAAAAAAACCTAGTTCACTATTAATAAGTTGTTGAATAACAGGCATTTAAAGAAAGACATAACTATGATATTAAATAGATAAATGTAAAATACTCTGTGTGCATTTAAATGTGAAGATCACATTAGGAGTAGAAAATTACAAAAATTTAAATACTGTAGGAGGTTGTTATGTAGGTAGTCTATAAAAAACAGGCAATTTGGAATTCCTCTAAAGAACATAAACCCTAGATAGAGCTGCTAGTTCCTTTGATAAAGACAGGTCTCAAGCTGAAGGTTTGATGTTTAAAACCCCCAAAAGGTGTCTGAGCTATCTTTTTCTAAGGGATTATATAAGATAAAAGCTTGCACTGTAAGTCCCTATTTTAAGAAACAGAGTTGCTAGGAAGTTGCTAATATGAAAGGCTAATTGTGCATGCAATAAAAGTATCACTCCATTCACAAAATAAAGTGCTAACATTTTAATAAGGGTTGAAAATTGTCTGTTGAGGAGCTGCTGCTGGGTGTGAGTCACTCAGGGGCTGCTGCCTCGTGCCCCCGGCACCGTGGCTGCTCCTAGTCCAGTGTCAGCACCGGGATGTCCCACGGACATTGTGGAAGGACAGTTGTCACTTCCAGCAATGGTGAGGGAATAAGAGGGTGACATATCTAGGTTTTGTACAGTTCGGTCTTCCCAAACTGTTCACATCTCAATTACCTACTTCTTTTATTTGGTTCATCATGTTTTCTTCCCCTTCTAGAGTCCAGTGTCTCCCCCAGAATTTCCCATTTGCCTGCATCAATTAACTTGTTTGCCCTGGGATATTTTCTTTTTCAGATGTATCCAAGATACAATGCAGTTGCTCAACACCCCCTTTGCTGTCATTGAAATGAGGTTTGCACCCCTCATTTAGGATATGTTTTATACCTTAAAAGGGCTGCATCCCTTTCTGGTTGTGCCCACCTCTTTCTGTGGATTAGGAGTGAACACCTAGACTGCTAATTTAAGCATTGTAAATTAATTGAATTTCTACAGTTTGGTGCACTTAATCTAGGCTTCAGGGGCTGAATCCGAAGCTGATGTGAAATGTCATTCCTCCATTGGATTTGCCGATTTATGTGAGCTAGATCCAGGAGGAGACATGTATTTTAATCTGAGATAAAGGAAAAAAAAAAAAGCTGAGCACGACTGGGACAGTGGGGACCCTACAGCCAGCACCACCGCACGGGCTCGTGGCACAGGGCAGACCCCTCTCCTTTCCTCTCCTCTTCCTGGACTGATGAACGCATCTGGTTCGGACCATACAGTCATGCCTTCCCACCCCTGGCATTTCCGGGGCTCATTTTAATCATCGAGGTCTTGTATTCCTGGCAGTGCAGCAAGTTATCTCTGTGTCCAAGAACTTGTATCAGAATTAGGAACCGGATCCTCAGCTGATGCAAATTGTGTCACTTCATTAAATGTGGCTACCCCGGTGCTATCAGTGTAGCTGGGTTGATTTACAGCAGCTGAAAATCAGGCCCCAGAGCTTCCTTTTATTAAAACATTCTTGATCTGTAAAATAAAGTTGCGAATAAGATGATGGTGACAGAAGGGGATAGCCTGCTTTGTAGTACCTTGTTCACTAACATTATAAATGATATGGAAATTCAGTTGATGTTTTGCCTTTAAAATATTAGTTAAATCATTCTGTCAACACATATTTTTTAATACATATCCTCCCTGTCAGATTTTACACTTAATCTTGGAGTCTGCAGACAGCTCAAGAGCATCACTTTCTGCAGCGACTCCTGCATCAAGGTCTCCTTTTCTGTTATATTCAGCTTGCATCTGTTTAAACACAAGACACGAGATAAATGATAGTGCCAAGCTTAAACATACATCATCAGGACTCTGATGTGAGGATCTGGAAATGGCAGGCCAGATGGTGTAACGCAAAGCTCAGACATCACAGTTTGTCATGCCGTGCTCCAGTCCACCGTACTAAAAATGGACTTCCCTGCGCACTGAGTCAATCATCTCTCCGGTGACCAGAAAGCAGGGGTCAAAACAAGAGATGTCATGAAACAAAGGTTGTGGTCCTGCTCGGCAGCTGTTCAGCCCTCCAAATCTGGACATCGTCCTTGCTGGCTACAGAGATGAAATTAATAGTGGAAGGAGATTATTGCAGATGATATCACCGAGTCTGAACAATCACTCTTAACTTTTTTTTAAATTAACATAAAAGTAAATGTGCTTACTAATTTTGTAGGACAGAATCAAGAATATAAGAACCTGCCTGGAATAATGTAGTATTAAAGAACTGGGTTTTTTGGAGGACACTGGAGAGATCAATACATAAATAAGTTCCTGTGATGTTTGCTGTAGGGGAACTATGCAAATGCCATCCAGAGAAAAAAATTAGCACCTACCTCGCTATATTTATCGGAAAAGAGTTAATCATAGAGAAGAGTGGCAGAACCAAAAGACACTCATTTGAATGAAAGTTTTTTGCATTAATTTTGATTTATGATATACAACCACATTTGAAATGTGACCACACTTTAAAATTTTTACATGCTGACCTCAAGACTATATTTAGAAAATAGTCTTGCTGCTGAACAGGAATCAAGATCATATATATGAAACTGCTAGGAGTAATTGTATTTAATATTCATTAATAATCAAAATACTTGTACTTGGAGGATAATTCATCACCACGCTACTTCAGTTTTCTGTGTGTGCAATTTCAGTGAAACCTGACAGTTCAATTCTTTTGAAATCATTTGAAAACAGCCAGCAGTAAGGATCCAGTTGTGTAGCAGTGTAAATCCTGGACTAACGTGATAGTGAACCGAGCTTTCTGGTGCTAAAGGCAAGCAAGGAAAGGAAAGGAACCGCAGCTTCCATCAGCGGATCAAACACCTCGCAAACCCACTGAACTGGAAATGTTGCTCCTAGTTATCAGTGGAATGTTTGTTGTATTATGCAGGGCAGGTTTGCTTGCTAAATGCTGCCAGCTGGGGAAAAACATTGCGTGTGGAATTTGTTTTGATTTAGCAAGGTAAGTTACTCCTTGCACTGTCACACTTTGAGGTAGAAGGGAAGGTTTCTTAGCTCATAAAATGCTCCTCTCTGTGAGATTTTTGTTTTATCAACCAGCAACTTCAGCAAGCGTGTGAAGAGTGGAAAAGATTCAAATAAAACACACTGGCATTTTAAAAATTTGCTTCAATTTACTATTCTTTCTGTATTTTCAAACTGCCCTGAGCGTACACAGGGCTGAGTAAGAGGCCAGCGTACCTTAAAGCTTGTTTACCAACATTAAGCTATGCACTACAAAATCCAGTTTAACCTAAAATAGGACCACGAGAAACTCCAATGCTTTACCCGGATTCCTGCTATCTCCGTGCAGAGGTTATACTTGCTCAGCTGGGCAAATCCTTTGAGCAAGGTAAAGGATGCACCGGCACAGCAAAGCGCTGTCCTGTTTGGAAAACAAACAAACAAACAAACAAAAGATTCAGAGGTGTCCCCTGAATACAAGTAAGTGGAATTGGGTTTGATTCTTCACTTTACAAGGAATAGATCCTTATTTGTTGCCTAAAGAGAGATTTTTGGAAGTACACGTTGAAGATAGAGTTAACTTGGTAGAACGGGCCAGTAACTGTAGAGTCAGCCTGGTTTGGAAGCGTAGAGTTAAGCTGAACTGTATTTATGGGAGCAAAACACTGAGAGCCCATTGGTATTTTATAGAGCTTTGATTTGATAGGTTATTGATTTTGGCTTCGGGGGATATAGCCCCCGTTGAGAAAGTATCAAACTCACACTGAATAAAATTGTCAAAAGCCTTAAAACCAGTAGTGAGGGACTGGCTAGATCTAACTGTAGCGCTTCAAATGGAGTGGGGAAGATATGCCTTATTGCCTTCAGACCTCAGAAAGCAGTTATGTGTATTAAATACTGGAATAACTTGATATTTTAAAAGCTTATACGCTCATCCAAGTAAAATGGGTTTAGAAGACTGCTGGGAGTTTCATTATTTTATGACTGAATCAATACCCAGATTTATGCCTTTTGGACATAGAAACTTGAATTTAATTGAGAAAATGGATCTAATGAGGATAGACTTTTTTATGCAGGTGCCCTTGTTTAAAAACACACATGCACACAATTCTGTACCACATGAAAAAAAAGAGCAACTTAGTTTTAAGGGTCAAATATACCCACCAGAAAGAGTGACACACCCAAAATATTTGGGAACAGGCAATGGCAAAGAAATGATAGTACTTCCTAATACCTGAGAACCCAAAGGATTTTTCTTCTCCTGAATGCAAAATTAATTAATTACATAACACAAAATTATTAGTTAACAGCAAAATTATTGGCAAGATGGCAACAACCTGGCCATCAAAATCAGCACGAGTACTGATTCAGGTGAAGCATCACTATTTCCTATTTGCCTGTTCTCTGGCAAATGTGTGATATTTATGGTACGCTTTTGCTAATACAAGCTATTATCTACAGTGATGAAAATCAGAAGGAAACTGTATTTAATATATTTAGCTAAATTCTGCTCCCTGTATGGAATCAATTTAAAAAAAAAAAAAAAGCCCCAGACAAGTATGTATGCATGTGCTTAATTTTATTCCCGTCTCCAAGACCAACTTTAGACCACATGCTTTGCCAAATCGAAATCAAAATGCAGAGTAACCCTATTGACTTCAGTGAAATAATTTGTGATTCAGTCCCATATATTTGTCTCAATATGTGTTTCATTGGCTATAATAGGCAGAAACTATTTATGACACAAATTTCCTGGACTTTTACAGGCACAATTAGCACTCTAAAGGGCAGAAGAAAACTAGTAGGAAAAGCTAACAAGTATAGAAACGTAGATGGAGAAGTCATTAACTTTTCATTTCTTCTATACATATACTCACACACACACAAATGACTCTCCACTGGGAATGTACACATCTTGAAAATCTAAATTACAGACTGAGAATAGGTTTGTGTTGCAATGTACTGCAAGGAATTTTCAAGTTTATAGTTGGCAAGAAATTAGCATTTACTATATAGAGAGACAACATGATGGAGTATATTTTGCTCTTTATGTTAAACTTCCATTGATTGCCATGGGAATACTCTATGTGTGGAAAGGCGGTAGGAGCTGTGCCTTTAACAGTAAACAATAGTGATAGTCGGTGATGTTTCTGTCTGCACTGAAATAAAGTGCTAATAAAAAAAATCTGTGTTCTTATTGTTTAAAAACCACAGTCGATAGATTTTTATTTTCCCTGCTGACTTGAACAGTAAACTTCTGTAAACAAAATCTGACGTGCCTATCTTATTAAATGTAATTTAAATGAGCACTCCGGAAAAAAACCAAAGATACCTTCAGTGAAAAGATGCAAGGGATGGGACTTGGAAAGTCTCAGGTGGCACTGCTTTTCCCATGTAATTTTGGGCATGGTCCTCGAGTTTTCTTTTCCTTGCAGAAACACGGAGCCACGTTGACGCAGGTGAGGTGCTTGCGGCAGCGCGAGGACAAGTTGTGATGGCATCGTGCCCACCGGAGCTGCCGTGGTTGTGGGTCCCGTGCTTCCGTGAGCTGCACCCAAACCAGGTTTGACCCATCGAAACACCCCCCCAGCAGATCGGGAGCTGCACAATTCCGCGGTGCCTCCTCCCTCCCCCTGAACTCCCCTGCATACCAATCAACGGCTACGTTCCTTACAACGCCAGCCGGGGATTTTAATGACCCTTAATGGGATTTATGCGTAGGCTTCAAGGGTGATGCAGACCCTGCCGTGGCACATGGTGTGTACTCCACCCACCACGCTGACCAGACCAGACATCACTTTTATTTGGCAGCCAAATTTGTCCCTGAAGTTAATGGCAGATTTGGGTGCAGGTATAAGCCTGCACACAGCACGCAGAGCACCGGCTGCAGCAGATGAAGACGGGGAGAGGAGCCAGCGTGCCTCTGCTGTGCTCGGGATCACGCCTGGGGAAATGCTCTGTGGTCCAGGCTGGCCTGAGCACCTGCAATTGTGCAGCTGCAGATACTTCTGTAAATAGCTCCCAATAAAAATAAATCTCCAGAATGAATAACTGCAGGCTGTGCGCTTTGTATCTATTACTGCTCACTGCACTGATAGAAATTCCCCGGCAAGCCTTTCTTGTTTTATTCAGATGAGCAGATCGCTGTTGGAGTTAATGGCATGACTGTCGTGTACAGTGAGCTGGATTTGTGCGTTGTTTTGCCCCCAAGTAATTTTATAGGCAAGTGAATCCTGTGACGAGCGGATCGGATGTCCTGCACAATGCAAGCCGTATAACTTTGTCCCGCGACTCCTGCATAGAAGCCTGACTGTGGCTAACTAATTCTGCAAGCGTGGTGTGCTCAGGAGGAATTAGCTGCTTTTAAAAATAGATTACTTCCCGTCACATTCCAGTATTTTTACTGAGTGTTTTTCGCACTAATTTTCTGTGTCTCACTGATACTAACATTTCTTGAGATTTTTTTTTTTTTATAAACAACATACGATCAAAATAAAAAAAAAAACCCTGGAAGAAAATGTGTAAGGATAGTGCCAAGGAGCTATGGAGTACTGGAAGTATGAATGTTTTCCTGCATTGATGTGGGTTCAAAATGGATCTCATTTTCCTGAAATGTTTGCATGAAGCAGGAGCATGGGAGAACAAAATTGCTGTAACAGATATGAAAATCCTTCAGGTCAGTTGTGCCCGTAAGATTTGCCGCAAGGACCAGATCAGCATCTCCGTGTCAGGGATGACTGTGGGGCAGAGGCGCCCGCGGTGCCTGGCGGGGCTGTGCAGCATCACCCAGCGAGGGCTGAGGAGCGACGGCAGGTCTCTGCGCAGGGGATACAGGACCAGCCCAAAGCCTGGGCTTCTGCCATAACATCCCCTCAACGAACCCACCCGCAGCCTCTCTTACAGTGGCAATAGGATGTAGACTATACTTTGGAAGGTAAAGCATACGCTTTTGCCAGTTAGTAGCAGTTCGTAATGGGATGTTCAGAATGACTCTGACAGTCCCATCCTCTCTCCCCTACAAAGAACACCCAAGCGAGGGCTATTCATTTAGCCTCTCCTCAGAGAAGGAGGCTTTCAGCTTCCTGATTAAATCTATCTAAACTGCTTTGCAAAGTCTTCACTTTCATGCTAGAGCAATTTGCATTAGGTTTTTGCCGAGCAATTTTTTTCAGGCATGTTTTTTTGCTTTATTCTGTACATGAATAGAGTCCAGGTAAAATATTTTTAATTCATTTCAGGCTGGATTAGTTATTGGAAAAAAAGAGATATGTTTTTTTTCCTTGTTGTTACTTGATTTAATTAGTGCTCTGTTTTTAAAGTGGCAAGCCAAGCTTTGCCAAGTCTGGCTCTCTGACTCATGCTAAGAGAGTTTTATAGCCCCACCTGCATCTAAGAGAAGGAAAAAAGCCCCAAACCTTAATTTTAACTCCACGTACATACCTCCTCCATTCCATTAAAACACACAAGTGCCAGCGCCCACTGCCTGCCCAGCGCTGGTCTGTGGGGGGCTGAGCCAGATCCCACCAACACCCACGGATCTGCGGGAACCGCTGCTTCAGGCAGGGATGGAGGCAGGCAAGGAAACTCACTGATGTACCTTATAGACAGCGTGTCAGTGAGCTTCAGGGATAGCGAGCTTTTAATTTTGTATTATTAATATTCTTCTTCTGTCATAGGAATTTGTACCCTCGCACCGCTCCAGCAGCTGAGCATCGTGCGGGTGAATCCGGGGCTGCCTGCAGTGTGTGACCCAAAACCTCGCTTATTTACCCAACCGCCGCTTGAGGTCTGGGAAAGAGAAAAGATGCAACCGCAACTCCCGTCTTTTATTTTTTCTTCTCTCTTTTCCCTTTCTCAAACCAGAGGCCCATGACTGTAGCTGTGCTTTGCACTCCTGGACCACGCGCAGATGCGGGGCTGAGCATGCAGACGTACCCGTCCCCTTCCCACCTCACTGACCCCGAGGCAGGTCTCCTTCTTTGGGCTCACCAGGAATCTGGGACTGAACCTTTAATCCCATTGGAAAAATGTCCAATTTACCATTGCTGAGGCTTTTTACAGCATGGGGCCTGTTGGGGTGAATCTCTTCAGTTTGAAAATGTTTTGGGTTTAAAAGCTTCTTTAAATTATGAAAATTGTCCAGGTTTTGACATTTTAAAATTTTTCTTTCTGCTTTGAAGTTTTTGTTACTTTATTCTTTAGGCTAAAAGCAATAAAAATTCTGTAAGGTAAAAACTGAAGAAAATATTTCAAAATTATCAAAATGAGTGATTTGCTTTAATTCTGCTTTTTTCCCAAAGGTCAACTCAGAAATGTTTGTTTGTTTTTTTAAAATCCCTCCTTTCTTTTTCCTGAACAGGTGCAGAAAAAAACCACCGAGACGTCAAAGCCTCTGACAAGGTGGGAGAACCCCATCTTCCCAGGCTCTGCACAGAACAACCATCCCACGGAGGCGTTGGGGTCTCCTCCCTCCCTCCTTCCGTGAGTTCCAAACCACCGTGCTGGAGGATGGAGGATGCAGAAGGATGCTCCTGGAGGTGGCTGATTCCCTCCTCCTGCATCTCTCAGGGCCAGGATAACCTGGCACGGGGCTTGCTTCTCCGCTCTCCCACCGCCTTGCCTCATGCCGTTGGCCCACGAGGGCCCCGATCCTGCTCTTCCCAACACCGCTGGCAACCTCCCCGCTGGCTTTGGCAGGAATGGGCCTTTCGCTGTTGATTTTTTTCCCTGTCAATCAGTTACTTTGACATCTAAATGTCAAATGACACCACATGGCATTTTTTTTTTTTTTTTTTTTTTGTGCTTGTAATTTAATTGCAAGCACAAAATGGTGGGTGCAGCGCGAAGGGTTTCGAGAGAATGTATCATTAGCAAATTCAATTAGCTGGCACTTGCGCTTGCTGGCATGGAGGGCTCTGACGATGGTGCCAGGGAGGCTGCTGCCACGCAGAGGGGGCCACGGCGGAGCGGCAGCTCTCCCAGGCTTTCTGGCTCACCTTTTCTTCCTACCCCTCGGGCACAGGAGAGCCGTCCCTCCTAAACAGCTTGGGATGAGAGGCTGTACAGTCAAATTCTCCCGCTGCGATGATAATAATACAAGGGTCTGTCCTGCTTCCAGGAATTGTCTTGCTGTACCAGCAAATCAGCATTTCTTCAATTGTAACATCATTCCTGGAAATAGCGTTACATGACATGCCCTCGCTGCCTGTCTCGGTGTGAATGAGAATACAGCAAAGCTCATGTTTTCCATTGTTGAAATACTAGCATAAATCTTTCACTAATGCTCTGCTGTCTTTTATTATAACAGTCACTGCAGCATAGAAAAGTACGTCAAATCTCTCCTCGGTGGTACAGTCAGTTGTTGGCATCGCCCTGACATGTTGTTTCTTTCCTTAAAATGGCTTTGTAAAGGGACTAAAATGAGTTGCTCAGCCTCTGGCAGCACCTTTGCGTGTTTTGACAAATCTGAGGTTTCAATGTTGCGCATAAGAAGGTTCAAAACTGGGGAAACAGAGTCCTAATGGTAGGTTTTGACAAAAGTCAGCCCCACGTCAGAAGTGACAGTCCCGGATCTCGTTATCGGGACAGATTCTGCACTGGTGCCTGCACAACAATTCAGTTATGCAATGGCCGGAGAATCCGTCCCGTCCCGTCAGGATGCTCGTGTGTCCTCTGCAACACCTGTGGATGCGGAGCACCGGGTCCTCCCCCCGGCAGCAATTAGCAGGGGCCCTCACTTCAGCACACGGACACCAGCTTGCGGGAGCCAAGGATAAGGCACAGCTGTGTTTAAGTCCAAATCAGCTGTCCTTTGCAAAGGACAGACTTAGGCTGACCTGTCAGGGCAGCGGTTTGGGAGCTGCCTTTGCCTGTGCTTTCTGAGGGAGGCGAAGGTTCCTCTGAGGTATGGAGGTACCTCTGTGCTTTGCCTTTCCCCTTCAGAGCTGAGTATTTCTCTTGTGTCGGAAGGGGAGCTGACAGTTGGAGGCTTGAGGCTGGTCAAGCAAACAGTTACATAGAGAAATATGAAAACCACACTGAAGCAAGGAATTAATGACTGGCTGCCTGAACCCCAGAGCATCCTGTATCCCTCTGTCTGTGCCTTCTCCCATCATTTCTCCTGTGTTGCCTTCCTATGTTGCAAGCTCTTCGAAGAAGCTTATGCCTTCCTGGATGTCTGTGTGGCCCCTTGCGGCTTTTCAATGCTCCTCCAATAGAAGAAATTACTCTCTCATGTTGAAAAGCTTCACCGCAGCTTCCAGCAGCACCAGGAGCTGCCAGGGGAAAAGCCATTGAGGCTAAAGCATTCCGTGCTTCACCCTGGGCCACCAGGACCAGCCAGCAGGGAATGACCACTGGCAAAGGAAACAAAATACAGAGGGGGAAAGATAATTGGGGTAAAGTCTATTCATCTGCAAAGCGCTTATCTTCACCGCTCTTCCTCTGACCAGTGCTCGGCTGGTGCCTTGCTGTCTCTCTCCCTCCACAGTGCAGGATGCTCCCGATCACCCGTCCCAGCCAGGACACTGGCTTTTCTCTACTGCTTAAAAACTGTTGCTCCTGAAACTGCCGCTTCTCTCTCTGCAACAGGAGAACGCAGCTCCTCTCAGCTCCTTCAGAGCAGCGAAGGGCACAGCCTAAGTCAGCTCTCCCCTTGGTTCACTTTCTCTCCAGGCTTTGTTCCTTCTGGGCAAGAAGGAATTTCTTCTTACCTGTAAGACCTTCATCCTACATCCCAGATTGGGAAAAGCTGCTTCTCCTGAAGCCAAAGATTCTTGTTAGGTGTGGAGAAGAGCTTGTCTGCTAGGTCCCTACAGGACAGCATGGGCAGCAATGCCAAACTGCTGCAGAAGCTCAAGTCCTCTTCAAAAGGAGGATGGCTCATGTCCTGTATTTTTCTGGTTTTCTGCTTCTTGGTTTCCAAACTATGTGATTCAAAAGTGGACGTCCCTTCAGTGCCCAAGACAGCTGTGTAAAGAACATAGCAACTTTTTTTTTTGGATGGGGTAACTGAGGCAGGATTCTTGTGTGAGTCAGCAGGGCTGCAAATGGATTCTGTGGCAGGACTGGAATTAAATTGTGCCTCAGATATAAGTTTTGACCCCAAAGGCATCAGACAGACTAATCTCTATGCAGACATTGCAAAACTACTGCAGTTCCTCGGGAGCATGAGCTCAGCCCCAGCCCTTCTCTGAGGGCGCTGGCAGAAGGGCCGTCCCTGCTTCCCAGGGCTGCTGCGGGGGAACTTTCTGATGCCCCCTGCAAAAGACTGCAAAGCATTTGGCATAGGTGCAAATAAGCAGAAAGTGTTTGGCAAAGCTCCCCGGCGTTTTTTTATTTTTTTTTTATTTCCCACTCTGCACAAGATGTTTTACAGCCTTTGTGAGCTCGTATAGATGCTGGTTTCTGGCATGTGTTGTGCTGGAGACTGCAGGCTGTTGCTGAAGCCTCGGGAGTGCAGCTGGCCTTTAAACCCAGCTTTATAGGAAGGAAACTCTCTGGTCCCGCTGGAAGGAGGTATGATCTTGTGACACTTAGTGGAAATAGAGCACGTTTAGTTTGGTCAAAGGGGGAGCATTTCCAAGGAAACATGAGGTTTTTAGGAGTGTTCCAAAGCCAAGGCAATTCCAAAAAATTTCAGTCCAATTGTCTTGCTTTCCCAGGCTAATTTTATGGGGAGGCCCTAAGATGTGAATGAGGAGTGATCATGTTCAGCTTGAAAAATAAAATTAACACCAGTTTGAAAAGGACTGAAGCCCACTGAACCGCAAGAGTCTTATTTTTTTTAACTGAAGGATGCAAAGGCTCAGCTCTCGATGTAATTGAGGTCCATTTGGAATAGTGTATTTCATACTTGCCTAAGAGAAGAAAGTAAAGTGAGGTCCCTTTGGATGGAGGCAAGTCCTTTTTAGTGCAATAAAGCAGAATGTGGATGTTCTTTCTCTTCCTTCTCTTGTAGGACTTTCTAACCTGTCCTGGGTCCTTTCCTCTAAACCCCGCCATTTCTCTCTCTTTTACATAGGTAACCATCCCTCACAAGTCAGCCTGTCCTTCATTTTTGTTCCTTTTCAGTGCTTGGGACTGTTACGGTTCTCAAAGTTCAACAAAACCTGTATCCCACTAGCCAGGAACAAGCCTGGACTGTACCACCTCCCTCCTCAAAACTAATGGTCCTGTTTCTCTCTCTCGCCAGCAACTTTGGAGTTCATCTTGAGTCTCCGTACTTTTGGTTTCTGCCTTAAATGCATTTTGATCCCCTCTCTTTCTCTCTCAGCCCTGCACCCCAGCTCATCCTCTCGCTGTAGGCATCCCCGGTACATCACCTGCGGGATTTCAGAGGGGCTGTTAGAGAGCAGTGAGTGACAAAACCCGGGCACCCTGGGTTGTGATGGATGGCTGCAGTGCCAGCCAGCAGCGGCTGCTGTAGGTACACCAGAGCACTGATATTTATGCCACTGAATTTGCCTCACTCCCCAGAGTGAATCTCCACAGAGTTGCTTTTCTAGGTGTGACAGGGTGTACTCCCTGTAAGTTACATATTCTGCAATAAAATAGACTTCAGCAACTTCATTGCTATATATAAAGTTTTCCCTCAAACCTTTCCCGAACTAAGTCCTATCTCCTCCCTAGGAAGCATCTGCTTCCCATTGCCAAATTCTTCTGCGTTCCTGTCCCTTTGGTCGTGTTTTCTTTGAATCCTTTAAAAAAATGTGCATTTTGGCTGCGCGGTCATGCCAAGGAGTGTGAGAGTTTGCACATTTAGAGCAGGGATTGGCCCGTCTCGAATTGGTGCATCCAGAGAACCTGTCACAAGTTCCTTGAAGCACTTCTGCCTTCTGTTGTGCTGGCACCGAGCTGACGGGCGCTCATTTTGCATGTCTCGGCTCCGCGCTTGGCTGGTGAGGATATTTGTAAGGCTGGATATTTCTGGTTCTACTCCACAGAAGCCTTAAATGGAGTATTTGCTGTGCCCTGCCTTACAAAAAGGAGCCTAGTAATAAAACTTTGAAGGCTCCTGTTCAAAACCCTTATGTCAGACCTGCCTGGGTGGTGGTATGTCTCTCTCCCTTTTTGCTGAAGGAGTTTCTGAATTTTTTGGCTGTCGCCACGCTCCCTCAGCTCCCCTGCAGCTCTCCTTGCTTTGCCTTACCAATGGGTTTCATAGGACTTATTAATGCCATTTCTCCTTCTAGTGTTCAAGCCACTTTTCACACATGGATTCAAAGATTTGGAAGTGGCTTGCAAGGCAGTTCAGACTATTTGTGTTGTGTGGGACTGCACTGGTGCTCTTTCCCAATTCTTTGAACCACCCCATAGGGCTGACAACAGAAAACACTGATGGTCTGAAATCCTGGGGCAGGTCCTTTTCCATGAAATGATGTCTTTGGAGCCTTAAAAGCTACACTTCTGCTCAGCCCCTCAGGACTTTTCCATCAGGCAGTGGCAGAAGGAGCCTGTGCTGACCGATCAGCAGACACTAGCAGCTGTAGATCACTATCGTGCGGCGTAAGCCACATCCCTTGAGATTACCAAAGTAGAAGTGATAGCATATGGATGCAGGTCTATCACCTGTCTCATCTCTCAGTGGTGACTTAATTATCTGGCACCTGGAATCCTCTTACTGCCCAAACAGAAGTAAGAGGAAAGAATGACTGATTTAAAACCTCCTTTCTCCAAGTAGATGCTGATCTTGTGCTGCCAGATAATTTTAATGGTGCCTTCTGACCTTAAGAGGGATGAATTTGAGTTAAATATCAGGCATTTGGATCTCGGCAAAGTTCGAATTTCCAAAATTAAAAAACACAAATAGTTAGAGAGGTGATGCTGTGCCTTCTCTGGACGGCTGAACAAGTGCCATTAGCGCTTGAGCGCATTCCCAACTAGATATAAAAGGAATCGGGAGTGTTAAGGAAAAACAGAGTAAAGCGAATGCCTATTACAGCTGTCGCAATAGGAAAGTTGCAACATTTGCTTGTAGGAAAAGATGCAGAAGCACACAGAGTACCTGTTAGTGCGAGCGAAGCCAGACCTGGGCAAGATTTCAAGTGTTACAGACACAATCCTGAAGGCTATATGCAGAGCAGCGTGACTTTTCCAGGATGCTGGTTAAGAAGATGTGCCATTGCAAATTCTTCTTTTTTTTTTTTTTTTTTTTTTTTTTTAAGGCTGCTGAAGTTTTCTTGGGCCTTTATAGAGTAGACGCAGCTTAGGAGTGTTGTGGGTGCCAGGGGACTGAACCGAGGGAACGGCGTCTTTGGCTGTGTTATAAACACGACTTGTCCCTTGGCCCCCCTCGCTGCAGATCAGATTTCTAGCTAAGAAATAAAGTTCTCAGGGGAAAAAAATCCACCCTTCGTCCCTTTGTTCCACTTTCCTGTTCACAGACTGTACAGTCTTATATGTCTCCCTCTTTCATCTTTAAAATTAGGAGCTCTCTGGGTCAGAGTCTTCTCCCATGCGCATAAAACACCGGTAGTGACAGAGCCATTGCAGACAAAGATAGGGGGTTTATTCCACCAGAGATTCTGGAATTTGGGGAAAAATGCTGGTTCAGATACATATTAGAAAATGAAAGGACTCCTAGAGAAGGATTGTCAAAGAAAACTCATTCTGGAAAAAAGGAAGGTTTCTGTTCTAGTTTATATTACTTTATATTTTAATGAAATGGAACAGATGGTTGACCTGAATCTCAAGGACTTCCCAGGCTCCCAGGAAAGCGGCCGGGTCATTCCTCTTTCTGCGGGCTGCCAAAGCCCCGTGGAGCCCTCCAGGGAAATGAGCAGTTCCCAACCCTACCTCGTCCGTGATGCTGCAAGGTCTGCTTTAGCAAATGATCACTCTGTCATGAACAACCATTTTACTGGAAAATTTCTGCTCAACTTTAGCTCTGATAATTATAAAGCTTCTAAAGGCATTAACAAATAATGCTGGTTCTGGCTTTGTCTTAAGAAGGTTTCTATCACAATTAATCCTTGCCCACTCTCCATCATTTCTTGCTTCTTGGAACACAGAGACATTGCTATAAATATCCATGAGTATAAATATAGATTTCTACGTACACATATACACTCAAGTGCACAAATTGCTATTTTATCATACCATACCCTACTGTGTCATATAACTTAATATAATACTGCATGTCTGCAATGAGAAGACACATTTTTCTGGCCTGGTTAGTCAAAGTGAAGCATCAAAGGTTAATTTCTTTCTGTCTAATATTTGCATGAAGTTAGATCTGACTTTACTGTGCCATGATAAACTTTGCGTACTATATCTCATATAAAGGTAAAATATATTTTCCATGACTTAAACCTTTGTGGATTGGTGCTACGCTAAGGGCAATTAGATTTAACATCCCTGGAAGCTTCAAAGGCATTTTATAGGACTCACTCTTTTGTTCCAACTCTAGCACTCAGAGAGACTGAGACATTTTTGGAATGGGTTTTGATGGACTTATATGAAAATTTATATGACTAAGAATTGGATTTGTTCCTCTGGAATATTATGGATTATTTTTATGTTGGAATTACATAAGTGTGCAGAGCTGCATGCAGTTGGCTTAATGTAGCTAAAAATATATTTTCTGATTTCCATTTGGAAAGGTAGCTGGATTTTTCCAGCTTCCCCTCTCAGTGATGACTTTATGGTGTGTATGGGTTATAGATTATAGGAAAAACTGAAATGCATAGCAAAATCAAGGGTTTTAAAATGAATTAATATTCGATTATATCTTTGAGAAGATGAATATTGATGCATGTCCTTCTCCACTCTTGATTTTGAACTGTGTGGAAATCCTTTACAAATGGAACTTATTTCAGAGGAACCATCTGGATGTAAACGAAGTCAGGAGTGAGCAGCGTGTGAGGAAGCAGAAAGTTCCAGGAGCTGGGGCAAAGCCCTGCTGATGCTTGTCCTGCTTTCATACCATGGCTCATTCGCCTCTGGTGCAGCAGAAATCACGAAGTTTACCCTGACAGGAGAAAACTGTTCCAGTGAGCAATCGAAGATCATGAGCTAGTGGCAACTGCTCTCAGTTGCATTACCCAAAGCTACTCCATCTCTTTCTGCTTCCTAGTCCTTTACCTGACTCTCTCTATATATATATACACACACACAGTAGACTTTGTTGGACACTGTACTATCCAAAACATACTTCTTGGAGAGAGATTTTTCTGGCTCCATTTTTGATGAAAATGCTCATGAAGTGTAGGGTGAGCTCTCCTGTTCCAAAAGAGAAGAGATTAGAAAACCTGATCCTTTTATTTTAAACCATTGACTGTCCCATTTCACACTGACCTTGGGCACATTTTGCTCCACCCTCCATGTGAAGCAAAGACACATTACAGCACCCCAAAAGTTTTTAGGTTCTGAGACTGTGGTTCTGTGGGCAGCTTTACTGTTTCCTGAGCAGAAGAGTTTGTGTGTATCATGTGATGTGCCATATCAAGTGATAAGGCACATCGACTCTCTGAGGGAATGAATGATGCAACTATACTGCAATAAAGATGAACAAAGGGTCTCCCTGTAAATTAACAGCACACTTGTTATTTACCTAGAACAAGTGCAATATACGACTGGGGTGCTAACAGGATACTTCCATCAGGTATTTAAATGCTGTGTAAGGTGGAACACGTTTTAGAGCATAAAACCAAAATTGTGGTTTTGTTTTACTGCTTCTGTTCCTGCCCTATATGTTTTCTAACACGGACATGTCACTTTGACTGTATAATCTTATCATGTTTAGATTTGATTTAAATCCTGTCTTTTCTCAGCTGTGTTTGCTAATGGAATCATTCATGCTCTTTATACAGTTGATCTAATAATATTTTCTTCAGTGCTCTCTGGCATTATTTTTTACTTTGTAGAAATCATGGCGAAATGGGCAATATAAATTGAGTCTGCATTTTAATGATATTGATGGTGATTTTCTTGTGTGCTTGTATAAGGTGTTTTGGTGGGTTTTTTTCTCTCTTTGTGCCATGGTCATTTTAATATACTGTGGCATGAGCATGTGAAATACTGTTTCAATTGCAAGGTTCTCTAATAAGGAAGCAGACTTTTCCAATATTACTTTGTCCCTTAGATTGCTCCGCTCAGGCAGGCCATCAATAGAATGTCCATGTGACATCTTCTTTTTCTGCTTTTTATTTCATAAGCAAGATACTCTAGTGGCCTGTGAACTTGCCTGCAGAAGTCCATGGTCCCTCTTCAATACAAGGAGAATGGTGGCTCACCACTGGAAAGCACTAGGAGATGGTAAGTCAGTGACTTTCTGCATTTTCTGATTTGTGTATTTCTTAGATTAGAAAGGGAGATTGATGGATAGATTTTTTTTATTTAGTGACAATAGATTTTTTTTCTGGATACACCTAGAAAGAGGACAAATTATATACTGTAACAACAACTGTCTCTGTTTCATTTTATACAACCTCCACGATGACTTTAATGGGTGTGGGGGGAAGAGGCACAATGAGTGTGTCACTTGAGAATGATTTTTTTCTTTATTTTAAAGCGGATCTGAGATGCCAGCAGATACCTCAGGAGGCTGAAGCCCTTTACAAAGGCAGCAGATGCAGTTCAGTATTGCTCTTTCTATTGTGCTTCAACTCTGACCACGAAGAGCTAGCTCTTGGGACAGAAAGTGCTCTGTTTACACTCAGACCTTGGCATTTTTCCTAAGGGTACCAATTATAATGGTGTTTTTTGTGATATGGGCACACATCCATTATGAATTGGCTTGCACCCACCAACTCATTTTGCACAGGCCATGGAACATGCATCAGATGGCAACTATTCCTGGTCGTGTGCAATGTTAAGGAAATCTAGATGGTTACCAGGAGAATAATGAATTCCATAGAATTGTTCCATTGTGCAATAATATGAAGTATGCTAAAAGAAAGTGCAGTTTCTCAATAATTGCCTCCTTTTTTTTTTTTTTTTAAAACCACAGGAATGATAGATTATTAATCATGATTAATGCTCAATTACTGTGAATTATAGTGGAGCAGTGCCTGGAAATCTCAGTATGTTTGGTAAACTTATTTGCTTGCATAATAGGAAACTTACTTTGCATTTCAGGGGCCTAAAATATCGCTTGACATAGATAAAGATTAAAGCAATGGAACCACGCATGTAATTAAAAGAAAAATTTAATAGATACATACTTTCTTAGTCCAACACTACTGAATGTTTTTTAATACTGTACAAGCATAATAATAGGAGAAATACAATTGCAAACATCTTAATTGTTCCCGTATTTTGCTTTCTTCCTGAGAACCAAAGTCTTCTAGAGCTCAGCTGTAGCATTCAGCCTGAATCCCTAAGCAGCACTGGAAGTAAGGCAGAGTTGTGCGTTGTCTTGACATTTGGAAGATATTGGTCGTTCTGCTTGTGATTGCTTAAGATTGATTACGAACAACCAAAATTGTCTCAGAAGCAGAGGAAAGTCAAAGGAGATAAGATAATATGCTCCATATTTGGGGGTGTACATGGGCTAATTGTTGTTAGCCCGTATCTAAAGGGACTCATAGTGTGCATGGAGAGTAAGGCACCAGAACAACGTTATGGAAGAGCTCATGTTCAGTTGTAGAATTTCATTTCCTGTGAGATAACTGGTCTTTAACCTTTCGGAAGCACGCTGAGGCCTTTCACGTTCAGTCCTCTGTGTGCAGGGTGCAGTACGATATTTAGCAAATGACAACTTCTGCTGTAAAGAGTTTGTGTCCTAATCTGTATTGTGTCCTGAGAACACAGTGAAAGGAGGTGAAAAGACATTTTCTTCTTAAGGATGAGACTGCTGGGTCACTTCCAAGAGGAGATCCTCAGAGAACATCCCGTGGTCCCTTCCTGTAGAAGGTAGCAGTATAGCTTTTCGTTATTATCTCTGTCTCTCTCTTCCCCCAACCAATCTGTCAGCGCATTTATGGTGCTGAGGAGAGGCGTCGTGTCGGAGCGATGTTCCCGTTTGCAAAATGGTAACTTCTATTTGTTGTTCTGAGGAGCTGGTTTCACACGCTGTGGAGCTGACATCTCCCCGGGAGCACAGCTGAGTCCAACATGTTCAGAACAGCCATCCACCCAAACGCCTCCTACTCAAGCTCTCAGAGCTTCCTTCCCAGTAAATAAAAAATACAGAGAGCGCCTTGAATTGTTCCAAATATTTCTATTTCACTGGAATGTCTACCCATGTTCAAATCTGATAAATGGGTATTTCTCTGGCCTTGGAAGTCAGTTTAGTGTGGGAATAGGATGGCTCTCCGAAGAGGAAGCCCAGTTTCTGAAATACTTAATGGAAAAGTCTGACTTTCTCTGGTGTCAAGGTATTAAAAGGTTCCTGTGTGTCATGAAAATACAATGTTGCAATTAGCAATTATATGGCAGAAAACAAAGCCATCACAAGCTGCTGCTTCTACTACGTGGTATGAAATAACAGGTTTTTCAAGGTTTCATTGCTTATACAGAAGGCCTCTAAAAATCTGCTTCCTAAAACAGGAAACCGGGCAATGTGTCATTGTACGCTTCAGACAAGGCGATATTGCTGCGTTATTTAAAACACCACCATTCACCACAACAGCAGCTCTCAATATACCCCACAGTGTGATTCAATTCATAATTCATATAGTTGGGACATCCTGTCTAGCCATGGCTATGGCCATGACCATTGTAAGTCTGCCTTTGACCTTACCCATGCCCTGTAGCAGACATGACCTCAGTTTGGCAACCTATGGATTGCAGCATGAAAAAAAGCTCTTTTGAATAATGATTCCTAGGAAAAAAGTTGAAAAAAAAAAATATTGTGCCAGTAGTCCTTAATTCAATTCCACAGCTGATGCGTGGAGACCTCACCTGCCATGGATGATCCCAGCATGGTCAATGTGTGTCACCTTGCAGGCTCAGAGCTGGAACAAGACATCCTGGCTTGCAAGACAAGTTCCCCATCTCCAGGTCCCTCAGTGGCAGCAATTTGGGTTACGCCACCCTCTGGGTTCCTCTCCTGGGCTCCTTCCAGCCATTGCACATGAAATCTTCCCTTTTGGACAGCAGCATCAAGAGCAAGGACTGCCAACATGCATCTCTATCAGTACTTCTCTAAGAAATGGTATGTGGGGCAAGTTTTCTCCTAGTTTGACTCTTAAATGCTTTGGGTCAGTGTCTTTATTCATACAAGTCCACTTGCCACTTTGTCAAGGACAACCTGTGGTGGAAAAATGGAATGATCCGAGCCTCTTGGCCCGATACGTGGCACTGACGGTGACTTGGTTCCTTTAGGTGGCTACAGCTCACAATGTGACATTGCAATTAAAATACACAAACCGCTCTTACTTCCCACTGATGTCCTGGAAGGAGCACACAAACAAGGCACACTGGGCTGCTCGCTGCACTTGTAAGGTTTGTTGTCCTTAGGTCACTAAGCTTTATAAGATACCTGTACAAAGATTGTTAGCAGTTCTACCTACTTCTTATCTTCTGATTTTTTGAAAACATGAATTTTTCCAGAAGGGGGGCGGGGGGGGGGGGGAAGGGAGGAAACTCACACTAATTTTTGTTTCCATTAAATATTTGTGTGTCAGGAGTACAGATTTGAAACTCAGATTATTAAACAAGTGGCTGCAATGATTTCAGCAATGCTAAGTATCCTGGCATCTTGTCCAGGACTCTTGTTTGGGATTCCCCAGGCACTTCTGCACTGAGATCAGTGGGGGTTTGGGGAGAAGTTTTAGTGCTTATACAAAGCAAACACTGCCTTTGGTGTTAGTCTATAAATATCTAATGTGAGCAAGCAACTCTGTATTTTCCTCTGTGCTTAATACGTGCGTTCTGCACCCTCAGGCAGCTGAATTTACATGCTTTTGTTGTCATATGTGTAATGTGCAATATGTATTTCCTTTTTATTAATCAGACCTGCCATCAGAAAAGAGATAGAGGGAGTTTGAAAGCACAGCTAGGATAGATACTGTCATTTTGTAATCTTTTGTGCACAGGTGGAGATGCCTGTTTCCACTAGAATAGGTGGCAATGTTCTGCTGCTTGCAGAAATCTTACAAATGAAAATCAGGCGAAGGAGTTACTGGCTATCCACAGGGTAATTCTCCTCTGGAAGTGTGCAGTCAATTCCCATTTAGGCTAATTACACTTAAGGAGCCCTTTCCTATAACTAATGAACAATAGGCATAACCTGTTATTACATAACCATAGGCACGCACATTAATACACTGTCGAACTGCGCTACCCTGTTAAAATGCTTCCTCTACAAAATTCACTGGAGATTTTTAGAGACATTTGCTGTAATTACCACTAGCATGGTTTCTAATTCATTTAATTTTCTTTTCTACCTAAACTGAGCATATAAGTGTGTTTTAAGAGATTGAATAAATAAATTTTTAATTATAAAATGATGCTATATCATACATTATTAATAATAACCAACAATGTGTAATACATGTTTATGTATGGATCCATTAGGAAGATGAACTAATATATATCAGTCCTAAAATACTGTCCTAATTTGTCCTGCGTTCATGAATGGGGGAAATCCATGTTTAAAGCAAATCGAGGTTTATAAAAGCATCGGATTGACAGTGGGTAAAGCATCGAGCACACTTGGCACTTAGGAATTCTGTTTTCATCTATGGCAAAGGAGAAGACTTTTTTTTGCCCTTTATTGGTTTCAGCAGTTTGTGAAATCATGCAACCAGAATGGTACAGGTATACAGACCTCCAGCGTGGGAGCAGCATGGTGCATAGTCCTGGCTGGCAAACACTCTGGTCATTATTGTCATCTTTAAAAAAAACCAAACAAAAATGAACTTGTCAGTTCACTTTCAAGCAGTTTTGAGGAATTTTGTCAATTATTTTCCTGTTAGCGATAGCAGACTTCGGAAATCTCCATGGCAAGTTCCAGACATTCCCCAGTCTCGTGGCAGGACTCGAAAAGGCTGCAATCAATGTCGCAGTCACAGTTGCAGTCGTTGTTGGCATGGTCTTCGTTGGAGGTCTGGTAGTATCTATTGGATGGACAACAGGTATCTGTCAGCCAATGTTCACAGGTATCAGGCAGCATTATAAGAAAGTCCCAAAATTGGCAGAACAAGCAGGCCAGGATAAGTGTTGCACATTCATCTAAGAGAAAGGAAAAGCAGCGAGACATAAGAAAAAGGGTGTGCTTGGTTACCAGGTTTAGGCTAGTGTGACTACACAGAAATGAGATGCGAGACAGCACGCAGGGTAGGCTAAAAATACATTGATGATAACTGCTTCCATAAAGTCAAATGAAAGGATTTATTTTCTACGTTGTTTGTTCTGGGAAAACAACAGCAGCATGAAAATAATTTGAATTAAAATATTTTGTGGCAGTGCAGTTCAGAGGAGCAAGTGCTCTTAAAGTGTCTGGGCTACAAACTTCAGCAAAGGCGTGAACCTCAGGTAGCAGGGATGCTCTGCTGAGGGGTTTGCAGTATTGCAGGGGTTTGGAAGTGCTGCTGCTTTATGATGCCACGTGTGCTACCTGACCAACACTCACAACATTGGAGTTTATTTTCTTTTTCACAAGAATTTGTAATTAAAGATAAAAATCATCAGGCTGCTCCTGCTATTTCTAGGAAGGTGGGGAAAAAAATCAACCAAAGAAACCTCAAAAAAACTTTCAGGGCCATTTTTGCCTTCTTATTTAAACAATTCTTTTGTGGGCTGTTGCTCTGTTACCGTCTGACTCAGTCCTTGCTGGGAGTCAGTGCACAAGCACACCAAGCTTCTGTGGGGAGTGGATCAGCCCCTCAGACTCTCCAGGTCTAGTTCTTGGTTTTGTACGTGGTCAGCCTGGAGGCGTGGGATAGGGCATCCCTGGCTCGTTAATCCAATACGGCATCTGGATAATGTCCTGAGATGATCTTATGAACAAGACCAAATCCATACCCATGAGGGAAAACTAGAGTACAGATTCATCATCTGCTTATAGTTTTATTTCTAAAAGTATTCTGTTTCAGTAAAAATGTTTAAGGACACCTAGATTGCCTGACCAAAGACAGGGAGAAAAAGCAAGTGTGGGGAACAACAATTACAGAGGGCAGCACGCTGATCGGTTCTCAGCCCAGGGTCCTTCCACTTCCCCACCAAAACGGGTTTCTCACCTTTTCATTCACAGACTTGTTAATTTTTGAAAGGAAACAAAAGTTTGGAAAATAGTATCAGCTAGGATGTGTATCTGGAGCCAGTGAATATTCCTGAAAACTTGGCCACGGTGCTAAAAACTGTGTGTTATATTTGTTCCCCTCAAAAATCAACTAATTAACTCCCCACCGTTCAAACTACGGCATCTGGGGAGCTGCCTCCGGGTGCAGCAGGGCTCGGAGCAGGTGTGAGATTCTGACTGTGTGAATCCAGTTGGAGCGCAAAGACCCAGACCTTTCAATTTTTTTTTTTCCCCTCCTTGTTTTTGGAAAGGAAAAATGCCTTCAACAATATGAATGCCTTTTCATTGGTTCTTTCAGGAAAGCATATGGTTATAACCACATTTCTTGCCCTAGGATGACTAACTGTGAACTCATTCAACTGCATTGGTTCTGTTGTGGCATTTTCTCTCTCACGTAACATAAAGTTCACTGCCAGGAAGTTTCCAGAATTATGCTCTTTTTTTTTTTTTCTCTTCTTCTTTTTAAGAAAGCTTTCTTGATGAAAAACAAAATAAAAAAAAGCATTCCAGCGTCTTTATTTAAAAAAAAAAAGCAGTTAAAGCAGGTAGCAAGAATAAATAGCATGTGATTGATCTTCTTTCTAAGTAGCATATCATCACCAATGTTATCAATTTTAATACTTATTTAAATATGTCAAGATCTATTTAAGTTCAGACAAGCACAACTAACTTCTAAGTCAGTTCTGTAGAATAAGAATGACTGGATTTTGGTGATACTTAGTAAATTCATGCTTATATTTTTTTTCTAACTAAATGAACTGAAATAATTATAAAATTGAAACATTTTATAAGGTGACACCGCTGCATTTAATTGTATGAAATTTACAGTGTAGAAAATGTAATCATTTTATCCAGTAGTCCATGGTGTAATTAAGACTATTCTTTTTAGATATCTTACGTTTATGAAATTTCCTTCATATACATAGATGTGAGAGATGAAATTCAAAATTATATATCAATTAAGGATCTTTCAGGGGTTTTTTCCCTCCAAAGATCTGTTTTCTAATAACAGGTTTTTTTCCTGAATATGTTAACCATAATGGTGCTTACGTAATCTTGAGAGAATAGATATGATTCTTAGGGCTTCATCCAGGAAAGAGAGCACACAAAAAGCACAAGATTTTAATAATAAAGTAATGTTTCAGCACAGAGTCTGTGATGTGCAGTAAAGATGCTTTTAAATTCCCATCAGAGCACACACCATGAACTGTGATAATGGATGTAACACATTTCGAAAAATCTGCATGTGTGAGGCTTTTTTGTCCTGTTTTAAGTGGGGTAATGTATATAAATAATAGATATTAGCAATTAAACATCCATTCCTATGCATTCATTTATATATTTGAAAATAAATTAGCCACAAACTGCATAAGAGAAGATGCAATCTCCTGTTTTCTGTTTTCCCTGCTGTTTGTGATACGGCATTACTTCATTTATCTCAGTGAGAACGACCTCAGCTCTCATTCTTTACATTAGTAGATTAATTACCACAAAAGAACTTCTAATAATTTTGCTAGCCTGCCTCGTCTCTAAATTTTCCTGCTCTTGTTAGGTGGCTGTCAGCTCACCCTCTGCTCATGCAGATGATGCTCTGAACGAGCCTGGTCCAACTCTCGCTGAGGCCACGATGGTCGCCTTTGGTGAGACGTATGATCTTTGGATCTGCTCCTCTCTGAGCGCAGGGAACAAAATAATCACCGGTTTCCTCAGCTATCGCTCTGCTTTCAGAGGTGCTCCATGCACCACTGAACAGGATTTGGCCTCGTATGTGTGGAATAAGCAGTAACTTGTCAGAGTAGAGTGAGCAGAGTATGCAGTGACATCCACAAATCTGGCTTCCTTTGGTTTTCTTGGCTTCCATCCAGCCCTTAACATTATTAATTGAGCACAGATTGGTTGGGGTTTTTTTTGTTAATTTCCTTCACTTTTAGCTTTTTTAAGGAGGATGAAATCTGTTGTTTGCATCACATGGTACACACCTGTGTGCCAGTAATGGTTGAGGGTCCTGATCGGATAGTCAGCAAACTCAGAAAATAATGAGTGTCTGGACTAGAGGATGAGTCCCCTAAATGAAATAAATATTTCAGATCTTTCATTGAAATTAAATGCATTCTAATATATATCAGGAACATCCTTTTTATGACAGGATCAGTGATACAATGGAGATGGTTCCTGGAGAGCATGGTAGTTTATTGTGTCGATCTGTGTTTAGAAGTTCTTAATTCAGGGATTGTTGAATGACGTACGCGATAGATCCCAACTCCATTGGATATAACACACTAATCCATTATTGCAAAAGGCACACATAAGAAACTTCAAAACCACTTTTTTCTCATCCACCGGAATAACCAGGAATAGCTGGTTCTCAGCATAATTCCACTAACATCAGGGGTGTTATATTATTTAGATTAGCAGAAGTCATGCCTCTTGGTCTGTAATGAGTGTTCACCACCCTTTCTATTCCTTAGCTCTTGGTTATGCTATTGCCTCGGAAACTCTTACGAAAAATAATGCAGGTATCCAGCTCTTTAAGTTGCGCTTTTACACAATAAAAAGGATCAGCTTCTTTTCTGAAAGGGTAAGACAGCTCTGATTATTAGCCCCAGAGCAAGTCATGCTTTAGCAGTGTTCATTTGCAAAAATGCACTTGAACTATTTGGCTTCTGCTGCAATTTTGGTTCATAACTACCTTTCATAGCACTTTGTTTTCAAATATGCTTTTTCAAAATGCAGAGCATACTGAACTAACCAAAATCCCATCCACGTGCATCCACCTGGCCCAATCATCACAGACAGTTTTCCGTGGAAGCGGGGCAGATTATGAAGACTGCTCCTCATCCTCACCCCTGTGGGCAGCAGAGGGAGGGTTCGGTGGTGGGTCAGCAGCACGGCAGAGTTGGATGTAACGGTCCCACATGACAACTGCACATACAAGACCATAGAAGTAATGTGCAGACCACGAAGCACAGCATCTATTCAGCAACCACAGCAGCTGCTGCAGAAGCAATGGCAAAAGCAAGAGCCTCTGCTACTGGGGAGAGGTGGGTCCGTGTGAGATACTCTGTTTATCTGACGCCGACATTAGTACCTCTGTGCAAATGCTCACTACAAAAGTACAAATGCTCTGTTGCACAATAGGCTCTAAGCTCATCTTCTATGACTTTAATATCACTGACAATTTAAGATCATCTTCTACAGATTCTAAACTATCACAAAAATGTCTGCAGGGCAACTTAATGCTGCTTTTGGCTGTGTTCTTGAATCTCCTGTTCAGCATGTAAGCATTCGTTTCAAGTTAGATGCACATAGTGCTTTTGCAATGGGCATTATTTAGAAATCAGCTTAAATGTAATCTGTTTTATAAAACATACCGTCACTGTCTGTCTGATGTACTGATGCGTCATCTTCAATGTAAGTGAATTCTCTGCATTTCTCCAGGGAAGCAATGGATGATGTGCTCGCATCTGACAATTTCTTCTCATTTTTGGTACCCTTTGATGAAGTGTCTGTGATGCTGAATTCTGCGACAGAACTCATAACAATACCTTTCACAGGCTTTTCATCTGTATGTTTTTCATTTGTAAGCTGGTTATCTGGTGGGATTAGGAAAAAAAAAGACTTGTTTGCAATACTAAAACAAAGATCTGAAAGAATAACATCTGCAGAATTTCCAAGCCTACAGTTGTTTACTTCCAAGGCCTAACCCTACTTACCTAATGATTTCAGACTCTTTACACAAGTAAAGTTTATTCATAGTATAAGTATTTGTGAACTTGGGTTGTAAGGTTTTCTCTTAAACCCAGTGGACTTAGAGGCTAAGTAATAATTCACTTCCACTGCGTGGGATCAGGTTAGGAGAGAGAAGGGAACTATTGCCTCAGTCAACATCTATTTCAAGTGTGATATTATAACTTCAATTTGTGATATAAAAGAAAACAAAACAATTACCTTGTTATTTTCAACAGCAGCTCTATTTCCCTAAATTTACAGCCAACTCTGTGTGTGTAGGTGGTACCTAGATGCAGATGTGCCAGCTCACCATGGGTCATAATCTTGTAGCAAAGAAAGCCAGATGGTCTCTGATTAACATCCAGATTCATTATTTCAGAACTTCATCCACACTTATGTTGTTGGCCAGGAAGTCAACTTGAAGATGGGATACTTCACATGCTGTCAGCGTGCCAGAGAGGCAGCTCAAAAACCAGAGGGAGAGCTTAATTTTAAGCCCCAACTAGGGGAAAGGTTAAGAAGAATTCTGAGCTCAATTTATTCTTGAAGAACTTCTCAGGCACAGATAAACATGGGTTGATATATAGTTTCACTTACTCTCTGAAGTGATCAAGAGGCCAAGAAACACAGTCATTCTCTCTATAGCTGGGATGATAAAACCTCATCAATTCTTATCTACAGCTGATTAACTCCTGCACCTCACATCAAGCACAGCCTCACTTTTTATCTTACTTAAATCTTGTGATATGCTTGCTCTTGAGCTATATACAGAAAATCAATCTTTACAAACACCTCAGTTTTGCAAACATTACTTTCTGAGAGGAACAGTAAGTGCTCTAAAGCAGTTACTCTGCGCTCTGCTGCAAGGAGCCAGAAGAGAGACCCTGGAAATCTCTTGTTTTTCAGGTACCTTTGACCCCTGACATATATTAAAGAAAAATCAAGAAAAGATTGATGGAGAGTGAAACCTTGATGAGACTGCAGTTGTGTTCCATTGTATCCTTGCAGCCAAAAGGAGGAAAAGTGGATGGGATGGGTGGATTGCAAGGTAGGTGAAAAAACACTGGGACCATCAGGTTAGAAGCGGGGGAAAGCAAGGATATGAGATCTCACTGGTATCTGCAGCAAGTCCAGTGAAGGCCACCAAGGTGGTGAGGGGTCTGGAGCACCCCTCCATATGATGTATGAGGAGAGGCCGAGGGAGCTAGGCTCGCCTGGCCTGGAGAAGAGAAGGCAAAGACCAGTGCTAGATGCTGTTTTCCATTTCACAACCAGGGTAATGGAGAAGCCAGACCCCCAACTCCTCCCAGCAGTGCACAGAGGTGAAAGGACAAGAAGCCACTGTCACAAGCTGCAGCAAGGGCAATTGGAATTGCATACAGGACAAATTCTTCATCACAGGAGGTGTAAATCACTGGGCATCCCCCAGCGAGGCTGGGGAAGTGGGGAGAGCTTAGCTGGGCACAGAACTCAGCAACCTGCTCTTCCTGCCCTGGTTTGAGGCAAAGGCCAGATGAGGTGACTTTTAGAAGGCCCTTCCAAGGTTAACATTTCTATGATTTCTATGATTCTGTTTACTTGCAGAATGAGTGAGCAATTAATTTCAATTTTTACTCATAGTCAGATTTCATGGTGTTTTAGATCATCTTCATGTGTTGAAATACATAGAAGCTGGGTAGAGGTTAGCAGAGTAAGACCCTGGGAGAGGATAAGAAGAAATGCTAAGCTATCATTTTCATTTTAACTTTAAATCACTGCTTTAAAAAGGTGTGTTGGCAGATGTTTTGGCTTAATTTTGAACTTGTAATAATGACAAAGTCTACTGTGATGGAAATGTGGATTTTCCCTGTTCTGGAGAGTTTACAAGTCGGCTTCAGGCAGGGAGCGACCAGTGGGATAGACAGAAGTAGAAAGGAGGAGACAGTAAGACAGCAGTGGCACAGAGAGGAGTCTCAGAAACCTTTAACTGTCAGGTTTTGTGAGCATTACGAGGAAGGAAAGCCACAGATGAGACTTGGGAAGGGCAGGAGAGGTGGTGGCTCGTCCAGGTGTGAACCAGCAGTGCAAAGCACAGCAGTGCTCGCCTGCAGCTTGGACACTTGGTCGTAAGAAACCAGCATCCTGGGTAAAGCAACTCTGATTTTGCCCATCTGTGATAATTTGTTGATGGTTTTCCCCTCAGAGTAAGTAACTATAGCTTCTTTTTTTCCCCCTCTCTGACTTCTTGGCCAGCCTCTTGGGTCCAAAATGTGAAAATTCATGCATTTTGGATATACTTACATGTACCGTAACCACTGTTTTCCTATGTTTATAAATCAACGACATACCACAATTTTTCCTGCACTTTCATTCAATAACATTCTGTCTCCAGGAAAAGTTGTGCTAATTGAAGTAGCAGAGCTCTGGAGGAAGCAGTGTCCCGCTTATGCATTGGATTTATTGGATAATAATTGATTTGTGAGTCCAAAAGACACATGCCCCACCTGTTATTCAAGTGCAGATCTCACAAATGGATCTTGTTTGTCCAGGCTGAGAGCTACACGCAGGCTGAGCAGTTGAATATGCACAGACCAGACTGAAAGGTCTAGGCAAGAATGGCAATTTCTATCATTTTCCACTTTCAAAATTGGCCCAAAAGTCTAAACCAGATATATTTTAAATTGCAATATATCTGTTGAGTTCCCCATTTCTGCAACAATACAATGGCCCACAAATGCCTTTAAGCATTCAACAAACGAAACTGAAAAAAAATGAGACGGAAGTAATCAGTAAATGCCAGACTAACATTTACTGTATCCATCGACTTCTACTATTCATGCTTCGAGTCAATTTTTATTCTTGAAGTGCTGTTGAAGAGAAATCAAAACCAGAAATAGAAAGGCATAGACATAACCTGAATTTTTTCAATACAGCACCATCAAACAAAAGGGTAACAAAAGCTGTCATTCAAGGACTCTTCTGTTTGTTAAAGCATACTACATCTTTGAAAATACAGTACATTTTAGTGTCAGACTCTTAGTTTGAAAAGCTCCCTTTAAGTAATGTTATACTTGTCTTGCACAGCTAGATCAAGTCTTCATGCAATCACCGTAACAAGCAACTTGCTATGACAAGCGAGATCCTTGCTTCCAGAAAACAGTGCGATAGAGGCTAACGCAGTGTACAATTATAGGTCCCCATTTCATTTTTATGCAATTACCTTCAGTTCAGCCGTGGGTCCATCCACATTATGTCTTTTATCAATTTAATGTTTGCACAAAGTGTCTAAAGAAATAAAGATTATGCTAGACTAGCATAAAAAAAAAAGTGGTTAGCGCTTTTCTTTTTCTTTTATAGGTTTGTTGCTGCATGGAACAGTAGCAGGTTGAGAGATTGGAACAAATAAGTGGAGCCAAATAGGCTTTAAAAATATATTATGTACCACTGATATTATTTATGATTCGTGTTAGATGAGGATGTAAAAAAAAAGTTTCAATTACAATTAGAGATGGGCAGAGGGTCAAACTTTGTTACTGTCTTTTAAAAGCCGGTGTTCAGTTTCAGATATCCACAAATGTTTGCGGTTTTAACGTGTAGAAATCATTCACTGAAGTGAATTAAAAGGGAAAAATAAGTGTATCGTAATGGAGAAAGCTCAGGGTATTTAGTGTTAGGCAGAGACAGCTAGAGGTAACCCCCCCCCCCAAAAGTGCCATTTTTAAAGAGTATCCTGAAATAGCAATGTTCTTCCTTAATTGGGGAAGCTGAGGCTTGCCTTGACTGATGCAGTAGAAGCCTGGTGTCATTCACCCATGTTTGTACTAAAAGCAGAGATAGTCTCAATACTCAAATGAATTTTTTTTTTTTTTTAAAGTTGGGTGATTCAGGTGTCTGACGACAGTATCTAAATTCTTGAAAGCACAACATAAATCACTTTCCACTGATGCCAGCCACAGATCCCTCTGGTTAATAGCAAGGAGCAGTGATACCAATGGCATTTACAGTAGGTCCTCTGACCCCTATTTCTCATCAGTGGCTCAGGCACAAACCAGGGTCTTGCAGCCCTGGAGAGTAGGAAGCTGGAGTTTCCTAGCATGCTTTTGAAATTAGCTTTTATACAGTGGCACATAAAGGCTCTAAGTCTGGTTTTGGCAAGGGACAGGGGGGATAAGAGGAGCTCTGTTCTGCTGGATGGGGACTGCAGCAAGATGGGTGATGCCACAGAGCTATCTGGAGCAACAGGTTAGGAGGAGCTGCCTCTGAAAGAGAAGGGAGAGAACTGATCTATCACCCCGGCATATCTTACAGGCAAAGGACAAGGGAGCCTGTGCCTCTACTCGCCGGTGGCATTTGTTCCCAATCCATCCTGGCAGTGAGTGGCCCTTGGCCTCACACCCCGTGGCAAGGAGTCCCAAGGGTTAATGGTGAACTGTGTGGAAAACTCTAGCGATTTAGGATGTATAACTTTCTAATTTCACCGTGAGGCATCTTCGTATATCAGTGCAGCAAAAGAACCAAAGGAATGCCTGGCTGATCTCCCTGCCATTCGTTATCCCACGCCCTGCTGTCGCTACCTGTCTGTTTAATATATCACATGCTCATCTCTGAAAGAGCTGTGTGCCATGTCCACTCAGTCCTGAGATGAAGCAGGCAGAGCGACATCAGACCTGATGGATGATAACTGGTAAGTATAAAGGCTTGAACTGAACTCACTTGGTTTGAAAAGACTCATAATAAAATGAAACCCAAACCCCAGGTTTCGATGGCTGTGTTTCAAAAAAGAAAATGTAAAAAGAAAAACAAAATACTTTTTCTTGCCAGTCTAAAGGACATAATTTGTCTGCCAGCAGCAATGGGAGGAGATGCTAGGGGTGTCTCAGCACAGTGTGACACATGCACGGGACCAGCAGCTTACCTGGACGGTCCTCACTGCTCAGCGTCACCCCAGTGAGCGCCGGGAGAGGCAGGGAGCTGGTACAGCTGTCTTGGTGGAAAAACAAAACAACGTTGCAGAGGGACACTCTAAATAAATGTGGTTTGGCACATGTATCACCCCCAGCCACTTAGTGAGAGTCATTGACTTCAGGAGTTGTTGCTTTGGGGGCAAATAGAGACAAGCGTGCTTCCTTGCAGGGGGAGGTTACATGGGGCAGTGCACTGTTTCTGTTACCCTCGGTCTTATTTCTGGAAAGGAAGTAAAAAATAAAACAAATTGCTAAAAGACAAAGTTTCATCTGAGAAGCGGGAAAGAGGATCACTGGCAAACACAGAAGTTCCTTTTTCAGGTCAGTACAGAAAATTTGACAGCTGGGAGGTCTGCAACGAAACGTGGGGCATGCCCAAACACCCCAGAAACCTTAGGAGAGAATCCCAAATCGTCAGCAAAGGAGGAAAGAGGAAACCGCATCCTCAAGCTCCAACCTCTAAGGCTTAGCCTTCTTGGTGGACAAGATGCCCAAGGTCCTCGCAGTGGCAAGCCCAGGTCCCCACGAGTGCTGGGCTCCTCCACCTCTGCTATGCTTGCCAGGCCATCCACTCCCTGCATGGGGCCTGGAGGCTTAAATCTCCCTTCCTTCTCCGTCCCAGGGTCAGGGAGGCAAAGTAGGAGTTGCGGGAGGTGGGACTGTCCCTACAGTGAGTGCAGCAGATGAAGCAAACTCCATGGGAACTGCACTCATCCACGTAGGAGAGGCTGGGGGGAGAGCGGGCGTCCCAGCTGACCCAAAGCAAGCTGCTCTAGACTAATATATCATGAGTGTTTTCATAGTTTCGTGCCCATTACATCTTGCTGAGCTCAGGCATAAGGATGCAGGGGATTTAGAGACTGTTTATTTTTGTTGTAGGGAAACAGGAAATAGTACACAAGGCTATAAATATATTTTGAGCTTCATATGACATCATAAACCTATGGAAGTGCTTCTCTTCTGATTTATGATGATGGACTGGTAATTCACAGGAGCTTTGGGTTTACTTTTTTTTGCTGTTGCAGTAACAAAGCTAATGGTGCAATCCCTGGAGGGGGTATTATATCAATAGTGAATTTTTGACCTCATTGCATACGTTTTAACTTCATGAATTAGTGACCCAGCTGACTGTAAAGCCTTCTATAGGCTTATTATAAATCTATCACAAGACTGGCAAAAAATTTTGGCCCAGATCCTAAACTCTGACAGGCATGTGTTGATGGACTGCATAGCAAGCACTTCCACTAATATTTCTCACTAATTATACCATATATTAAAAAAAATGAATGAAGCCAATGTTTATATGCAGCTTTAACTGCTTTTGATGTAAGAAAGCAACACAATCCCTAATAAATTTTCACCTTCAACATTTCTATTCATCATAATTTTTACCATGATGAATGAAGTTAGAACTGAAGAGGGAGGGGGTTCATCTTGAAATCTGTTCAGTGAATGACTGAATTTACTTCCCTTCCCCAACTTGCGTTGAGGAAGGAGGGAACAGATGGACACAGGAAGAAGAGGGAGGCGAGTGCGGAACGAAGGAGATGGGTGAGGAACAGATGGAGTCGGGGGAAAGCAAAGCGGAGAGTCAGCAAGGATGGTAGGAAAGTTTTCCGCTTGACCTTGAGTTGAAATGAAGATCTGCATACACCATGGGGCAGCTAGATTTTGGGATGCATCTTTTTTTCTCTCTCTGGCACTTACACCTCAAAGTCTTGTGGGCCATCCCAGCAGCCCAGTCCATGCCAGGGGATCTGCAGAACTGGAACCTAGCTTTTCTCGAGGGAACGGCTGCTGCAGAAGGGTGTCTGCACGGTGTTCAAGTCCCATAATGGTAATAGCAGGTGAGAAATGTGTGCAAATGCACTATCCAAAATCGGTCGGGGTGTTGTAAGTCTCCCAGGCACCCCAGCCAACCCAGAAATTGGAGCTTATGATTCTGAAGAGGTATCCTACGCCCTGTTTGTTAGGAGCCAATGGCCAAAATACTCAAAGTGATTTACAATTTTACCTGCTTAAAGTACGACTTTTGAGATGGTCTGATTTTCCAAATATGCTCAGCATCTGTACTTTGAGGTGTGTAGAATTATATAGCCCAAATCACTACTAAGTCTTGGAAAATCTTGATTATATTCTTAATTCTATTAAATTGCCTGCATAGAATCCATTGGTTTGCTAGCTGAAGAATGGAAGAGGTGAAAGTTAAATATTGGCCATGTGTGTCATTCCCTTTGAAGAAAATGGGAGCCATGTGCACTCCTCTAACAGCAAAGTTTGGCCTCAACTATGATTTCACAGCTGGGCCCTAACTTCAGGAATGCCAAAGCACTAAATGACTCAATTGGAGTAATCTGATCAATGCTGTATTTTCACCGTGGATTTAAATTGCACACGCAGCAAGAGCAGTTAGTTTTCTTCTCTCTCAAAATCACTTTTCTCTGCAGATTTGATAGCATAAATATGAAATTTTGCTCTCATCACGCAAATAAGTGAAATGGCAGAAAACGTATGTCAAATAAAATGCACAACATTACGTCCTTTTCACTTTTTGGAGGCTGTTTAAGAAAATGGCTTAATTAATTTTGACTGAATAAAAGGTTCCTTTAAGGCATTTCAATAGGTGACATGAAAAATGTTAATACGAATGATCAAGACAATGGAGGTTAAAACTGTTTTGAAAATATGTTTCTTTTATAGATCTCAGCTGTTGGAAGAGTTACAGAATAAATATACGGTAGTGCTGACATTCAGTGCTGTTTCATCTTAGCAAAAGAGTTTTTAATAAAGAAAATTCTTTTCAAGGAATGCTTTCTGCAGCCGGTCTTCAAAAGGAGGTTTTCCCCCCTCCTAGTTTAATAAAATTAAAGTAATTTATGTCATATTGATATGTCGATATGTTTTTCAATAAACTTTTTCCCAGAGATTTTTTTAAAATTCTCTTCACTTTAAAAATTATAATTATATGTCTTCCTCCCACTTTGAAAATGGCACAAGGTGCTCATTTGCAGAGCTCTACTGTTCAAATTTTCACTGAGAATAGAAATGTCATGACTCAGTTAACAATGCTTTATTATTCACATTGATCTTTTTTTATAGTGTTCTTTATCTCAAAAACATTGTAAATCAGATATCTTCCTCCCACTCTTTTGTTCATTTGCAAATTTTTATTATTCTAGTTTAAAAAAGCAATGGAGTGTCAAGAGTCAGTGTATATTGTTTATGTTCTTTTTTGCTTTAAAATTACTTTTAACTATAAAAAGTAAGATGTACAGCAGGAAAAAAAAGCTGGATTTAAGGATGCTTAAAAAAGAATCGAAGGGATCAGTGTGATTTTTATGTTGTTCGCTTACACTGTATAGTTGTAACGGACTTTGCAAGAAGGGGGACCAAACGCTTTATGAAAAGGTTTTTATGTTCTAATTCAAAAGTCCCTATTGCATCAGACATCATCATCTGCACTAGACACTGGACATAACTCATGCTCTCAATGAACACAATAGCAAAATTCACAACTGCTTCTGTAGCGTGTTCACTGGATGGTTTACAGGTGACTGCCCGGAGACCTGAACTATCCATCGCTCTGCGTCAGAGCTTGGCGCCAGGTCCTCAGGAGCCCTCGGCTGATGAGCACCAAGATAAATCATTGGATTTTCGCAGGAACTTCACAGCTTTGGTATCAAGTGTTAACTGCAGCAGAAGCATAACCTCAGCTGGTCAGCAGGCAATGCGATCCCTGAAACCCACGGGTCCGGGTGCGGGATACAGCTGTGCATCCTCCAGGAGAGCTGTGCCAGCGCCCCCAAGGTTTGTTTCTAGATTGGATCTTCCAAATTCTGCTTCAGCCATTGTTTTCTTTCCTACCAAGATTTTCTTTAGGTGTCTATTTATGTCCTGGATGTTGTGACTATGAAACGGCCTCCAAATCCGTTATAGTAATTGGGGTTAGTCCAGAGAGCAGCAGGATCTCTTGGCATTTCACATACTGCTTGCTCGTTTGGGGTTTTTTTGGTTTCTTTTTCTTCTACCTGTTTTGAATTAATTTCCTCCAGTTTATGATCAGGGCATCCTGGCATCCTGTGGTTACTCCAGCAGCTCTTGAAAGAGATCATCCTCTCTGGGAGTCTCTGAGAAGGAGTGGCTATTTCTGATGTTGAATTTAAGCCCCAGATTGGATTTGTGGATTTTGTAGGTGGTGTGGCGGCTCTATCACATGAAACAGCCCTAAAAAGCTTTTATAAAGAAAAATAAAATCTACTTCCCATATTCCTTTGTTTCTCTCTGTTTCAAGGCTGCACTCTCCTGACATTTTGCTAAAAGTGCTAATTAAACCAGCTCAGAGCAAGAAAGTCTCAAACTGAACCTGAACTGAAACCACACAGCCCTGTCCTTCCCCCTCCAAGTGGAGGGCTAAGCATCTGTTTGTTTTTATTAATGCCAGCCACCACAGGGCCGTGCCAGTCCCTGTCCCCTCCCCAGGCTGCAGGGATTTGGGAGGGGGCAGGTCCATCCCAGCACTCATGGGCAGCTGCTTGTTGTATGGCAGGGATAACTCAAACCCCTCAAATTCTCTTTATTCCTCACTGCAGAGTGTGAAGCTGGAGATTTTGATGCGTTATCTTATCTGAATTGATCATGTTCTTTTAGAATTAAAGAAAAATTATTACTACTACTACAGTCCTTGCCTCAACAGCACTGCTGCATTAATTCAGTCTTCCTTCCTCTCACGGTTAATTACTCACCCCATCAATGAGGTTAAGACTGTCTGCCAATATGATCAAGTTTCAGAAACAAAATCCTAACCAGGACGGAGCAGCCAGAAGAGGACAGGGCTTTATTTAACGTGCTGGCACAGTAACTGAAGGTAGGTCTCACCCATGGAAATGCTTGTGCAATTGCTCGCTCTGTTTAGTTTGGGAAATGTATAGATAATGTAAAACAGAAAATACTGAGCTTATTACAAGGAACCTAAACTCTGTGTCATTAAATTTGGAAAGCACTTAAAATTCTCAGTTTTATTTTTCGTAAGCACTGTCTGTTGAAAAGTAAAAATATAAGAAGGATCTCTAGGCAGAATTTGTGAACTTTCCAGTGAAAAGACAGCACAGTGGCTTCCTTTCATGTCCCAAGGTCTTTGGCAACTGTGCCACTTTCTGAATGACACTGAAGTTTTGTGCCAAGAGTTTATTCCCAAAGCAGGTATTACATACAAATGGTCACAAAGATATCCTTGCACAGCATTAATGCCAGAGGAGATCTGAGGCTGTCAGCATTTTGATTTGGTGGGGGGAAACACCATCAAAACCACATATATTCTTAAAATATATCCAAGCAGTTTAAACTCGGTCAAATAGAGCTGCAAATCACAGAAGATGCAGCATTTCTCATAGATGGTCCTTAAGGCTCTATTCGTGGTAAATTGGCATGTAGTAATATATGACTACAAAAACCCATGTCTTCTAATAAGTTATATGAAAGCTTTTCTTTGATTCGAATCCAACAACGAATGGCAATCTGTGAGAGTCTTATGTCTTCTAGAGACTTTCCTAGCAAACACTTCCATTTTGACCCTCTCAGCTGCAAGCCATACTGGAACACAACTGGGAGCTGGACTTGTCCACTAGTCCCAATGTTATTAATCTTATTGCCATCTGAGCACCACTCCTGGTGCTGCTGAGCAGCCTTTGCCGGACCATGCTGGAAAGCCATTTATTTAGCTCCACAAGGTCCCGATCCAGTATCAGCAGATGTCAATGGAAAGACTTCCAGGGAGCTCAACAGATCAGGCTCCAAAACAGCCTCCAACATGGTGGTCTTCTCTGGGTTTCTTTGCTCTTTTCCTCAGAAAGAGTTGTTGTAGACAAAGCACTTCACAGTATGTGAAGCAGAAGATGTATCATACTACACATGTTTTCACAAAATATTTTTTTCCTGGGGACATGAAAGATGCAGAACATCTATTCTGGGGGCACACAGATGACATCCACTGTTTCTTAATTATGCAATAATTACTTTTAGGATGGTGCGCTCTTGCCTACTCTGGCAAAGGCAAACATGGTAATATTTCTGCTCACAGTATTAAATACACTTCTCTCGCTGTGCAGTGGAAGTATGTGTTTAAACTCGCAGTCTATCACTATTCCTGGATAGTGTAGGAGAGCCCAGGAACGCTCAAGATGTCTTTTCCTGTGTATATTAACTTGTTCAGAACAAAATAGTGTTCTTAGAAAACATGAATCTTATGGCAGAAGAAAATTTCCTTCATGACTGTGCTACAAAGGTTTCCAAACAGCTGCTTATTCATTTGGGTGCCTGAAATATTAGGTTCAGCCTGCTCACAAGCGCAAACACGTAATTTCTTCTCACCGTGGCACCTTCACTGTGGTCATTTCTGCCTGGCTTTGTAATGTTGGCAAGTGCGGTACTAGCACAATGTCTTCATTGTACGAGCTTTCAGAGGAGAGCTGCAGAGTTCCTGCAACCTCGGTGAAATGCCAGCCTCTCCCCAACGCCGGCTGTTTGTCCTGCTTTGCAAGGAACCACACTCCCAAGGAGTTTTGCTAGTGTCGGATGTGAGCAGCGAACACCAGACGTTTCAGGTGTTGCTAGATGGTAGGGCAGCATGCTGTGGACCATGCACAGGGATCAGATGTTTGGTTGGGTGATGGTGACCTTCAGTGCACCGAGCTCATCAAAGCCCCAGGAGCGGCATCCCTTGCCCATCCTTCTCGGGGCTGCCTGGGCATGGGGGCAGGTCAGAGCTCAACCCTCTCCTCAACACTTCCTCACATCAAAACTTTCACTGAAGCTTTTGCTCAAGGCTTAGGTGTGCAACCCCCTCCAAGCAATGAGGTCACAGCCCAGGCCCTGAGAGGAAAAAGTGGGTGTCAATGAAATGGAAGGGGTGTCACTGTTTGAACACACAGATTAGGCAAAATCTAACCCCCATGAATCCTTCAGAGCAGGGCCTCTGGTTTGTTCTTTTTTCAATCTATTCTGTATTCAAAGCAAGTACATTTTTTCTGTCACTATACCGCTAGTGTTAACAACTATAAATGTATTAAAAACACAGGGGCATTTTAGTATGTGTATTGTGCATAAGAAATATTGTTACATGACAAGCTCCAATTGGCAAGTGAAAAGAGGTTTTATTGAAGGAAATAGCAGTAGCAAACAGTGAACTATGCAGAATAATGGTAATTGTTCCTTTAACATTGGCAGCGCGCGTTCACTTAATATGACTGCTCCTCTGTCTCTGCCTCATCCAGACCCAGAGGACCTGTTAGACAAGCAGGCAGCCACCTCTCTCTGGGATCAAGCTGTCAATGCAAACTTGCTTTCTTTCTATTTCTCGGAGCTAAGCTATACCCCCAGAGCTCCTGAAGCTTTTCCTGAGTGAAAGCTTTAAAAAAGCTCCATTCTAAATTACATCACACGAGCTGTTCTCTTCAGACTGACAGAACAAAAGCAGGGGGAGAAAATGCCAAAAGTACCATCTGAATGACTTCTGAGTCGCACAGAATGATTTACCTTCTCATGCTTTATCAGAGCAGACTAACATTGTCTTGACCTTGCCTACCAAAGCCCCAGCAGTGTCCTCTAACTAGCAGAGGAAGTTTGCATCGTGTGTGTTTGCAGTACAAATAAACACAGACACGTTGGGTGCAGGCTTTTTGCTTGCAACAGGGTCTTGGATGCCCCATTAAGAAAGGTCCTAATGGGAGCATGGTGCTTTCTAAACCTTTTTAGATGATGTGGTTGCTAACACAGCCAGCTCATCGTTACTAGAAGAGTCCAGCCTGTGGGTACTGCAGAGTTTGGTGTGCCTACCCTCTAATCAGTGACACCCCAATTAATGGTCATGATGAAGATTGCTGAGGGCCAGTGCCAAAATCTGAGAGGTCTCTCAGGTTGGCTCCAGCTGGGACTCCCCAATTAAAGGTCATCATCAGAAGTATAGGGAGCAGATAAGCATAACCTACTTCTGCTGTGGCTGAGTAGGAAGCAAATAAATTAGCGTTTCTCCCTCTTCAAAAGTTTTTCAGGTGGTATGGATTGGTTTGAGAACCCTCACTCAGGAAAACATCCTCAGCTGGGAAGGGAGGGGGCCATGGGCCTTGCTCCTCTTCCTCCTCCTTCTTCAGCAGATAAATAAAGGTAAGAGAAAGTAAGAGTGTTATGGCTGTTCTCCAGGTAAGGTGACTAGGTGTTGGTTTGGGGGTTGCCTGATCCCAGAGTAATCCACTAAGATCCTGCAAATTGAAACAAATAGGTTTTGTGTGGTTCATAGGCTGGTATTTTTGGGGTTCTTATTCAATTTTCTTCTTCAACTTTCATAAGAAAATGGTTGTGAGGTTAAGAGCTTGTTATCCTCATATTTAAAAGCTTGCAGACTTGGTCCACTGCACAGCACTTACATGGTTGTTCTGCTGTTTTGAGTGAATGTTAAAATGTTTCTTTAAGTCATTAATAGAAATAATAGTCTCATTTTAAAGATGGGCTGAAGGCTGAAACAGATGATGAGTCAGTATTAAGGCAAAAAATGTTGCTCAGTTTCCCCATGGAATTAGAATAATGGAGCTCATTTTCTTGCATGAAAGGCACCACCAGTAGCTGCAAAGATGTGGTCCTGTGTACTGTGGGGAGAAGGAGCTGAGATGGTGGGGGACTTACCTGAGCCTCCAAGGGGCTGTAGGATGGGGCTGCCCAGTTCTGGAAAATGAGAATGGGAGAGGAAGGCTTCACTAAATGGGAAATGTTCCTCAGGTGGTGAGGTAGCTTTGTTATCCCACACAGGTAGTGGTGTTTTGTAAACACCTCAAAACAGCATTGTTATCGGAGGAAAGAGAAAAGTCAAGCTACTGGGGCTGGAGACTTAATCCCCTGATTGACTTCACAAGTATGGAAAAAACAGCTCTTAATAGAAGCTGGGAGATACCCTTCTCTTTAAGGATCCGGTGTCCTCTAGCCTCTCACTGAGATGATTTTTTTTTTTCCCTGCAGGGGACACAGGCAGTTTTCATATGGTCAACAGAACTTGTCTTACCCAGAGGAGCAGAGACTTCCCAAGGATCCTGACTTCCTAAAGCAGCGTTCATCCCTGAGTTTCTGAGTGAGTAAAGTTTAATTTTTTCCTATGTCTTTTTGGTGGCTTGTGTCTGAGTGGTCTTCACACACCTGATCAGTAAAATGACTCTGCCTTGATCCATAAAGGACCATACTAATGCCCATCAAAGCTGACAGAAATGTTTGGCTTCAGGGCATACGATATCAGGTGCTGTATCTGCTTCCCACACCAAATCGTGAAAATCTTAATTAGGCAAAGTCTTCATTAAAATAATTGCAACAGAGGAAAATGCTGGTAATGAACCTGAAAACAGACCTCATAGCTGTGTGCTTCATCACATTCCTGTTCCTACCAATGGTACATACGAAGATGCTGGACTTTCAGTTTTTGAAGCTAGCAGAATAAGTTATTAATCATAACCACTGTAATAGGTGCAGTCTAGTTTTCTGAACCATGGTTTTAAGATATGGTGGATGTTCAAGTTCAGCTTACCCATCTTTATATTTCTGTTTCAGCATGGCAATGCTTTTTATGCTTTTAGGTTTATTTGGTGTTTGCACTGCCTTTGACCACTGTGGTATCTGAGTATCTCAAAATCAATAATGATGGCAAAGCACAAAACTTCATGGTGTTTGTAGCATTATGCATTTCCCCCCTGCTTAGAGGGGGAGACATAGGTCTTTTCTAAATGGCTGAATACTTGGGTGGCATTGTGATCCACTGGATGTGGGATTTTGTGCCACGTAGGTTGCTCAAAGAAATAACGTTCTGCAGTTTTTCTGGTAAATGTGGATCTGAATGCAAATTGTGAAAAATACTAGCCTACTGTGTAAATCTCAAGTTGTGCTTGTAATAGTGGCAACCAGAAGCTTGCTTGCTTATAAAATGAGGAAAACATGATCTGGACATAATTGTCAGACAGCAGACAGGGTGCTAAGGTCCTGTTTCCAGGCTCTTGATTCAAGCACAGCTGGCCTTTCAGCAGGACAGCGGCGAAGCTCCTCATGGCATGGGGACAAGCGTGCTTGTAGGTGAAGGCTTGTGAGTCTCCAGTGCCATGCCACAAGCAAGACCTGGAGTCCCTGGGGCACTGTGTGGCTGAGAAGAGATTAATTTGATTATGCCACCATGCAGACCACACTACTCTCCACTCCTACCCCACAGTGATTCACATCTTGTATTGCTCTGCCTGGTATGCTGCTAGCTACGTGCTTTGAGGACGTACACAGTGAATTACTTGTTCTCATCTGGACTGAGGTCCAGAAAGATTATCTACTGATTTCTAAGTAACTCTTCACCCTTTTTTTCTACAAGTATGTGTAAGCAAAGCTTTATGCTCTCTTTGAGCTTTTCTAAAAAGAGAACAGAAACGTATGCCTTTTTCTGTGAGTTTATTTCAAACCATGATTCTTCTGGGAGATGTGATTTGTTTACGTCTTTCCATAACAAATGACAATGGTTAAGGTTGCATCTCTGTCAACCTCTTTCTAAGTGGTTTCAAGTAGTTTACTTAGAGGGATTATTTCATCTGCCACAGAATGAGGCAGCTCTGAGGTAGTGTCTAGCTGGCACAGAACAAGACCACTGAATATTAGCTTAAGGCAGAAAATTTAAGGTCCAATGGACAGAGATGATCACAAGAGCATGGAGTGATAGTCTGCAAGTGTGCTGCACCTGAAGGAAAAAAAGAATTTGTTTGACTCTTCCTCTCCTGATGGTACTGGAAAGAGTGGGAAAGGCTAGAAACATCAAGTGCCCATTGGAGGTGGTGACTGTTTAAATCCTGACTGTCCCTCAATGCATGCTTGCACTAACCATCTAATTCTTGTGTGCCTCAATCCCCTATAAAATGAGGACATGTATAGTTCCTAATCATATATGATTGTTTGGGTGCTGAAGTCATGTCTGTAAGTTAATATATGCTCTGTAAATGCAGTTGTCAATGTCTTGTGGATGCCTTGTTCAGCTTCAGAGCCTTAAATTTTTATGCAGCAAACTTCTACAGCTATTAGCTTATGGTCACTAGTTAGCTACAGCAGGAGGGTCAAACTTTGGACACTAGTTTCTTTCTAGCCTGTAGGTTTCCTCCCCCTTCAAGTCTGTTTTTTACTCTCGCCAGTACCCTGCCTTCTGTTTAAAGGCATTAGTAATACCAAATAAAGCTAAAGATGCTTGTTACGACAACTATGTTGTTTCCTTTTTAATCGGAGCACATGCTTATGCCAGGTTTGGCATGAAGAATCTGTGTATGTGTCTAGTTTAGGGCACAGTAAGCTTATTTGTTAGGAGACTAGTGCATTACATATAGTTTTGCTTTTGTTGTATAATTTACTGGGAGGTTGGTATGAGCATCGGTAATTCATTTTTTACTTGGAGGTGGTGGAAATACAAAGAATGGGAAATAAGGCTATTGCGTTTCGGTAGCAGCAGTTGTCTTGTAGTTAAGTGGCCATCAAACCTTTCGTGGGGTGGTGATAAATTAAAAAAAAATCTTCAGAAAATGTATCAGTTTTCAAAGAGTAAAGAAAGATGCAGCAATTATTGTGACACAGGTTTGCAGGCTGTTTCTGATTATTCTTTTGGCTGGAGACTGGGGGTTTCTAATTGTAAGGTTAAGGAATCCTTTTTATCTATCTCTTGCCTCTTAATCCTATGCTAGACAGTATTGTTTTCTGTGCCTTTTGTCTTCTGGGGAAGAAGACAATCTCTGGCTCATGTGAACATCTTGTTAAAGTCTGCTGAGGATTAGGGGGTGTGACAGTTTTCTTGCTGAGCCTTTTTATTGGGGATTTTTATGCCTGCTTTTCTGGGAGGTCTTTGAAATGTCTTTTATGTAGCAATCATTTCACTCCTTCTTTGTTGTCTCAAATGTTGAGGCTGTATTCTTCTCATCTGTTCCTGTTTATATTCCATACTAGCTGGTCATAATAGTTTAGCTTGAAACTATCATCGTGCTGTGTGCTTCTGAATCGCAGGAGTGTTGCTAACTGCTCTAGGACAACTGCAAATTTGAGCTTTATTTTAGGGTGCCTGAAGCTTTGGCATGGTTGTTTGGTATGAAATACTGTTAAAGAGGTTCCAGGTGAAAAATAATAATCTAGGAATTGGACATTTCAAGTGTCCACAGCTAGGTATAGGCATTTAAAAATGCTTCTGCTATAATGAGATAGGTTCCCCTTGGGGTTGTGTTCATCATGCCAGCTGTAGCCGGTATGATAGGTGTTCAGTTTGGCCTAAACTCCTACAATAATCAATGGAAGAGACAAAGCCCATCCTGCTGGCAAGTCATGCCATGTTGACAGAAGAGTTTAAGCCAGTGAAAAAATTGCTCTTTGGAAGGTTTTTTTTGTCCCTGTTCTCACCCCATCCCTTTGTAGCTGGCTACAGATAAAATATAAATTATCCAGACCAGAAACCAAACTTCTAGGTGAATAAAGTTAGATAATACAAAAAACTAATCCTGGCTAAAGAAATGAAAGAACTTAGCTTTTCACAAGAAATTTGGAAGACTCTGGTAATTTCACGTTTCAGTTTCAGAAAGCTATGGGGTTGGTCAATGTACTTAAGAGATAAAACACATTTTTGCTTCCTAAAATTTGTATTTAATCAATCCTTCTATGTCTTAAGACACATGGACTTCTTGTATCTTTTTTAAAATTGGATGGTAAGGACATTGTTGATTTTTCCCACAGTGCTTATTTCTGACACTACGTAAGCTCAGGTACCAGCTGGGGAGATCCCAGATTCCATGTTACGTGAGGAGCCAGGGTTATGTAGTCTTGCTGATAATGGAAGTATCAGAGGCAAGTTTCTAAGACACACATATGGAAAAACTTGTTGCGTTACCTTCCCCTTTGAGAAGACTGAGGCAAAAATCATGTTTTCATGAAGTCATTACCAAAACTGAGTGACTAACGTGCAGAAGGTGCTGTTTCAGTTTCTTAATCTAGCTAAACTTTTATTTATTGTACAGTGTATCATATCTTACAGAGGAAGAAACTACCTGCATAGATGTTTATCTTTTGCTTCAATAAATACCTTCCTAAAAGCTGTTTTCTCTCTCCCTATCAAAAACTTGCCCCATGTAAGACAACATTTCCACCTGCCTTTGCTTGCAGCCTCTCTAGCCTAATTTTTAGTGTCTAAAGCCATATATAATATTGTTCCATTTCACACTTAACCACAAAACCCACTCTTCCAGATATGACCTCAGTTTATTTTATATCGCATGTCTTTTTCTTAAAGTATTTTATACATAGCATAATATGCAATGATACGGCACTGATGTTTATCAAAATTGTTTCACACTGTACTTATTTCTATTCCTGTCTTTTGGATCAAGTAAAATACAATTGCAGATTAATACCACCTTTTAAAATAGGTTTAATGTGTTTATTTTCTTAGCACATTCACTCCATCCACTAACTTGTTATATGGATTATATTTAATGGGAATCTTGTGGGACTATCAAAGGGCATTTATTTTCTATTGAAATAACAATTAAGATAACACACAAACTAATATAGTAATCAAATAAACCTGACAAATAACAAAAACTTTTTTAAAGCTGCAGAGGCATGCTAACAAATCTATTTGATCAATATATGGGATGTGAAAAAAGAGGAGACAAGATTGACTGATGAATAAAATGGAACTGACACAAATAGGCTGACAGCCAGTCGCAAGTCTCTTTAGGGCAAATGCAATTAACTTAGAATAATAGACTCAAATTTGATGGTTAGAAATGCATTTTTATTAACAATCACAGCCTGAATCATTATGCACTCTTATGAATAAAATTGTAGTTATACTGAAAGTCTGTGTGTACATGTATGCATGTACATACAAAAAAGCCTTCTTGGAGAGCTTTATTTTTGTGACAGAATAGCTGTATGAGCTTTAAAATATAAATCGTACACAAGTATAAATCTAAATATTCAAACTAGCGATATAAAAATCACATATGTGGTATGCTAGTATTAATGATAAAGGCAATAAGCATCAGTCCCAGGACTGCTTGTTCTTTTGGGATGTGAAATTGCAATCAGGGATTTACAGATTTCATTCTGAGGCAGAGAAGTCATTACTAGAAACATAAGCTCATTCTCTTTACTTTAATAGCTATTTTAAATCATTCATTTAGAAAAATACATTAACTATTTATTGTATAGGCAGTACATTTCTATTGGCATTCCATTTTCATGCTTTTTTATAATCCTTTTTAACAAATTATTTTATTAAAAGAAGATTAGAATTAGCAAAAGGATCCTACCAATTTTTGAAAATGCTACTCTTGAAGAAGGATATTTCCCATTATTAACAGGTATGCGGTATTAAAACTTTAAAGGGAGGGAAGATATTCAATTGCTAATGTGTCCTTTTTCTTTTGACCTTCATTGCAGAGGCTGATTGCTATTTGTAAATTGCTTTCAAAATTATTAATCTCATTTAATTTCTGAATAAATATATAATCTTCTTTTTAAAAAAAATCCTTGGGATTTAGATATGAAAAGAGCTGCCTATAGGATATGTTATGGTGGAAATGTCTCTTATTTGTGGGAAAAGATAAAATATACCACTTAATGCCAAGTAACTCTACTTGGTATTAGTGAAGCATAACATGAACATGAAACCATGATACCTGCAATGCTTGGTGCTTAAATATCTTGAGAAAAAGGTGTAACAGTAGGAAGTATAACTGCACTGGAAATTATTTAAATCTAGTGTCCTTGGTGGACCACTGTCTGGCCAGGCACCATACAGCAGCAGAACATGACGCCTTAGTTGCCTATAGTATGAAGAAGCTGGTGTAAAGCGTCAGCATGGTTCTCAGTTTCAGGGGTTGCTGGGCTGGATCCAAGAAGGAACCACACTTGGTTTTCTCCACTTTGAAGGTGTTTTTAATCGTCCCCATTTCTCAGAAGTGAGAAGTGCGCAGATGTACTGGGAAGGCAGGCTGCCTAGTGTCTGCTAGGGGAGAGGCCGTGGAAACCACTGAAAACAGGGACAGTGTGCGGCTGGGGAACAGATTTTTCTGGTGAACACCTGGTGTCTGGGGAATTTGTAGGCTGCCATTTTGGTTTTCTACCTCTAACTAGCCTTGAAGTCATTGCCATGAGATAAAAACTTCTCAGGAACTCCACCAGTTGCTGGAGACTTCCAGCCTTTTTTTTTTCTCCTCTCATAATCTATTCTAGATACAGCAGCCCACCACAACATTTCCTGAGCTGGCTTCTTGAATAGCGGGTATTGCCTATTCTTAGAGATAAGATGGATGGATCATATGTTGTTCTAGCACCACCAAACCTGGTGTGTGCCTAAAAAGGGAATAATATTGTTGGGTCTGGCATAGTTGTTCTATTTGACACAGAAATTGTTGCAAAATGCTCAGAGACTTGGACTGCCAAAGATTTCTCTCGGAACTGCCTTTGGTGTAGAGGAAGTTTGAGTAGTCAAATTTACGTTGCCTGTTCAATTTCTCCTTACCATCTCTGTAGATGTGCCACTGGAGACTGATGGAAGAAAAGTTACTTCTTGAATGTGATGCCAGAAAAAGAATATGTGCTCTTTTATGACCACGGTTACTTAATAGTTTAAATGAGAAACAGGTCCTAAAATAACTTACATGAAAGTTTTAGTAGGTAAACAGACTAAGGAAGAAAGACCAGATGATCTGCTGATTTAAATGGGGGGCAGCTTCTTTGTAGTCAATACACAACTGTATAGGGGACTGGGGCTGTGGGCTCAGTTCTTCCATCGTGTTGGTTTTAGGCTAGTGAAATATTGGTGAACTCCACACAATGTTTCCTGATGTATGGTGATGTAAGAGAAAGAAGTCTCAGGCCCTGCAAGATGATAGACTAATTCTCCACTGATGTAATCATCCAACCAGAACAAGAATGACTCACTCCATCCATAAATATCTTGGGTCCTGCTTCTGATCACACTTAAATTCGTTCACACCAACCTCATCTCATTTGCTTGAATGGGCTTACTCCTGAGTTAGAATGATACATGTAAGAGAAAATCCAGGCCCTTAAAAATCAAATCATAATTAGTTTCTCTTAATAGCTGCTCTATTAAAGAGAGTCAGATCTTTCAAAAAAAAAATTAGAAAGCAAAAGAGGGTTCTTCTAAGTGCATTAGGTTTTTTCTTAACCCGGCAGCAGTAGACTTGTTGGTGATGTATCATACTTACAATATGTTTCTATTGGCATTCAGGCTCCATGTTTTTATATTCCCTTTTCAGAAGTTATTTCATTAAAAGAAGATTAGAACTAGCAAAATGTAACTACCAGGTTTTGAAAATACTTATCCTGAGAATGATATTTCTCCCCAGCACCTGCCATTTTTGTTCCACTCCATCTTAAACCTGTTCAAGTTCAGAACTCTGATTTCACCCTTTCATGCTCCCAAAATAATAAAAGATTCCATTCCCCATCAGTTTACACTTTCCTCAGTTTTTATCTGCTACAAATGTGGTTTGGCCAAGATGTTCTTGATGAAACAAAAATACTTTTACTTTACTTTCTGTTCACCTCATCCTTGAGCAGGTGCCAGGCAATCTGCGGTAGCTGTTCCGCTACCTGGGAAGCGTTCATATATAGAAACACCAGGCCAGCCTCCGTTGTCACGGCACGGAAAGCTACAAATAGATGACATGAGAACATATTTCTTCCCATGAAGGCTTCCGCAGCTATGTGAAGTCTTCAGATAAGCAGGTTTTAGTGTTAGAAAAGAATAGTGTTGGAATGAAGAATCTAGACTATATATTTATAATCTAAAAATAGTTTCTATAATATATATGTTTGATTAGATTGGGATAGACAGACATATTTGGATACTCCTCCTTCCCCCAGTGATGAGGGTTCTGCCAACAACTGGTCTTTCATGTCAGGTATATGCTGTTTCTTCCTATTAGCATGGTTGGAAAGCCACAAAAAAGTAAATGGCTTATGAAAGCCTTATTTGTAACTTATTTAATTGCACAGCACTGGTTTGCCGTGTGATTCAAGGCTATTCTGAAGGCTGAGTTGCACTAGACATCATGTTGTGTTAGTGCCACTGGCATGGGGGAAGATGGTATGTTTTAAAGCTGAGGAATGGTGCCAAAAAGAATCACAGATGATGCATCTGGAAAGGACCTCCTAGTTCAGCTAGTCCCAGCCTGCATGACACAAAAATCTCTGTAGGCTAATCCCTTAGGTGTTTTCCTTCTCATGTCTTCTTAGACACCATCAAGTGACAGTGCCCGAAACACTTCCTGAGGCAGAGCATTCCCTAATCCTCCTTGCTTGGAGGATATTTCCCTACTGTCCAAGCTATGTTTTTTCTTTTCCCAAATAAGCATAATGGCAGGTGTCCTGCTGAGGAAGCAGAAAGAAATGTATTGGGATGAGTAACTCCAAGTGGAGTAAAGCAGTCAGCGCTGTAGGTTCTTCAAAACTTGATTTTTCTGGAATAGTTCAGTGTTTCCTCCCTGGTCTTGGTGCTGCTTACTTATGCTTTTCTTCACATTAAAGGGTTGTATTTTTTCTCATGTGTGGGGTATTTTTAAACTTAATTACTCTTAAAGATGCCAAGGCAATTGCCGCTTCAGTTAGGACCTAAACTTGCTGAGGTTTGGTAGATACTTTATTTATAATAGGCAGTGTCAGTGGTGATAGAACAAGGGATTGATTCTGCTTTAGCTTTTATGATAGTGTTAATGAAGTTCTCTGGCTCCCAGATAACATCTAACAGGCCCTATACTGCAGTGCAAAATTATGGTTAAGACTCAGCTGGTGGTTATTCTTCAATAAATGTTCAACATATTTTAGCAATGCATTAGCAGAAAGTTAACTGTAGTGACTGGTGATTTTTGCCATGGCCAGAAATCTGTCAGACTAAATGCTCAGTGCAGGTATAGCTGAAACACTTCTGTCCCTGAAAACTTGAGGTCTGCTTAAGTAACTGATCTGTGGTGATTTTACAGATGATAAGCTGTGGTATGCACACTGATTTTTCTTTTTCTTTTTTTCTCTGAAGAACACAAAGGCAGCCTAGGAATAGCCAGGTACCAAACTTTGTTCTTCTGTGTGTTAAATGGGTAGTAAAAATCGTATTTTTCTCCAGTTCTAAATAGTCTTAGTTATAACCTTCATCCTCTGTGTTTCTTCTGTAATGAGGGGAGAGGACTACGTTGATTAATTTTCTAGGTGGCTTTCCAGCTGTGTATAATGATATTTTTAATTTCTTTAGGTTCAGTTTGAATTTTTCATAGAAGAACACTTATGTAATTTCAGTGAAACTTCTAATGTTCTCCCAAGAGAAAGTGAATTTGTGAGTGTTTCCATTATACTTCTCTTCAAACAATCTCTCCCAAAATATTAAGGAAGGAAAAACCACAAAATTGCTCTAAAATGGCAAAGAAACCACCTGTACAAAATGTTGCTTTCTTGTGAAACTAAGCAGAACAACTGTAACTCCCTTGAAATTCAGCGTAGTCTATCAAGTTTCTTGATTTTTGGGAACAGGCTAGTCCAGTACAATTATCCCATCTGACTGGAGTCCTCAGTAATTTTTCCTTCAGAGAGATTTAGTCCTTGCTGCGTTAGTGAATGCAGTCAAACCCCACCACATATCACCAGAGGCCCCCCTGTCTTTAAAGCTAGGTGCTGCTCCCTGAAAGCCAAAGGGAGTTTTGCCATCGACTTTGATGAAAGTAGGAACAAGCCATTTATTTGCAACTTAAAGCAAGTAGGTTAGAATTATGAAGAATGATTATTTAAAATAGCAATGATGTAATATCAGTGTCAATTCCATTATTTTAACAGATGTAAATTTGCTCTGCTCTTGAACTCTGGTGAATTTTAATGGCAATATTAAAGAGATACTATTAAGACTACTTAAAAGAACTATTTGTAAAAAGTGTCTCCAGTTGGGGGGGGGGAGTTTAAATTGCTTTTTTATTCAGTCTGCACAATTATTTATTTGAATGGTTTTGTATATTACAAATTAATATGTATTAGAAGCTAAAAAGATTGCACAATAATTCCAATAGTCATTAGATATGGGAGAGCTTGCACTAGTCAAACAAAGCAAATAGACCTCTTATCCAGCCATAGTTTAGGTAGCCTTCACCTGAGGGTAAATAAGGATTTTATGATGTACGTCATGGACAATGTAGACGAAGAAAATTGAAAATCGACTCTCTAAATAACTTCAGGGTAAATTTACATACATTCCAAGGCAAGTTCCGTGTCAATAACTCCAGTATTGTACCTGGCCGATGATGACTGTTGCTTTCCTGGCAAAGAGAATTGAAGGTTTGGAGTTACTTACAGGATCCGGTTCTAATTTTACACACAACCTGCATTCTAGTGGGACCTTGATGGGAGAAGGTCAGCATGGCCAGTCCTGGAAAGGGACCTCTTAAAACTTATGTACAAGCCTGTTAGCATCTGCTGTCTCAGGAGTGTTGTACTTTCTGGAGCAAAAGTTTAGCTGGTTTAAAACCAATTCTAGGGCCACAGTCGTAAAATTAAATGAAGACTTTGAACAGGCTGGCATTGCACAAACTAGGTTATTGCAGGCCAAAAAAAAAAGTGCTGCCACTTGTTTTTTTTGGAAGAGTAATAAAGCAAATACTAGGAAATGAGACAGAATCAGGGAAAGCCAGGTTCTACTAATTCAGTACTGGCATTTTTAAGGGCTCATCCTTTCTGTCATTAAAGCCAATGGCAGTCCTTTTGATCTTTACCTCATCTTCAGCTACTAATCTTGAGTTCTGTTTATTTCTGGGTAACATGCAGAGCTCATCTTCATTAAGAAGTGCTGGGCACTGGCACACACAATTAGGGGTTTCAGCTACCCAGAAACCTGGATATTCAGAATATCTAAGCATTAGGTGTATCTAATTTAGCATTAGGTATAAAAGTTTACTTTGTCTCAAGCTGTAAAATGCCTCAGTTCTTCAGGATAACTGGTGGCATAGGGGGAGATGAAATAATCCCAAGTTGGGATCTGAACTGTTCTTGCTTTGCTGTACAGTATGTTCCTGTCCCGATGTCCAAATCTAGGAAAGACTTCATTTCACACTTCTAAGTAATTGCTTCACCTCCACTCCTGTTAATCACTTTCATGGAGCGAATAGGCTATTTTAGTTGTTAATGACTGAAAAGGATTTGACTCTCAAATTAAAAGTAAAAATTTGTAATGTTTTTAACCTGATTAGTAAAGGTAAATATATGCCTCAGCAAAGCTGGACTTTATGAATCATTTGACCCAGCAATTGTTTCTTTTAAGTGTTTATGAGTACAGTCTGTGAGTGCATTCTTGGAAGTATTCAGGTTTGATCCAAGAATGTCTCTTTCCATTAGTTTTTATTTCCTCCTCTCGCTGCAGACAAATCGGAATATTACAAAGGGCGAAGCCATGAAACTTTCTCCAACTTTCCCTCGGGGGTGAAAGCAGGCTTTTTCACCTTAAAATGACAGTCTCTGCTGTGCAAGAAATGCCTTTCATTTCGGTAAAAGCCACCACACTGAAAAATCTAGGCTGACCTATTGTGGCAGGAGAGAAGGTGAGGATGTATTTGACTGTAGCATGCTTGTGTAAACTCGCACACAGATAGATTTAGACATCACTGTGTATAAATACAACCTCCAGGGGCAGAGCGTGCTTTTTTCTGTCAATGGAAGCACACCGTGACTAACAACTTGTGCTGTTATCTCTGGGTATAGCAACTTTTTCCTATATTGTGCAACAAACCATAGTGGTCAGCTGCTGGAAGCACTCCTCCTTGGCCACCAGGTCACTCTGGTTTTGACACGGATGACCCAAAGCAGAGTGCTCGGTGCAGCGTGTTTGTAGCACAGTTGACCAAAGCAACCATAGCTCAGTCTGCATAAAGTTTTAAAGCAGGGCCAAATGCAGCCTAACGGGCAAGCTTGGAAGAGATCTCCTGCCAGAATTCAGACCCTGTTCTACCAGTCTGCTTGTAACTTACTGGTATGGTCTACACAGTGCTCTTGAGAATAATAAATATATAATCCCATATCCCACAGTCCATTACCACACAGTGCTTGAAAAATTTCCCATTAACAAAACACAGTACGTGCAGGTAAAAATATTAATGTGCCTCATTAGAGGGGAGGAAAAAAGGAAAATATGTATTATATTAAAGCCAAATTTTGGGCTCTTGTGCAAAGTTTGAGGAAAAATGTATTTCTCCAGGTGGTCTCTCAGGTGGAGGGAAAGATACAGTTTCTGAGTCACACTAGCAATTAGAAACAGGGCAACATTATACCCAAGATGTGGCCTCTAATCTAGGCCAAGGAATTCTTCCTCTTCTATCAGAAGCAGATTCAGCAACACAACTAAGCACAAGCCTAACTTCAAGCATACGAGTAATTTTAGTGACTTCACTCTTGCAATCTTGGTCAAAAGAATCATATTAGATGTTTGCTTTTTGTCAGCATTTCATAGGTTGTTTCAGGTTGCACGTAGTCTCATGCTCTGATTTTCTTCAGCAATAATAAAGAACTTGTGTGTGACAGAGATGAAGGTGGGGCTAAAGTATGGGGCGATTGAGCCCTTGGGAAAAATAATACAGGAGAACTGTATGTGATGAATACATGCATTGCAGACCCATGACATGAAAAGCAAACAGGCCAAACCACTCGAAACTTTGTGCTTATAAAATCTTTTCTTACCCTTTTATAGGAATGCTTGAGACTGAAATCAGTACTGCAAAATACCATTGGTGGAAACAGAAGAGTAACACTGGCACTATTAATTTCCATCAGCAGCTTATGCTCTCTGGGCCTTGGTTATTGACCCTCTGTTGAACCAGCTTATGCCTGGGCACAAAAAAGCAGATGAACAGTTTGTGCTGGGTCTGGAAGGGAGCTCAGTGGCTGCTAGACACTCTGCCTGAAAGAGGAGATTCAAACGGACCAAAGTCCTTTTATTCTTGTGAACAGATAAACTGTTCTTACCTACTCTTTCACTCCTTGGGTTGAAATAATCAAACCCATAATTTAGTGGGTATTTTTAGGGAAGAAACTCTATTTGGTATAGACTTATAGAATTATATACACTGTTTCTTGGATAAATGCAAGCATGCAGAAGATTCTAACAGGTTTCCTGCCATGCTTTTGGGTGCCTTAGACAAAACCTGGTGTATCAGTTTCTATGTGGGATCTTCCTACCTTACTGTTAACGCAGTGTTTCTGGAGAGATCTCTAATCTATGGAAAAAATAGCCAAAGAAATTAGAAGCTTGGAATGGGAGGTCTGTTGGTTTTCTGCTCACATAAATTGCCAGCAAAACACACGTGGCCCTTAAAGGACCGTGTTGGGGGAATAATTCCCCTGGCAGAGCAGCACCACATGTTTCTGCTAGCCCATGCACTCTGTGCAGCTGCACAACGTATCACATAACGCCGTCAACTGCAAGCACGCTAGCTTGCCATTCCAGTGGGGCCCCAGAACCTGTAAATAGCAATAGGCAACAAAACTCCCTGAGACGCAGCGCTTGCTGTGGGAGCATGAATGCTTGAGCCAACTGCCCAAGGCTTGCACTCAATGCATGAGACTTGACAGGTGGCCATGCCTGGCAAAAGGCACACAGTTTATCCCAGGCTCTTGCCATGGTTGCACACCCTGGTCTTGAGTTCAGAGCCTGGATGTCTGCCAGCATGGCTAAAAGTTGCCACAGCTTGCTTGCGGGCTGAGGAACCGCTGTGGCCCACAGACCTAAGGCCAGACTCCTTGTAGGGTGCTGAGAATAACTGGGGGTCCCAAACCCTCTTGCTGACATTGCACTGAAAGATCTTTCAGTGGGCATTAAGGGCACACAGTGGGTGTGCAGCTAAGGTTTTACTGTTAGTCCTGTTAATGTTTTAACAGTCCAAATACTTTAATTGAGAAAAGTCTTGATTATGTAGCCAGAACTGTTATATAATCAATACCCAACCTTCCCAGTACCTACCCTTTTCATGTGGTGATGTGCTCACCCTTTTCATGGAGTCATCCCAGTGCCAGATGATGGCCCATCCCGGATGATGTCCTGAAGTTCCTGCTGTGTTTCCACCTTGTCTGCGTGAGCCTCTCTCCAGGTAGTCCAGATAATGTCTATCCACTGGGATCCAAAAGAGATGAGGGCTCTTCTATAGACCCAGCAGGGCTACCTAGCTGGACGTGTGTGACCTTCAGTAACTCATCTGTAAGGTCTATCAGGTTACGCAGTACGAGAGCATGAAGAAGCAATCTTGGACACTGATGTGACAGTACAAGGGTAGTAATAAGGGTGTTTTCTCCTGTCTGTCTCTTTGCCTCCGTCCTTTCTCAAACTCAACCATCTCAGGAAGTTACATGTGAATCACTGCAATGTTGCCAGTAATAGTTGTCTTAGGCAGCCAGTGGTAAGCCCAAACCTTCATCCCAAGCCATTGCTGGTGACTGCACTCTGGGCAGTGCCATTCAAGAGGATTAAAGACTAGAAATGGCAAATGGTAGTGACTTGGGCTGTGCAGCATTGAGGAGGACTTGCCCTAGTATTGCTGGGCGGAAGCAAGGAATACTGGGAAAGAGGAAATCCTATATATCCAATGTCTGCCCTGCATACAATAGAGAGCATAGTTGTCTCTGGACACCCCTGTTCCCATCCAGGTGGGCAGGATGTGGGTAGAGTGCAGCCAAGAGCTGCTAAAGCCTTGGCTCTGCTCCTCTGAGCTTCTTGCAAGAGTAACCAGCCAGGAATGAGATGGGAGATGAAGTAAATTACGCTCTTCCAGCTCTATAGGAGCATACCTTCTCCTGGGAAGTGAGAAGAGGGGGAGTGGTGCTGTGCTTGTCACAGCTTCTGGCAAGCAGGATGGGAGCCAAGGACCAGTTAGGTTAGATGTTGGCCCAACAGACACTACCCAGACATGTGCATCACTTGTTTTCCCAAAGCTGATGAGAATATTTCAGTATAGTTCAATTATCTGACAAGTTTTTATTTTATGAAAAAGTATATTCATAGATTAAAAAAAACCAACTTGGGAAAACTATGGCATTTTACATATAAAACTGTTTTATTTTGAGTGAAATTTAACTGAAATGATCTTAATGACTTATGTAAAGTGAAATATTGGGTTTTCCTTTTTCTTTCTCTTTTAGCCCTGGTCTCACACAGGCATATTAATGATTATTTGTCAAAGTCACACTGTTTGCTTACAAGGTACGAAGGCTTTTTAGACACTATAATGACAGCTTTTGATTCACTTGATAATATTTAGAATAAGCCATAAAAGCCAATCTCTGAACGAACAGACCGCTTTTATTGGCTTTTAGTGCTATTACTGCTATCATAAGTGGTAAATTGGCCTAATGCAAGTAATACTGCTGTGTCATACTGTAAAAACCGCTGCTTAGTTTTATATTTTATTTATTTTTCATGAAAAAAAATTTAAGTCGTGGAGACTGTACTATCCTTCTACGACTGTTCGTGATTCCCTCCAAGCGAGAGCTGGGGGAGCTTCCACTGCTGTTTGGACTTTCTTTGCCTAGTGATTATCATCTTTGCTGGGACAGGGCCGATCATAATGTTAGGAACCGAGTATGAGAAGGAAAATCTTCTGAATTTGGGGCGTCCATCTGTGGAATGAGCTTTTGGAGAAACGTAGGTAAAGCCAGGCCATGTGCATTTACGTAATGTCAGAAAACCTTCTTGATAGCACATCATCTTCATAACAAGAATATTATTCACAGCACCTGCCTTGCTGCTTGCTTCACTTCTGTTACTTGCCTGCGTATGCTACGTGAACAGTGCCAAAAATGAGCACACCAAAAACCTGACCCAAAGCTGACTGACTTCGGTGGAGGTCCCTCTTGGGTTCAGCAGGGTGTCTGCAGAGCCTGTCTCTGGGGTCCTCTGCAATGTCCCTGTCCCTAGTAGGCACCTTGAGGAATGGTGTTTCCAGCTAGAAGTGACAATAAGTGAAACTCAGAGTCACTATAGCTCAGGTTGTTCTGCTAGAAATAAGATACCGAAACTTCTGTTGCCCAAAGTGTTTATGATTCAAATAGCCTGTGAGCTTCATGTAGATATTCAAACTGGAAACAAAATCCCATCATAGCTTAGCTGAAAGCTGAAATAGACATATTTCAAATACTTTATGCTAGTGGTTTTGTCTTGTTTTATAGCAATAGACTTTTTAAAAAATAATAAACACTTTAAATATCTGAAGAAGACAATACATTTGGTCACAACTTTGTGAAGAAGTTTACATTTGCTTTCATCTATTCTTTCATCTTTCTTTCTTCCCCTTTGCCCATGTACTATTTTCAGTCAGGAGTACCAACTGATTTATCAGCTATGATGTAAATTTAGGACCAGCAGTCAACACAGGTCATATTTTCATACAACAATCTTAGAAGGCACTACATTTCAACTTGGCCTGAGTCAAATTCAGAATTGTTATACATGTAGCACGGATTGACCAGTGTATTAAGCTTCTGTTAACCAACAAGAGAGAAGTTGTGATTTAGTTTAATATTGACTACTTTGGTATCCAACAAGTGTGCAGAGCAAGTGCAGCTCACAAGGTAGAAAGTTGAAAGAACAGCATTTCATAAAAGTACGTTGCATGAAGCAGCCCTACAAAATTGTAATTACCTGAGGATGTGCTCTGTTTTTTCTAAGACTTCTCTGAACTTATTTCTAAGGCCTATGTATTAATGGTAAGTGTCATGCAAAGCAGCGTGAAGCATGGGTTAAGAGGGTGAAGTTAACTTCGAAGACCCTTTTTCTGACTGTCAACATACCGAAGTCAGAAACTCTAGGAAGGCTAGAGATAGGAAACACCAGTCTGAATTTAGCTTTAGTGGTACATAATGAGAACATGTGGTTGGGGCTGCTTTATCTGAGAACCAAGAGTGAGGCAACAAAGATGATAAATGGTTCTTGTTTGGGGGGAAAAAAGTGTAGTGTGTTTTAAACTTAGCTAAAATTTGAATAATACAAAGCCAAATAACTTCATTGTGGAATACTATGTGGCCATTAAAAAATTAGTCTAATGACAGAAAAGCCTATCTGAGTAATAATCACTAATTTTACTCAATGCATGCTTGAAATAATTGTTTACTTTCAACATGCTGTGGGAACAGGAAGAATCATATTTGAACTTCAATTTTGGCATCCAAGTATTTGTGGATATGTGATAGCATTTTGGCACATGTGTTAGCTGCCATGGGTGTGTAATAAAACAGACAATTTGGTGTTAAAAAGGTTTAACCCTTTTTTAAGACAACTATCTTTATGAAGATCACACAGCAGAAAACTCTTCTTTGTAAATCCAATGTCTGAGTTGGCTTCAGTAGGAAGACACTGATTTGACCTGTATTTTAGTCTGAAGAACTCAAGTGATCTTATTGACCCAAAATCTACACCTCTGCTTTTAAATTGCAGGTGCAGTGGTACAGCAAAATAGTGTTCCTATCTACATCTTTGCTGCAATAGCATTTTCTTTCTTTTGAAACTATGTGTAGGCATATTTCAGCAAGAACAAGATAATTTCAGTAATCAGTTCTCGGATGTCTCAACACTATCATGGCAATGCTTGTGTTTTTCTGTAAAGCACAACAGTGAGCAGTGCATCTACTTCTCTATCTCTGGAGCCTACTGACATATTCAGGCAAAGCTTTTCTTCCTGCACGTATTTCTGTACTGTGTATATTCATTTATGTGTGAGAGAAGAAAACGTTATCATGTTTAACTGCTGCAATCATAAGCACATTAAGTAGACAGATAATAAACAATCCATCTGAATTTATGATTAAGTTAATTGTGTCTGTATTTTTCTAATGTGTTTATTCAGATTAAAGACTGAAATTAAAATGAGACTATATAATCAGGAGACCCGAAGACAGACTCCTTTAAAATAAAAATTAATTTAGTTTAGGGGGATAGCAAAGAGCTCTGTATCACTTAAATATCGCTTAGGTGGTAAAGAGGCCTTGTGCAATTCTCTTCAAAGATATGAACCTCAGTTGAAGTAAGAGCTATAAAGAAAGCTGGCTGACACTGAGGGCTTCAGCACCTAACTTTTGCATATGCCCTTCTGCCCAGCAGGCACCAGAGTCCCAGGTTCAACTTTCTGTACAGCACGTGCAGAGGATCGGGTAACTGGGAGCAATAAGCTGATAGGAGAGGTGAGGAAACAAAAGTAGGAAAACTACTGGAAGGAATGGGATGAAGAACCACCCTAACGTACTTATGGCTGCACCACTTGCATTGGGCACCTCTGCCAGCCAGTGGTCCTGAGATGGAGCAGGAGGAGATGCTCTAGTCCCTTCCCATCTATGCGAGTGAGATCCTTGCTGGTGAGAGCAGCTGGTGGATTGGGCATGGCCCAGGCTCAAATCGCTCTCTGCCTGCTCTCAGCAGTGTGTTGAGACCACCTGTTTTCCACTTTTTACTGGATAGCTGAATATTCTTTCTAGCAGGGACTAGAGCAAATATTCTGTCCTTCATGCAGGTGTCCTACCTAGTGGGCTGTAGTGTCTGTTCATCTCCCTCTGGAGCAATGAACTCTAAGTAGCCCATCCAGACATAGACACTTGAGAATCTCCAAACCACAATATTATATGGAGTCTCTGATAGCTGGGGACCAGACTTTTCTTCTGGAAGGTGTGAATTTGAGTCCTCTCATACAATCATGTGCTCTCAGCTAAAACCTGAAGTCCCAGAACTACTCACTAATCACTAAGCTGTTCTGATAAGGTTTTTATGTCCAGTATCTTATTATTGGACACTTAGAGCAGTCACTCTTCATGTTTAAGTATCTTTCCCTTTGGATTTAGATTTAAATGCTTATTTAAAAAATAGATGGAAAAATAATTCCTCAGCAAGCAATGGATATTCCACTTTTGTTCTTTCTCTAAACTTTTCCTGTAATATCTTTCATAGGCAAGAGACAACCAGCATGCCCAGGGGTTTGCCCAACTATTGCACTTCTCAAGTGCTTAGAAGCAGTTGTATTTTGGAGAATGATCGTAAATCTTCAATGAGAAGAGGGGAGGCTTATTTTTTTTATAGAATTTAGTTATCTTTAAATATTTCACTGAACCCCTCCAATACTAGTGATTGTTACACTTCTATGTGACTGTCAGTCTGGCTCTACGTATCCATGTATAATCTTGCAGGCCTATAAAATGCCTTCTGAAAACTGATACTGCACTGCTTACATCCACAACTGTCCTGCCTTCAAGCTCAGGGTCAATCAGGCCTGCATGGTAGTTGTTTTGATGGGATTCCTATCAAGGAATTGAAAGTTCTATAAACTAACTAAATGCTCATTAATAGGTTTGAAATGTCTGGTTTTCATAGTTTCTAAACATCCAATACCCAATTAGATTCAAAGGTCTTACTGTCTCCCTCCAGAAGAAACTCATAATAACCCTGAGGCCATTTGCATTACTCCAGACTCGAAGGAATACAAAAACTTTTTGAGCTTTCAGAAATGTAGGGTAAAGTTAAAGACACCAACGTTGAGCTCCACTTCCATCTTGAGGAGAAGCAAATGACTCCATGGAAGTGATACATGTATTGGAATATAATGCCAATGACATCCCTAATATGGAGCAGATATATGATCAAACACTAAAAATTAGGAAGCTTCTGAAATATGGCTTTTATTAGTACTGAATTTTCTTTATCATCCAGGTTAGTTATTCTGTTTAGTACAGGTATCTTTCTGGGTTGTATTACCTTAGATCTAGAAGACCAATATGGCATTTGACCCTTCCCTCTACGAATTGAGGTGGTAAAAATGAGACATGTTGCTTCATTCCTCCTGCCTCATTGATGCCCTAAGATGATTACAAGTATCTCTTAAACATACTGGGACAAATTAAATCTTTTGCAAGTCAATGCAGCTCCATTGCTTTAATGGAATTACTCATTGCTATGACACTGACCCTTAGGCTCAGATTTTCCATGCACCACAGTTTGCCATCTTAAGTCGGAAGTACTATGGAGGCCCTGGGATATGTGGATTCTGTTCTAATGTATATGCTGCTGAGAAAATCAACAACTAACGAGCATCTATATTGTTATTCCATGTTTTGCTCTACTGACACAACTGAGGGCAAAATTCTGAATATTTTGCTGAAGTACAGCAAAGAACAGAATTGGTCCGGAAAACTTCCAGGGGTGAATGAAGCAACATCTTCAGGTCTTCCCCAGCATTGGCAGTTGAATGAAAGAGACTTTTCTCTTCCCTTGTGGAACAAATTCACTTAAGGCAACCTAAATAAACCTTCGCTTATATTTTTACAGTCTATATCCAGTATAGAACTGCAACTTTAAACTTAACCCTATCATCTAGAGAAGTACCACTGTCTTTACTGTACATTCATTTCACTTTTGTGGCAGTATTCAAAGTCTTACATCTCCAAGGACCCTCCAGTTCAAAGATCAAGGACCACTCAGTTTATAAAACTATAATTAGGAGTGGTGAGCTGGGACCATTGCAGATTTCATATACTCCCTCTCCATTGGAAGAGAGTCTTTAAATCTGCTGTTTTACAACTTAAAGGAAGGGTTGTCTTGATTAATTCATTTGGTCATAGTTCTGAAGCTGACAAGGCATCTTCCAGGAATTTGAGTCCCCTGGGATCCTTGTCATCGGTTTTTAAATGTGTGCTTTTTTTTGTGGTTCTTATCTGGAAGCAGTCTGCTTGGATTACAGCATTCATCTTAGAAGCATTTGGCATTTTCTGTTACATGAAACTGAAAGGTATTTCTTTGCTATCAGTCTTCTATAAAGCTTTTCAATCCAATGACTTAATTCAGGCTTGAAGAAGAGTGAAAAAAGCTTCTGGACAAAAGTCAGCAAAATTCAGGAAGCAAGTGTCCAAGGGTGTATGTAAAATTGCATTCAATGACTTCTGGGACTTTAGAAAGAAATTCTAAAAATGTCATTTAGCTCCCTAAACGTGGGAATGCATGTTGGATCAGAACGCTCTGCTGAGATTAATCTCCCTGAAACCAAAGTACAAGCCTTGTAATGGTTACCCCAGCCCCTGCAAGCCAGGTAAAAAGCTGGAAGGTTGTGAAAAAACTGAGGAATTCCCCAAGTGTCTCCAGGACAACTCTCTTTCTGCAAAACCAGTCTCATGGTGTGTTTTGTCCTTCCCACTTTATTACTTCTTGTAAAGGTCTCTTAAAGCCCCCGGGTAACCAGTGAGAGGGGCGTGCTGGGGAAAAGGCATTTCTGAGTGCTGCGATGTAGGGAGGTTTTGCTGTTACCCCCAGGACCAGGCTGTGGGATGTCTTGATGTGGTGCAGTTAGGAATAGTCTGCTCCTGTATTGGATTTCTGGGATGTACCGCTAAGAAATGTGGCACAGTCTCACCCAATGGGATTATTTCTGGAATAAGGTATTATTTGAATAATGTCACTACATCCAGGTCTGTGATATGAGTAAATCTCGCTTTTCATATGAACTGTAGTCCTTGGAGGGGTGAAATATAATCCTGAACAGAGGTTCTATTTACCACTTAAGCCCTATTTTATGGTTTAAGTGCTGACCTTGTACTGACCCTCAGCACAGGGCTGAATTTCACCCTACAGCAAAAATCTGCTGGCTAGAGCAGCCGATTAAAGAAATTTGGGCTAGGTTTTTTACTGTTTGCAAGACAATGAAAACAGGCTTATTTTAGACAAAAATGTTTCTGATTTATGAGAATTTTAGTGCAGAAAGGGGCTATTTTGGAGAAAGTCTTGAGATTAGAATTTCAGTTATATTTTTGGCAGGAGAGCAAGGAAGCCATTTCATTAACTTTTCACTGGAAGTTATATATGGAGGGCATTTGTGTACACAGCTGGGCAGCATAAAACAGGAGGGCTTTGTGTGAAAATATCCTGAAATGAAATTTCATTTCTGTGCAACTTGGATCTGCGTTCCTGGGCTGCCATGGCCAGTTTTGGATGAAGCCGTAGGAGGGCAGTATTAGGCCCTCATACATTTCCCCTTGCATTTGCAATGGGCGCAGAAATAGCAAACAGATCACTGCTGGCCCCTGTGCAAAATCAGTGTCACCTTTTACAGCTTTATGTCAGTCAGATAAGCTCCTGCCTGCTCCCACATATCCATATGGCTGTAATCATCAAGTGATACCAAGAGATTAAATGTTTGTAAGGAACACCAAAAGCCACATGCTGAGGCTGGTGTGAATTTAGCTCTGCTTTGACCTCCCTTCCCACCAGATGGCTGCTAATCTGGCACTAAATCACCACCGTGGTGGAAAGAGCCCTGGTGCATGTGGAGGCGGCAGCTCTGTGGTCGTTTCTGTGCCGTGCAAGGTGGGAACATCCCTGAGTCAGTCCCTGGGAGTGTTACTCATCCTTGGGTACTGCGTTTCTAAAGGCATGTCTTGTGTAGCTTCCAGATTTCACAGGACCCTCTAATTACTGTGCTTGATTAGGAGCCTGCAGAGATGTTTCTTGCTTGGGGTGTGATAGTCTGCTGGTTGCATGTCTTGCAGGTGCATGAAACAGGTGGGGACACAGACCCATGCAGAGGAAATTCCTTTAATATTACCTTTAAGTTATGTTGGCTGTTTTTTACACATGCATATTCATATTTTATGCACTTTGTCATTTATGTCATTTTTTTGCAGGTCAGGGCAAAACATGTATAAGTGGGGATAATGCATGTGCTGAGGATTCCTGCTTTAGTTTTTCAGGGCAGAAATGCAGATAACTTTGCAAATTTTTCTTTGAAAACGAGCCCATGTTTCTCTCTGCCCTGATGTTTTCTGGACGTTGGCATGGACAACTCCGTATCTCCATCCAAAACTACCTCCCATCTCCAATGAAGATCTCTTCCCCTTGTGAATCGGCAAGCAGAGATAACTCCCTCCACTCCTACGCAAAATAGGAGTCACTGTCTGGCTTTACTCCCATGTTCCAGGCTTTCCTTCAGTTGGCTCTCATCAGTGCTATGGTCGGACAAACAGATCTGCCTCTTCTTGGTGCTTGTTCATACCAATTCTGGCTGATTTGCACGTGATGGTCTGATGCATGCCCTCCAAACACAGCTTTTCTCATCTATTGTGTGATCTTTAGAAATAATAGCCCTGAGGAACATGCCATTCTATCAGAAAAGATTGCTGGTATAAATTCTTCACCCTGAGACATCTTGGAATAGGACTGTGACCGTTTCTTCATTCTCATTCACAGCCTCAACCCAGGGAGTCTCTTATGCTGTTGTCCCGATCCAGACCTCAGTGCTAAGGAGGTATAGGGATGTTTTAGGACTTTCTGATAGTCTAGCAAAGCCAGAGCACACAATTACCGGTCCGCTTCCCTGTTTACATTTTTATTATTATTTCATTATAGTTCTACAATCTTCTAGATGCTGCAGAGGACCTCAGGTCCTCCGTTAAAAAAGCTTTGTAGGATAAGCAAGAAATAGAGAGGGCAAATGTGCCGTTGTCCGTTAAAAAAAATCAGCTTAGGGCCATGATCATGTAGAATTTTCTCTCCAAGACTGTCCTCTCTTGTGCAGCGTTATTTTCCCCTGTGTCATCTTTAACTTCCGTCAATCTTCTGGTGCACTCCTGGCAGGGGTGCAGGAGCGCAGCAGTGGGTGCAAATGACTTACTGAGAGGTAGAGGCATGAGAGGGACTGTGTATGATGTTCCTGCTGACATGATATCCTATATGCACAGCATAATGTTTTTTTATAATACTTTTTACAAGACCGGTTTGGTTTCTGTTTTGCTTTGTGGAAGTTTTCCCCCAGAATGAGGCTTCGATTTCTACTTTTAGAGATATTGAGTCAGAAGCAAAGTATCTTCTTCCAAAAAAAGTAGAAGATAAATAACTGGTAGCCAGATTAAAATCTCCCCTCTCCCTGCCCTGATTAAACAGCTTGTAATATTGAAAACCAATTAAAAAAAAAGTATCTTAGTGCAGTAGGTAAACATCAAAATATCAGTCCACGAGCTATTATTTTGCAAAGCATTAGGAAAAAACTGAAGTCTAGGAAATATACTAAAGCCACAGCCTAGTCTATATTTTTTTGTTTATTTCTGATACTATGTGGTTCATGATTGTTTCTTTTAGAAGGAACAAATAATCAATACAAAACCATGAATAAAAATAACTTTTCTTTAAAACTGGATGCTAAAAGAACATATAGTCTTCTTACTGCGCCTGATGGAAACAGTACAAGTCTGTTCTCCACAATTCATTGTTTATTGGAATGTCTGAAATCTATACGTGAGGTATTTTTAAAACATTTAAACATAGAAGTTAAGCTTCTGCTCCAGACAATTTGGTTCACCATATTCTAAAAACCCACTGTGTACCACAGAAGTGCTTGAAGCAAAGAAAGAATAACAACATTTTTAAAAAGCAAACTTCAATGTAAGATAAAATAATGTTCATATTCTTATCTCAAGGAAAATTTCCTTTCCTTATGAGACACGTTTCAGCTATTTATTGGCTCAGCTGCTGTACAAGACCTACAAGGGCCAATTCTGTTCTGTGGCACCTTACAGAGAAGAGGTGCCAATAGACAGCGTTTGGCTCTTTCGGAAAAAGAGGTTAGCTTCTCCAAGTACTGAACAATCAAAACATTACTAATCATATAGAAACTCTGGACGGGGTCTCTCCTTAGGAAGTGGAGAAATAAAACATTGTGGATTAGCATTGCTAAAGTGAAATGAACTCGGCACGTGCAGGTGTGGGAGATGCCACCTGGCTACTGGAGTAGGTCTGGACCAGAGGATAAATAACCGCGTGGGACTCTGAGAGCCCACGTCGTCAGTCTTATCCTGCTCAGAGGCATGGACCGGTTAAAGTCCCCTGTACCTTCATACTCCTTTTGCAAAGTTGTGAATCTTTTGCGCTCTATTCTGACGGATTACCTATTCGATTCAGCTACGTGTTTGCTGTTTACGCACTGAAGTGCAATGCTGTCTTGATCGGACCCAGACCTCACTCAGCTGTATCGCGCTCTGTGATGTTCAAATTGCAAATCTTCTGCTTGCAGAGCTTTTGCTGCAGTTAGCTGACGCCTTGCAAGCAGAGGATTTTGGGTGTCCAGCCAAACAAAGCCCGCGTGCTGGCCAGTCAGCTCTGCTCGAGCATGCCACTTCCATTCTGCAGAAGTGTTGCATAAACAATGAAGACTGCAAGGCAGAGACGTTAATTTAGGCCTACTTTATTGCAACCCCCTTGCAGCTAAAAGATCTAACATACAATTAACTACATGAGCTTAAAATAGTGATGCACATTTTACAGATGACATAATAGTGGCTATAAATGAGCCTTTTCCTCAATACCTCCCTAGTTAATGTATTCAAAATATGAGGTCACTTGTTGAGTCTTCCCAAAATACTCTTGTTAGGATTGGAATATAACTGTCCTCATTAAAAAACATAATTTGCACCTAACCACAGATATTTGATATGTATCACGTGCATCTTGAAAGGCATCTGCTTTGAGACGCTATTTAATTCATGTTGTTCTTGTGTGCGTATGAAATACAATAGAGGAACTCTGCTATCACCAACAAACATACATAGACATAATAAGCTATGTACTAACTTGGAAAATCAATTTTTCCAGCAAGAAATATATCCTAAGAACCTTCCTCCTTTATGCGTGCAGGCACATGCGATAAGAAAACCTTTACAATTGTATGTCTGTCTTCTAAGTAGTTTAACTAATAGAATGTAATATTTGAAACACCAGTATTTGACACAAATTATTTACTTAATACCTGACATTTTTCAGCCTTTAAAGCTGGAAAGGTCTCCTATACTTGTTTTTATAACTTCTCTGTTTCTGAGAATTTCATAAACCGCTGACAACTGATGCTACTTTATTCTAAGATAACACACTGCCACATCCAAAGATTCAAGGTTGATCTTTACTCATGTTTGAGAGAACCAAACAAATATTAATCCAATTCAGTAATAGCTTGAGTTAATAAAACTTTTCATCAGAATTAAGATGACGGTCCATACTTCTTAGTGGCTTATAGTTCAGATCAAATAAAATGTCCCCAGCAATGCAAGGAAATTAGAAAAAATGAGCTTTCAGGTTACTTTAAAATTTGGCAGTTTAGGCCTTTCTGTACCATCAGCAAATGTACATGCATGTTTTGTAGAAGTCAAACTATGGAATTCATGTGGTAAAAATTCCTGGCCATATTTAAGCCTGTAAAGTATTCTTATGTCTTTTACTTAAAAATAAGTAAACAAATGAGAAATATCTCTGAACACAAACCAGTAACTAACAACTCAGCAATGTAACTTACCTTTTTTCAGCCAAGAAATATTTTGCTTGTCATGTTCAAAACTTTCTGCTGATTTGATTTTTACCTTGTCTGTCTCGGCTTCTGACATCTATGGGGGAGAAAAGAATTTTGGGATGTCAAGTTCTTTTAAAGAAAGTTTCTGGCAAAGAGATATGTTCTCTGTTTAGGTTCCTGCTATAATAAATTGTGCTTACTTACACAGACACAATTTTTTTCTGCAGATTATTGATACTGTGTAATACCTCAGTCATTAAATTTATGTTCTGTTCCTAAATGCTTTATCAATATTACATAGTTGCTGTTTGTAGATGGATTCTTTTGCAATGTAACTATAAATTCCATTATAAAATGAATGAGGGATATGCTCATAGCATGCTGGTAATAGATGTACACATAACACAGAATAGATACGGTCTGGCTAAAAAGGAGGCATCCAGTATGCCTGTTTGTTGTGGTTCAAAGTTGCTGTAAAGCCTGCTGTCAGAGAGAGGTATAATTATGTGAATAATGATAAATATTTATAAAGGCAACTTGAACAAAGTGTATAAAAAAAAATTTTTACTGCCACTTGTGACAATTTATTTGCTGTAATGCAAAGAATCACATGCAAGTTACAGTACCTGAGGGTATTATGTATACAGTAGCTATCAGCCCGTACACTGTGGTTTACTTCCATTGCCTGCTAGGAATAAGATCAGGCTGTCCGGGTTTCTTCTAACTGCTTTATATTTTCACTGAATCCAGTTAGCTAAAGCATTTCTCTATTTTTACCTGTATCTTCCAACCGGGGGGTGAAAGCAGCAGGGTTCAGACGCCAAGGAGGAGTGCTTTCGGCCAAATCCCTTGCTGTGTGTTGATGTCCAGCATTCCCATACACTGACAAAACCGAAAGGATGAGCAGTGCACTCTCTGCCTGCCTGCTGTGTGGTGCTAGATTTGTCTTGCTGCCAGAATCAGCCAACTTATTGCTGAGGGTTTTTTTTTTCCCCTTTTTGTTTGCATGTACTTCTAGAGCTGGGTAGGGTAGGGAAGGAGGAGGGTAATCAGCATCCCAGCACTAGTGGAGTGATTAAAAAAAAAAAAGCTTTGCAAAAAGAAAAATTGTTTTGGAAAGGTTATTACAGCAGTTCATAACCCAGTGAATCTGCAAGAGGAGGAAGAAAATAAAAAGAGAACTAGGAAATTAACAGCAACAAATCAGATAAACGTGTCAATGTTTGGGCTAAATGTAAGTTAGAATACTGAAGGATGTAGAAATTAGACCCTAAATGTCTATTTACAGCTGCCACTTTGGCAAAGAAATGGTCTAATCCTGTGGGAGGCTGAGTGCTGTGACCCTCCTGAGCTCAGGAGGGTGAAATCCATCATCACCCAGGAGGGCAGGTCTGCAGAGATGCACAGTCGTTACCTCCGTTGCAGCAAGGCTGAGTGGGCTCTAGCGGGGACAGCCCTTGCGCTGGGTGGGCTGGACAGTCAGCAGCACAGAGGGCAGGGGGACAGTCTGGACTACTCCGTACCTTGAGGGCACTAAAAATTTAAAGTTAGTAGTTGGTTTTAAAAATTCTCTTGCCGTAGTTACCAGCAATATTGCTCTAAGGCTAGTAGGAGTAGGGTGAAGCCTGAAAAGAACAAGATTCTAGGGTGCTCAGATGTTGCATCTTACTTTTTCTATAGGACAAAAAGAAAATGTCACTCTGCTTCCCAGAACTGAATTTTGAAAGTGGTGGTTGCAGAGCACATTCCGCATTACTCAGTTATCTTACCTTTTAAGCAATATTTACAAAAATTTCAAGCAGCATTTGTCACCAGATACTATAATCCAAGATCCCAGTGCTTAAGTGTGGCCAATAAATAATAACATATTCCCTTTGTTATGACAATTATCTTCCTTTACTCTCCCATCACATGTCATTCTTGCAAGAAAAAAAATGTTTTCTTTTTTTTTAATCTGCTGTGCCAACATGACTGAGATTCTTCTACCATCTTTAGCTAATTGTGAATTGCATGGTAAGTGCCTACTTACATCTCCAAATTGCAATGATTAGTCTTGCATGGTTTGAAAACCTATTTTAAGCAGGGTACTTTGGGAATAATTGCAACCACAGGGGGGAAACATCTAGGGGTAATATTTTAAGATCTTTGTTGCATTCCCCTTGGATGCAGCTTTGAGAATCATGTATTTTCAATTGCAGTTCCTCTCTTTCTCCCAGAAACACCTAATTTTTTTTTCCATGTTGTTGCACCTGCAATGCTTTAAATTCATCAGTAGTGTTGATTCTTCAGCTGGATTTGTCAGGGCAGGCTATAGAGCTCCTGGTGGGTCCTAATAAAATCAGCTGGGCTCCACACAGATCAGCCTAGACCTATGTGATTGCAACTTGGACCTGATGCTACTGTGCATTTCAGAAGCACTGTTTAAAATGAAGATATGGTTGGTTTGGCACCCCCTCCCTGTTTTTCTAGAGATTTTGTCAAAAGACTAATGTCTATCAAAGAAAGTAAAACGGACAAGAAAAGCCCCTCCAAAACCACAGCCCAGAACACTGCTGTTGCTTGTAATAACAGCCCCTGAAGTCTTGTCCTTAAGGGCTTTTTCACTTAAGCTCTCCTTGAAACCAGCAGGAGCTAGAACTGAGTCTAGACTCAGGCTCCAGGAGTGCAAGAAACCAGCATTGCTGACAGCCCGTTGCTAAATGCATCCCCCAAACCACGACAATACCAATTTGACAAAACCAAGTAAACACAAACCTGACTTTGTATCTGTGCTTCAACAAAGATAATGCAGATTGCTGTTCTGAGATGATCTCGTCATCTGCTGCTCTCAGCCGAGTAGGACCCCTCTGTGTGTTGGTAGCATGCAAATCTGCAGAAGTCACCTAACCTGAACCTCAGCCCACCAGTGAGTTAAGAAAACATTAAATGACTTTCCTATTCAGAGTAGTCTCCATTGCTGACATTCAATTAATGGTCCTAATGTTTTCAATCCAGGAACATTAAATGTAACCTTTCTTAATCTCGATCAACTCCAGTTTTCTACTGAGACATGTTTCGGTGTGCTTTTTTTTGCCTCATTTAATTAAGTTATTTTGGATAAATGCATCAATATTTCTGTTTCCTAATCAATCTTAAAGGAGTTAGAGGAAAGACAGGCTTGCCATGCATTCTCGGTAATGCCAGGCTTTGCAAAGGAGGAAAAAACCATTATGAGAGAAGGTCATTAAAATATTGAGTAAACTTGTTTCTATTAAAGCTGTAATTGAATTTTTAAAGCCATGTCCCATTTTAAACACCGAACTTTAGTTTATGGTTTGATAATTCATTTCACTTTTATTTTATAGGTTCTATTTTATAGCTATTAAATAGCTATGGGCCATCACTTGTTCCTTTTCCTTCCAGATTGTGAAATAGGGCATTTATATGGAGGATTAAAAAAAAAATAAAAAAATCATAATGCCAAAATAGATGTGATATCAATCAGTTGCCAGATAAATGTACTGTATCAAGTGCTTGTTGAGATTTGAGAGTATATTTTTCTGGTCTGCTCGACTGGAAGTGCATTCAAGTCTTTACAGAGTTGGGGAATAGGAAACTTTAATAGGTTATAATAACCATCAAAGCAGAGGAAAAAACCTCATTGTTGTCCTAGCAAGCATCAAAACTGCCAAGGTTTTCTTGTGTGCTTAATGTTAGGTCAGGAGTCCAGAATCAGATCCTGTCCTGCGTCTGAGGGAGGATGTGTAGCTGTAGCCAGGAGAGTTTTTGGTTACATCCATAGGTACAGCATTTACAACATCACACGTCACTCCCTGAAGTGACTTCTTACTTGAGAATATCAACTGTGCACCTAAAGTTGAATTTTCCAGCATGAATTTTCCAAGGCACAGCATCAGATTGAGCAGTTACTTCTTTCCCACAGAATCCAGGTAAAATTTAGCCACTTGTCCACTGGCAAGTGGCGCTCTGTAGCTTTGGAATACCCCACGCTGCAGTAAATGTATTTTTTTTTTTTTAAAGTATGATGAAACTATGCCTTTGCTCCCTTTTGCACCCTGGGGTGATCATTTCCAATAATAAAGTGAGTATAATGTGATGTGCCCTGTCAAAGTTAAGGAATCTCCTCTTGATCATGCATCTGTAGGTAGAATATTAAGTTGTGGGAACACAATATACAGCCAAATTATCCTGGTGATTACATGTAAAATGCATGGTTTTTTAGCCGAACCATCATGTCCTGTGAGTGCTTCAAATGCAAAACAGCCTGTTTATAGAGACTACCTCAAACTGGCACTGACAAATGATCTATATGCTGCAGAGGCTCTGAGCAGTACAAAGGCAGTAGGATTTTACTCCCCATCACTCTGCCTCGTAGACACTCAATAATTTTTCAATAACTGTGTCCTGCAAGGGGAGACACGGGACTTTATTTCACTTTTCCACTCAGTGCCACTGTAGGTCAGTGAATGTCTGGGAATATGCTTAGGCTGGAGGATGGAATAAACGCTTCAAAAGGGTTGCAAAGGCAGGTTAGCATAAGGTCGCTAATAACGCAGAGGAAGCACAAACCAGTAAGATTAAGAATGCTCCATATTTCCACTGAACAGTAAAGAAAAGAGAGACATTGCATGTGTCTCATCTTCCAAGAGGGCAGGAAGGAGGTTACTTGGTGTCTGTGCTAAAAAGTGGTGATGGGGACATTGTTAGGAGAAGAGGACGAAGGGCAAATGTGAAATAAAGTTAAGAGGATGATAGTGTGGTGCTGGGATGGGGAAACAGAAAGATCCAGCCTTTAACCCTGGAGCCACGAAAGCTGGGAAAGGGCCTCTCAACGCAGCAGTATGCTTTGGCCATTTTCCTTCCTACCAGCAGCAAACTCTTGGAGACCCCGGTCAAAATTAAAGCCCAGGCTTTATGATGGTTTTATAGTAACATACGAGTTAGGTGTGCCTTTGTATATCCTGGCTTCAAGTAGCAAATTCTCCCGTGCTGTTTCATATTTTATCCATCACAGGCCAAGTTCCACATTACCTCTCTGTGTGCTGTCTTTATAGATGCTTCTGCATTGCCCTGGAATTTAGGTGGGTGTCTTTAGGTGGAAAGTACCTTAAACCTTAAGGCATTTTTTAAAAAAAAAAAAGATATATAGTGTATTTTGGGACAATTTGCCCTTTTAAAGGCTCGGTTTGGTGCATTTGGAAAGGTGGATGAAACAAGTCCCTTTAGACCCCTCCAGACCAAGGGAGACCTTTCTGCACAAATATTTGAAAGCCTCTTGGGCTTTTTTATTTGAAAGCCTCGTGGAGGGGACGTATCCTTTGGCAGATGGGTGTCGCCAACAGTAACAAGACTTTTATGGGAATGTACAGAAATTAGTGTAACAGGTGCAAAAAATGAAGGTTGTATCTTTATTGCAACAGTTCATTATTACTGTCTAGAAACCAGCTATCTCGGATTATTGCAAGGCCCCTAGCTGAATACTTTTACAGGAATTTTAGAGAATCTCAGGAGACCCTGTTTAGCTCAATGCAGGATCGACTTTGTGTGTCTCCTTGCCAATACTCAGACAACCTGTTCTTGCAGTCCTACAAAGACATCCAGGTACATGCCCTTTCCAGGCAGTCTACTCCAGTGCTTTTCTATCCTGATAATAAACACAAAACCTTTTCTTGATGGCAAACCTAACTCCTCCTTTGCTGCAGATTCAACCCATTACCTCTTGTCCTTTCTGTTCTGCCTGTGCAAAGCTGAGTTTCCTATCCCTTTGCGATAATCCTGTCAGCAGATAAAGGAGCGTTACCACATCTTCCCTTACCTTTTTTTCAACGCTTACACGTAGATAATATTCATTAGCCTATGATCAATCTTATGATTTTTGTTGGAGCGTCACCTTTCTGGTAATGTGATGTCCAAAGATGGTCACATTCTTCCTGAGACTTTGCCCACGTGGGATAGAGCAGTGAGGTTACTGGCATGTTTTACAAGTTTTCTTCCTCTTTATACATCCCGGTACGATGTCTTTTTCATAAGACCATGCAATTGTTCACTTACGTTTGGTTTATAATCCATCCTGTTCCCCAGATTCTGTTCTGCAGCGTAGCACCATAATCAGTTGTTTTCTTTTTTTATGCAATTGATTATTCCTACCTGAGCATAGGATTGTGCAACTGTGCTTCCTGAGCTTCATCCCAATTTTCTCCATGCTATCTCCTTGGTTTGTGAGATCATTTTGAACTCTCATCCTGTCCCCTAAAGTGCTTGTTAACTCTGGCCTGTTGTGGTTGGGCTGGTGGACGTTTGCAGAGCTCCTGTGGAAATCACTTGCCTCTGCTATATATGCATTTGAAGTAGGTCAGAAATGAAGCTTTGTTTCCCAAACTGCACTTCGTGGATGGCACGTGTGCCCCCACAATTTGTTCCCTTGCAGGAATCCATGAATACCTTTAATCTCTGGCTCTCCATACTTTGATGAACTACTGAGGCTGCTTCTTGACTCTCAGTATGACACATCTGTGTGCATAAGTACATATGTGGGGCCAAGAGAAAAATCCCTCACGTTTTCCACAAGTGCAGAGTGCGTACTGGGGTTGCTGACAGCAAGATCACACTGTCTTTAACATCTTCAAGCCAGGTAGGCACAGCAGTGATTTGCCTCATCATGTGTAAAAAGCCAGTGGCAAGTATTTTTTAATGAAGAGGAATCTGAGCACTTACGGACTCCTTTGCTGACTGGCAAAGCTTGACAGCACCTCCCTAAACAGCACTATCCCAGATAAGATGTCAGCGAAAGCACTGCGCTTTTTAAACAGAGAGAAAACTGACTTCAGTATTTTCCCTTCATGCTTTTAAGCAAACTGCTTCCCAACAGTGGTTGAAATGTGGTCGCCCTTCTCGGAGGTGCTCTGAGCAGAGCTGAGAAGGAGGGGTTTTGTCTAAATTACTTTTATAAGAAGCAGACGAAATTAGACCTCTACCTTATTTCAGGAAGATGTTAAGAGAGCTTGTAGCTGCCTTCAAATCAGCACTACTGTTTCTCAGCTAACCACTACTGAAATGAATTTCTTGTTCTTTTGCTAAGCTTGTTTGCCTTTGTTTAAATCCTTATCAGGCCAGAGAGAAGACAGCAGTAGAGAGAAAACAGCAACTTTGTGAACTCTTAGGTAGTGTCTCCCTGGGGTACAAGAAACCTCAAGCTCCTCCTGAATGGTTGTTAGCTTCTAGCTGGAGCGAAACAGGTCTAACAGGAGACATTAAGAACTCATCCTAAAGGAACCGATAGGTTGGTGGCTATGGGAGTTACCTGGGATCTTTCTTGATAGTGCTTCAATGAGATGCTTTGCGAGGGTCTGTGATTTGGACTAGTGAAATGAGAAAAATTGTGAAGTCTCAAAATTGCGTGGAAGAGGAAATACGTTTCCCGCCTGAGGACATACCGCTGCAACTGAAGTCAACGTGAGCTCTTGGGAGTTCAGCGCCCTGAAAATAAGGCCTGATGTTTAAATGAAATTGAACTTCAAAAAGAAAAGTAGTTTTCTGGCCCTTTTGGAGCCAAAACAAAAAAGTATTTATTCTATTTGATCAGCTATTCACAAATGATGCCTTTGTATCTTTTAAATAACTACAAACCAAATTTAAAACTGGAAGCTCTCATCTTTGATGTTATCTGCAGATAAGATAGAGCTTTGAAGCACTAACAGAGACTAATTGGAACAGAATACCAATACAACCGAAAATTAATGGAAAACACAAGAACTGTTTGGAGCGCTATCACTCTAAACTGGGACCATTTCTTTTCAAATGCTATAGAATTTCAGCAAAAAAAGTGCAGTTCTCTGGAGTGTAGATGAAAGAGGAGAATTGTCTGATTCATTGTAGCATGATACTTCAAAAACAATCATAGGGTTTAAAGTTATTTGTACATATTCGTTGTATTTTTAAGTATCAAATTTCAAATATGTAACAGGCCGGAGGAGGGTTGGGAAGGTGTGTCACAGGTGAAATAGTATCAAATTCATATTTTTATTTGAAACAGGCTCTTTTTTTCCCATTTTGTTTTGAAGACAGCTTTTCCTTCTATCCTCAGCTTGAAAAGAATTTGTCAAAGTTGCTGGAATAAAAAAAAAAGTAGTGCTATATATAGAAAGCATGCAGATGAGAATAGAGCAAAATTATATCTGCAATCAACCCTAGACCTGAACACAGATAACAAATTGTCATCAGTCCTGACAGTATGCGAGTGACACAAAGGAGACTAAAATTTGCCCTGGAGTTTCAACTCATCTCTCATAGGCCAAGCCTACTCTGATGCTCTACAAGGTTTGGTTGGCTCATGGTGAGCCAAACCAGGGAAAAGAGCAAGAGCAGAGTGGAAATGTGCTTTGGAGCTATTCTGGGGAACAACTTGCCCTGGTGCAAGCTCAGGCAGCACTTTGGATGTGCAGCTTTGCGCTGTGGGCAACCTCAGACCCTAAGCTGGGATGATCCTGTCCAAGTTTGCCAAGGTAGTGGAAGTGAGATACATATGTTTGTATCCTTGCTCCTAGTAGTATATGAAGGCAGTGTGCTATCTAGATCTGTCCAAGAAACCCACTTGTTATTAAAAGAAAATTATTCCAGTTGCTTAGCCAAGTACTCTGATATTAAGCAATGCCAGAACTGAGGTTGCTCAGGCAACCTTACTTCTACTTCCTCATTCATTAACATACCAGGTGATCATATAACCGAAGCTACTAATTTTTAGTTCAGACCGTATCTTGGGTTTAGACAAGGATTTGTGCAAGACAGCTTGTTCTATGATGGAAAGCCTGGGGACAGGGTTTCAGAGAGTTTTTCAACTACTGCGCGTGCTTTGTTGAAAGCGTGAGGAGCAGAAGGCACGTGGCCGTTCTGAAAAAAATCTGTCAAATGTGAGTGCAATCTCCTTTGAAGAGAACCGCTTGTCTGCGAGGTCCCAGCATGGAGACCCTCTGCCTTCCTAGGACACCGCTTTACCTGCTGCGGTCTCGCCCTCGCAAGGGTTACCCCGGCAGACCAGCCTCTATGCCCATGGCCCCACGTACCTGTTTCTTTTGCTGTGGTTCTCGCCTTGAGCAGCATCTCTTTGACCACGCAGATATCCACTGACTTCTGGGGAGTGCTCAGCTCTTTATCTTGGCTTAGTTGTAAAGCACCATCTATCCGTGTCAAAATTGCAATTGAAAATACTGTTGATGTCATTGCCTAAAATGTTTCACACCACTCACTGTGGCTGTTCTGTTTTCTCAAATAGTTTTCTACCTAAATAGTCATTAGTTCTTACCTAATCCAGTAGTGACTGTATTTACCCGAAGTGGTAAAACATAGGATTTGTGTAATTTTTTTCAAAGGTCTCCTTCTGCTGTGCAGTTTGGATGAAAAGCACAGTCTAACACTTACTCAACTATGCTTAGTTTTCTTCTTGAAAGCAAAAGATGTCCCTTTCATATGTAACATTAAAAAGTAGTATGGTATCAGGCAGCTTTTGTTTTAATGTCTATTGCTTTTTCTTCTTGAGAACCTGGAATTCTGCAATCCTGTTAAGTGCTTGTTTTCTCCGATAAATATTCTGCACTGTTGCTGTATTTCAGTTGTTAGGTTTCTCAGGGGACAAAGGCAGTAAAGAAAGAAAATGAATAAATAAACAGCTCAAAGTCTTGAGTGTCCAAAAATATTGCAGTATCTTGATTTGAATGATCGAAAATTGAGACACTTTATTTGGGTACATTTCATCACATCGAAAGCTTTGCATGCAAATCTAAAGTCTGCCATTCCCTCCAATTCCTTTGAACGTTTTCATTGCCGATCTTTTTCTGTTTTGTCTGTTCCAACAAAAGGACAAGCCTATGTGTTATTTATAAATAAAATCAACAACTTTAGTATTTAATGTAAAAAAAAAAAAAAAAAGACCCATAGAATAGAATTGGGGGGATTATCTTCCCACATTTTTGCAATGACTAAATAAGATCCCCTGACTTTCTTCTTCTGTTTTACTGCAGGAATATGAAAAATATCTACCTTTGATGTAGATCTATTTCAGAGTATTTTAAGCTGCACTTTTCTTAGTCTTGCTGGAAATACTGAAAGTAATTAATCTAATTAAAAACAGCAACAAGACCCCTGCTCCCAGTACTTTATTGGGAACTTGGACTTAGGGGGAGGCTTAATGCAGTCATCCCAAACGAGAGCACTTTAGCAGACTTCTGTTTCTAATTAAACTCCAAAACAAAGCCAAGGATCAGTGAAGTCTGAGAATGCCGGGAGAGTTCGTTCAAATTACATCTTTGGTCCAGATTTGTTTCTGTCCGTGTCTGATCACAAAACCAAGGAAAACATCATAGGTAAACATGAAGAATGAGGGGAAGAGCCTTGTTCCTACCATCCAGCCGTGGTTCTTCACACGAGCTGTTCTCCATAGCCTCTCTGTACCAAATCCTTTATTTCACACCTCCATTTCCTTTAGTTTGTGTCATGATCTAAAACCCTGCTGACACAAAGTACACTCAAGAACCCCGGAGCACTTCTGAACGTACTCAGAAACACCTTTATCTCGAGGTCTGTCCTAAATACGTGGAAAAGAACCTCAAGCTCATCGGTTGGATAGGGCGGTGACGTGCACGGAGGGAGCTGTCTGGGTCTGTGATGTGCATGAGCAGGGACCCTGATGCAGCCCTTGGAGATGATGAGTGACATGAGTACATCGTGATGGGGGGCCTCCAAAGGCTCTCGTTGCCTGGCCCAGCTTGTTCGACAGTACTTAATTTTTAACATGTGGAAATTTCTGAAATATGCGTCTTAGAATATCTGCTTAGCTTGCCTAGAAAGCTTTAATAATTAATGGAAATTCAGAGTTGAGGTATAGTAATGATTTATATGGGGAGCTGTCTTTACACAATCTGCTCTCAAAGCTTTCTAGAGTATTACTCTTAGTGTCTAATTAACTTCCGAAGAGTGATACCGCTTCTTTCACTACACTGATTGATCAAGGGCTTAACTGCAAGTCATATTTTCCAAGAGATTCCCCAGTGTCCTCTCAGCTCTTATGAGTTCTTGCTGAGGAACAGAACTGTCTTGGACATCAGGAACTACTTTCAAGTTTTCAGATATAGTATTTTAGACATCAGGGTGTTCCTGTTGCTGTTTAGCCCATATAGCCATAGCACAGAACTTTCTAGTCTTTAGATATGACTTTGTAAGGTGTGATCTAAATATTTTTCTTTTTCCCAGTAGTAAGTCTTCCTGATACATCCTTTGGAGCATGTTCCTTTCACTTTTTGGGATTCATGGTGATAAAGATACACCAATATTCTAAAATACACTAAAAATTCAGATAACTAATAACAATTCAGAGCTGATATGTGTTAAGTACCAACTACCGAACTTGAAAATGTAGGGTCATTTCCTTGTTCTGCCACTTGCATGGTGAGTGATCTGGGTAAATCCTTGTATTTTCCCCGTCTGTAAAAGACAGAGTGATCATATGTTGTCACCTAGCTAGGAAAAAAAAAAATCTATAGAGACTTTAGGACTATTAAAATTAGTACCATATCTGTTTTCAGGCTGTTGGGCATTTGTTTAAAATAAAGCTGTGGGAGAGTGGAAAGAACGGATGACAGGACACTGAACAGGAGCAGGGAAGATCTCTTGCACCTCAGGGTTTGTTCTTACTGCTACCAAATTTTGGTGTTGCAGGTAATACAAAGTCCTAGTGAGCCATGGACGCAGGAAACAAAGTGCAGCACAGCTCTTTCAGACTCTTTTGAAGAATGCCTCAGTCCCTTCCTGGAATCATTTTTACGCTCACCAGAGGATGCTGGGCAAAAATGCCCATTTTCTCAGTCTTTTCTCTTTCTGAGGCCTTTTTGACCCACCACTTCCCTATTCCTTGCTTGTGATCTCAATGGATCTCTTAGGTTTCGGCACAAGTTGTCTTGGTATAGGTAATGAATGCATTTTATAAATATTTGCTCACCAATAGGTACATTTACATTTGATATTGGCAGCTGGTGAAGCAGACCTCGAAGAGAGGCAGTTCTTCACAAGCAGCCCAGTTCCTCTTGGGCAGCGGAGGGGTGTCCTGACCCCAGGAGATCATGCTACCAATGACACCTCTCTTCAGACATATTAGGTTCTAAAATCTGCTGCTTTCTTAACCAGTTCCCTCCTCATTTATGATGGTGAAAGTCTTCTCCAGTGTAGGCTGCTCTTACACCACTACTGGGTGTGCCATGTATTCCCAGGATATTTTTTTTTATCCTTTCCATGAAGACTGTGCCTTCACCCTGCACCTGAGGGCTTTGCGGACATGGCTTTGGAGACCAAAGATGGCTCAGGCTCATCTATAACTGAAAGCTACCGGCTTGAGAGTGTCTCCTTCCTTAGGTTCCAAATATTCCTCTGGCAGGATTAATGGCCCCACCTTTTAAGAAATTAGCTATATCTCCATTTCCTTTTTCTATCCAAACAGCATTTCTGATACTAATAACATCAGCCAGAGCAAGAGAGGAGATAAAAGCACTGGTGGCAGAGTTCCACGTGTGAGGGAAAGTGTCATAAAGTCTTGGAGGGCTCCTCCAAAGTTTGTATCAAAATTAATAACTGGCTTTGTCATTTAAATCAGTCTGGAACCTTAATGCATTTATTCTGAAACTTCATCAGGCAAAAGCTAGTCTGAGAGTCCTATGCTGGAACTTCTTAGAGGATTTAATTTCTGCGGAGCCAGAATAAAGATACTTAGCATATCTCTACAAGTTACAAGCAGAGGTTGATAACTGAATTCAGGCACTTTGATTTTTTTTTTTTTTTCTTTCTTATGTGGAACAATGTTGTTGAATGTTCAGCTCATTCTGTTCAGGTATGAGTGAGTTTGGGGGCTGCTTTGACAAATGCCTTGTGCCGGAGTTCCCCAAGGAGAGCTACACAGGGACAGATGCTCATGTTGATGTAGCATTTCTTCAAAACTGAAGCATTAAGACTTGATGCAAATTCGTTAGAGCTATCCTATGACCATGCTTTAACTAAATTCTTACCTGTTTTACCAACAGGAGAGAATACAAGGAAAGTAAAAAAGAAATAGGGATCTTTACCAAAGAGTTGTCTTTTTTTTTTTTAAATTAATATAATTTTGACATTTAGGTATCAATTAATGCTTCATCCTCCTATTTTTACCATTACTTTCAGAAAGAAGTAGTTCATCACGATAAAAAACACTAGGTACAGGTGGAACACAAATACAATTCATTCCAGATAATAATGCTTTGTCCAAATATGAAAAGGTAACCCTGGGATTGTCTAATGTTCTATGTTGGCGCAACACTGCCCCTATGGAAGGATAAAACTAGGGTTAGCGTCTCTGCAGGTTTTGTAAAGCTAATCTCTTGTGAAAAGCTTACCCCAAATCAGTTAGAGATATTGCCATGTCCTCAAAGAATTACAGGTACGTTTCTTATATGTAATCTCTTAACAGTATTGGTAGAAATCCTTTAAATGTCTGTAGCCTAAACCAAATAGGCGCACAGTTTGCTAATGTCGCTGTTACTGCTTCTGGCGCTGCCTCCAACTTCTCAGCTACTACTGATGAAAAGTTTGTGAACCCCCGTGTAAAAATAAGTGTTTTCTGTGTAACAGTAAATATTAACTCATGTAAGAAAGTGATTTCTTGGTACAGATACCTGTATCTCCTGGTATGGATATCTTGTTTACCAGCCTGCCTCCCTCCTTGTGATATAGCATAGAACTGCCTTGGCTTAAAAACAAAAAATGTGGGAGGAAAATCCTTACAAATCCAGGCATACGGTTGTCTTAGTGCACATGAATCATTTTGGAATGCTCACAGTCCTATTACAGTAATTTTAATAACGAAATACATCGCCCATAGAGCATGATGTTAAACGTGTGCAGCTCCTCAGAGGAGAATGGCCACAGACAGCAACATTTAAATTGTGGGGCTTCTCCAGGGTGAGCCTACAGAAGAGCTGATCGGTAAAGCAAGAAATCACTGCTCTAGCGTGTGTAAGGGAAAGAGGTAATAGGGATGCTGCTACCTGGGGAAAAGGGCAAGTCCTCTTACAGATAAGGGAAGAGAGAGCTGTAAGGGGAGAAAACCATGTAAGGAAAGATTAGAGATTTTTAAAAAGTGGAAAATGATTTAACATTGAAGTTGTATCTCAAGCCAGTCCTTTCTATCCCAAGACCACTGCACGTTTGTAACCTCAACTTTGCAGACCACGCTGTTTCTCTTAGATAACAAGGATATGCAGATAGTAAGAGGCACAAAAATAAATTAGAAAAGGATTTCTTTAATGCTTCTAATAATGTATTTGGACATGATTATCATAATGAATCTTGTAAAAGGAATTCACTGTTTCCCCTTTTATATGATGTATTTCTGACCTTAACCCACTTGATATGCGATTCCTATTCAGCGAAGGTGCCCATAATAGAGGGGCAAGAAGGATGATCAGAGTTCAAACAATAGGGTAAGAAATGCAGAGTAGTGGGAAAAAGCTTCCATTTTCCCATAAGCTGGGGCACAGAAGATACTGCAGCCTCAGCTCTACGGTATCTTATGAACAAACAAATTATGCATGAGTTTGCTCAGGGGACTACTCAGCTACTCAACAATAATGGGTAATTGCCCTCACAAACTTATCCTCATATCACTCATACACACCAACACTTATACTGAAAAGAAAAGACGCGAAGAACAAATTTCAATATAAAACACATTATTATTATGAAAATGACACATTTCCATTTAACCCTTTTCTAACAAAAAGAACTCACTGCATTTCAAAGAAAATGGGGCTAGGAAATTTTAAACGTTAGTCTCAGTATTTTCCCTTGGAAGGCACACTCAAGATTGTTTTACTTGGCACATTCTGTACTCTTCATTGTAGCAAAGGCTTGCGGGTATCTAATGACACAATCACAGAATGCCATAGAAATTTGGAACAAAATCCCCATCTTCGATACAATTCAGCAGATTCACGCCATATGGAAATCCTGCTGTTTAATGTAACACCATTAAAAGCCACATATTGCTAAATTCATCTCTCAAAGATTTTTGCAAAAGTTGCAGGAACAATATTATTTCTGAGTTTTTAACCTTTATTCAGCCTCCAGCATTCTTAAGAGTCAAATGCATGTTTCATAACTGGAAATCGAACTACTTCATATGCTGGTGATAGTTTGATTTCCCAAACATATGTAGTAATATAATGGTCTTGTCTCCTTCATATAGAACTAGTAAGTTACAACTTGATCAATAACTGGGAAAGAGATGAACCCCAGCTAGAGCTCAGTGTCCTAAAATATGATAGATTAATTTTAATTTATTCTATACATCTTCATCCTAAGCATCTTATTCATTCCTTTCGTTTTCCATATACTTTTGGTTTTAAGTGGTAAGTTCCCTGGGTCTAAGATTGTGTCTTAACACTTTGAATTGCAAAGCCCTTTGGTATTTTTGGACTACAAATGAAATCATTGATAAAGCTATTTGCAGCACAGCTAATATGCATTTTCAGTCCATCCCTTTAGGAAAATCTACTGAAGGCGGTTATTAAGGACGCACAATACAAGTAGAACAGAAGGAAGCTTTACCCAATGTTTTCAACCTCATCTGCGTACGTCTCAGCTGTCCTTACTGGACTGCTCATAGGTGCAAGGATTTCCCAGCTTTATCTGCATGCAAGAATTGCATCAGAAAGGATACAGGAAACAATGAAGAATCCAACCCCTTGTTGCAATGTTTCCCCAAAATCTTGCTGAAATCTGAAGCAATGTTTCTGTCCGTGTGAGAGTATGTGGCTAATACCACCACAAAGAGTCACCATGAAAATGGAGTGTGCATGCTTTTTGCCATGCTAAAAGGAGTATCTTTAAACTCAGAAGTACCTTGTGTACGATCTATGTACCAAGGAGCCTAGAGGCACCTGAGAAAAGTCCTACGTAAGCTGTAAGCTGCCTTTTCAATCGGAACCTAAATCAGATTTATCAATTTTCTTTTCCATGCCTCAAGCTGGGTTAGGGCTTTGCACTAGAGTCGAGGCCAGCATCTCCAGGTGTGGCAGTTAGATTCCCAAAGAGCCTGCCTTTCCAGATGCTGAGCCCTCCTGACCATGTGATGATGACAAGTGTCTAGAGAAGGGCCAACAGCTTTCTGAAAACATCGTTCAGGAAGGATTCAAAACCTTTTCCAAGTCAGCAAGAATAAAGACAGGTGACTCGGAGCCTGAGAGGTGTTGCAGAGAGTTCCATTGTTTGTACAACTATGTCAGGGAAGAGCAAGATGAGTTGGGGCCAACACCTCCAGGAGATGACAGAGGAGTTTAGACAGCAGGAGTGAATGGACCTAAACTAGGAAGCGAGAGGAAACATGGGTAGCTGTCTGTCTTTTGGTTGCAAGTTCATGGTTTACGAGAATATTGCCCCCGATCTAGGTGGCCAAACTTATTCTGGTAAATTTTCAGAAGTTGCTTTACGCAGTTGTTGGCAGCCGTGTAAGTCCAGGGTTTCAACTCCAGAGTTGCAACAAGAAAATTACTCTCTTGCTTTGTCAATATGAGCAAAGTGGGCTTCACATCTCTTTAGGGAAAACTAGCATAGCAGCAAAGTGTCATAAAGGAAAGAATAGCTGTTTTAATAAGATCAGTGCTCTGGGTAGCAAATTACTTGGATGAGAGAAGAGCACCAGTCCTAGAAACCTTCCCAGTTTCTGGCCGGTGCTTTTCTAGCGAGTCACAATGTGTCTCTGTAGCAGGAGCCAGTGAAGCTGCACTTGAGGGTTGTGATGACATTTGTATGTCCCTAATATATTTATAACTTAGGACAGAGTACCTGTGTGTACGTCTCACATTTTTTTCTGAGTAGATATGCAGAGATTTAAGCAGGTGAAAATGTGTCCACAAAGGACCATAAAGAAGAAAAGGAGTTATAAGGTAATGCAGCAAGAGCACTGATGCATGGTTATTGAAAGTAAAAATGGTTAACACGTGGAAAGAGGTATATAAATGACTGCAAGCCACTTTTTCAAATGTCTTTCCCTGTTGCTCTTAGCAATATCACTGAATATGATCAAATCGTTTTTCCACTCCTTTGCCACAGTAACTTTTGGAAGTTAACAGCCATCTTAAAAAGAGGGCACGGGGTCCACAACAGATAATGCATGTTCTGTCATGTGATTCTTAAATGCTGTTAGGGCTCTTCATGTGGGAGTTTAAAACCACTCACAACTGGCTTGCCTTTGCTCCCACTGGTGTCAGTGGCCGAGCTTCCAGGGGGCTGCAGGATGCGGCCATTGGCTGCAGGTTTAGTAGCACCCAGCGTGCGTCAGTTCCCCATGTGTAAGCCTTGGTATAGTTTTAATTTATTTTTAAGAACACAAAGATACATGATTTAAATATTGTGAAATCCTGTATATATTTTGGCTCAGTCAGTCATATGCCTGTTTACTCACAGATTCCCCAAAATCTGCATTTCCTCAGGCATTCATGTCTTTCAGATTCTTTATGCTGCTTTTTCTGCCTCAGTTATTTCTTAACACCATGCTGCCTGCTCTTCCTGGGACCCGGTGGGGTATGGCCTTTTTTGTTAACCTTGGTTTTAGCACACGTGGTCAAGTGACCACTGCTGGGCTCCCTAACGGTGGGGCCAACAGCACTTGCTGTCAAGGTGGGAAACACCTTTCCTCCCTCCACCTACCTCCATCCCCCTCTGTGCACAACCCCCCCCCCCAAAAAAACCCAGAACCTAATTGTGAGCACCATCCTAACCACAAGATGAGGAATGGCAAATGAGCCTTGCTTGGAGGCTGGCTATGGCTGAGCGATGTAGGTTTGTGTCCTCCCAAACCAGGAGCAAGGTCAGAGCTTTCTAACATCCTGGCCAAAAACTGGTTAACTAAAAACCTGTTTAAATTTAAAAGGAGTCTGTGAAACATCTCCCTCCTCGGGTCTTTGTGTAGGGTGGGGTTTTTAGGCTGCTGGATACTGGAACGACTGGATTTTGAATTGTGTTTTGCTTGGAGATGTCAGATCAGGAGCACAGGTAGACTGCTGTAGGATTGGGTTTCCCTTCCAGGGGGACAGGCACCCGCCTCCTTACCTGGGTCTCACACTCTCTGTACCCTGCTTTCCTCACTGGAAACAGGCAAGCCTCCTCTTTTCCTTTCTCTCCACACATACCATCACAGGAATATGACTGTGTGCCTCTGCTGCACCCCATGTAATGGGATTCTGCTTTGGGTTGGAACATCTTGATGTTAATAAATTAAAATAAATGAAAAAGTTTGAAAGCTTTTGGTTTCCTGGGAAAAGCGGACTGCAGGAAAAAGCACACCTGCAAACTTCAGTAAATGTGGTCTTTCCTGTCATTGAGCAACCTCTGTCATTGAATTCCCCTTTCCCCCTCTTACCAGAAGGATTTTTTTTTTCCCCTTAATAAATAGCACAAGTTTAGGGTACTTGCATTATCAAAGAGTTTGCAATCCTGATTAGGAAATCTATTTAACCTGGTGTCAATTGGCCTCCTTGATGTGAAAATCTGCCCAAATCCTGGGAGAGAGGGCAGGCAGTGCCCCAGTCAAGCTTTCTGCAGGAATAACTTGGTTTAGGAAGAAGCAGAGGAAAGCAAAGGCATGCCAAACAGTCAAAAAGTGAGGGGAATGTCTCAGTGGAGCATTGAAGGGAATAGATGCTCATGACGATGATGAGATTTTGTTTTAATCATAGTGATAAACCTTTTAATTTTGGTGCACAGCAACAGCGGCTTTAAAAATGAAATAAAGGGTTTGTGACTAGTGAGAGTCTTTGGTGTTGCTTCCAGAGAATTGCTTGGGCTGTTATTAAAGCCCTGCCAATGGTTTCAAGTGGAACAGCTAATGTTTCAAGTGTTCATAAATAATTGTTTAATGTTCCAAGCACTTTAGGAGCAGGTTTTAAAAACTAGCTTTGCACTGATTATTTCCACTGCTGTAAAAACATTCTTTTGACAGTAGCTTTGTCTGCTACTTAGAGGTTTCTGTGAAAAGGAAAAAAGAAAGCAACCACTATCCTCCGTGAGTCAGTACAGAGGGACGCACCCAGCATTAGACCTGTAAAATAATCCAAAACTAGTAGATTTTCCCTCTAATATTGGTCAAAATCTGGAATAACTTTGTGGTATTGTGAGAACAGGGCCACATCCATGGCTGGTATTCCGGGGGTGACGATGGGCCATCTCTGCTTCTGGGGGTGCTGGAAGGGTGTGGTGGGATGGCACTGGGTCTGAGAGGTTGGGGATTGCCTTAATTTACCCATCCCCATAGGCGAGGCTTTAAAGCAGGGTTAGAAGTGAGCTCTCTTCGTTGTGCCCAGGAAGCCCTTAGCGCAGTTAAACACAGCCCGAGCAAAGCCGAGATCTGGGCTTGGTAGTTTAAAGAAGAAATGGGGTGGTAAAGCCAAAGGGCCAGAAGCCTGGGGAGCAGAAAGCTTGGGAAGAAGTGGAGGCTGTTTGAGACTGTGCACAAACCAGGGCTGCTGGCCGTGGCACACATCCTGGCCCTGCTCTGCTTCCCTGGCTGGGGGGAGCAGCCCCTCAGGGGATCGGGAAGGGGAGCAGGATCTGGCAGCACCCCTGTTATGGTTCCCACGCTTCCTGGGGTTGTCAGCAGGTGGAAATTATGGTGGGCAGATAGTGAAGAGTGCAGCTTAAAGCGATCATTTTGGTCAGAGTTGGCACTCTTAATTAGGGATTTTGGTTGCTCAAACCGAGCTGCTTTTTTTTTTTTTTTTAAGTAAGAAACTTTAATAAGGGATCGTCCCATTAAAGTAAAATTGGTTGGAAGATGCACTGCCTACTCCTAACTATGCTGAACATTTACAGTAGTTCAGAGAGAGCCTTGTAGTTTGATCCCTGTTATCAAAATGCTTTTCCCTAAGATGATGCTTCAATGCTATTTTGCTGTTGTGCGTATCACATTCATTCCTGATGGCTAAAATCCTGATTTTAAAAGCATTTTTTCCTTAAAAAGATCTATATGAGCATATATAAGCACATACAAATTGTAAGGAATTAAAAATTTCTATTTAGTAAGTAGGATTAAGAAATTTTGCGTGTATATATATTTTTATAAGTATCTGTTTATAAATACAGAAACATATACATGTGTAACTTCACGAAGGATAGTCATAGAAGCATCTATCTTCACATGGATGAGTGTGTTCAAGATTGAGCCCTAGCTCTTAGCCCTCCTGTGAGGATTTAACTAGCAGTTCTTCCACTGCAAAAATACATTCCCCTTTGTTTGCTGTTATAATTTGGAGATAAAAAGCGTGCCTTTATTTCTGCCGTTTATTAGAACTAGATCGTGCAGTAAGACTGAAGGCTTGTGCAAACACCAGTTACCACTCCGTTTGTCGCCTTTTCTGTTTGGGGTGGGTTTGTTGGGTTTTGTTTTTTTTTTTTTTTTTCTTTTCTCCTTCCAGTAGACGTGTCCCTTAAATATCTCAGCAGTTATCTGGGCAATGCAGTGCCTCCTGTTCAGGTGTAGAGAGCTGGTTAAGTAAGCAATGAGCTGGCCTGCCAAGGATATGTTTGTCGGGAAGGGGCGGGGGGGGAAGGGTAAAAAAAAAAAAGAAAAAAGCGCTTTTGAGGCCAATTGTTTGATCTGGGAAATATCTGCAGCGAGCATCTCTGCTCGGCCGGGATTATTCTTGCTTGGCTGCCCTCTGCCGGCATCGCTGAACGGTGCAGAGGCGGCTGGGCACCGGCGCAGGATCCGGCCGCGCAGGGCAGCGCGCAAAGCACCGCGCCCCTCCGCGCGGGAGGGATGGCTGATTTAATTAAGCATGAAAAATAACCAGCATTTGTATGGATCAAAGAAAACAATTATGCATAATGGTTGAACAGAAAACAATTGGCTATTATTGAATGAGAGGATTGCTCTAATTAATCCAAAAGATATACCCACTGCTAAATGAGGTGAAGAAAAAGCTCAAGAATAGATTTAACTGTGGAGCGTAATATAGCTGAGGCAAGGGGGCAGTTTATGACTCAACACAGTAGAATTTCTGCTTGTAAATGTGATTGCTAACATATTTTTTAATCACAATTTTTCCTAACTTGCAAATGAATCTGAAATATGTAGAAATAATAGTGTCTGTCGTGTAAAATGAATGCATGTTTTTCTTCTTTAAGGTTTTATTTTTAACTGTCTCTAGTAAAAGTACATTAGTCATATTTATCTCACTCATGAAAGAACCTCTTTCTGTAACTCGCTTTGGATTTAACCCTTTAAGGTTATCTACAGTGTCAGCACGCTGTCTGCTTTCGAATGCCAGTGTCTGTCCCTAACTCTTTATGGATGTTTTATTGGCATTTGGAAGGCCGTACTGTGTTAAGGAATAAATGTAGATTCAACCAGAAGTAGCAGAATGTCACTGCTGTCCTGTTTGTGGTCAAGCAGTCTTACTGACACACAGGGAAAATTAAGGCTGGGGAATGCAGTGGTGAAGAGGGGGTGCTGATTCCTTCCTTCTTTCTCCAGCATTTCCTTGCCCCTCCTCACCCTTTCCATTTCCTCTTATATTCCCCAGTTTAAAAGATGGATGATCAGTACCTGTGACCCTTAAATTTCTTATTCTCTGTTACATTTACACAGAGAAGATTATTAAATCTGCAGATAGAATTAGAGGCCAAACTAAATTCTTTTGTATTGATATAATCATGGGAGTTATTTTAAATGTGATGGATGTAACCTGAGAGCAGAGTACGTCCAGGATGTCTAAAAGGCAGACACTGTATGAGTATTTATGAAAAAATCTGTGTGCTCTTAAGATGTCACGCATAATCCGCACTGTGTGTCTCTTCAGTGTCACAAGCACATTTACATAGATTGTCATGAATTTCAAATTGCACCTCAAATCAATGCCAGAGTAAAATTACCTTCGAGCACAATGCAGCCTTCCTCTAAGAGTTAATCATACAGGTCTCGCTGTGTTTGGAGGTAGAGCTAGCCCTCCCGTGACACTCGCGGCTTGCTGCTCATGGAGTGCCAACGTCAGGTGCCCCGACGCATTTGTAGCACCTCCGTGGGACTGAATGCCACCCATGTCTGGTGCCACCTCATACCCTCCACAGAACATGAAGCGTGAAAACAGTGCGTCACGAATGCAGCTATCTCCTTAACTGGTGTGAGCCGTGTCTCCGAAGGGTACCGTGTGCAGGCTTAGCGCTCTGTTTTGACAAACCATTTGTAAACATCCCCTGGGGACTCTGCTCCAACAGGTACAAGAGCTCTGAAGCAAGCATTTTCTCAATGCTGTAATATTGTTGTCGTCATCTAATTGTATGTGCCTCGATTGTGGGGAAATAGCACACTGTCTTCAGTGTGCTATTCTCTGGTTCGGTCTAACCTTAAACGGCTAAACGCTGCCTTGCTCTAACTCCGTTGGTCATACACATCCCAATTGGATTAAGGCTCATTCAGCAAGACCTTTTGGTTGTGGGGAGACAAAAGGAGACAGAGATTTTACAAGGACCTGCTCAGGGTGACACCACAGCACCTGGTAGGAGCAGCTGCGTCATCTGATCCCAGGCTTCTTGTCATGTCCTGGAGCACATCGCATCTCTCCAGAGGATAAAAGCTTCCAGTATGCCCAGAAACAGCATTTAGCTAGTGTAATGCATTTATTTCTGGAGAGAAACCATAAGGCTGAAGCAGTTTCTTGTGGCAGATTACCAGTTACAAGTGCTGCAAATCACGGCGTGTCCGATATTTTTGCCATGGGTCTCTCCGCCAAAGGCCACTCGTCTACTCTGCAAATCACTGTCTCCAGAAACAGGCTTCCAGCAAGCGTGGTGATTCGAGCCACGTAAACTGGGGGCACAATGATCCTCGGGTGATGCTGCCGCTTCGGTAACCGATGGGAAGGAAAGGAGGAGCGTTTGGGCCGATGGCATTGCAGTGATGAGAGACATGTAAATGCCAGCAATGCTATTTAGCATTTCTCGAGCAAGAGAATGGGCCAGCAGATACGTCGTGGATCCTCGCCAAGCATGTAGGGGGACATGTTGTTAACTTGCTGGTGGCTGCTGTAGCCAAGAAACCGAGTAGCCATGTAGGGACTGTGGCGGGCGGGAGAGAGAGAGCACATGTAGAAATAAGGCTTCTCACTCAACAAATTCTGCTGCTTGCATGCGGAAAAAGAGGTATTTTTGCAAGCGGGGACTTAGGAACAAGATGAAATCTTCCCACTTTTATCAGCAAGGCAGTTAGTGACAAGCACATGGTAAAAGGCTCAAATTCTGGTGCAAATTATCATGAAAATAACTGAACACACAGAAAACTGGGAATTGAAAAAATCAGGAAGCCATGACTTTGTGGACTGACAAGATGGAAAAGACATATTCATTCTAAGGGGTTTGTGTTATAATTCAGCCCTCTGGGCATTATCCTCACTTCACAAATTTGCTGCAGGTTGAGACATCTCCACTAAGAGAAACAACTGGTATTTTCTGTACATAGAAAACATAATATTCCCAGGCACCTGGGACATCTAGCAAAGTATGGAAACTCTGATCACGACCGGGGCTTGCTGTCCTATGAATGTTCTCCTGGAGATCAGCCCTTTATGTACTTCGCTGCTCACCTGAAACTATGGAAAATTTCTTTTCCCTTTCCCATCACATTTTAAAAGATGCAGAGAGCTGAAAGCAAGTGTTTTGTTCCATCCCTAAGGTAGCCGCAGTTTGGTGGTAGGTGAAGTAATGACTATATATAGTCACTAAAGTGCCTTCGGATAGTTCTGGAGAACAACTGCTGTATAAATTTAAGGTATTATTATTATTAAGGTATTATTATCGTAAGTTTGCCGCAAGTTGCAACGAGACTGTAAGAATTACCTTGGAGCACCTAATACTGGCACAGTTGCAGAGTTTAAAGTTCTCTTTCTGTCAATATTGTGTTAATTTTATCTGGTGCTTTTGATTAAACAAACTAATCTGGAACAATTTCAGTAGCTGATTTTCTAAATAGAAAAGGCACTAATAAGTGAACATCAAGTTGCACCCCTCTGGCATCCAGAGAAAGGAAAATCCTTTATGAACAAATCAGATGTGGTCACACTGAGTCCTAAACACTGCTCAGCTACCATCATGCTGATTTAATCAATCCTCATGAGGTAAAAAAAGGTAGAAAGTGGAGAATAATATGCCTGATGATGAGATATTTTAATGAAATGCGTTGGGATAATTTAGTGGGGAATGAAAGTACTATGGATAAAAGTGAGTCAGAAAGCATGAAAAACACCAAACGTATCGGAACATGTGTATAAAATCAAACAATGGTTAAACATCCTTAATCTGTGCTTCACAGGTAGAGGGATGAATTGGAGGCGATTCGGCTGTGAATCAGCGGGGGCAGGGAGGAAGTGGTGCAAGATCGAAGGGATGGCTGTAGTTCGAGAGTCGATGGGAATAGGTTTTGGGGGGTTCTGTGGTTGCTGTTTCTCACTGGTTAATTAGAAAGCTTGTAGGGAGAGCTCCCAGAGCGGGGAGGCATGTGGAGCTGGTGTCTTGTAAGTGTGAGCCTATACACTTATTGTACTGCAGGCGGTGGAGGCTGAAGTAGGTTCCTCAGTACCTTGATAAGAACCATTGTGAGCTGAGCTAAAATAAGTGGCTCTGCACGTTGAGGGTAGATAGATTGGCCTCTGTGGACCTGCAGTGCCCCGGATAAATTGTCTTTCTTCACGTATGGTATTATCAGCATGAGGAGGCAGAAGGGTGTTCAAGTTCCTGCAGGAGGGCAGAGGGAGTTAGGTGGTCGTGTTGTACCGTTCGGACCACAAGCTGAAGGTAAAGAGAAGCTCACTGCAATTTTTGCTTTATCCGAGATAGGCATTTGGGACATAAAGGCGCAGCCAAGATGCATGTTCAGGCAATAAGATCTCAAGCAGAATTTAGGTAAAATCTCTGTAGCCTGAGTGTTTTGGGTGCCGGGAGGCATGGTGTACTCCTTACACCCGCACGTAACACTGCGTGCGTGAACGAGACGTGGACCTGCGTTGTAATTGTCTCACCCGGCCATGTCCTACCAGATGTGGTATTGACAGCTGCACAACAGGAACTTGCAAAAGGGAAAAAAAACAACCAAACAACAAAATGACAACTGAAAGAAAGATCAAAGCTTATGTATCTATATATGTATTATTTATGCGGGCCTAACAAATTACAAATCAGGAAAACCACAGGACAGGCCTTGAACTGATGATGAATTCCCATACCTTGACTAACCAGCTGGAGATCAGGTCCATAGTTTTTCTGAAGCAGTTTTTTCTTTTCTTTTTTTTTTTTTTCTCAGAATGCACACAGGGAGCAGATCTTTTGAGTAGGAAGGTGCCATTTTTACACAGTCACTGTTCAGACCATAGCCACACTTGAAGCCAAAAATAGAAAATATATTTTAGAACTTGTTAAATTAAAAAAAAAAAAAAGAGAGAGAGAAAAGAAAAACCTCCAGCAGAACTTTGCATTCTCTGACTTTTCAGACTTTCAGGTCTGCTCTCCTGATTACACATTTTCTAGCTGATGACATGCCATCAGCTAAAGATGGATTTTAAACACAAGTCATGTCAAAAGTTTCATTTAACCTCTTCAATATAACAAGCTGCTGATGGTTTACGTTTCTGACAGTAGAGGTAAATTAATCCGTGATGGATGTTTGGAAGGGAGAGAGAAGATTTGCAAAGAGTGAGGAAGAAGCAAAATGGTAACTGGTGGAGGCACTGGACATCTTCTGGATTGTAGTGAGTGGTGGGTGGGATGTGGGTGTGGTGATATTTCTAGATCTGCATCTATAAGTATAGATATAACACACTCGTTATGTGTATGTATGTGTGGTTTTTAAATAAAAATAGTTTTCCATTATACTGTGCAAGTCTGACATTTGATGAGGTAGAATATTTCCAGATGGGTTGGATTTTGGAGAATAGGGAGTAGGTTATGATTTGTCTAATGAAATGTTAAGTTTTTGGCAGTCAGAGGGGTTTAGGGTAAATCAGTTAAACCCAAAGATGATTAAAAAGGGATTTGTGAAACTTTGGAGTAGTAATTAGTATTAATTGAGGCCATCATTATTTTATATGATAAAGGTAGTATGCATGTGTAGTTGGACAACAAAAAAATGCTATGCTCATCTTCCTTCTTTCTGGGGGTTGAAAGAGTTTGGGAGGGAGCTCTTGTTAGTAAGTAATCCCGAGAGACATAACACGGCAAAACCTTGACACAAGAAAATTCAGCCAGGAGACAGTTGATTTCTCAGCTGGGAGGTACTTCGGGAAGAGATGGCATCTTGCCGTCTCCACCAGGACTTGGTAATAATTCTCACTATTCATGAACAGATGTCTTTGGTTGGATTCCCTAGGTGCACTTGAATTCATTAAAGGATCTAGGGAATCAAGATATTAATTCTAAATTATTACATATTATAGATTTTTATTTTCTTGAAGAATAGGAACATGGCAAAAAAGAGGTTGTAGTAAAGGTGGTAAATGATGTCAAGATAGCGTAATCACAGAACACTATTATGCCACTCCAGGCATATTGTACCTTTTATTACTATTATTATTTGCTTTAACACTGACTATCTAAAATAGTTTGGTGAAAGAGTGATTTTTAAATTCCGTATGCTGTGAGACTGAAATTCTGTAGTTGGAGACATTCAGAAGTGATATTTGTCCTGATATTCAACTGGAATAAAGTTTCAGCGCTCTGTTGTATTCAGTATGAGGATAGCAATTTACAGCAGATGAGGATCTGACCAGCTAACCTAAAGCATCCCATAATTGCAAGCTGAGCTATTTTGTATCTAATTAGTAAGGACTGAATTAAAGGACGACTAGGCTTAGGCTATCATTTGTGAGTTGTTCTCAATGATCAGTACTTTGCTATTTTACTGGGACACTGGAGGATTGATGCAAACTCCTTGCAGATGGAACTTGCATGTTTTAAGAGCAGCCTGCAAGCCTTCCTTTCCCAGGTCAGCTACTTAGGTAACTTTGGAGACAATATTTTGAAACTGAACATCCAAAAGCTTTTCAAATCTTCATGACTAAACTCTATTCCAGTACTTGGTTGCATTAACAGATGTGATTTTTGTCAATGGGAACTTGGCAGAAGAACAAATTTCATCAGCTAATATTTGTAAACTGCTTTGAGATCCACTGATGGAAGGAAACCTGGACTGAGAATAAAAAATGCCAACTATTGAAGTTTGTTTGCTGAATTTTCCATCTTTGAATCTATATTTATAGGATTTCTTCACATCTCTTTAATTATCGCCTTCCAATTTTATTCCTCTATCTTTCCTCCCCATTTTCTACGTACAGATGGTGCTTTAGTCATTTTTCTGTTCACCCAAGGTTTTGCTACCACAAAGAAGGGCCAGGTCATTTCACTTGGTCTTACAGGTATGCCCAATTAGAGGAAGTGCTAAACTCAAACATCTTCCTAAAGACAATTTAACCCATTACAGTAAATACACAGGACCTTTATTCTGCTTGATATTGAAATATTGATATTTTGATATTAAAATATCGAGCAGTGTCTAATTTCAGAGTCCGCCTCAAAGGATTTTTTTTTCCAGCTAGTTTATAATTTCTCTGCTTTGATTGTTTTTTCTCTTGTTGCTCTTCTACCTCCCTATTTGGCAATGGATTTGAATGAAGAGAATCTTCTGCAAATCGCATTGCCAGTGAGATAGCCTGAGAATGATGCAGATGATGGGCAGGCCAAGACAGCTCATCTGCAGTAGTAATGCTTGTTCAATTTGCAGCACTTGCAAGGACCCTTTGGTCATCCTCTTCTGATGCATTCATCAGCATGGGACTATCATCAGCAGAAAAAAACCTGCAAGTGTGCATTTCTTCTGCTTGCACTTGAAAAATTCCTAACTGGACACTTTCTTACAGCTGTAAAAATAGTTAATGCAGTACAAGATTTTTAAAAAATTATTATTATTTTGATAATTTCTGGAACACAGGCTCCAGAATTGCAGAATTTTTTAACATATAAGAATTTGCCTGGACAGCCATCTCTTCTGAAGTTGGTGTATGCTTTATTTTCACCCAGCACTAATACAACATATGTTTCAAGCCAGTCCTGATAATGTTTTTCAGTGGTATTCATCTGTGATATTTGCAGTGAGTTTCTTGGTGTAATTGTAATTCAGAAGTTGTCTGTAGCCCTGTGATATGTGCATAATTGTCCCTGTCCACTGTAACCACCAGCACCTCTTGTCAGCAGGATTGATGGTAATGTTCTGGTTCCTTTTTTAATAATTAATTGCTGTTCCTTCCAACAACAGGGGATTCAAGTGGAGCTTTTGTTGTTCTAAATTTGAAATCTTAAGTCTGTGGAGATGTTTCCAGGAGGTATTTTCTCCGGTTCAACATACACTCTAACCACAGGTGTTGTATCATCAAAGAAAGAACCCATATGCTAATTTAAAAATAACAGGCCTGTTTATTGTTGCAGTGTATCATCATCAAAGAAAACAACAACAACCACCTGTCTTTAGCTGTGTAATTAAATTGACGGGTCTTTATTCTGTGCTAAATGATATGGTAATATATGGATATGAAGAATAAGAAAAATCTTCCTTTTAAACTTTTGAGATGTTTGCAGCACTGTTGAAAACTGCTTTTTAAAATTAGGCTTGTTTTAAAAAAAAAAAAAAATCTGTTACTAATAAGATGCTTTTCCTGGTGTAGTTATGCTTCCTTTAGCACTTTTTACCATGCTGGAAATTCATCTTTCCATAGCTTTGGATGGCCACCTGTTCTGGTATCTCTTTCTGCATGGTCTTCAGTGATTCATTCCATTTCATTTTTATCGCCTTTTTTCTTTATCGCTCTCAAAGGCCCATTTTTGTTGTTGTTCTTCAAGCAAAAGCAAGCTCAACACCAAAGCTGGTCCATATTGTGACCAGACACAAGGCACATACTTCTTGTCTTCCTTTCTGTCCCATCATGGAGATCCAGCCAGCCCAGCTCCCCTTGCAGGCAGTGGTGGTCCCATTCCGCACACAACAAAAATCTGCTGCTGCTTTTAAAACCACCACGACACTGATGTTTCTCTCTGCCGAGTGTTAGCAACTACGTCAGACTTGGAATGTTGACTTCTTGGTAAAGTAATCAGTATGTTAGTTTTGCCTGGACTATTTGCACACATATACCAGCTCTGGAATGGCTTGGTCAGACCTCCACAGCCAAATCTTCTGCTAGTTGACCACGTTTCCTACCAAAACCCAACTCTTAGAGAACATGCCTACTCCTACAGTTACTTTAATTGGAGAACAAATCATAATGTTGTTTTCACAGATCACTCTTTCTCCAGAAACTCTTTTGACACAGAAGCTTGCATAACTAGTGCTCTTAGATGAGTAATCTGAATCGTGTTTTCTTTTAAAAGGCCAATCCTAAATCCCTTTTGCTATCCACTAGACCTGTTAGCACAGGCAGAAGATTGTGTTTGCCTGCAGGGATGTGTCATATTGAACCTGTCATATAGGACATGGCCCACAAAGAATTTGGGGCATTAGGAATTTAACGTCTTTGACAAACCGGTAACTTTCATTATGAATGCTCAAGAATTAATGTGTCCTACTTTTTTTATGATCTTTTTTTGCTATGCCCTTATTTAAATATTTTACTCTGATTAAAGAGGAAAGGTATGCCAAGTCAGCTGCGAGGCTCTCTCCACCTTTCCCTGTTCTTGCTGGGATGGAGGATGGGGACGCCCGCCTCTCTGAAATCCCTTCTTCCAGAATTCAGCCTGGTCTTTTCAGGCTTGTTGTCACTTGTGCACCTTCCTGTTGTCTCGGACTCAAGACAAGAAAAATGTCCCGGTCTACAGAGTGTACCTTCCAGGTAGAAACACTGCCATGAGGTAGAGAGTTGGTATCTTCATGTTGGCAGCTGTGGGTTTATTATTCTGAGGGCAGTGGTTTGTTTTTGAGCAGAGCTGTTGAAGCAGATGTTCTTTCCTGCAAGCTAGTTAGAAAGGCGCATTTTCTTCAATGGCCCGATGTGAATGAATTAATGCCAGGCAGGAGTGTTTCTTTTGTGGATGGTTTTGTGGCCAAGGTTTAAAGATTTGTTTATAAAGTTGGCAGCGTGAATTTTGGGTCTGTTATATCTTATTAGTTCAGGTGCTATAACCGGACAATAAAAGCGTGTGGTTTTGTGTAAAGGAGCCAATATACGTTCTGTCCTTTCTACACAGGCAGAAGAGGTGGTCTGCAGAAGCCTTGCTAGTCACTGCTCTTGTTTAATGAGCATTGCAGTAAACCTGACAGTCTTTTCCACATGAATGTCCAAGCCACAAATTAGCTCCACTAGCCTGCTTAGGTTTCTTTGATCTGAAACTGTTTTACACTTATCTCAAATGCCGTCCGGCACAGTGCTTCGTTTTGCAGTGCAGGTCGCCCTCCAGATTACGGTCCACACCTGATTGCACTGGCAAAGCTCTCTGGTACTTTTCTCTAGGACTCTGTTCTGTAGACTTATTTCTAATCATCCATAAATAGACTCATCTGTGTTAGGTCTGTATGTCTGAGTAAGGGAAGCCACATGACAGCACGCCTCACTTGTTGGAGCAACAGCAGATCTGGGGAGAAAACTTGGCTTCATGGGAGTGGATGGAAAATTCTCATTGAATTAAAGACGTCCAGAATCTCTGACAGCTTCTTCTCCAGACTCAGATTCCTTGTGTGGGACGGGGTGAGCTGCACAAGCTTGGTTTATCCTTCAAAAATATGGCTAGTAATACTCAGCTCTGTAACAGCTCTGGATCCTGGGAGAATAAGTAGCCGAAAAAAGTATTTCTTTTTTTTTTTTTTTTCTCTTAACATGTACAGTGCAGTTTGTTTTGCCTTTTCTAGATAGTGGCTTTGGCCATTTTAATCTTATCAAATATGCATGTTAGGAAGTTGAGGAATAAGGCATTATGACCAGTTAATCGAGGTTATTATGGACTCAGGCATGTGTTGAAGGGTTTACAGGATCAGTATATACATTTTGCTGCAGAGCTGGGCTAAGACATAGTTTTTCAACAAATAATTTGACAGTTTCAGCTTGTTTTTCTATTTTGTGACTTCAGTGAATGAAGTATTTAACTCTGGCATTTATTGAAGATGATCGAGGGAAACATGAAATTAAAAAAATATTTTCCTTATTATATTTGGTCATTGAAATAATTTCTTTTCCTGATGCTTTTCCTTTCAGGAAAAATAATAATGAAAATGTTCCCACTGGAAACTGGAATCTTTCAAAATTGACTCTTTATAGCTTTGAGAAATCCCAAAGATGATACGAAAACCTAAACCAGTGAAAAGTAAAATCAGGGCTGTGAAATAATTAGTAGAGCATTACAAGTAAAAGTGTATGTAATTTTTTTTCCAAGAGGGCTACAATTTTTACTGTCTTTTTCAGTAGCTTTAAAATGTTATTTTAAATATCTTTGCAGATTGTGAGCATGCATAGATATGATTCATTTCCCCAGGCTGCAGGACAGGTGGTGGAACCAAGGGGCCATCTTCCCCATCTCTCCACCTTAAGGCAAGACTACCTGTACCTGTCATATCTGACGGACACTTGTCTAATCTATTCCTTAAGACCTCTAGTGACAGAGACTCTCCGTTCTCCCCAAGCAATCTATTCTAGTGCTTCGCTAGCCTCATTGTTCAGTAATTTTCCCTAATGTTTAACCTTAATCTTTCTTGCTGCAATTTAATCCCATTACTGCTTCTCCTATCTGCCATGGGCATGGAAAATAGATTCCTCCCTTCTTTGCAGCAGCTTTTTATGTGTTTGAAGGCTGCTCTCCTATGCCCTGTGTCTGACTTGTCGTCTTGAAGCTGAGCCACCCCAGTTTATTCATTTCCTCAGAGTTTCTCATGGTCTCTAGCCCTGCAGTGACTCTTCAGATTGCATATGGGTGGTTTGCATCTTTCTCCAAATACATTTCTCAAGTTTCTGTGCTGTATTTTATGTAGCTGAGGAAGCCTCGATGCCACAAAGTCTTGCAGAGTGGGAGAGTATATTAAAACCAGTGGGACGAGCAGGTAAAAATCTACACCTTTGCGCATGTCTGTGGGCAGGTCCCCCCATCACTGGAGATGTCACATGCCGTTCACTCATGCCAATTGCTCCTTGCGTAGAGCAGAGAGGGTGTGTTTTGTATTTTACTCCTTTGCAAAATAGGTTTTAGCTCCCGGGGGCTCCTGCGGCAGCTGTCACAGGGCAGCTAGAGATGGTCTGCACATCCCTGCTGCCATTGCTCCCTACCCTCCGCACACGTTCCTGCCTCGTGCCATGCTGCGGCATTATTTTCTGCCCTCTTCTACAGCCTGGGCATATGGACCTGAAGTAGAAACTTACGGGTATATGCAAATGCTTTAATGATGCTATTTGCATATCTGGAAGTGATTTACAAAACGCTGCACATGGAGCTGCTTAAAACTTGGCACCAATAGTTCGTAGAGGATCATGGCTCAACACAACAGAAACTGAATATTCAGCTGGTTTTTGCCAGCTCTCGCAGAGAAGCAGTGCAGTTTTGGCGACTGCTGAAGCGAGTCTGTCAATGAAGGAAGACACTTGAGTCCTTACACGAGTTTCAGCCCTGCCCAAGGGGAAAACATCCCATGATGTACTGCCTTTCTCTGCTTTCTTGCCACTTTGGGACGAGCAGCCAACTGCAGTTGGTCCTTGCGGTGGGAAATGCTCTCCTGCAAACCCTCAGGAGTCCAGACAGGGGGGTCCTGGGGGTCGGAGCAGCCAGTAATTGTTTTATGCTGAAATCTACACTGTTCCTACAGGTTTTTATTTATTTATTTTCCCCTCCTGGCATATGCATTTATAAGACTTGGAGGTGCACTAAATTTAAATATCTGAGTTTGAATTCTTTTTAGAAGCAGGCAGCATTTTACATTGACCTGCGTAACTTCTTTTTAGGTGGACCGTCTTTTCAGTGCCCCTGTGTTGGGAACCAAAATCACTTTTCCTATACCTATTTGTAAAAGCTGATAGCGTCAAAACTGTTACGCATGCACTCCCTATGGAAACGTTGTGTGAGGTGGGGAGCTGTGCTGGTACAAATGAGCAGAGGCACCTAAATCCTGCAGCATCGCTTACCTGTTTCTTTTAAAAATTCATTAGTGTAGGACAATCTCAAAATGAAAGGAGGGGAGGCACTCACTTGTGTTCACCTTTAGATGTGCCAGCTCTGTTTCCTCTGGTTTCCTTTATTTTGGCTTGAAGTTAGCGCGAGTAAGAGCAAGGGCATTGGTACTTTTGGAGAGCGCATAGAGAATATGGTGCTGTAGTCAAACGAAAAATCTGCTCTCAAACCCCTGAATGCAAGTGCATAACAGGTGAATATCAAATTAATTTAGCAGGACCTGAGTTCAAGCACACAAAAAATTGTGGGGTTTTGTGTATGAGAAGCTTGTTGCAGAACACCTTTAAAGCTAAGGGTTTCCATGAGTCCAGGTGGGGATTGGACAAGTTCTTGGAATAGGAATCCACAGGGTGCTATTAAACAGAAATCACACGCAACTAAGTAAAAAAACCAGATAAGAAGTATTTAAGGAAGGAAGTTTTATATAAGCTTGACTTGTCACTACACTCCTGCCCAGGTATCTGCTTGTGTCTGGTGGTGGAGGCAAGGCCCAGGGCGAGAAGGACCTTTGCCCGGTACAGCCATTCTTGTGATTGCTTCACTTTCTTGCCGTCAGACGGAAGGTTTTGTGACATCTTACAGGAAAAGGAAGGAGAAATATAACATCACTTTGAATAGCATGTTTAGACACTCGGAGGGTAAGCAAACCCTGTATGCCCATGATGAAAATATCCCTTTCCCAAATGTCCTTTGTTGTGTCAGTGCAAGGGCATAGCTGAGGGGCCCTGCATACTAAATCACGGGTTTCTCGCCTACTTATGTCAAGAAACAAGTGGTTACAGCAGATGAAGGAAGTGCAAGGAAACAGCAAGACAGGGTATCTTGCAGTGCACCAGCTTCTGAGCCATTGCCAAGCATTTTGTCAGCTTTGTAAGGAGGGAAAAAAAAAAATTAAAAAACATTTTAAAGAGAGAGAACCTGATTCAGGGCTGGATTCCTCCAGCTGATAAAGGCTCTTCACAGAAATCTTTACCTGTTTCACCTTATTTACAGGGTTCAATGTACTGCTTGCGACTCTGTGTCTATGGGATGCGGTGATATGGTGGGATACTAAAGGCAGAATATTTTCTCTAAAAGGAAACAAGAATGTCCTATTGCAAAAGACAAAATCATTCCTGTCTCCAGACAATGTGCAGCTAACATACTGCTTACAGCACGTTTTGTTGCTGTTCTGCTAACATTGCATGTACTTTATATTTCCTTTGCAATTGTATAAATAGCATATAGGAAGAGAGAGACTATTTAGGGAAAATACTAATTAAAATGAACAATAGAAAATAGGAGATCTTATGTTTCTAAAATTAGAGGCTAGTTATTCAGTAATAAATAGCCCTGTCATTATTAGTTTGCAGTCCCTCCTTTCTCTTGCCTGACACACACAATATCACTGTTATCCGTGGTTTGCCTGTCTAAACATGGTTTCTTTCCAAGGCTCTATATTGTTTGCTAGCCCCTGTTACAAAAGCTCCCCAGTTCTGGGCTTATCTGGCAAAAGAAAATAAGGAGAAATATTCTTTCTAAACAAAATGAATTTGATGAAGGAATAAAAAGAACATTAACAAAGGTTCTTTCATGTGCTTCCTGCTCGATATTGCTTATTGGGCTCTGGTAATTTCAGAAACCTGGGATCATGGACCACAATGTTATTTCCTAATAATTTCCTAATAATTAGTAACTGTTTTAATGGGTTTGATGGCTTTTTTTAAAGAAAATGCTTGCTTAACTTAAAGGGAAAGTTTGATTTGCATCTTGGAGTAGAGTGAGTAATTGCTATGCGCAGGCAGGGCTGCGTTTGGGGCTGTGCTTGTGAGAAAGGTAAAAAGATTTGTGCCTGCATGAGTAAGGACCTCGATTTTGTGTGGTTCTAGCAAGTCCCCATGCCAGGCTAACAAGCAACTTCAGGACTTTTACATCCCAGGCGAAAGCATGAAGACGGGTTACATGTTTGGTTCCTTAGTGTACATAATGGATAACAATTTTTTGGCTGATAGTGGGACCATGCAGAATCCCTGTCAACAAGGGCTGAAAGTAGAAATCTCTGTCTGTGGGTGCAGTTAGTGCAGTTATGGATTTCCTGAGCTTCTCCTTTCGTGGAATACCATCTCTTCCCGGAGGACCCACCACTACAGGGTCCACAAATTTGCCCTCCTGCTGGGCTTTTAAATTCTCAGGAATGAGTCCTACCCATACCAGGCCAACCTATTCTTGTTACTTAGTGCTGAGACTGTGTTGCTCGTCACCAGATTGTATTTTGGATCTGTTTGAAAGACACTGGACTAAATGAAGTCACCTTGTGCTGTCATTGCTTCATTTCTATTGCTGTCTGGAACAATAGGCAACCTCTATGAAAGGTGCAAAGGGGCTGTAGAAGGTGTAGGAATCTGTGTTGGCTCAAGGGACTGTAATAGGGGAAACAGAGAAAGGAAAAGATCAAAATTCCCAGGGAAAAAAATAAAGACAGAGGAGAGGCAGGAAAGAAAAAGGCATGAACAGCCATAAAAATCCAGTGCTGTCAGCTGAAAATTGGAGCAATTCTGTCATATTAATGACAGGAAACCATACCTCTATTGGCTTTCACTGACAGAGCTGCACGCAGCTGCTGTGGAAGGAAGGTGACTCGAGCAGGAGTGAAAATATCTAAGACATTGTACACTTATTTTGGAGAGAGAGAATTTAGTGAGGATTCGTCTGTCATTATATCCTCTGTTGAACATGTTGCCCTTGGCAATGGGTACTCGGTAACTAATTTAGCTTTTTTGTTGTTCAGTAGCAAGATTTTCATGCTTAGTTCACCTAGTAGGTGTGATTTTCAAAAGTAAAGAACAAACAAATCCCTGGATTATACAATAGAATTTCTGAAACACATATTTTGATTCCATATATTTGATGCCACCCATCTCCTGGCATTTAATATATCAGTTGTGAGTAGACTGCTTGCTAATTGCTCTACTGGATCTCCTGTTTTCAGTCATAACTACATATTAAGGGGAGGTGATGACAGCAGTCAGAGCTTTCAGTTTTACTAAATGAGTTGAAACTGAGTTGAAACTTCTACAAACCCAAAATATACAGGTAGGAAAATATCAGCAGACATTAGTGCCCACTTGATTCTCAGCACGGGGTTTGGCTCTTGACTGCTGTATGTCAAGGTGCCAAGCGCAGGTGTGCAGTAGTACAGATAAAAGGAAACCCACGACCTTCTGCAAAATAACATATGGCTGTGCTACTCGAAGCAAGAACACTAAAATAAATTTTTCTCTTACAGAAAAAAAAAAGCGGTCCTTTCTAAAGACACACGTGAAAGATCCCATGTAGTAGTTTGTGGGGTTTAATTTATTTAAGGTGAGGGAGAAAAGCTGGCTTGACCTTGCTGAGATTGTCCTGCGGCTCCTGGCAGCCCAGGCAGTCCTAACCCAGCGCTTAGGTCATTCAGCCATTCCTTGCTTTGCTTTTATCATTTCAGCAACGCTGTATAATAAAATGGAGAAGTTAAGATACTGTGCACAGTAGACAGCAGTCCGTATTTAAACCCCTGAGTGAATGAGCAGTAAAATCTTCTAGGAGTGTAAAACCAGGACAGCTTTCACTAAACCTGTCTGTGGCGACTGAAAGGGTGAACTTGAAATAAGCAGCGCATGGTGTGTGCGATACTGAACCTTTCATGATCACGCGTTAAGTTTTGTAGACTTTAAAAACTACACAGCAGTTTAGGAAAGAGGCACCAGTCTGAGATAAGTTTCTGGGGGACGGACTCATCTCCCTTCATAGCACTGATTTCCAAATCTGTGCTGATCAGAAACTGTTGTGTTAGGGGGAAAATGCTCATTTTGCATGAGTTTAGCTTAATTCTGTTTTGGTACAAGTGTAGATCTTCGACTTACTGTAGTGTACTGACCCAGAAGACTTGGCCTTTTGTTTTCAGTGGGACTCTAGGGTGGCCCCTTCCACAGTTTGTCCATTTGGATTATAGAGTCCTTGGGACAATGGCTGTTTCACATCAATGTGTGGGGCCCCCTTCTGCTAGACGTTGTACAGATCCCAGGGGAAACCTCCTTCAGGGGCTGACTCTGGGGTGCTGAGCAATCCCGAACTCAACAGTGCTGGCTGAATGAGCAGGCAGACAGAAATAGCTGTCCCATGGCGCTCGGGCAGGAGCAGTGCACGTCTCTGGGCAGCGGGTAGCATTGCCCCATCCCTCTGCACGGCCACAGCCCTGCAGAGACGGGCGAGGCAGAGGACAGGCTCTGATGGTTTGGAGGACTGTCCTTTACCACCTCTGCAACTTCTCTAATTCCCTGCATATAGTCCTTCTGAGGCTTTTACTTCCTCTTCCCGTTCATTTTTTGTTCACTTTGGCTTCATTCCTCCTCCCCTCCCAACTAATTTTAAACAATATAGGACATGAAAGTTGTTTGGGAGGTATGGTGGTTTTCAGAGTTAAACAATGGAAAAAAAAGTACTTTCCCTTCATTTAGTATTTTTAAAGAAGTAATAAGTAACACGGCAGGATACGATTGTAATAATATGAACAACTCTTGAGGTATCTGAAGCTTTATTCCTTTGCCTCCTGCCACTCCTGATCGCTGTAACTCATGCACGAGCTATTACTTTTACTGTACATAATTTCTAGTATCCTTTGAGATCCAATCACTCCTCTGATAAAGTGATTTTCCGACTTTTTCAGCCATGCTTACATAGCTGTTTGTGTATGTGTGGATGTAATTTATCTGTTTATTATAACTGTAATAATGAAAAGAAAGTGAAATGCTATTATAAAGCTCAGCATGGTAATCAGTTTGTTGTTATTGCTGGTCATGGCAATCATTTTAAAGTCTCCTTTTTGCTAATGGCACACCTTAAATTTTTCCAACTTGGATGGGATTTAGCCATAACTTTAATGAAGATATGTGATGGCAGAACAGGAAAACTAGGCCATAGTTCAGCAAAGCACTTGAGTGTGTGAATAACTTCACTCACGTGAGCAGATCTACAAATTTTAAGTGGGCAATTCCCACTTGCCAATTTAAGATCTTCTGTTAGTTTTTATGCCGGGGATTGGGGCCTTTTTGCTGCCTTGTGAAATCTAACACTTGTGGGATCTTTGTACATAAGGTGATTGCAACTTGCGTCAATGAGAAATAAACTTCTATCTAGAGTAGCTTTCAACTGATAGAAAAGACATTTTATTTTTAAGTCTTGCATCCATACCAAAGCAGACTAAACAACAGAGCAATACGTCGTCAAAGGATAATGGATATGTAGCTGTTTGTAGCAAATACTTCCAAGAGAACCATCATAAAATTAGTTCTGTAACTTGCACAGTAAAAGCAGTGGGAACAATTCCTTAGTTGGTGGGCAAACAGGTCTTCAAACATTGATGGATACAAGCTAGGAAAAGTATTGAATTTTTTTTCTAATTAGCCTTTTTTTCCTACAAAATTGCCTCTTAATAATTTCCCTTCATGTCCACTGCATAAAGGTATCTGTGTATATGAATTTAATTTATATGCCAATGATGTTTTATACATTGTCTTGTCTGCATCTCATTACTGTCATTAATAAGCACTCCAATACATCTCGTTACAAGGTTAATTGGGACAAATCTAAAATACGTCCCCTTTTATATTGTAAATATGATATCTCCTGGCAGCACATTCCTGGTGGATGGACACAAAAGTTAAGGTGTCTTATTAAAGGTTTCTATATGGTATCATAGCTGCATTCAGTGACTACGTTATGCTATAAATACAGTTGTAAGGAAAATTGGCTGCATACAACATAATCTAGATGAACATAATCTAGATGAAACATGAAATATAATTGTGTATAGAAACTCGGGTTTGTTTTTTTTTTTAGCCATACTTGTGGCCCAGAGTCATTTATACTGTATGTGCTGGTCTTTTTGCTAATGGCTAATTTATGATTTTGAATGCAGATGTTTTAAAAAGTCCGTTCCTTCACAAGGCTCAGTTGTACCCTGTTATGGCCAATAAAAAGAAGCATTTTGCAAGTAAAAGGTGTTTTCTCTGGGCAACAGATAAAAGCCTCGGTGCTTTCATATCAAAATGTATCTCATGTCAACATCTGTCAGAGTCATCTAAGATAACACACTATAACAAGTACATGGGTCACATACATGCCTTTAGTCCACAGGACCAAGGGTTAAAACTCAGGGAAAGCGGGACTTTCACTGAAATGTGCTCTCCTGTAGATGTGGTTTACACTGCTAGACCCTCCTGTCACACAACAAAAGTGCAGATAAAGTCTTTGCAACATCGTTGGCGAACAGGGGCTGTAGATAAGAGGGATCTCTGGGCACTGCATAACTACTCACTTTTTTTTTTCTTTCCTGGGGCGATTGTGGAGTCTCTGTGATGACTCAGTGAACTCAGAAGGCGTGTGAAGCCTCCCAGGCCTTGGTGGCTTTACCTGAAGTCTCAGTTCTGTAACACACGGGCGTGAAGAGGATGTGCTGCTGCATAGACTGGTCTGATATGTGCACGGTAGTTTGAATTCCTTGCTACCTGAGAGGTGTGCTTTAGGGCAGGATGCACTGAAAGTTTACCTGGATATACATGGGACTGCTAGCACACAGACCTGTTGGCTGTTATTTTCCAAATCCCGTAATCACACACCTGGGCTGGGAAATCTAGCAGGGAGATCAGACTTCCTCCGCATCATGAGCTTTCTGGATGCTTCACCTGAGAAGCACAATTTACCTCGCAGGTTTTGGGACCTGAACTTGTCCATTGACTATGTTGCATGTGAAGGGTTAAAAGCTTCCATAGCATCCATGAGTCGTGTTTGTGATGATCCTTACAGAGAGATTTATGTCCTATGCTAGGGCTGAAACTAATTCCTCTTCAAAGATCTGTGCCAAGACTAATACACCGACTAAGTCCCTCCAAAAGAGGGCTGTACTGGCCTTTGTTTTCTCTTTGCAGAGTTGAATTTCAGTTGTTCTGTATCTCTTAGTCAGGAGGTCACCCTGCAACAAATTCTTGATTATTAGGAGCACCAAATTGGAGACAGGATCAGGAATCCTAAAGCAAGGGCATTTCATAAATGGCCTGTGACTCTGTAGCTACAGCCTTTCCTTTGAGTTTGATGCCTGGATGTTGGAACACTGTGACTTAAGTTTATCTCAAGTTCAGTCAAAATTTTATTTACTCCACAATCTACTTGGAAAAGAAAGAAGACATAGACTCCCATAACAGTGTTGCTATGGGAGGCACAGAAATACTATTAATGTTCCTAGTTCAAGAAGGATGCAACAATACAAAACACTGGAAAAGAAAGTGAGTGTGTATTACAGAAAATGGTAAATTCCGGCTATTCATTAGCACAGTCAGTCCAACCATTTTCCCCTGACATAGACTGTAAAGTTTCACATCCCCAAGCATCAGCTAAGTAGCTTAGGAAGGCTGCATAGCTTAGCCCCAATTTAATTGATACTGTATTGTTACTTCAAACAAGCCATATTAGTGGCATGTTATCTCTGCTGTTGTGTTTGTTCCAGACCCTAGGCAACAATTAATTTTGTCATGCCAACAAATATTTCATTTGATTTCTAATGTACCATTGCCATAACAACTTGGATAAATATATCCTAATAAAATCCATAGATTAGGGTTTTTTTTTAAAAGGCAGCTAGTTAATAAGAATTGAAAAAAAACCCCAAACAAAAACCAAAACCAACCACCCCACCAGCTTGTATTCCGATGCTGCTCAGAATATATATGTCATGACTGGAAAGACAGTAACATAGAAACCAGCAGGTCAATTCAGTGTCAGTGAACACTGCGCTGTTCGTGGAAGGTCTCAGCGACCGGTTTTGCAATGTAGAGCTGTGTGGTGCACCCAAGACCCAAGCTCATGAAGTATTGAAGGGGTCTTCATGTGTGAGGACCTGCGCTAGTCCTGATGTAGGTTGGATCTAAATAGTGTTCTGCATTAGAGATACTGATTGATGTGTAGGTGACCAGCTAAATAACTTTATTATGTTTGTTTGTCTAAAGAGCCAAATGAAACTTATATAATTCTTATAGGAAATATCATAGGCTTTTGTATTAGAAACAGCCTGCAAGTAGCACTCTGTATTGCTAATGTTAAGTAAATGTTTTAACAGAGTAAACTCTAACAATTGTTATCATGCTTGAAACCTCTCTAGCTTGGCAAGAGCAAAACAAATAATGGGTATCAAAGATCTCATCCTGTGGAAAGTATGCCTCAAACCAAACCCCCAAACATGTGCTTTTATCTCTTGAAATCATCCAGTGTACACATGCATCTGTCAGCTCTGTCTGGTGGTTAGGCACTCCATAACGTATAGAGAATAGCTTACTGTTTAAATTTACACTTGCTCTGCAAGTGTCTGGAAAAATAAAGTTTGACTTTACTAATGTCCTGTATGAGCGCTGATGAAACAACATCCATATCAGCCACTTAACAATCACTTTTCAACTAATACTTTCATGCACAACCAAGTCATTTGTTCCTATTACTCTTAGAAAAAACATTTTTTTGGATATTAAATATCCACCATATGTCCAAAGTCTTACACCTGATTTTTGGCATACTAAATTCTTCAGGGTCTCTTATAGATATAAACATACTCGTAATTCTGACTTTCAAAAGCCTTTTCTTTTTTTTTTTTAAAATGAATGGCCAGAATTGCCAAGAGAGTCAATACAAGCACCAAATAGCCGACGTGGCACACGAACATTTAAAAAGGGCTTAGGAAAATGATCCGTAGTCCATGTGTCTGTACATGTGTACTGAAGCTCTTACTGCATTTTCAGGATGAAAAGATTAGGACGTGGGGTAGCAAAACCCAACTTCCCTGTTTGTTTGAAATCCATTAAGGTCAGACAAGGCTGTTGGGTGCACCAGGAGATACATGTGTCCCCATGCTCTGTAGAGGTTACGTGTGCCACTGGCAGCAGTGATGGACATGCCGCTTTCACTCCCACCCCACTGTGTGTGACACGGTGGTGGTCCCTGAGGAGGGAGATCCCTTATTTCCACCTCTTCTTTCCCTCCGTACAGCTGAGCTAGTGCCGCTGCAACAAGTGAAGCACTGACACGCTTTTCCTTACGATCTCTGTAATGACCCAAGGTGTATGCATGCATTTCCATCCACCGTTGCTGGGTCAAGAGCGCTGCAGATACTCCTCAAATCTCAAGAAATGTTGCAAGATGCCAGTTCAGTCCTTAATAACAGAGCTTTTAAATGTTTCCTGAGCGAGAAGGACAAGGATGCATCCTTTTGCTCTTTCTGTTCTTCCATACTCTGAACAGACTGGGTAACAGACAGAGCACAAACATCTCCAGAAGGTCTCTTAACATGTTAAAGGATTTATTTTCTGGATCTTCTGTAGAGTTTCATTCACCAGCTTTGGATAGTATTTCTCTTCTGGTTTGGAGTACGTGCAGCAAGTCCAGGGTTGCTCCCTGGACAAGTTTTGAAAAACAAAGAGAAATTCTGTTGTTGTCTTTCATGTCTGCAATAGTTAGTTTGGGGAAAATATGGGAATATTCATTTTCCTGAGAAGAAGAGATATTGTTAGTACTTACCCAGTGAAAGCAGCAATCAAAGTGTCATCTAACTTTAGGGCTTTCCAGACATTAAAACGAGGAATCATCTCCATAAGAATAATTCATAAAGCTTCTACCATGTGTGAAGATAACAAAGCATATTTTAATAACCCTAACACACTGGCTGCAAAGCCCATAACTCTTTCTTTCTTTCGTATAGTTATAAATTTCTTCCTAAAATTCCTGTTACCCTAAAATATATCTGAAGACATGGAGCTAACTTAGCAAGCATGGCTCTGTCCTAGCAGTCCTCTCTGACACTGTAAAATCAAACTATTCAAATGTGCTTCAAAAGCTGAAACAAAATGAAAAGGAAGCTAGATTGGTCTCAGAGGCACCCACTTCTAATAGCTGAAGTGTTTGAAGACCGAAGGGTTTCCAATGAATATGAACCAAGGAGCTCAGCCGCGTTCTCTGAGTGCCTGTTCCCCAGGCGGATGCGACATCCTTCACATGAACGAAGGATTCTTCTCTCATCAAAGTGAAACTTTGAGATGAGTTGTTGGATGTTTCTAAATTCTCCTTGTTTGCTCACCTGTAGCCAATGACATGGTCACTTCTGTGTTTTTTAAAATATCTTTGAGGAGTTTTGGTCTGTCCGCAGACAAGCGAAGGTTACTTCCCCATGAAGTTACTGCAATGCTGTGGGCTCTGTTTCATTCTTGTGTATTCCACTGAGGGTACCAGTCTTCATTGGCGCAGGGGAAATCTGTGGGCTAGAGCACATGGGACCTCTCTAGAAAAACAGTAAAATTTATTAAACTCAACCTGTTGCTTTTGTAAGTCTTGCTGTTGGAAGGGAGCAGCATGCCCTGTGCCTGGGGTGAGGTAGGAGGTACTCGCCCTTTGTCACCAAATAGCATCTCATTCCGCCTCTAGATCGATTCCCAAACAAAAACAAGCCTTGAATGCCTAATCAGTGATGGTGTTTTGATTTTTCTCTCAGCCATAAGTACCACAAGGCAATCAGTAAGTGGCGGGGGGCAGGGGGGGAGAGAGAGAGAGAAAAGTATGTTCTCTCAGTCTATTTTTAAATATAAGTAATTGGCATTTTCCCTTCTGCTAATGCAAGTTTCAGGTAAGCACAGCTCAAATTGACCTCATCACACAGCCCTCCAGGGAGGGGAGGATGAAAAAAAAAGGGCCAAGCAGCTGTGATTCGTACTTGTGAACCAGGAGAAAGCAGAGCTGAGCACCCTGCCTGCCCCAGCGTGTGTTGGGAACGTCTCAGCCCTGCCGCTGCCTTGAACCTTTTGTCAGCTCTGTCCTGGCTGGTGACAGTGGATGGGCCACGCTTCCGCCAAGGGACCAGGTTCACCTCCTGCCTGTGTGTTGGCAAGCAAAACATCCCTCTGATAACAGCCCGGATAACAGCCCTTATCTCAGCACCTCAGTGCCCCAAGATAGTGCTGCATCCCTCCCCCAGGTGCTTTGCTGGGCTCTCTACTGCACCCAGTTTCTGAACAAACCTTGCATCTGGGGATGAAGCCTTCCCCACTACCTCAAGAAAGCAAGTCAGCAGAAAGAAAAACCCATTTACTGCTGTTCTGCAGGCTGCCAAGGCTCTGGGATGCCTTGTTCACTTTGCTGGCAGATGCTTGGTGCTCTGAGTCCCCAAGACACTGCCCACAGTAGGAAAGGTGAAAATACCCATGGCAATGTGGGATCTAGGAAATAAGACAGTAGTTTGCTAGCAAATCTTTAGAAACGAAGTTCTTGGAAAAGTTGGAGAGCAGGAGAGAAGGAACAGAACCGGTGCAGGGTCTTCCCACTGAAGGTTTGACATCCGTCTCACTGGTCCCTGAAGCGTGGTCCCACTGCTGCAGAAATCAGGACCTTACACTACCTCACACCTACTCAAAGTGCAGGGGTTCATTATGTCTGCTTAAAACTGGCAGAGCAGCATTTTGCTGTTGGGATGAGCGTGGTGCTTTTGAAGCCAAAGGTGACCACAAGTGCTGCAAAGCAGGTGAGAAGAGATTTTATCCAATTGGATAAATTCTTGCATTTTTCTTTAGAAAATAAGTCAGGTGGGTTCATTTTGCTCTAGTGAAAAGAAAACTTTATCACTGATGTTTCTGCCAGATTCTTCAAAGTGACTTTATTTAGATATTTTGAGACTGATCCTGATCCTCCCAGTTTCTTATGCAACTGGAAGCCACTCCGAAGCTGCTGTAGCACTGGTGGAAGTGGGAACACACTCAGACTGCTGCAAAACTAGGAGCTCTTTTTCTTGTCATTCTCAGATGTACACTTCTGTTACTGAGGTTTCTTATCAGAAAAAGCACAATAGAACTCAAGCGTATGAAAATGAGAGCTCCAACCAAATGTCAGAGTCACTGCTGATAACATGAGTTCAGTAGCAAAAACAAGATATTATAGCTTATCTTCTCGTTGCATTGTAACGGTCCCTTCTGAAACACAGAGATCGAAAGAGCTCGAGTAAGGCAGGGTCTGCTAGCAGCTACCGTGTAAAACACGCGAGTGGGTGGGTTTGTGTTTAAGGGAAATGTGTGTATCACACGTCCGGGAGAGGCGGCAGCAGCAGCCCACCCAGGAGGAATCAGAGATAACAGTACGGTCTGTTGGTCTTTCCAAACACAAGTGTCTTTATCTGGGGGACTCGACTCTCTCCCCTTTGATGGGACCAAACGAATGGTTTGTGCCTAGCTGCATCATAAAGCAGTTTCTACTTTGAGCGTTTTGAAACTGATTTTTCTTTAAAATCTGTGTGCAAAAGCAACCCTCATCTACATGCTGGGTTGGAGGGAGCTGTGCTGTTTGCCTTGGATGCGTGGCCAGAGCTGGGGAAAGTACCGTATTTGGGTTAACCTGTGAGCTGCATCCGGTAACAGAGTCGAGTACATACACGGAACGGAAGCAGGAGTTTAAAGCATTATAACCCTGAAAATCCTACTCACCTTCTGCCTAAAGCAGGAGGCATTGAAAGCCGGTGGCTGTGAAGGGTGAGTTTTGCCGCTGCGGATGCCAGGAGCTGACTTAGCCTTGACGGTACTAACCATTCCCACACGTGCTCCCAGGGCGAATGCCGCAAGGACGGGGGGTCAGGCACTGTCGGTGGCACAGTTGGAAAAGTCTCTCCTTGCTAGGTATAGTTCAGAATTGCATTTGATTTCTGGCATACCTGTAAGCATTTGTTTGCAAATCATTTTATAGAGTCAGCGCTTCAGTTTGCAGGAGAGTGGAGCGGTGAGTCACGCCACAAGCCGGCACTGGCAAAACCCCTCTCTGCTAACGAGCTACACCCAGGAAACATCTCCTTAGCCTGGGGACACTGCACCCCAATCATCCTCCCCCAAAGCTTGTCAGATCCTCAACATGGTGGCTGGCGAGTGTTGAGGGAGGTGAGACACGTGGGACGGGTCACACGCAGGCAGAGCTGGGACGTACTTCCCGGCCGTCACCTCCAGCGCAGAGAGGCAGCACCAGCATCTCTTCACCTCATCTCGCGTTTTTAGGAAAAAACACCCATGCTGCTCCATCCTCAGGAGGAACTGGTGTACCTCCGAGTGAAGGGGTGTGGGGGGGAGTGCTGCTGGCACCCCAAGTGAGGTGCTTGGTCTGTGTCTCCAGAGCAGTTTTGGGGGGGTGGCAGTGATGAGCAGCAGCTCTGGCTGCTGCCCCCCCACCCCCGTTGGGGGTTCATCACGTTGTCACGTGCATGTGAACAACAGAAAGTGTTCCTGGTTCTTTGCTCCCTTTCTGTGCTCATAGTGCAGGTTGGCTTATAATGCTCTTAAAATACAGTAAAGCTCATTAATGCTCTTAAAAAAAAATCTCTCTTCGAGGAAACAAACGTGCTTTCCTGTGAGCTGACTGAACGTGCGTATGTAGCAGATATGTTAATATGAGGGGCATCCTTTCACCACCCAGTGAATCACAATACTAAGATAAGTGACATTATCTTTTAAGGCAAATGGTTTTGTGTACTAATATCTTATCGGACACTATACCAGCAAAAACAAAATGTTCCTTTTTTTTGAGACTGGTAACATCAAGCCTTCTATATGTGTCTGTCTTGAGTGTTGCTTACGAACAGTGAAACTATGAAGGCGTTTGAAGTCTATTAACACAAAAGGAGCTCAGACATTGATTTTATTTCACTTAATGTTTTAAAATGGGTTTTATGTTCCTCCTCCTCCCCCCCCCCCCGCCCATATTTAATGTTCATGAAACAAGTTTGCAGGTGGTCTGGTCTGAATCCTGAGAAGCTAACTAGACTCAGGATGCCGTTCTGCGACAGTTGTGCTGTTTGCCCTGACTGATGAAGCTGGGTTTGATGAGGGCGGGTTCCTAACGTTAGCTGGAACAGCACTTTGGCTTCATCAGTGAGCAAAATCCCACACTTGTCACTCAGAGAAGCAGACTGGAAAATGCAGGATATTTTCTCTCCCATCAGTTTTAGCACCCCGCGCTCGCAAGTGGAAGTTGCTCGCAGGCCCCCTGTTTGGGCACTCATGGTTTAAGTGGGTACTACAGCGTGAAAACGTAAATCTCCTGTATTTTAATTGGGAAAACAATAATTAATGATAGAGTTATACAAGTATCTGCCAGCTTAGGCTATGCTTACGCTGATATTTGTATAAAACACTTTAGAGGCATGTTTCTTTGAGCACTGATAATGGTTTTTGTGCGTGTGAATTAGGCATATGGGTTAATACCATTATCACAAAGTACTTGTGAAAATCTATAGTAAGAAAACTGAACATGGACAAGCAATATTGCTAATAGCATTTAAATTTATGTGGTAAATTTACTAACATGATGTTAAAAAAATATACAGTATCTAATTAGAGAAGAAAATCCTTCACTTCACATGTATTTTATTTTATACAGCAAGACAGTCATTCCTCCTGTGAAGTTTATGTTGGTTGAAAGCATAAATTTTGCTGATATATATACAGGTTTCTGTTCCCAGTGGTGAACACTGTTACATTTAGAAAATTGACAAAATCAATGGCAATAAACCAAAGATCAATTTAAATTTCACATTTAGCTACTTGTTTTAGAGTCTCTCTGAAATTTACAACCACTAACATGTTTTATGTTTAGAAGAAATAGATGAATACAGCTGCTGTCCATTTGTAGTAATTGTTTCCTAAATTTGTGAACTGAGGGTATGTGTGTATATGAATACATATATAAAATTACACATATGATATAGTATATCACTGTTGTTCTGCCGTACCATTCTCTGCTCTCTGCAGGTTGTTTTCTTATCTATTGAAAGTATTAGAGAATGGTCACTAATAAGTGTTATAAAAGTAATGAATAGTAATAGTTTTAGATACCCAGGCTTTCTAAGTTGCTAATTTACTATCCCATTCCACAATAGCTGTCACTATAAAATCAGGTCACTACAGAGGTAAGAATCTATAAATATAGTGCCTATGTCATATCCCATCATCTACAAAAGGATCATGCTCTCTGTTTAGAGAGGTTTACCTATTCCTTATAATACATGTATGATAAATTAAGCACTCTTCTCTAGACCCCTTTAAATGGATGGAATTGAAAACACAATAATGATATAATTAATTACAGTCTTATTCTTGTAGAAAAATTACACCTTTTTCGATTAGCGTGAAATATAAGCGTCAATTCAGTAATAAAATCCTGATCAATAAAACAATAATAACTATGTTGTTAAAAGCGGACCTAGAAAGGTGTTCATGGCAACATATTTTAGGGGTTAGAAACCCTTTTAAAATAAATGGATTTCATCTTTACACTATGTCATCTAAATCATTACAATGTTTGTGTATACAATTATCATCAGACGATAAATTGCAGCTATTGAATGGATTAAGTTTGAACTTTTTGACCTCATAAATCTGAGTTTGTCATAGGTTTAGCAAATGCTTGTGTAACAATCAGTTGATTACATGGCAAAGCAGATGTATGTATGTTAACTGGAAAATATGAAAGGACCAGGGTAATTCAAAGTTCATTGGAAGAAGTTTATAAATGTCTGACAATATCGTGTTAACACATTCTCAATATACCTTTCTGGTTATAAGTTGGTATCGTTTTTTTTTCTTTTTTTTTTTTTTCCCCCCTCCTATTTTAATGTGAGTTTTAGAATTAATAGGAAAAAAGATAAAGAGTAAAATCTTGAATTGATTGACAGAGATTCTAATGGAACACAGAGAGTAAGGTATTTTGGTAGGATCTAGTGAACCATGTTCTCAAGAAATTTTTAAAAATTAACAAAATAACAACCACGATCAAATAGCATCTTGGAAAAAGCAGAAACACATTCCTGAAGTGGAAAGAGGGTATGCAAAAGCACGAGCCATTTGAGAAAAGAGGAGTTACAGATTTCTGCGGAATTATTTTAATCTTAGGATCAGATCCCAGAGACAGACATTACTGATCTGTGTGACGTTGTTCATCTCAAATAGGTGCGGACAGAAAATGAGGGAAGACCAGGGCTGTATCTCCAGATTTTTTCCATTCAGGTTGGGAAGACCAGTCTTTTTTTCAGTAAGAACAGATAACCAAGAGAAAGGAATAGATAGTGCTTATAGTCACGGGTAACAATTTTGTTAATTGGACCAATCTTCAAAAGACTTTGAACTCTTGTATGCAGTTTCCCAATGCACACACTAACTGCATCTCTGTCTCTGTTTTCTCATAAGAAAAGAAAAGAAGCAACCACATCTTTGAATATCTGTTATACGTAAAATCAAGCCCATGTTATTGGGTTTGATCGAACATTTTGCAGGCTGGCAATTATTTGTGAAATCAGTTCAAAGATTATGATAACATCTGGTTCATCAACAGAATCCCACTGGTACTAAGGTTGGACTGACTTTGGCCAAAATATTCTGCTGTAACAAAGCAATTTAATCTCTATATGCATTTTGATCAAAATTGATAAGTAATTTTGACCATTTTAGTAATATCTTAGTTTTTCATATACAAAAATATTTTTTCATATTTTTTTAAAAAAATCTTACATAGTTCTCCAAGGCCAACTTTACTTATTTTCATTTTAATACTTTTTTAAGAATCTCATGTCTAAATCAAAACTTCCTATGGTAAAATATTTAATTAAAACCTAAAAGAATTTCTTTTCATGTTTTCATTTAAGCATTAAATTATTCAGTTTTGGCTCCCACATGATGGGATTTTTTTTCCTTAATTTCTTAGCTGACTAATGTAATGTAAAAAAAAAACCCAAACACCCAGCTCTTTGAATAAGAAGAGACATGTTCACAGAGTGCACACCCACCAAAAGGTATGTGTAGTGTAAGTGCATTCTGTGCTATCCACGTCTCTTCCTATTTTTGTTCAGAACGCCTTTGGAAAAAGATTTTCCTCTTTGTGAGAAACACCGTGCTTAACAAGTGTCACTTGAAATTACTATTTTTGTATGCTCCGATGAGAAATATTTGCAAGTACTGCGATCATGCTGCTCTTTTTGAACTGGTCTGCTATGCCCAGACTTCAGAAAAGGGACTTGAAGGTTGGTGAGGGTACAGCCTTTATGTCATAACGCGCCTTTTATTGTGAAAACCTTCAGAATCTCGCCAGGTTATACACTGACAGAAATTGCGGTTTGCACTTGAACGACAAAGACTTTGATATTTAGCAGCTAAAATTTCCATATGTTCTGTCACTGCGGAGTAAAGTGGAGCCTCTCTGCAGAGCAGGCAGGGCAGCTGCCCCCTCGCCAAGCAGCCGAACACATCCTTCCCTTCAGCAGCTCCCGCCGCCAACGGCGCTGGGGTGGCTGTTCCCCCAGGTTACATCGGAATATATTCCCACAGCTGTCCCTGAATGTATTTAATTTAGTACTGAAATCTCAATAATGATTAAAAAAAAATAAAGATGATAATGTAATGCTAAGAATAATAATGTTAATATTGAACTGTAGGAATTTTCCTTTGTCATTCAAGCGTAAGGTAGACACCGTGGATTACAATGTTCCTGCATGGCTGTCTCTTTTCTTAGTTCAAAATTTATCTGCCTTTAAATAGTAAAGGCAGATTCTCCGTTTGAGGTTGATCCTTAGGATGTAAATTGTCCTTACTCCAAGGAAATCGGCTAAGTGGCAGTTTTCACCGCTGGAGGATACTGCTCTTACATAGCACTGTGCGAAGCGTAATAGGAACCACTCTGTGTGGGAAATCTCCCTGTCGTCGGTGTAGCTGTCTGTGCGAAGTCCCTTGCAAAAGTACCTGGGATTAGATTGTTTGTTTGCCTAATTTTTCTTTTCACCTTCAACCACGTGGCTGTGGAGGGGTTAATTTGGAAAGCGATACAAAGTCATTTGTCTAGCTGTTGAAGTGGAAGTCTGCCTGATTTTGTGCCGTTCCTTCGCATTTAAAAATAAATAAATAAAAACTAAACTGTCATAGAGATAATGTTGCAGTATCACTTGAGTTGCCAGTGAACAATAGTCTATATCATAAGAAAAAATATACATATTTTGCCACAAGCCTCTGATCAGTAGACACTCTGCACAGAATGAGCATAGCAACTACATTATCTTTCACCCTGAGGTTAAGGTCATTGTCAAGGATTTGAGGACAAGCTTGTATTGCAGCTGCCTGCATTTAGAGCTGTCAAAGCTTAGAAAAACCTGCCTGATGGACACGTTCTTGTTTTGTATTATTTTTTTTTAAAGCCCTGCAATCCTATGGGAGATTTAATTAAGACCAGTGCAGAAATCTCTAAGAAAAGAATAGCACCTTTAAGTACCTGTAGCTGTTTTTCAGTCTGTTCCTGTGAACTCCTACAACTGAATTTAGTGGAAGAGAAAACAAATGACTAATGAAGGGTACCCACTCTCCAGACTAGCTCCCCATTCTTTGCTGATGCAGTGGCTGAAAGGCAAGACTCGCTAAACTTCCAGCTTGGAGGGGCTTGTTTCACGGATATTCAGATCTCAACAAAACAGCTTGCTGAAGCCCTTAACTGTATTACAATTGGCCTCTTAATGAACAGATGAAGTTTTCTTTTCACCGTTTCAAGTCTGTTATCCAAGACTAAAGGGTAGCATGGCTATTTCATTTCTGACCTGCCTAACATATAATTAGAAGGTTCCTAGAGGTACTTATAATTGAATTACGGGGTGTTTCATGAGCATTCTTGCTAGTAGGTAGAGATGTGAAAAGCAAAGCTCATCTGGAATGCATGCAGGGAAAGCGGATGATTTAGTAGGTCTGTATATTGCCTGAAATACGAGATTACAAGTATGAGTCAAAAATCTACTGGTTAAAATTTATTTTTATTAGGAAAATTATCCTAAGTCTATAGCACCGATTTCTGTGACAGTATAACCGGATACAGCTCGGTTGATTTTAGTGAAGCTCTACTCATTTATACCTAACGCAGGTTAGAGAAGGGTCCAGTGAGTTAGTCCCAGTCACATATTTATCGGACATGAAACATTCAGCTAATCTCTTGGAGCCCTGTAATTGGCTAACATAAAACATTATTGGATGACTAAAATTAGAGTTGACTTTCAGATTTGTTGTCAAGTAGATTTGAAATGTGGGGAAATAACTTAAAGGGTCCAACTTTGCGCTCTCTCCCCAAAGTTTATGGATTGATTGTCAGATGTGCAGTCCTTGTAGGCTAGCAACTCACAATTGCTCTCGGCAATATGTGTCCTTCACCTCCGGTGGAAGCTGCTGCTCTCGGTGCATGGACAGGATTATTTAGCTGAACGTCAGTTTGGAAAATACAGGAGTATTGCTAAAGGGGAAGGACAGCACCTTTCAGATATGACCAGCATTGTCCTCTGTATAGTTGTGGTTTTGGTTTTGATGGAGAACCCAGATTCTCTCTTCCAAAATGCTGCAAAGCTAAAAAAACTTACGAATCTCTACTTTGACTATAGATAGCTAAATAACAGGCTATTTCATCCTGAAAAGGATGCTTTTGGAACAGGAACAGTTACTGTTCAGGCATCAAGAGTACCTGCCAGATAGTCTTGGTTTGTATAAAACAAAAGCAAAAAAACCCCTGTGTTTTTATCAGGATAGGAGCTTGCCTTATCTGATCAAACTCCCTTTTAATATATATGGGGTTTCGCCCAAAAGATAAATTAGAGAAAAGACTGAACAAAAGACAGAAATCGGACTATTCCCCCTTCTGTTTCGATCTCTGCAGAGGAGAAATGAGAGGAGGGTTGAGGCAGTAAAAACATCAACCTTCCCAGCTCCATTTCCAGCTGCAGAAGAGGCAAAATTAAGGTCTCAGGGCACAATGTGCTGTGTGACGGAATAAGGGACAGGGAGCCATCCACCCCATACAGCATTATGGGGTATACAGCTAGGAGCCATCGTGATGGATATTTGCAGTCTCCACTTTAGAAACAGACTAGTCTTAGTCTTTAATTTAGTATGTCATATTTCATTAATTCATAAATGTTGGTAAGAAGGCCTTTTTATAATCTGTTTTAAACTATTTGATAAGGGAAAAAAAAAAATCTGTTTTTACAAAGCTGATAACCCTTTCTGCTACCTTCAAGTACAATTATGGAGGAAAAACTGGAGGGTATTATTTTTACTATATCTATGGTACATTATTCACTGCAAGCTTTATCCCGCCTTACCTTTTAAACTAAGGGCGTATTGATAAACTTGGCACTCCTAGTTTACCGTAGTTCAAATAAAGAGTATTTAAAAAATATCTATCATCTTCAAGTATAATGACCTGTGAACTCTCACTAAGGATCTTCAAATAGTTTCTGATCTGTTTCCTAACAAAGCACTGAATAACATCAATGCATGCACTGTGCTGTACTCCAGCAGAATTAGATTAATAAGTTATATTGATTGGTTAGCAATGCAAATAGAATCTGATAGTCCTTCTCCAGCATCAAAAAACACAAATCTGTTTGTATTGTTCCCTGCTGGAGATCTCATTTGCAGAACGATCCTCTTGTTGACATTGACAGTTCCTCTCTCTTTCATATAATCAATATTTTAAATGTGAAACCAAATGCAGACTGGGAGTTTTAGACATTTATAACTTTGTCATAATTTTTTGGTAATGGTTGGGTGTTATTCATTTGAGTTTGAAAGCTCTTTGACTGGTTAAAGTGTACCCTTAGGTAACCAATACCTGAGTATCAGTACAGTCATCAAGTATGTTAATGGTAGATATGCTTACTTTAAGGTTAAAAGCAATTGTATTTCTAAAAGATGTTAAGTAACAAACTGGGTCTCTGTTGTATCTGCACAGTCTCTGACTGTAAAAGACAGGTAGCAGGCTCTGGGGATCACAAAATTTCCTTTACCAAGTGGCTATCTGTTAACATGACTTGAGGCTGCTCTTGAAGCTCTTGCCGTTCAAAAGAACCACCATAGTGCTGCCTGAAGCACGAGTGGATTTTTAATTTGTAGCATAATGACTTTCTACATTTTGTAACTGAGTGATTTCATCCTTGTTCTTTGTAATGTTTCCTTCATGGAGAGGAGATCACTAAGCAAGAGATTTCTTCCCTCTTCTCGTCTTCCTCCTCAACTGGCCCCTAGAGTACCTCATCTGTGTTATGTAAGAACAGAAATCATATTCACCCCTCTCTATTTTAACATACGTATTACTTTAGCAGCCCAGGTCCAAGTCTTCAGCTATATTTTCCATAAAGTATGCAAAAGACAATGTGGACAAAATCCACCAGTGCAAAGTAGAAAAAGAGGAATATGAAATAATAGAAGAAAAGTGGTCTTGCCCTATTCGCAGAGTCAAGACCACTAACGGGGCAATACATCCTGTTCTGGGATCCACACTTCAAAGAGAATGGGGAACACTTGTGAGAATTCCAAGCAGAGATATGAGAAATGATTTAACATTCTTAGCCCAGGTTTTTGGCCACATTTGTATGTCTTACAAGGCTTTCAGACTAGAAGTGGTCCTCATCGATGCAGCAGGAAAACGATACATAGGCATAATTCTTCTGGACACATAACCGTGTCTGATTTCCCTCCTGGTTTTGACCTATTTGTGGGGATTCCAATGGAGAGAGACTGGTTTTCAGTCATTCGTCTTCAGTACTTCTCTGTGGATTACCAATATTTATGACTCTTTTGGAGGGCCATGCTGTCAACAGTACACTGCTGCTTTGCTCATGTTCTCTCCCTGAAGTTCTATTGATGCTGAAAAGCTTTCCTTTGGCATCCGAGAAAATCCACAAAATCACAATTTTAGGTTCTTATGCAAATGAGTTGTCTTCTCATTATTTCTTTCCTTTAAATCACTGTTAAGGAATGGATTCTTGTTTTGCTATTTTCTGTTCTCATTAGGGCCTTTGTCAAAAGAATAAAATATCAGAACCTCAGTGGCTCAGGAATACTTGAGGTCTGCCTCAAAACCTCTTTTGCAAAGTGGGCTGTGGAGGCTTTATTTTTGTTTTAAAAAATGTTTTGTTCTTTTTTGAAAGGCAAGACACTAATTCATTCTTATAGCAATCAAGTTAAAAAGAAGATGAAATATTGCCAAGAAACTATTTTCTTGTAAACATTGTAATTCATGTCTCCTCATTCCCTCTTCAGTTGCCCTTCTTGCTGCAAACATCTACACATTCCCAGTCAGAACATGCAAGTTTTTCCTTATGTCTTATTTCTTCAAAATGTGCACTCACTAAAACATTGAGGTCCTCTATTGGGCATTTTTTTGGTTTTCTACAGCTGCATAGTATTTTGGCAGCTTTCAAAATCTATACTTCTGTTAGTTCTTGTGAAACATCACCTTTGCTCACATGAATAACCACTAAAACACCCGATTCCCCGGGCTCCAGCATTGCTGTAGAGAGCCACCGTCCACCCAAAATTGCCTCGTTGGGTGAATATGTCCCATGCGACAAAGAGGAAACCACAGGTTCCCACATGAGGCTTTCACTGTGAACATTGTACCTCGGTACATGAAGATGTACTATATATCAAGAGTTTTGGAGATCAATGTTGTGTTGCGACATGCTGCTTCTGCTATTTTTAGGTATTAGTGACATCCCCATTCTACCAATCTATGAAATACTTAATTGTTATCTATTTCTAAGACAAGACATAAAACAATAACTCTTTCAAAAGCAGAGATACCTGAAAACTTCCCCACTGACAATTTTTTTCTGATTTAAGAGTAATATTTGTGGAGTTCACTCTATTGCATTTGCCATATTTAATGGAGAGTAAGTTTTAGAATTGTTATTTCATCACATTTCTCAAAGCATTATCATGGGATGCTCATGCAAGACTCTGAAATCCTTATTAGGTAATTGTTATCCTTGAGTAGTACCAATAAACTTTGTATGACCAAATATTTAAAGATGCTTGTAGTGCAGAAGGCCCTAATGACTTCTTGAAGATTTAGTTCAATTATTATTTGAATGTTTGGCGTATGGGTGACTCTGAACACGTGTGCAAGAGGCGATGTTTTTATAAGGTGCAGGAGGACACCCCATTGCTCCAAAGAGTGTGCTTCTCAAAAGAGCTTTGGAGATGGTGTTGAGGGATTGATCATCAAGGGGTAGTTTATCACAGCTGCATGCACTGAGAAAAGTGATGTCTTTTTATTTGGCAAAGAAATTTGGAAGACTATAGGGCGCCTCTCAGATGCATCAAATTGGACACCCATAATTGCAACTTTTGAATATCTTGGCATATTGCATCCATTTGCAGTGACCTAAGCCGATGCCAATATCATTTCACTGACTGCAGCAGCCATACAAAGCAATGAAGTTGTTTCCTTCGTTTCACTACTTTTAATTTCTGTGTAAGCTCTTTTTACCCTTGTAGACATTGGACACGCCATTCAGTCAAGCTGTATGGCTTCACTGGTTCTTAATTAAGCTGATAGTCTTTCAGTACAGTCTTTTCAGTCTCTGTAATATTAGTTTACTGTTACAGTTCGTCCAGTAAGCAAACTGCGTTTCCCTCTTTCTAACTGGGAGCGTTTTCTGTTCTGTGGGGTTTTTTTTTCAGTGTTCCCGTCTCTAGCTTACGTTTCTCTCTACTTCTTGTTACTTTATTTAAGAAATTACTATCCTTTCCGTTTTCCACTCACTGCCTCTCTCCTTATTATTTCTTTCTGGCTCAGTGCATTTACCTGCCAGCTGCTTCCCTTTGAATTTTTTCAGCTTCCTTTGTATTCTTTCTCCACCCATCTACCAGTATAATAATATATCCTGTTGCAGCAAACGTGTCTGATCCCATGCACGGTAGTTAATCCATGAATTTCCTTAAGGTTTTTTCATGTATGATTTACTCTGCACATGCCACTGTAAAATTATATTTTAATTTATTAAAACCTCTGATAGTTATTAATATTTATATCAAATCAAATTATATGAATATGTTTTTCAAATCAAAGCCTGTATATAGAAGGAGATTGTAAAGACTATCATTGCGTCTTATTGAAGGCTCGCAGAAAGTTTTCAGCCATCTCAAAGAAAGCATCAGTATTCATTTTCAACGCTGAGCCTTATGAATCGTTATGTTTATAACACTCCTCAACTGGAATAAATCTTCCAGCTGATTATCACAGCATTTGGCTCAGTGCCACAGGCAGTTCTGGGAACAGTATTCAATCAATGTGTAAACTAGTGAAATGCCAGGAACTTTTGAAAGACCATGAAGGATCATTAGTTAGTAAAGAATAAACAACGTTCGAATGTTGAGTATAGCTACTATCTAACGCAGGGCTGAGAAGAATTTTTCTGTTATTTGAAATGAATATATAACTTATTAATTAGGCAGGTATTTATATTTTGTTATCTCACACTCCAACATTTATTTAATTGAAGCCAGGTATATGGAGTAAGACTTTAAAAGAAATAAACACTTTGATTATATTACAAGATGTTTGTATTACCAACCATTAACCCATCCTTTATTTATAGTTAAACAGGAAACAAATGGAATATAAAAAATGAAAGATGAACAAAAAACATTTAAAAAATATTTAAGAATTAACATAATAAAAAAATCCCTTTTAGTCTTACTGGAATAGTCATGCCTTAGATTGTTGGCATTTACACTAAGTTTTGGTGTTTTATTTTATTCTTATAATGACAACACATCTTTTCTAAGTTAATATCACTCGTACTATTGGGGAAAAGGATTTTTTCTGTCTATGTATGTTTGAAAGAATCTAGTTTTCAAGCAGTAATAGGCTTCTGCATTTCCCTCAGAATTTAGTGCTCTTCTGAAGTGCTCACCTAAATCCTAAATACCAAAATAATCCTCGAGTCTCAGAGGACAGAGTTAGTCCTATATACTTATACGCTAAAGATCTGACTTCCACAGCTTCCAGCTTATGTACAGTGATGCCTTTCATTTAGGCATGCCCATTCCAGTGTTGATGGGATCCAGGGGGGTTAATTAAGGGTAGTTTATAATCTTTAGGAGATCTTAAATTTTCCCTTAAATATAATAACCAGTCTTGTTGCAGAGCGCAACAGCTGAGATACGTAACCGCTATGTCCTAGAGCAGCATTTCTATATGTAAGCTATTTTTCAAACGATGACCAAAGTTTGGCTCCCTGTTTCTTAGGTGGGCATATCAAGAGCTAGGTGGAAAAATCAAAGCCCAACCTATTTTTGTATTATTTGAAAAAGCTACGTTAAGTAGGCAAAGTAGGTGCTGACAGCCTCTCAGACGCGCTGTGGTAGCACAGAGTCGGTCTGTTGCTGCATCCTGCCTACTGTTTGGTGCACAAAAATAATATCTGCCTTGTGTGTGACAAGAAGGTGTTGGGATATTCTCTCAGTAAGGCTGGAGACCAGAGATGTCTATATGCTTCATGCTATGTCGTTACATTTATTGACAGCTGTAAATATAATACATCTGAACTCTGCCATTCTACAGGAAAAAATATGTAGGCTTGCATTCCTCTCACAATAGCATTTAGTTCTTTAAGTCCAAAAACTGCACGGGGTCATGCACTGGGTTTATTAGATCTCATAGTTTTATACTTCTGTACCCAAAAGTTCAGGTCAACTGCGTGGCTTTTCCCATGATCTCATTATGTGTGTCAGCAATTGCCATGCATACAAAAGCGAAATCTTTGAAAAATATTTGGATAATAGAAGAGTTCAAGTTTTCTATTCTCAGACAGAATTTGTAGTCATCTTTTGAGCAGTGCTTTACAGTAGTTACACTATATTCCAAGTGGGAATAAATACATGTTTTCTAAGGACAAGAGTAATATTATGACAGAAAACATAATAAAACATTGAATTGGCAAGATGCAACAAAATAGGGGTAAAAAGAGGACTGTTCAGTCTGGTTTGAAATCTCTAATTTAATATACGGCTGTGTAGAGATGTTACAAAAACAAGAAACTAACGTAAATTACAAGTGTGCAGTGTACACAGAACTGATGCCCTCCAACAAATAAGATGTTTTGCCATGTATATCCCTCTTTGAAACATCTGCCTTTATTATTTATACACAGAAGTGCTGTATCTCACTTTTTTCTTTAAACTAAGTCTTCGTGCATTTAGGATTTGTGCTGTAATACATTATTGAGATGTTACAATGAGATGGGAGAGCGGGGAACCGAAAAGTGATGGGGTGTGTGTGAGGGGCTGAAGGAGATGCGGCAGTAGGCAAAACAGACTTAGAAACGACAGCAACAACTGTATTTTAAGATACTTTAGTGTATACCTTTAACACTAGATTTTCTTTCGAATGGATTTGACTTTTTTAATCTATGAAGAAGGTTAAAAGTGGCATCTTTGTTGAATAGCTACTGTATATCTAATTCTTGGAGGGGTTTTTTCCCTCATGATGTAGAAATGGTTTCAATCCCCTTTAATATTCATTTAATGTCAGTGCAATATATATTGCCACGTTACTTACTGCATTAGTAAAAAATGTGCTTATGTGCTATGATTCTCTTATGATAGAAACATAAAATCTCGGAAGGATCAAAGTCCACCAACATTCACCCTCCTGCAACAGCAGGAAATTGATCATGCGAGAGATGCTCACCTAATGCTAACATATTATTATTATTTATTATAGCACTAACAGTGTGCTAGGTGCATTAGACGCCAGTATGAAGATGAGGTCCTTGTCCTGGAGTGGCTTCAATCTCCGGGGTGATCTTGCAAACACTTAACTATATGACTAACTATATGACTAACTATACACGCATGAAATCTTTCTAGCTCACATTTTTAAGTGATTTTTTTTTTTTTTTTTTAACGTACAAGACATTCCTGCAGGGTCCGCAGCACTAATTAAACTTAACGTTTCTCCTCTGCATCAGAGACTGTGTGCATACATAAAGGGGAAAGGATCAAACTCTTCCAGTGCCTTATGATTATGTGGATGTTTTATTAAAAAAGCCACACTTTTTCAATATGTGCCTCTTATTTCCCTACACTCTATTTCCCACTTAATATTTTACAGCCAGTAAAAGCTATATTTTGTTATGCAGTTTTGTTAGAACAAAGATCTTACTGACCACAGTGAAATTCCCGAAAGGCACTGCTGTTGGACCATAGTCTACAGAGGCAGTTGTGTAAACCAGCTCAGAAAAAGGACATACATTATACTCTGTCATGTATATGTTAGGGTTATTCAAATGGCAAATTCTGGTCTAAATCCAAACTAAAATAAGTTTTGCCCAGACCTCCCTAAGACCTCACTCTTTTAACCCTTCTGTGTTTGTGTACTTGCTTCCAATCTATCAAGGAGATCTTGCAGAGCATCACCAGCATTTCTGGCTGTGCTGCTGAGGTCTAGCAGGGCAGGAGCTGGCATCTTCTTATCTGCAGTAAAGTTAGCAGCAGCAAACTTCACTTCTCAGTAAAATTATTCAGCAGATTTCAGTACGAATGTGGCAGTTCTATTAATTTGCATTGCCTAATAATGTATGGTTTTGTTGCATGTTGTTGGATAATGTAATAGCTTTCATTTGTGCAACATTTTTTCAGAAGTTCCAAAGATGCTAGCAAATGCGAATAACTTAAATATCTCAGTTTTGGACATATGAAGCTTAGAGATTGCCAATCCGCTTTCAGATGCTGATGAGTGAGGGATGTAAATCACTCTTTTTGGTAAACTTTTGGTTTAGCTTTGGATACGTCTCTTGCTGGGTTTTCACTCTGCTAGTTACAATGCAGTCCAGTCAATAGATGGATGCGGTGGGATTGATGGACCAGTTACATCCCACCAGATACTGCTCTGTTTCTCACATATCTGATCCAGGGTTTTTATCCTGATGACAGTCATGGACTTCTATTTCCCATGTGATCCGCAATCAAAACCTCTTGTCACTCTAGTTATGTTTCCTGTATTTAATAAAAAAATATATATAGAAAGACACAACAAACTAACAACATGCAAAATATATTGATAATGAGAACAAGTTTATAATTACTAAATGCAGAGGGAGATATCAAAGCTGTGTTCTTCAAACAAGATATTATTTTGTAATTAAAAAGAACTTCAAAAGAAAAAAGCTAAAGACATGATCATTATAATGTGCATTAAGTGCAGTTGAAACACCATTTGAGTAAAATAATGCTCGGTAGCAGGGAAGAGAATTTGGAGAGAAGGAAAAAGTAAAACAATTCAGTGCTAAGAGAACCAGGTCTAATTATATTTGGAGAATTATGTTTTCTTAATATCAGTGTTATAAAATTATTGTCTGCGTTATTTATTGTACAAGTCTTAATTGATAAATATTAGGTGACTGATTCTTGCAAAAGAACAAGCGCTTGGTGGAACATATCCTGAGTTGGTTTCGTTTGTACTTATCATAAAAATGAAAACTAGTGGAGCATAAAGAACTTACAAAAAGGAAGCATTACTGTGGATTTAGTACAGTTGGTGTTTGATACACTGAGTTGTATTCATCACACAGACTGTGTCAAGACATTGCTTACAATGCATCAGATTGTATTACAGGCCATAAACAAGAACGATATTTAAATTGAATGATGCATTTGGTATCATTCTGAGTTAATTCTTATATAATAAAGTATAAAAAAAGCAAGTAGCATCCATTTCCACATAATCTCTCTTTAAACTTATCTGTATTTAACTGTATTTTACTCGTCAGCTTAGAAAAAGCAAGTATAACGGAGAAGCCACCAAATTTAAGAAGGTTATTATAAAGACATTTAGTGAGGACATGCTATTTATTGGCTTTTTGATGGCTATAATGTTAAACACATCACAAACACAAAGGGGCTTATTTCACATCTTCCTGAGACCAGGAAGCATCAGTAATATTCCCATTTATGGACAGCGACCAAAGAAATACGGTGCTATTTGGTGACGTGCCTGTCCTGTGCGGGGAATCTGTGGTGCAGCTGAGAACAGAACCAGATTTCTTTTGCTGTTTCAACTGCCACTCTTAAAACTTTTAATCAGTTTTGGTCCCCTGCTAAGGGACGCCCGTTTCCCTGTTAGACCTATTTATCCACCTAGACCTTGCAGTTGTGAGTGCAAATGTACAAATCCAGCCTCCTCTTCAGTGTGTAAAAGATGCCAAGGTGGAGCCCTGGGATTAGCAGAGTTGAGTTGTGCCTGTTGGAGGGTTCCCCAGCCCCTCTGCACACAACAGGAGCTTTGTGGCTCCTCTCCAGGACCATCGCTTTACCCTTTCCTTCCATGGTAGTTTCACCCTGTACCAAAGACTTGTGCGTGACGTAACCCACGTTCATGGGGTCACCCAACCAGCGCACCGACATAGGTTACTTGAAACCCACGCTTTCTCTGAGCAGGGAAAATACATTTTCATTTATTCTGCAGGATGAGTAGTTCCCAGAAAAACCTTTTTATTAAACTTTCCATAAGTAAAATAAGAATCCATGTATAGTTTAAGCTGTTGGTCCCCAGCCCCCTGCAGGTATATACTACTTCTAGTTGAAAGAATGACCTAAAATATATCTCTTTTTTTCCAAAGTCTTATCAGTATGTATCCTCATTAAAGAGCTCTTTTGTCACGAATTCTGATTTTTTTTTTTTCTTTCCCATGCCTTTATGTAGATAATATTCTCCTAAATCACCAACGTGGACTTCAGTAACTTGCTAGGGTTGAGATACAGAAAGAATGATTGAAGAAGATTCGATTAAGTACGTTTGAAATTTTAGCCAAAGTTTGCTTCCCCCCCACACACACTTCAAAACACCGACAGGCTGTCCTTGGTTTTGGAGCTTCTAGTTTTTCAAGGCAAAAGTTTTTTTGCACCTTTGAAATCTCTACGTATGTGCTTTATTCCTTAAGTGTATACAGACCACAGTCAAAGCATGGGCATATGTGTGCGTAGGACTAGGATGTCGTCTGGCAGATGGTGCCATGGTACCTAGATTTCTTCAGAAGTCAACTGAAGCCTTCCAGATAAATAGGAAAGCAATTTCTGAACCCATTATAAAGTGTTATTCACTCAGAATTGCTTAGAGGGGATAGCTAACATAGCATATAGAAAATTGTGGCTAACCTACACATTCCGTTGCTATGTATGGAAAGTTGAATGCCGGAGTTTGTCTATTTAACATTTTGCATGCAAAAGTACAAGGTATTATACCATCAAAACAAATATTTTCCATAAAAGGAAAACTCATACACCAAAATCAAGGAGAATAGCCCTGAGTCTCAAATCTTAATATAATTGTTAGCTCATTAACATGAAACTTGGCGGGTTTTGTACGTCCCAAAATGTCCCTATCTCTGCAGAGCTCCGTGCTGATTGCTGAAGGTGATTTTGAGACAAAACACTTGCATAACGCTACGGTACAATTTGTCTTTGTGTCAGAGGGAACTGTTGAAATGACTTGAGGTAAGCCAGCGGAGTAGTATAAGCACACGTTTGCCCGTAGTCTTACCTGAAGATATAGTTGAGCTTGTATTACAAAGAATTCAGCTGTATAAATACCTCGTGCCATCTGTGTACGGCAGGGGAATTGAGCCAGTAGAAGCTCAAGACCTGTGTCAGTGTTCTCACAGAAGGACTGTTTATGAACAGATGTTATGTGGTGTTTTTCACAGAAAATGGGCTCTGGAGAGAGAAAATGTCTATCAATTACTGAGGTATTATGTATAACAGCAATTTTTAACCTTGAGAATGATACTTAAAAGTTCTCTGTGAAATATTCAGCGCCGCGACCACTTCCTTTGTGCAAAATAACATACGCCCTTGCATATTGCACGAATTCCTTTTAATATTGCGGTTTAAGTTCTTTTGGAGACAGTATATTAGATATTGTGAAACTCATTATTCCCCTGGAAATAAACGGCGTCCTGGCTGGAAAACTTTATCTGTTTGCTGTTCTCAAAATCAAGCTGGGCTTCCAGGATCGGGTGCTTAGATGTTATGTTTTGTGTTTCCCAGACCTATCTAATACATGGATTCAAAACCTGTAATTTACTAAGCAAACTATAAACATTAAATGAATGGAAAAAATATTTATTCTGGGCTAGCCTCTGTCCAAACCTTGGTAATTAACGCTAATTCCAGTCGGGTGTTTGGAAGAATGAGGTCTTAATCTTAGTGAGTAAAGATGAATTTACTTGAAACTGCAAAATCAGGCAATATTCTGTAAAATTTAGTGATTATTTAATACATTTATTTATTTAATAGGTTGTTAATGCTAGTTCTGTTAGACTGGTCATATCATACTTTCTTTTTTTTATCCCTTCCAGAAAACTCTCAAATTCAGAGGACCTTTGAACTTGAGCTTTCCACTGCACAATGTTAAAAATTGAGCCCCCAGTTACTGCTAACAATTAGTTATCAATGTTGTGCTGTGTTTTACCAATCTGCTCTTGCTTCAGGAGACTAACTATATCTTGTAAAAATGCACTATTAAATATTCTCACATGGGATGTCTATGTTTCGGAAGACCCTTACGTGACCTGTGGACAGACACCGTGCTTTGCATAATATATATACTTTCATTTTCCTATAGCTTTCTTATTATTTATTCAATAAATCCTTTTTTCTTGCTGACAGCAGTTGTATTTATAAAGCTAAATCCAACACAGCAAAATGTTCATCACTTTATAAACTAAACGCTAATGTTTTATTTATGTGCAATGAACAGAGAAAAAAAGAACTGAATTGATGTTTACCTAACAAGCTGCAAAAAAGTGCAGTAACATAATAGTGAAGTTCATAAGCATTCTGGCTTGTAATTTTTGGTGTCAACATTTGAATTGCAGAAAGAGCTTATGCAGACATAGCACGTATACAAGTGCAGTTTAGATCTACATCTATAAAAATAACATCTGTTTAAGCATACATTACATTTAAAAATAACTGTACAGTGATCAGCTGGTTAAGTACAGTTAACCAGATGCCGTTTTAAAGTGCCAGATGGAACAATGAAACTAAGATTGAAAATTAAAAAATACTGTGAAAGGTCAAATCAATTAAGCAACCTGTTTTGTTGGCATGTAACAGTTAAAAGTAAGTTTAAACTACTTAAGGAGTGAGCAATGTGAAGATGAAGCAGTTAATTTTTAACTTGCTATTTAGAAGAGGGAAAGATAAAATGCCTGCTGTAGTTCCAGGGTCCCTCGGCAAGTCTAGGGGGATACCGGGAAAATAGACGCGGTTAGGTAATGTTTGCTTTGTTTTGCTTTCAATGTAAAATAAATAATATCTTGCAGGCTTTTAAGTAATACCTTTTATGGCCATCTGAGATCATGCAACACGTAAGCAAACATCTCTTTCTCCTCCCCTGTGATCAGCAGGGGACTCCTTGGCCGAACTGGCTCGCTCGTGGTGGGGATGGTGCCCAGAGGGGACTGGGATGGGCTCGGGTACCTGCTGACGCCAGAGGATGCCATGGGAAGCAGCCGCCCCTTGCACCTGGGCTCTCCAAGCCCTCTTTGTTTTTAGGAACTAAACCCACCTGCGTTAGGAATGCCATCTGATAACAGGTGTAACGTGAAGTTTTGGGAACAGGCGTGCCACCGTGGTTCTGTGAATAAATGACAAACATTTGTTAAAATTGCACCCGATAACAAGCCACTGAAAGACAGATATGGGGAAAGGAGATCTTATCATCCTAACCTGGTTTGAGCACAAGGGAAAGAACACCATCTTTGAAATATCAGTGAGCCAATGCACTTTCTTCTTCAGTCCTAACCAGTGTAAAATTCACAATCTAAATTCAAATTTTGGGCAATGGGACAGTGATATCCTTGCTTTAATCAGAAAGGTGTAATGATACCTGCAGGTCTGCTGGCAGGCAAGGCAGCGCTCATGGCCAGTGAGAAAGTGTTGATTTTCCCATGGAGATGACTGCAACTACTTTTTGTCAATTCTTTCCCCCCCCCCCCCCAGCAGTAACTGATTCTCAAATTGCTGCAACTCAGAGTCTCTATAACACAAGTATATTGCTGGATAATCCTCCAGCAACAGTGCAGAAACCAGTGACATCAGGAACTGTTTCGGAAAGAGGATTTAGGCACCAAACCTGGGAGAGCCGCAGGGCTCCGGGTGGGAGGGAGATGCTCCCCAGCCGCCCTGGGGAAGAAGAGCCCCTGCAGCAGCAGCGATGCCATCCATCAATGATTCGAGTGTGGCCGCTAGCTAGAAAGGGAATTTTTCCTGAATGAGTGCAGGGCTATTTTCAACCTAGGAACTTGATGTTGTTCCTTTGTTTTAGTAACTTTGTTTATATCTGGTTGGCGGAGGCCAGGGGAGGAGGGCAGAGCGCTGGGACGCGTTGCTCCTTCCTGACACCTCCCCTCTCGCTCCCAGAGTTCCCAGTAAAAGAGCAGCTGTACCTCTCTCGCATGCACAGCCAACTGTTTAGACCAAGAACACAATGAAAAGATTCTGCGGCTGTTAAAATAAATAGCTTCCCGGTAGGGGGTGGAATAGTATGGCCGTGCCTAGGAACTTTGTGTACCCTGCTTTCAGAAAGTACTGGGATAGCACACGCTATGGGGAGAGAGGAAACAAGCTTGGCTTCTGCACTTGGCTCACTTTTCCTCCTCACACTGAGAATAGTTACCATACAGATCGCTGGTCCTGTTGGATTCCCTTTCATGGAAATATTTTGCGTTCCTGCTGGTTCAGTGGCTGATGTTCAATTATTTTTATTATTTTTTTTTTTTCCCCAACAGTTTCTCTTCGTTGACAGCATAAAGCAAACATTTGGGCTTGCCGTAAATAGAGAACATACCAGACCAGCGGCAGGTAGCTTGTGATTTTTAAGTGGGTTGCCAACCGAAGTTTGTAAATCTGGGAAATCGAATCATTAGATTTAACAGACAAATGTGTATAATATAAAATCAGTGAAAAGATAATATAATAAGTACTTTGACTATTATCTGGGGGCCTAATTAGACTGGTAGAATCACTGTAGTCAGTGAAATTAGAGTTACACAACTGGGGGGAAGGGAAATCCAGCCCTTTAGCTGAATGAACGCTAATGGAGCCCTGTTGACATTTGCTGTCCCAGGTATTCAGCAGCTGTTCCTTTCCTTTGCAGAAAACAGGGCTTTGCTCTTGCCAGACCATATTTTCCTTAATTTAACCCCCTGGCAGAGGAAGCAGTGGAGAGACGAGAGGAGCTAAAGCCCTGCTTGAAGCCCAGACTGTTTCACCAAGCATCCTTCCACCCTCGTTGCTGCTTCCCTCTGGTCTCCCGAGGGTGGTACCTTGGAGCAGGATGGAGCTTTAAGTTAAAAAAAGGAAACACGTACCTCTGCCAAACCCTGTGCTCCGCTCACAGAAGCGGGTGCTGGGAGACCACTAGCCTTCAAGAAAGCCAAGGCTGTGCTCCCCACTTTACTCACCCCACTGCCCCGGGCACTGAGAGGCTGTCTGGGCAAGCAGAGGCTCTGGGGCAATGCCGCTGCCCCGGGACTGCGGGTCCCAACAGCCAAACCATGCGCAAGGCGGCAGGGGGATGTGTGGACTGGGAGTGGTGGTCTGAAGGATTGTGATGGAAAGGCTGGAGGGTACGGGAGTGAGCAGAGAACAGCAGCATAAATGTTATCGGGGTGTGTTGGGCTGGTGGCTCTTTTTGGGATGCGAGTCATTTAGCCTGAGCAAATGGTTTCCCTTGTGAAGGAAATAATTTTCAAGGAAGATATTTTGATTGAATTTTGCCATCATGCTTAGGTGCAGATGAGATGTCTGTGCTTGCAAGGCACAGTGCCTGAGTTGAATGCACTCACATTGGTAGAACATTTTGGCAGCTGAAAGTAGGACTGGGACACTTCTTCCTCTGGGAACAGGAAAGCCATAAAGCTGGAGCCTGTGGAGGGTGAGACAGGAGATCACCTGGTTCCAGGCTGCTTGCTTGTGTTTGTTTCCCCTGTACACCCAGTGCCTGGTCAGCCTTCCTCATTACTCCTCTCCTCAGTGCTCTCCTAACCTGTAGCTAAATCACCCTTGGCAAGTTTTCCTTCCCTTGTAAAGACGGTAACTCCCCTGTCAAGTTCTTGAGCGTTTGTTTGTGCAATGAAATCTGTGATGCTCTAAATCTCAATGTGCATCAGCTGGCATGCCCTGACATTTGGAGAGCCTCACATTCATTGTGTGCCAGACACACAACGAGAGGCCCCAGCACAGATGTAGCTGGACCCCAGGTTCATCTTCGAAGGTAGGAAGGGATGTGCTGTGGGTCAGCGAGTGACCTGGAGGCTTTCGGTGGGGGAGGGAGGACTGGAAGGGAGCAGTGGAGAGCCAGCTGGCTGATTGCACCGAAACCAGGACAAACAGTTGAATCTCATTTTCTTCTGAATTTCTAAAGTACTGGGACATCTGGCTACCTGAAATACATCAACAAATAGGTCAGCTAAGATTGCAGAAGCATGCCTTACACCACAGCGCCGTTATGAGAGCGAGAGGGGACCCTGCCAAGAAAAGTCTTCCTTTTTGCAGTAACATTTTCTTCTCTCTAAAATTCTCAGTAGGCTTTTTAACTAAGATCACTGGAAAATGTGTTAGTCTTGGAATCTTTAATTAAAAAAAAACCCAACCACAAGACGTTCAGGAGAAGCGTATTTCTGGGGCGGAAGCAGGAGATCTGCCACAACGGGCAGTGCGGGCAGGTCTCCGTGCTCTCCCACCCTTGGGTTTTCTGGGCGCCTGCATCTTGCTGTTCCGCACTTGCACTTTGCCTGGTCTAACCATCGCGTGGGGAGGGACCTCCTCCCCCATTTTCCCTTGTTTTCCCTCACCCCAGCACAAAGGAGTGGAAAATGCTGCTGTCCTTATTTGGGAGCACTTTGCAGCGTTTGCATCGTCCCAATACTGACGAGGGATGGAAAGCAGGAGGGAACTGGCCCCAGAGACCATCTGGTTATTTCTTCCTTCTACGGTGCGGACAGTCCCTTATAGAAAATCCCCAAATTGCCAAGAGTAATGCGTGTGTTTCATCTCTCCTTAAGCACTCACAGAATAAGATTGTTTCTTGTGGCAAGGAATGCCCAAAATGACCCTCCAAATATCTCTTTTTTTTAAAATGCAATGGTCTGATTTTTCTTTTACGCCACTGGTAACCCTTCTAATCCTGTTTTTCCCCAAATTATATTTACAGATATATTGCAGCTCCTCTCCCTGATTAGGGTGATGTATAGGAGCTGAGGTAAACGATGCCACTGTTTGTCCACTGGTTTAGGGACTTTTTAAGAAATTACTTTTAGAGCCTGAGAGATCCTCACATAACTTCTTTCCCCTCTCAAGCCAGAGAGGAATCAGTTCATCACAATAAATAAAATTCTTATAATAAAAGTAAAATGTGGAACAGGAAACCAAACCAAATCAAAGTCATGTTGTTATTGTTTATACCCTATGAATTCTGGGGCACTGAGTAATGCCTTTTTTTCAGTCTTTCTTTTCCTAAATCAACATTAGCTAGCAACACACCTAATCTTGACTCAACTGTGTTATTTCCTGCATCCCTGCCTTTCCTGTCTAAATCTCACTCTCTGCTGAAGCAGCTAAATTTGCTGCAAATGAGGAATATTTTGGGACATGAATTTTCTTACAAAACATGGGGAGAACTCGAATGCTGTAAGCAAACAGCACTCTAATTAATGCAGATCTAGGCTATTGAAAGCATTTGTAGGTTACTGTTATCAAAAAAAGAGATCAAGAAATTGATGATGAACCCAGTACTGGCTTGTACAATAAATACTGACCACAAACATTTTTGGGAATAGTACCGGAGCAGACACAAGCTCAGAAATTCTGGACCTGGAACATATGGGTTTTAATAAACAGACTTCTGTTCCAGTTTGCAGTCGCTTTTTTTTTTCCTCCCCCTTTTTTTTACTGTACTTGCTTAATTTTATGTGACTGTGTATGATTCCATTATTAATTAATCTACAAGTACTTGGCATTGCTTCATCTCCAAGGTTTTCTTTAATTTGCAAATGTGCTGTTTTAGTTTGAGCAGGACTTGTGTAGCTAATGTTAGAATGGAAACATATTTAACCCTCTGTTTCATTTGATTCCTATCGTCTCCTTTTCTCCTTCGACGAGAAGTAGCTGACTTTATGTGCGTGTGCACGTGCACACGTGCGTGTGTGTATTATTAGCCGTGCTGTCATTTTTAATCCTTTTCTTTCAATCATCATTTTTCCTCAGACATGAAATATTTCAGTCTAACATGCTGTACAGTCTGTTCACGGTGAAACACTCGTAGCATTTTCAAAATCTAAAACAGAGGAGTACCATGAGGATAGAACAAAAGAAATTAAAACACTAGATATGCCACAGTTGTCTTATGCAGCTGTTAGAAATTTAATTATTTTATCTCATAGAATAATGTGCCCTTCAGAAATCATTTTGGACTAGATGTTTCAAACCAATGATCTGTAGTTAATTATCTTTAATAACTGTTGCACATTATGGTTAGATCTATGTTTTTGCTAAACCAATTAATAATATCTTCATTAGTATAAAGACAAGGTAGCTGGATCCTTTCATTTTTCACATTGAAAGAGTAGATATTTTAAACACTGTAATTTACTTTAGCCATACATTTCTGATGATATGACTAATTAATGAAACTTCAAAGACATATAACTTCCAAAAGCTACTTATTTAAAGTCATTGTTGAGCACTTAATGACATTATGTTGGGGCATTGCAGAAACCATCACTGCCTGAGTGTTGAATTTGCTAAACCTTTTTATGCTACCGAACTGAAGGAAGCTTGAGTTATATTGAAAAGCAAATTGAGCCAATATTTCTTCATGTTCAAAAAACCCCCCCAAACCTGTTGATTACAAGAGGATCTATCAAAAGTTGATAACCTCCTTTCTGCTTACAAGTGGCAGCTGTCAGTTTGACCTATTCATGCAAGACTGTGTGGAAAATGCTGGGAAAAAGAGCAAAGCAAATATTCTATATTTTGTGGGTTGGCTGGTACTAATTTTGTTCAGAATCATTGGTTTTCTAAATATCCTTTTTGTATCTGATTTTTTCCCTTTTTTTCTCATGCCCATAATTCACTTTTGGAGCTGTCTAATAACTACCATGTCATTTTAGTCTGCTATTTGACAAAAAATTAACCCTGAGTACAATAATAAATATGTAAGCAATTGCCTTGGTATTAACAGTGCTACTGATTGCACGGAGAATAAAGTTTGAAGTTTGGGGTCAAATGTTTTGGGTCCCCTGTTTAGGCATGCAAGCTCATGAAAAGATTCTCCAGAAAAGAATCTCCTGCAAAATTTCCCTGACCTTGAGGTAAACCGAATGTAAAAAAAGATGCATGCAGGTTTTCATCTTATATGTATTTTCATACAATCTTCAAATATCAGGCAGCCATCAGGGAAGGCTTTCTGAATCTTAAAAGAGCATTGTATATACAGCCCTCCAAGAACTGGTATTTCCCACCATGGAGAACCATACACCGGGAATCAACTGAAAAAAGGAAGGCGGGGGGGGGGGGGGGGGGGAAGGAAAAAAAATTACATCTAAGAGAATAAAACAGTGCAGTCAACTGTACACAGGGCTGGAAGGCCAGGAGAGAAGTGTTAACAGCCAGTTGTGACAGCTACAAAATAATTATCTGAGCAGTGAGCACCTGGTCCTTCAGCTGCTGAGTTTCCCACAGGAGTCATCTTTAGTCCTGGTGCACATAGGGAAGAGGGTGAATCCGTTCGGTCGGGATCATACTTAACCGGTAGCAGAGACGGGGTTCATGCTCCATGGCTGTGCTGGACTTCTGCTGGCAGAGCTTGGGGCCGCCGATCCCATTTCTCACATAAATGCGGTTTCTATCGAGAAGGTGAAAAGTGTGGATTCTCTTAATACAAATCTGGTAGCCTTGGTGGGGTTTGGGGAAATGCATCACCTAAGAGCAAAGAAAGGAGGGAGCTTTGTAATGAGTTATCTGTAACGATTTTGTGGCGTTAGCTATGCAATTTGTTGACTGACGTTTCAAATACAGGTTAACCTCCTGCAATGTACATATTAACCTGAGTGATTGATATTTAATGGTAATACTAATACATAATACAAGGAAAAAGAGCAAGAGGTCTGGAAAAAAGAAGCTTTTCACGCTATATTCCTTTTTTCTCTGTATGCCTACTGAATTAAAAAAAACTCTGTTTGAGACTCTGCAGGGGCGAAGTCTATAGTGGCTTTCTTGAAATGACCAGTTCAAACCAACTTGTGGGAACTTGGCAGGCAAACCATCAAAAAGATCATTTTCTAATAGGAACTGTATTTTGACAACCTGTAAAGTCAGACATCACTGGAAAGCGATGGCATTTTTCTCAGATGCCAGCACTTCTGCAAAGTTGTTTTCCCCCCTTAAACCGTGCCATCTTAAAAACACTGTTTATTTGTGCCAGACTGTTTGAAGCTGCTGTTATTAATGCTCCAGTGAGCCGTGGGAGCCTATATGATCCTGAACTCGGTAGTCTGTTGGGCTGAACCTTCTTTTTCTAAGGGAGGGAAAAATGAATTTCTTCTAAATTATCATGATCACTTTTTTTTAATTCTACACGGATATTTTTCTTCAGTTGGTATGAAAATACTGAAATAGGGAAACAGTAGGCTGTTTGTAAATTATATGTATATTTGAGGAAAAAAGAGTAAAATTTACGTTTCTGGAACTGAGCTGAACAGAATATTTTAGACTTAAAATTTTGTCTACATTTTCATCTTGACTGTGTTATAAACTCCAACATTTTTTTAATTAGGCAATGGACACAAAATATTGTGTTTGGATGCCCTTCTAAAAATATAGATGATTTAGTTTCCTATGCTTTTATTAAAGCACATAATAATTCTGATAATCTTCAATATTGATCCATTAATATTTCTGGGATATTCTGAGGTGTAAGCAAAATAGGTGGCTATATATGAGTCATAAATGTTCTCTAAATACAACTTATTCTTAGACCCACTGGAAGAAAATAATACCATTGTTCATTTTCATTCCCAGAGGTTTACTCTTTGATGTCATCAATCTTTAAACCAATGCCAAGTTTGATTAAAGATTGTCAGATGAGGCACTTGTTACTTAATATTTTTGCTGCGAGGAAGGAGTGTCCAGATGAAGAAGTTTGGTGTTTGGATACAGTGAAACTGTCTTTACTGCCTAAAATTTTGAGCAGAATAACTCGGTGCACAAGAAATCTTGCTGCAGAAATGGGTGGTGTTTCTGGAAAAAGGATCATATAATTTTCCTTTTTCACCTGTGCAGTACAAACATGTTGGGGTTTGACTGGAGGCATTTTGAGATTACATCTGCTGTGAGTGGAGCTTGATTTGTTGTTTGAGTTTTTACTCAACAAATAGATGTATATTTTTCTAGCACACAGCTGTATTCTGTTTCATTTCAGTGATTTGTTATATATCTTTTGAGAACTCTAACCTCTCCTATTTCGAGCTGACATGGTAACTCAAGCTCTTTTCTCTTCCTTTTAAAGTTTGGGCAGCCAAAAAATCCAAACATTTACAGTATTCTGTGTCTTGAAAGCAAGTTACCAGGAACTGGGAGAGCCACTATATGAATTAGGTTACAGATGGAAATCATTATTCTGTTTGATGAAAGTTTCAATAATATTCTCCAATTTTGAGGTGAAGAAGGCTTACTTGTATGGCTCTGTGTCACAGCATCTCGTTACCAGTGTGAAAGTAAATGAAACTCTACAGTTTCCATTGACTTAGGCTTTGCACTGGGGGTTAGTTTGCACGTGAAATCAGTATCAGATGTTAAGCCAGTAATGAATTTGAGCAAATCTCAGTTGTATAAGCTGATGTTAGTGAAATTATTGAAAATTTACCACTTGAGAACTTCTGGTAATTAAAGATCGTTTCTAGAGGTTCCCCTGCTCTTCAGGAATAACCTTGTGAAATGTTCGTCTAAGGGCTATTCATAACCTGCCTTTCTTAGAGTCACTCTTTACTGCTATGAAACTAGGGACTGAATGTGAAGAACAAGCACGTTTAGCACATCTCTGTCTTTGCTGAGTCTGTGTTTGGTTGGTAAGCCCTCAAGGAAGAAACATATAATATAGGGAATTTGATCTCTAATTTGGATATCATATTTGTAACACCTTAAAATTATGATAATGTGATACCATTACTGGAGGACTAATTGGGAAACCACAAAAACTTGGAATGCATAAGCCAGTCCTGCATTAATGTTGCTTAATGTAAATGTATTTGGTTTGGGGTTGGGAATATTTTATAATTTAAGCAGGCAGTTTAAATTATGTGGTTATAACTTAAACAAAATGTATTGTGCATGGGGGTGATAATGTGGAAGCCTTGTGGCTACTTATCCCATGAGAATAATACATGTTGTGAAAAATCTTGAATGAACCAGCAGTGGTTAAGAATATATATGTATATAAACACTTCCCTAGCTCCCAAGAAAATGAATGATTGAAAACGTTAAATGTTACTGATGCCATATTTATGAAGAAGAATCAAAGCTCTTGGGGGCTATAACACCTTCATTTTCTGGTTGTAGCTCAACTCATCTGGCCAAAAGATACCCCTCAGAAATGAGCTAGATGAGGCTTGAGCCCAAACTAAGGCAAATGTCTCGCCAGGTATTTTCTTTTCAGTAATCAGTAGAAAACAGTCACATAACTTGTGTCTGTCGAACTGAGAACAGGGATTTCAGGTAAACTAAAGATCAAATAGGATATTGGTAAAAACCCTCGTCTGACGCCAAAACTTGTCAGAGACTGAAAAACACCCAGACATATTTTCTTTTTTTCATTAGGATGGAGACTATTTCTTAAAAGCAAGTTCGTATTCATCTGCCCATTCTGATTATTGCTAAGCTAACCCAAACTAGAGAAGATTGGAGAGCTGACAGGAGAACCTGCTCAGGTTAAGCATGCACAGTGCCCTAGGACAAAGGAGGATCAGGGAGCACTGATGGGGAATGAAGCTACTGAATTTCCCTACTGTTTTTCTTGTTGATGTTTTGCATTTTTTGGTGATAGCAACCGGAAACATGATTTCCTGAGAAAATAAAAAAGACCTCTGAAACTGCGTGGCTGGAAAAAATCCGGTTCTCGTAGCTGTGAGAATTAGCGTGCCACCCTGCCCTAAGTCAGGATTACATCCGGAATTAAATCCAGCTTTCCTTTGCCTTTGTTTTATTTATCATCTGCAGAATTGCTTTGTACAAATGTTATGAAAGAGCCCTGCATTGGGGAGGGTATTTTGTAAACGAGCCATTAGTTTGAGCAAACAGGCTTTTGGCCGGAGCGCGCAGCCTCCACAAGGCGGCACTAACGCATCTCGCATCCCCCGGCTGCCGGCGCCTGGTGGGTGCTCGTTCTCCAAACATTTAGAAATTAGAGTTGCATGCATTTTATCAAAAAACTGTTCTGCCTCTAAATTTTCGCCTTACCCTGCAAAGTGCCGGGTTAACAAAATAGGAGTTAACCTTGATAAGAGTCGTCGGTAATTTGCTATACAATAGATATTACGCGTTGCGGGAGCTTTAAAGCAATGATAATGTAAATTGCCTATTTGCAGTGACAAACAATATTCTTTTAGTACTTTTCCAGCATTTCAGTGACTTGCAAGTTTGGCGATAGATACCCAGTTGCTACTTATGCTTCCTTTCCTGGTCTTTGTTATGTGTTTAAAATGTTACAGACACTGGTTTTATTGGATTTCTTTGCGCTACAAATGGATGCAACACTTGTGTGCTCCACTTTCTTTTTTTCCCAGTGATCACAGCTGGTGAGTGAGATGAAGCTGCTTCTCATCTTTGCAAACCTGAGCCCAGCCAACTGAGATCTAAGTCCTACCGCATTTTCTCTACTTAAATACATACTGAACTCTGTCCATAAACAGCAACACGAGAGAGGAGGGAAGCGGGCACAGAAAACCGAAGTGATCTTCCCAAAGACAAGTAGCCCCGTTAGCATGAACAGAGTTGCTGTGATCAGTAGGGAGGGCGAGTTTCCTAATTTCATCTACTCACGTAGTAAAATGCCACCGGAGGAACAAAGTTTAATAGCAGCGAATGTGCGCCCTGCCCCTCTGTCACCAAAGGCCAGCTGAGCGGGGTTCACTGCAAGCCCTGCAAGCCTTGTTGCCATGTGTCCCTACTCCCAATAAAGCAGGGCTGGTTTAGTGAGAGATTTCAGTTTAGCGGGGTTTGAAAGAGATCTTACTAAACTGAAGAACAAGACCTAAACAATGTCTTTTTCTGTTGCTGACACTACTTGTGGCAATTGTTTTGCAACCCAGAAATACAGACTGTACCTACCATTCTTTGGACCAGTTGAATAGCCCCAAACGTTGTAATTATTGTCCTTTAACCAAAATTCCCTTTCTCTTACTTAGCAGTGTGAAAACAGATCAGAAGAAAGAAACATAAAAGCTGTCCCTCCTGAAACCTTGCTGGCTCTTCTCCCCTGCTCTGTGGTCAAAAGTTAAATAGGATGTTCTGATTATCACCACTCCCAAAACAGATCAGTGGGGGTTTTGTTCAAAATAATTCCTCCTCCTCTTGCAGCTAGTCTGTGCCAGCAAGTTCAAAATGCGGGAAGCTTGACCTTAGCTACAGTCCTTGCCCGTGTGCCGCGCATCCTGCGCTGCCCGAGGAGCGTGGATAGCGAGACAGTCTAGTGGAGACTTCTGGGTTCTGCCCTTTCCACCAAAGCGCTGACATACCGGGGGAAGGAAAGCCCACGGGGAAGCTGATGCAAAGTTACTTGAAGAAAACAGGATCCACAGGTTTCATTGCAATGTTGGAATAGGACCCAAATGTGTAATAAATTGGCAAGGAAAAACTTCCCACTGTATATGTGGCGAAAACGAGTCCTCATCTCCCGAGTGCTAAAGGGGAAAGTTAAAACCTCTTTCGAACTCTGCCACATTCGCCAGTGTATAGTGAAAGAAAACATTCCTCCCTGATCCCGATGCTGGCGATCGTCCAGAGCCCAGAGCACCCTGGGAAATACCACTTTCTGAACCCTGCTGTGCTACCTAATCACACAATGGGCTACATATGCCATCCAAGAAAATAAACACAGGTCTGGGAAGCTGTTTGTCCTGCAGGGCTAGGAATGCTCTTCCTAACTTGGCAGGGCAGCGTAATCCTCTCTGAAAGGAGAGAGCTGCTTGAACTCAAACTGACTAATGAGATTGAAGAAAAGCCCATCAGAAACTGGCACAGCCCTTCCCTCGCCCTGCCAACGCGCCGCCAGATGACACGGTGCTGGGTGCTCTCGCTGTGCCTTGTGTTTGTGTCATGATGGAAGGTAGACCATGGACCTAGACCCCAACAAGGGCCCAAAATGTTGCTGAGTGGCAGGTTGTACCCCAGAGCTTGTGGTTTATAGGGGAGGTTGCTAGCTTTTCTTGGCCTCTGGGCAAAATCTCACTGAATTACACTGTTCAGCACAGACCATGGGCTCCTCTCCCCGGCAGCTTCAGTAGTGCGGAAATTTCCTACGACGGCAGACGCTTTGAGAGGGTCTTGTGGTCCATATAGGCTCTGGGCTGAGGTCCTGGGATCTCGGTGAAGAGAGGTGAGGAGAGGTGGTGGAGGACAGAAGTGGTGGCTTGTTGAAGGTTGTCAGTTGGTCAGCAGCAATTGCAAATCGCGTCGGCTTTCCTGAGACTCAGTCTAGTGCTCTTCTCCACTTGGCTCTCGAGATCAAAACCAAATACCTCCGAGAACAAGACTTGCATTGATTGTAGTAGAAATTGGATCTGGATTTTAAATCACTTTATTAGCTCTTCTAGCAAGATGAACCGAGTGATACAATTTGATTAAAAATTGCAAAGACCTCCCCTTCCACCTCCTTCCCTCACTTTTGGAGCAAATGTGTGCTTCATGGTAAAGGGAATGAAAGCATTCCACACAGGCTTTTTTAATTATAGCATTAATAAAATGCACTATATGTTACTTGAAATTTACGGATTCATTGCTTTAAACACATCATATTTCTACCTGAAACACTTGAAACTCTTAGAAGTTTTTAAAAGTGTGTGTTTAGGTTAAGGTTAAGTTGCCCTTGACAGCATTTTTTTAAAAGATTTGAATTGTTGAATAACCACCTTTCACCCATCCCTAATTGTAATTTAAATGACAATATGCTCCCAATCAATAGCTCTTTGTCACACTTTGAAGATCAAGGATGAGATTTCACCCCATGAGTTTACATGGCAAAAGCTTCTTTTTCATAATGCTAAAAATGTTGCATCCTGCTGTTAAAGAAGTATAAGAATACCTGCTCTCAAATAATTAGTTTTGAATAAAAGCATTTAAGTCATACTTTATAGCCATTAATTTGAAACAATTCAAAGCCCTTCATTTCTGCACTTTCTTCACAGCTAAATATTGCAATAGGTATTTTAGCCAATTGGGAAAAAAAAAATCAGTTACAGCAAGGTAATTTAAACAACTTAAGTTAGGTGATATTGTGAGAGATGGATTTTGAATCACTGTAGCTTTATTTTTGCATCACTTTCATTTCTATATAGAACCATCTTTGCAAGTGGAAAATTGAAAAGCTTTTAATGGTGATCATTGTGTGTATGTGACTTTGCATTGCTGTGTGCTTGTCTAATAGGTACGTATGGAGGCACGTTGCTATTTCTCCAGTTGTACACGTAAAGACAGAGATATGTTACACAGGCTTTTCTCAAGCAGAGGATTTATATATATATATATATATATTTCTTATTTTATTTCTATTGCTAGGAGTCCTAGGCAAGGGCCAGGACTCTCCTGTGCTTGGTGTTAGGAAATGCCAAACAGAATTATGGTCTTTGTCCCAAAGTGCTTACAATTCTTGTTTTTAGTTAGAGCAGTGAAATGTTTTAAGAAGGATAAAGTCTGGTCTGTTTCTATGTTGTCCTTGGTAAACCCAATCTAGTCTGGTCTCAAAAACGGAGCAATTCTGCTCGTTGCCAGGGAGAATACATAGGTATCCAATGAGTCATGGTCAAACATACGGCCATTATTAGACCACAAACACAGGAGGAGAAAAAAAGATTTCATTTGGACCTGTTGTCACTGCCGAGCTGGTGAAGAGGAATAACAAATAACTGAGTGGAGGAGGTTGCTCTTTAGGTATTTATGAGGAGCTTCTCTCCCTGTGGGGATAGACTGAGGAAAAGCAGAAATATGCATGTTGGAAAATTTAACTATAGCAAAGGAGGCTGCATCATGGTCTAACTAAGAGCATTTAGTACATTTTAACGGCAAACTAGAGACAATGGGAAAGAGAAGCTAAAGCTGTAAAGGGCCTTAGTGAATACAAACAATTTATTTTTAGTTTGGAAGAGAAGGGGCAATCAGAAGACGCAAAGAGAGAAGTGATTAAGTTTTGTGTTAGAGCAATGATCTCTGTGGCAGTATTGCAAATGAGTAAGAGCGTGTTCATCCAGGCCAAGAAAAAAAAGATGCTGAAGAAACAGGACGCAGAGTGCTGAGCACCACAATGCACGGTTGTGTTTTTGTGGCTTAGCAGAAAAGGTCATGTCTGAGAATTGTTATGCAGAAATGTTTTGCAAGACTGGCCCCATATGTAAAGATTTAGAGAAAAATCTCAATTAAAGATGGAGCACAAATTCTTACTTTTAAGCGTGAGCTTGCACGAATATGGAGTAAAAAAAACAACCCATGGAGAAAAGGGAAAAAAAAAAAACTTTTTTAAAGCCTCCTTTAAACTGAAAATCCATTAAAAAAAAGACTTTGCACTTGGGCAAGTCCTCTCCTCCTGAGTTGTCATTTAGGGTAAGATTAGGGAACTGCCTTTTTTCACCCTGGCTCCGAGTTTTGCGTGGACCAGTGTGGGAGAAACTCACTTTATGGTGTCAAACTGTCCCTGTCTGGGCTGCTAGCAAAAGAGTTGGAGAGCATCAGGTTGTGCTCAGGGTCCCGCAGACTTGAGCCACGCACAAATACACAACGGCAGATACTGCCCTGGCATTACGCTTTACACACAGTGATCTGAACATAAGGATATGGTATGGCTGTGTATGACTCTGGGTAATCACAAAACCTTTCTGTGCTCCAAGTGTTCCTATGTATAAAACGGAGGTAATAATATTCCCAGCTCTGACACTAGTGGTTAGGGGATTGATACTTTTGAACATTCATTTGTGAAAAACTATATTGGTACAAAGTATTGTTTCTGTTCACATTGTTTCAGGTTATTAACACTTTTGGTCTTTGTACCAGTATACTCAAAACACAGGATTTATTGATGGCTTTTATTTCCTATATGTGTCATATAAATGCCTTAACAGATGAACAGCGTAGTGAATATGATAGGGTACTTCAGAATGGCTCAAAGTCACAGCTTCTTTAATAAAGATTTGGGTTTGTATGCTTGGAGAGATGGAATTCACACCCCAACCTATGCACAGCTGCAAGCCCTATTAAGTGAAACCCCTCCTAAATATAGATCCAATGGCCTCATCCCTGGCCAGCTTCCAAAGACCATAGAGGCTTGTTTCACTCCTTCCACATCCCCCTTCCAACGCACAATGAACATCGAGTCATCGAACTTTCCTCTCGGTAGCTGGGAAGCGCGGGTACAGAGTTCGGAGGGTCTGAAAGGCGTAGCGAAGGCTTCCTGCAAGGAGAGCAATTTTCATGTCCACAATCAGTAAGTAAAAAGAACGCTACAGTCACCGTAGCTATTCATAAGCTATATATTCACTTTCCTGTGTATTGTCACTTTAAATAAAAAAAGGTCTTTTTTTTTTCTTTTTTTTTTTTTTTTTTTTTTAAATTAGCCCTCAAGACAGCATTCATGAGATGAGCAAGTCTGAGCCATGCTCAGACAAAACATTTTAACGATCAGGAGAGCCCTGATGCTTGGCAGTCGCTAAAGATTACATGTTAAGAGTAAGCCAAATCATCAGAATGCAGCTTGAGTAGGTCCAGTGATGGTGTATTATATTGCTACAATTGTGGCTGCTAGAGTTAAGGTTGAGTGGGCATTTCTATTATAAACCCCAACTGGTAGGGTTGAGTACTTTGACCACATCAGATAGTGTCAAGTGAAACTTCTCATACGAATTGACACCCAAATACATGTAACCTCCTTCACAAAACAGGATCAAGCTCTTTCCCTTCCACCTACCCCTCTTCCTAGCTTACACCTGGTTTTGTACCTGGGTCATTCTCTTTAAACACCAATGAATTGGGGGGGGGGGGGGGAAAGTACATATTTAGTTTAAAGAAATCAAGACAAACAGTGCCTGATTGTTGGTGTGGGTTCTTCTCGTGGTGGCTGTCACAGGGCTTGGTGTCACTTCCATGCAGTGGTCACGCCAGCATTGCAGACCAAACCACGCCATTGCGTCACCCGGGAGTACGATGTGATCTGTAGGGCTCTCAGTGACAACGTAAGTCTGGTTGTAGCATGGCAATGACACTGTATTTCACCAGAGTGTCCTTTCTCCCTGGGAGGGGCTTTAGTAAACTCCACCGGTAAAAGCTCAGTGTTGGCATCCACATTTCACATCCGCAGTCAGAAAGCTTTGCCGGTACGTTTTGCCAGAGTGCTCGGAGCGTGCGTGCGTGGCCACCGCCACAGATCTGCAGAGCTCATTGCAACCAGCAGGGATTAGTGGGGCCAAGAATGTAACAGGGTTAAATTAAACATTGAACTTGTATAAAACTTAATAAAAACATCCTATGTTATGTTGCTAAAGTTTGCAATGCAGTTTTCTGGGAGGGACAGAAGCCTTCATTGCTGCAGGGCCACCATTAATTAGTAAGGATTAGAAATGGATTTCCTTCATAGGAGAGCGGCACTTAACTTGATTCGGGAGAGAAAGGACGCTCCGGTGGCGAGGGTGCAGCTGGGAAAACAAACCCCAGAGTGCCATACCATCTCTTTGCGGTCATGAGAAGGTCGAGCAGGCTTAGATCTTTGCAGGTATTTAGGACTTTACCCCTCAGCAGTCTCTGGGCACCTTCAGTGAGCGAACGTTTCCAAGGACGAGGCCTTAGTCTGTGCTGCCCACCTCTGCATCTGGAAAATGAAGAGCCTAACGTTTACCTCTCCTCTGCAGCGCCGGAGTGGATGAGCCTGTTAAAGACAGTGCAGAGGTGAATGAGTCAGGGGTTGAGCAGGAACAGAGGGAGGGGAAAGTCCTCCCACTGAGAGATTACAAACACTGTTCTGCAGAAGATTTAAAATACTTGATGGTATCATGATAATTTTTTGTGTGTCAGAATTGTTAAATATTCAAATCACTGTTTTTTTGCCAAACCCAATGTGTAAAAGCAGATGAGAGAATGTTTTGCAAACTTTTAAAATCACCTACAGTGCTTAAGATGATGAAGGTAGATTAGATAAGACTAGCAAAGTTATTTGAACATAAACATTTATTTAAAAAATATCCTCTGCTTTGCTGAGCCCACAAACATTGTATAAATAATACACAGTTCATGAATAGGAATGAACAGACTTCTACCCCTCACCGGTATATATTTGTATTCTGCACCTGCCAGGACTTTAATAACTCTCCTGAAAACAGTAGTATCTTTGCAGAGAGATCTAAAGGAAGTTGTTCTTGAGAATATGCCCCCGAAGCTTAAACTTCAGTTATTAATGGATAGATTTACAAATGTATTTAGGCAATTAAAAATGAGAATACATGACTAGTCATATTTATAAAAGCTAAACAAGTTAGCTGCCTTGCTGCTGGTCTGGTCTCTGTTAATGCCCTTTGGTACGTTCATGCGTTTTTAGGGTCATAAGCACTTTGTCAATCATATTCTTATTCTGCAAACAATGCTACGTGTGCTTAGCTTTATGCATGCAAATAGTACCCAGTGGGACTGCTTACACAAGTAAAGTATTTACATATCTGTAGGAGCTGGCCTGAAATGGTAAACATTACAGAATAGGTCTAAACTACCATCTTTGGGTCTATGATTTTAAACATGGCCAAACTTCAGACGTGGCTGGTTTGAAGCTGGTGGTGCAAAAAGTTTACAGAACAATCCTGCTTGTGATTTGGTCTGAGCTGGCTTGTCATGTTGGTTTGAATCTGTCTGTACAAAAAGTGCTTCCTTTTTTTTCTTTCCTTTTTCTTTGCAACCTTACCTGTGTGCTCCTGAGGGTCTGTCTCAACACTGGTGGCTACAAAGCCTTTTGCTAAAATGACAGACCCAAAATAAATGAATTTCCTATGCAGTTGGGGAATTAAAAGAGGAGAAACCCGGGTAGGAAGAGTTGTTCTGGAATTTGTTCAGAGTGCTTTCCTGTGTCTGTGTCATCTAGTTTGGTTAAAAAACAAACAACAAAACCCCCAAAACCCAACCCCTTGGCTAATAAGTCATCAGGCGCATCAAGAATTTGAGTCTCAGACAGGGGGAAGGGAGGAAAGTTTTGGAATAATTTATGTACTAAAATGCAGCCCACATTCCACAAAACATTTGAATATTTAAAGCTTGTTGTTAATGATCCTCTGTCTTTTGTTTGGGCAAATACCTAATGAGTCAATTATGAGCACATACATCATAATTTGTAAGGTATTTACTGCATTATATGTTTTAAAATGGAGAGAAGTTATTAGCTTTGAAGTAACTTTTAATCTTGATATTATTAACAATGAGAGATACATTTGTCTCTATACATTAATAATCCAATGGTTAATACTCTATCTGATCAAAACGAACATTAAAATGATCTAGTAATGTCTCAAAACACAACCTGCGTGTGCAGCAAGGGTGATGGGGTAGAGCGCTGCAGCTGACCAGTTCCCCAGACTTGGTTCAGGATCAGGGTCAAAATCACAAAAACGCAGCTACAGTTATCAGATGACTTGGGAACTCCTGCAGATGAGAGAACGCTATTAAATGTGTCAAAAAATAACGCTGACGTATTTTTGTTTCTATTGGTGCATCATTACTGTGCTTTTCGTATGCTAAGTGATAAAGAGCTGAGAAGTGCTCCCAAAAAGCTTCCAGTCTAGAAAGATGAAACAGTTGGACAGAGAGATGTGACTGATATGGTTAATATGGAAAAGGAAAATAAGTCAGTTGATGAGGTTTGGTTGTAGTTTTGTTATGGCCAATGTGCATATATATGGATCATTGGAAATGAGCATGCATGGGACCAGCAATAAATCAGGTATCTCCTGGAATTTCAGTTGTAGCTGTCAAATTTCTGCAACGGGCACTTTAGGAGATGTCCAAGTCCCACCGGGGTTTTGCGAATGTATCTAAGAACTTCACTTTCAGGTGACTTAAACTACAGGGAGTTGTTACTGCTCTTGGTAACAGAATTCCTCAGAGAAAGGGAGTGTTTATACTTATTGCCCAAAGCAGGCGCAGAAAATGAGTCCATGCAGAGCTCTGTGCTGTCATTACTCAAACCGTCGTCTTCCACATTAGGTCACTGAACACTACAGTTTTTTCAGGGAAGACATCCTCACAGCTGCAGCCTGAGTTATGCATTCAGTCTTGTAAATGCTAGGTACTGCGGTGAAGAGACAGCACCTCCCCTTCATCGCTGTTTCTGTGGCACAGATACTTGTTGCTCCCTTTTTCAACAATTATTCAACATTCCTGTTTGCATGTTACAACGGATTTGTTTTTTACCGTGGAAATACCTGCATTTTAGTTGATGGTAAGAGTGCTACCTCAACAGATCTAGTGTTTGCAGAAAGCACCACCCTGGAAACCAGGGAATAATTCAATCCTGCTCACGTTCAGACATCACACCAAAATGGGCAACTGGTCTGTCCACAAGCATCACAAGGGACTGCTCTACCTCTCTCTCTTCCATATCCTTTGGCTTTTTACCTTACTTGCTCTTGCTGATCATCATTAGCTCTACACCCACTCATGAACAGAACCAAGCAGATCCAGTGGAAATCCTCTGTTAGACCCTGGGGAGCTTTGGGAGATGCAGCAGTAGGAGTAACAGACAACAAGGAAAGGATTACTAATACATTAACCACTAAACTCCTGATAAGGAAAGTGTTGCTGCTTTATTTTCTTAATATGGGTTAGCAAAGATGCCTGAAAAGAGTGGTGACACCTTTGGAGTAGAAGTGACCTGACAGGTGATGTTAAGAGAAGAGCTTGTTTTCTCCCAAAATGGTCAATAATAGCCATCTCCCCTGTAAAATAACAAGCATGGCTTTGATTGAGATATTTCATCTTATTACCATAAGAGCACCGTAATCACTGTTCATTGCTGTGTGAAACATTCGCATAACCTGGCCAATGTCTTGGACGTAGTCAGGCTCTAAGGGTCAGCAAAATCCCGGTAAACAAGCCCAAACCAAGGATTGTTTGTACTGTTAACAAATTGCATGAAGCCAACAGATCCCACTAGCTCCCTGAAGTGGGGTGGCCACTCTGGGAAGCCCTCCCAGATGTCAAAGCAAAGCGTGGAGGTGGTGGAGGCTGAGGGCACTGAGGCTGCCCCATGTACCTCCTCTCAGGCAGGTTCGGTTTCCTTCGGCCCCCCAAAAGAGGCACTTCAGACCATGTGGAAACTCAGTATGAATGAAGTCCTCTCGCTTTTTGCATAGCTCTCCAGATTACCCTTGTATGAAATCAGATGCACAGCTCAGCCTTTGGTATATTTAATGCTGCATCTCTTTTTCTGCCTTACTCTCCCTGTGCCTTATTTCTCGTGCCAGATTTATTCTCCCTTTGTTTTTATGGGTTTTGCAGCAGTAAAACTGGCTGCTGTTTAGCAAGGAGAGCTGTAGCTTGATTCAAACCTTAGTTACAGACTGTTTCTTTTTGTTGTTAGACACTACCCGCCTCATACTCTACCTGGCCAAAGCTGCCAAGTTTTGGATTTCCTAGAGGAGGCTTTTTATTCTGTCTTCTTGTCTGCACATGTACACACAACCTCCAATTATATAATAGGTGAACTCACTGTTGTGCTATTGTGCATTTTCCTCTTTTTACGAGCTAACTGCGCTGACACTTTTTTGTGTTATGAGTCTGTTGTTACCTCCTGCTGGGGCTGCAGCCCTGAGATTTCCTCAAATCTTCACTTTTCCCACACCTAATCAAGAGCTTATTTTTAGCGCATTTTTTTCCCTTCCACTTTTTAAGTTTCAAACCTCTAAAATACTAAAAATGGCCTGGCCAATGTAACCTCTCTAAACACTGAAGCATTGTGTAATCTTTGGGCACGTTATCAGCCTACCTAGGATGGCAGAAGAACCTCACCGGTGGTAAAGAGCTCAACGTGTTTTAAAAAAATGAGCAAGCGGTGATTCCCTTGGTGCTGCTTTCAGGCTCAGCTTTCTGAGCAGCTTCAGAGGAAGCTCCTGGAGGGAGCAACATGTTGTCATCAAAGCCGCCAGCGTGCAATTTATACCTGACAGCGAGGAGGAGGACGGGGTTCCCCTTCCAGCCACACATGTTGCGTGGGCACGAGGCTTCCCAGAGACGGGCTCTCAGCTGGTACACATCTGCCTCGGCACAGCTCTCCTCCTCTTCAGCAGATAAGAAGCGATGAGCGTGCGGAGCTTGTTGTTGCAAACCGTCCCTTTGTTGAGAGAGGTTTCTTGGAAAAGTGACCACATATTTCTAATCGAAGGAGTGGAAAGACACAATCGTTGCCTCCGACTAGCTTCTAGATCATCCTTCTCTGCAGACCACATATGAGGAGGAAGGGCAAAAACAACTGCAAACAAACAAAAATCGAGTGAGGTGGCTGAGCCCAAATTAGATTAATTAGCCTCAGGCTGTTTTGTATGTTTATATTTAATTTAGGTTTAGCTACTTCAAAGTTCACATAGTTCTAGTTAATAACTTTACTATAACTTATTATTTTCAGATGTTGGCAGGTAGACAAGTTGTGAGTCACCTGGAATATGAGGCTAAATAAGTAATACGCACTGGCAGGGTTTTGACCATGACTGATTACACTTCTCTGTCTTCTATGTTAGAAAAATATAGCTTCAGAAGGAAAGAAGTCTACTTTTCTCACTTCTAGTGCCATTTTATGTTGAAATGTCCATGGGGTGGGTTAGATTTCATACATAGCTGTCTAGCTTTCAAAAACCTTTCAATCTTTAATCTGCTGCTTAATGGTTAGTACATCCTGTAGCATACCAGATCTTTATTATTTCATTTGACCTCTTTTGTGAACCTAAAAAGGTCCACAAAAACTTGTTTGTTTATGAGCAGTACGGTCTAGAGGTTAGTAGTCTTAAATCACAGAGGAAAAAATGAATGGGTAGCTCTTTACTTGGGATAATAAAATTGTTGTCACTACAACTATAGATTTTTGTAGGTTGTTACATTAGTTAAATAAAATACTCTCTCATCAATGCAAATTCCAGTTCCAACTAATCCTGTTGTTGGCTATAGAAGCAGGAATTCGTTCATATTGCTGGCAGTAAAAAGAAAGAAAATTGTGTTTGACAAGAGCGGAGAGTTAAGATCATAACTTTTCAGAACCAATAAGGGTTCATGGAAAAATATATACTTGGGAAGAACAAAACCCTAATCACAGGCATTGCTTACTGGAGGTCTACAGCTGTGACAAATGGTGCGATACTCATGAATATGCAAAGTTCTTTTCAGCCTGTAATTACAAGAATCATTGAGCCTATATATGTGTTTCATAGGAAGCCTCAGTTGCATAAAGCAGCAGATGTATTCTGGAGACAACAATCAACAGTAAGAGAGAAACTCATCGTAATCCCAGGAGCTCAGTGTGGACCTGACAGACTGTTTTTCCTCTAGATTTCCAAACCCTTCTGTGAATTTGCGCCACTGGATTAGTGTGTGTTTCTCTCTACTCTCAGAATAAGTTTGCTCTCCTTGATACCTCGTCAGATACACTGGCTCTCCTCCTTTACCTTCTCTCCCTTTATCCCGTATCCACCTTGGAGAGAGAGGGAAAAAAAAAAGCATTGCTTTCTCCAAGCCCTTCCTCGTCCAAACACAGGTGTGTTTCACCCCGAAGCAGCACCAGCTCTTTGAGGGTTGACAGGCCATTGGGTTATTTTGCTTGATTTTTCTGGTGGTGTTTTGTTTGAAGTGCTGCTTCCATCTGGAGATGAAATAGCCTCAGAATCTATCATCTAACACCTCTTTTTTACTGATGTGTTTTGCAGATGAAGCCCTGGCTGGACCAAAGTCAGCAGCAGTGGCTGAAGACACAACCTCACATGTGAAGGTCGAAGCTGAGTGCAGGTAGGGTTAAACTCAAACTGCAGCTGGCAGAGCTGGCTCTGCCTTCAGGCACTGCTTCTTCGATATTGTCAGGGGATCACTGATGGATGGAGGAGATGGTGAGAGATGTGGCTGTTAAAGATTTCCCTTTCACTGCTAAGTCTAAAGTCGAGAGTTACAGAACAGATCCTAGAACTTAGCCTTCGTAGCCCAGATGAAATAACCTCTAAAACCAAAAATATGAAAAAGAAGAAAAACAATCCTGATAAATTCAGAATCAAGTGAGACATAGGAGAGAGGTAACTTAGACACCTGTAGCAGCTTATCATGGAGGAAGATTATTATTACTGTGTTATGTGTACCTGGGGACAGACACAGCTGTTTGCATTTTCTGAATATCACCTTGGGACTAACATCTCCCCATACCAATGTAAGCATATATTTTACAAATTGCAATACCTGTTTATCAGCAATATTAAAGTATCTGTGTTTGTCAGGCTTATTTTGGCAGTAAATTGTTGCATGTGTTGGTCTTGATGACAAGCGTTGAGATGTATTCTGTGTTAGGAAGGGTCATCTCAGTATTTTGCACCTTGTTCTCACTGCTCCCATGTCTACTTTCAAAAGATCCCTCCAGGCTTCTCCATACCATGTGCAAAGGTCTTTGGAAAATACTGGGTTCATGTCTATATGATCAGTTACAGGCACGATTAAACCCAAGTGCTTATTTGGGTGTTATGAAGGTGACCCATCAAAATTTCTACAGGATGTTTGGAGTCAACTGCAAATATCTGAAAGAAACATATGTGTTCTGCCCTTCAGAAAAACATGCGGAAGGCATAAACAGATTATCATGACAATTATTATTGCATAGTGTAAGACTGTTTAAGAAAAAGGGGGGTTTTTTTAAGGAAAATGCAATAAAATTGATATGTTTAAGAACATTAAGATATTTAAAATACTGAAGAAACCCTACTGTATGAAGAGAAATCACTGTGTTTCTAGAAGCTACATTGCATGTGTTCAGGGTTGCTTGGCAATTTGTTCTTAGTGTAAATGAGACAAAATACTTGTTCTTAGACAGCAGTATTCTTACTTTCTAACAAAATATCTGTGGGTTTTGGCATAGCCAGCTCATGTTGGAGGCAGTATGATCACTGTAGCAAGTGAGATATAGGGACCCACAGGTTTACCAACTATAAACCATCAACTATTTTTTTTCTTCTCAAAAGAAGGGATATAACCCTCAGTACGCAGCTACCCAGGGAAGGAAGGGAGACCTTACGCCAGCTTCCCGTGGGCAATAGCACAGGCAAAGAGACCAGGCTCCATGCCAGAACTGCTATTATTTTTCCCTAGGCTGGGGAAAATATTGGCCCCAACCATCTGCACAAACTGAGCCAGGACAGGGGACGGAGTAATCAGAAGGGACTTGGCAATGCTTTACTTTTGGGGAGAAACTAGGCGAAAAACTCTTTTAGAGCCGATAACAAATTATTTAGGCTTATGGCATTACAGCTGTGTATCACTCCTTGCTCAGGACTCGTGGCATTTTAGCGCCTTTAAACTGTTTACTTTCTGTGTGCCAAAGTGAGATGGAGAGGTGTACATCTTCATGGCTAGATGGATGAGGTAAGCATGAAAAAATGGCCCCAAAATACAAACGAGTGACCTGTGGTGTAGCAGAAGGGGATCTTGTCATGCTGAGTGCTGTGCAATCTGTTGAAAGCAAGCCTTCATATTGATTAACTACCTTCTTTCTACTGCCATAACATAACTGAAATCCAATATGTTACATAAATAAAAATCTTTCTGGTTATTAAGGGGTCATTTATTTGGGGGAAAAGTCCACATGAGTGTATAGTCCTTATTCACCCTGAATGGAAATGATAAATAATTGGGTTTTATGCGGAAACCCCGCAGGGGGTAAAAGACCGCAGGGGTGGAAGGCTCCGTCCACCAGCAGGTCAGGGTGCGGTGCTCGGTGTCACCGATTTTCACCCTGGCAGCACGTTCTGCCTCTGGGATTTCTGCTCCCCGCTGCGACCCCCAGGCCAGGGCGGGAGCCGGGCGTCTCCAGCGATGGGCACAAACTGGGTAGGTAGAGGCAAAACTCTTGAGACTGACACCCACTGGGGATTTTGTAGGTATGAACTATACCAGTGGAAAAAATTTTTTGCCCACAGGCTTCAAAAAATAACAACAAAAAAAAAAAGGTGGAACATAGCCTCAACTACTGAATTGCTGCCTGGCACGTTTGTACATTTCAATTTCCAATAAACCGTGTTCTCTAATCACAAGACTTCTAATCTTCTACCACCGAGTCACAGATTTTGAATTCAAATTTCCTTCTTTTTGTCTGTATTTAAAAAATAATAATAATCATTTTCCATCTATTACAAATAACAATACAGATCCACAGACTGAATGCTGATGTTGTAATTCAATCTCAGGCTTTGGCTGCCATTCATTGATACCTCGAGCTGTGCTCTTATTATTTATGACATCAGCAGAAATTCTCAATTGAATTGCAGCCTTATATTTAATTAGGGACTATGTATTATTTTGTATGCAATATCCAGAATTAAAAATAGCCCTTTTCCAGAGTATAATGGGGAAAAGGCAGCAAAGTTTGAATATATATTCTAATTGGTATTTCCTGTACTTATTCTAAAAGTAATCAAAACGTATGTTAAATATTAATTATAATATTTTCACTGCATTGTGCACCCTGATTTATTGCTGCCTCTTTTGGTTCACTTTTTAATTACTGTACATTATAAGAAAACTAAGGGGTTTTTTAAATAGAAGAGTTATTTAGCATTGAAATTAATGTATAATTCAATATCAATCCTCATAGCGAATGTTATATTAAACTTAATGAACAAAAGGTGTATTTAACACAGTTTGCAAGTTTTTTTTTTTTTTACTTTTTTATTTTCTCTCCTCTCACAACATGCCTCTCAACTCTCTCCACATTTAAAAGTCGGGGACAAAGCTCATAAAGGAACAAAAGACTAAAATCAGGGATGGTCTTTTTTTAAAAGAGGTACAGTTTCAAAGCCTGGAGGAAAAAAAAAGATAGAAATCAAAGTGCTCTTGAATACAGAGAACATTTTAAAGGAAATATTGAACTGTTTGCTTAAAAATCTTACATTATTGCCTTCTTTTTTAACTCAATTCCTTTTTGAAGGAGAACACCAGATAGGGACAAAGAGAATATTTTCATGCAAAAATCAGGCACAGGTACAGAGGCACAGCCAGACATCATTTCAAGTGGGCACAGGAATTTAATTCAAGTTATTCTCTCCTTTATTCCACATTTAACAAAGTTGAAGGATTTATCCACCTCTCTGACACTAGTGCAGACTTCACTAGGTAACATTTGTATCCAGTGGCAAGTAAATATTGGGCTGGATTTTTATGTCCACCTGAAATGGATTCTGGTTACAAACCTCAGCAGTTGTGGAAAATTAGTTGTGCATCACTGCGGAGCTCTGCGCAAAGATCTGTTAAGCTGTTATCGGTAAGAACAAAGAGATTACCCTTGTTTACCCACCCAGGTCTAATTCAAAGGCAGCGCAACCCACTTTTTGCAGGGGTAAATTCACCTGACATTTGCAGGCAGCCAGATCTGTGAGTATTGGGAAAAGGGTACGTTGACTGAAAGCATTCCCGTGCTACAGCAGCGGGTGCTTTAGAAATCCCCAGGCAGAGGGAGGTGATGTAGTTGGCCCCTGCTAAATCATCGGTGTACCCTCACGGGAGAGTGGAGAAAGAACGGGGTCCCAGGGCAAGTCCAAGCCGTGGGCTCGTGGCGGCTCAACCCACCCAGCCTGCGGATGCAGGGCGTTTGGAGGGATGGGTAAGCTGTTTGAAGCAATATTTACAGATGTGTTATCATTAGCCGGAGAACCTCCTTGTCTAAGCTACATGACCTGGTTTCCTGAAAGGAGAAATGAAAAAAACATGTTTGTTTTTAAATAAATAACAGATCCCTCACTAAATCATCTAACATACTGTCTATTTATATTTCATAAGGACAAATGTTTCTGACAACTCTCATAATAGGTCTGTACAAGTATGCCATGTTCTTCCCAAGGAGGCTTCTTTGAGTGACATAAATTGCCATTAATGAAAATTTTAACAATTCAGGCTAAATAATTTTTTAACTTTTAATGTGCAGAGATGCAACATAACATGGCAGGCCTTGCGAGAGAAGACATTTGTTTTGGAAAGAAGTTGCAGAGTATATTTATTCATAGACCAAAATAAAAGCAGCATGAACATTATTTTTTAATAGCTCTGCTTGTTGGGTGGCTGTGCAGAAACACTGATGTATTCCTTCAGTAAATACTGGAATATATAGCGCTGTAGTGCCCTGAGGAAATCTCAAATACCCAAATGTTAAAAGTACAGGTCTTACAGCACTAAACAATGGTGTTGACCAAGAGGTCACCTGAGACGGTGGGACTCTATGTGAAATCATGCCACAGCTCAGTGTTCTGGACTTTAATGACACAAACAGCCACTGAACAACCGGCATCAAGAAAAAAAACTTAGTATTGTTCTTCCAGAAATCTCCCACCAGAAAAATTGTAATATTGTAATCCTAAAACACAGGTAATGGAGACATCACCCAAGGGAGCAGGGAGGGGAACTTTCTTGTCACTCTTATCGCTCCTTTCCTCATCAAGCTTTGTCTGGGTCCACTAAGCCTTTTGAAATTCCCGTATCGCTGTCATTTACCCTCGTCCCTGCCCAGCGACCACTGATGTTGGCATTGACAGGCGCCTGTCACTTCCAATGAATTCTGGATCTGGTCCACTGGACTTCTGCGAGGCAGGCGAGGATCATTAGGATTTTGCAGTGTTAGTTCCAGCTTTCCTCTTATATAATAGCAGTACCATTTGAAAGTCACAAAATATAGTTTCAATAAATGGCTTTCAGATCAGATAAATGTTTCAGCTTTGCTTTGGAGTTTACAAGACCTGACAGCCATCTATTTTAAGTGTACAACTGACTTTCAAACATTATTGTTTAAATATCTAATAACTCTTACATAAGAACTTGGCACTAACAATGCCATCCTGCAGTCATTTGAAAAAGCAGTAAACTTATCCCATGGAAAAGAAAATGTGGATATTGCCACTTAACAGTATATTGGGCAGGCATCCTTATCGATTTGATCACAGTGGATTTATTTTTTTTAATATTTACTAGTCAAAACAAAAAAGTTTTCATGCAAATTAATCATGCATTTTCTGAAGCCAGGTTGGTGGGGAGTGAAAACGCGGTCTACTGCTATAATTCACAGAATGTAGGGTCCTTTCTGTGTTATAGGTATAGAAGTGACTCTAATAACTGTATACATCAAAATCATGCTGAATTTTTAAAATGAAAGTATGCAGCTGTGTTGTCTGTATATCCTTCTGAAAGGCTTTAGTTCAGCAAAGCATTTTTATCAGTATTTACTACTCCCACTGAAGTTAATATACCTAATTGCACACAATAAAACAACTGAGATTCTTCAAATTAAACACATCTTTAATTGCTTTGCTAAAATTGAACAGTAATGTCATTATGTTAACAAACGCTCATGCTTATCTAGAAGAGGATGATGTAATCAAACATGAGAAAGAGTCAGGATGGAAAACCGGTATCTTTATCATTAAGCTGGGCTGGTGTGCAGAGCCCTTCCAGAACACTTCTTAGGAAGGGGGCATGATGCAAGTGAAATGCAATCCGGTGAGGGGAAAAGAAAGGGGTGAAGAAAATAGACACATTGCAGAGTTAGTTCTTAATTAAAATTAGAACTGACAAAACAAACCCTGCAGGCAGGCATCCATTAGTGCCACAAGGCATAAGAACATGCAAATTTATTTGAGCGCAATAGTTTTTAGCTTTGTGGGTTTCCTCTACCAATAGGTGTTGAATTATTTGTAGTCTTCAGCATGAGTAGTGGTCAAGGGAGGCAAAGGGAGTAAATGGTTAGGGCTGATTCTAAGTAGGCAGAAACCTTATTAATTGTAAGGGAGTTGGACTAAGCCCTTAGCAAATTTCCCCGAAGGCGAATGGTATGTAGGGAATTTTGTGTAGAAAGGAAGTTGAAGTTTCCATGCGATCTTGGATTTTTGGTGAAACGCGTGTCACTCATGTTCTTAAACTGCCTGTGCATATCAGGTTATTGTTACTGAACGGAATCGATTATTCTGGCTCTAATCCATACTTCGGTAAGACAGAGGATGTAATATTTCTTGCAAGTGAGCAGAGGGGTCTGAGAAACAACATATCTACGGACTTGCACTGTTCTACATTTTGATCGTAAATCGTTTAAATTCTGTATACACGTTTGTGTGTGTGCGTTAAATGAGAACGATATATATTTGCCTGATTTTTAAAGGCATTGGAATGTGGGGAAGAAAGTGGTATGACTAATGTTGTTTATCATAGTGTGGTTTCTATCTGATTTTCTTTGTAACGCACACACCAGTGCAATCCTGCTCTATCACGTGAACCGCAGAAGCAGCTGCAAGTATCTGGATATCTTCTTTCGGTATAAGGGAAACAAAGCCCAAAGATATTTTAACTGTGTCGTGCACCAAATTACTGATTTATTTTTGTAATTTTTTTTTAAACTATTTGTATTTTCACCTTAAGTAGTACAACAGGGCTTTCCTGGGGCTCTTGTGCCCATCTTCCATAGCGGCTGCAAAGAGATTTCTCTGTTGATTGAAAAGTTGGGCTATTAGAAGGATCACAGGTAACATTTATCTTTCAAATAGACTCTGACACCACTTCTATTAGGGTGGAATGCCCTATGCTTTCAGGTTAATAAGGTCAGAAAAAAATATTCATTTCCCATCTGTATGTAGCAACTAATAACTGAAACTGGAGAGGGACAGCGATTCCCGTGTAGGGATACGGAAGAGAGCAGAGCAGGACTGGGGCAGCCGGCGCGTAGGTGCGTCTTCAGGCACGTCCCCGCTGCACGTGTACCACATGCTATGGTACAAATCTCAGCTTTGGCTGGATGGAGTAAAAAACATCATCTGTACAGAGCCCATTTTCTTGAGTGATTAGATCAGACTTCAGCCAGAAAACGTGTCTTTTGGTGACTATGTCCTTGTGTTCAGGTTTGAGGTCCAAGGATACTAAAATACATGTCCCTGTTTATGGCTGCAACAGAGCGCAGCACAACTTTCCACCGCTTTGCCTGTCCTACTGTTGGTAGATAGTAAGCAGCAGTGTTTATTGGGGAAATAATTAATTGATGCCAGAGGAAGAATTTGCCCAAGCCAACAGCCCTAGAGCTGGTTTTCCCTTTCAGCAATTTCAGAAATAAGGGCATTGATGCCCAGTGCAAAATGGCCTCGTTGTCCGCCTCCTGGCCATGCTGCCTGGGGCCATTCAGGTGGGGAGTGGTAGGAAAGTGCCCACTTACTGCAGGGATGGGGAGAGGAGCTGCCATGCCAGACCGGCCTCTCACTGCCTCCTTGTTCTGCTCTTGCAGCTGAAATGAGATGCAAGGATGTCTCGCCTGGGAAGCTGTCCAGATCCGCTCTCGAAAAGGTGTAATGCTTCACACTGCCTACATTAATATGATCTGCACATTTTGGTCTGTCCCCATGCCCAGTCTCACCAGCAGTGCTGAATATGGCTTTTGAACGTCCTGCGACCTGGACAGGGAAGAATGTACAGGCCTCACAAATTTGGCTCATGTGGAGCTGAAATGGGTTGGATTTGGCTTAGGCTCTAACCACCCAGAGCTTCAGCAGCTCCAGCAAGGAAACTTCTTCTCTGTCAACTCAGATGCAGCATCAGCATCCACACGTAGTTTTTTCTTGTAGGTTGAAATGACCTTAAGAGATCTCCCAGTCCATGCCCCTGCCCAAGCCAGGGTCAACGTGCACTCCTCCTGCCAGCCATATCCACATATGTCAAATGCTTCTTGCCTTGGTCTCACGCTCCCCATAGCAATTGCTTTACAGCGATGTATGGGTTATGCACAAGGATGTATCACAGTGCTTCTGTAGCAAGGGGTCTCGGAGCTCTCCATAACATTACTGTGAAAATGTGAGTCAATATTTTACTGATCTTTGTCTTTGTCCTCTGACTCCTTCAAGACCTTTAAGTTTAGCGCTCACAGCTGTGTGAGACACTTTCTGTTCTGCGTTTTCCTCCTCCCGTGACTCTCTTGCTTTCCTCCTGAACTTCCCAGTGGCCTCAAAGAGCAAACGAAGTAGGAAAACAGTCTTGTAAACAAGTCACTTCACTTCTAGGTGGGAAAAATGTCATTGTAGTGGTGATCACCATAGAGTCTTACTCATCTGCATTTGCTCAGATCAGCTTGCTAAGTCCTTGCAAGATTTTCCCTCCCACAAGGGAAAAGATGCTCATGGATATCTTCATAAAATTGGAGACTTGGGGACACAATTTATTTGTTCACTTTTCAAAACATTTTATTCTCTTTCTTTTTTTGCCATCCTTCCAAATGTAACATCTTTTTTAGCATGCTCTTCAAATTGTCTACTCCAACTCTAAGGAGCTTTGTGCACCTGTGAGTTCATTAAACCAAAATGTACAGGGTAGCTTCCTCAGCTCACTTTAGACTAATTAAATGGTTGTTTTCATCAGTTCTCGCAATTTATTTTACTACAGATAACGGGAGAATATATCAGCCTTGGAATTGTATTAAATATTTCCCTCATAACATATTGTCAACAAAAGTCCTGCTGAATTAATGACTTGTGTGCGTGTTTGAAAGTGGGATTGTACTTGTCTAATTGTGGCATCAGTTGTCATAGTGACTATCAGGCAATCCAGCAGCAAACACCCTTCCTTGGCAGGGTTTAGGTAAAGCAGTCTTTGTGCAGTTGTCAGCCGGAGATTTATGATGGTAAAAACTATATTTGGCAGCCAAATCAATGCGTTGACCACTCTTTGTGCTCCTGCCCTTATTTTAACTTAAACACTTGATATTCCACCTGAATATTAAGAGACCATATGTCTCCAAAGCTGTTTTGTTATTAATAGATCACTTTTTATAAACTGTGTGTAGGATGACTAGTTATTTGTATATATGTCCAACAAATGCAGTTGCTGATATTTTCTGAACACGTAACTCCAAATGTCAGATCTTGCAAGCAAGTGGATATTAGAGGGTACCTTTTTATGCCTGCTATTAAAACATGTCGAGTGATCTATAAATTACCCTGTTGAGATAAACAGTGGATTAAAATAAGGCACTCCCATTCTGTCATCACTGTAATATTAATCATTGGAGTTTTGGTCTTTAATGTTAAAATGTACCTTTTAGCAGTATATGTCACTCCATATTAAATTACATCTTGAATGACAGATTTTTTAATCAAAACTTGCATTCTGATTTTTGTTTTCTTCATTATGTCACAACAAGGTAAGAAAATAATTTTGCTGATGTCTATGAATTTTTTTTAACACTTGGTGTTTTACTTTTGCTTGTAGGATTTGTTTTTCTTGGTGGTTTTCTGAAGTTTAACTCTGACTTGTTTGTTTCACTTGAGTCTACATAAATGCTTACTTTTTTCTTATTGTATCGGTTAGTGAAGGAAAGGAATCAGAGATTTCATTTCAAAGATTAAAACTATACAGAATTTAGACATAAGAAAGTATAAAAATTTCATTATATCAGTTAATAGAGGGAAACTTTTGTATAGCCACAAGTATGTCACTTGACTGAGTCGCATAAAACCCAAATGTGCTCTTGACTGGATCTATTTTTTACCATCATTCTAAACGAAGTTATGCTAGTGGATTTAACAGCACAGATTTACTTTCTTAAAAGCACCGGACAATAACAGGGCCATGTGTGTAAACATTTTTCTAATCTAAATATGCAGCTTGGAGACTGCCTGTTTTCTTGCATAGGGGAAGCAGGTTACAGCTCTTCTTGTAAAACTATGAAACTAATCATTCAGGACAAGAAACCACAATCTTTTTGGGTTTGGTTCTGTGTTATGTCTCCAAAACATTCAAGGCCAAGTTCTCCATTGCCATATGTGGGTACTGCTGCTCTAGAATTCACATCAAAGACCTCACTACATTTAATGTGGTGTAATACTACATGACAACGGGTGCAATAACAATTTTACTGGTAAACAGCCTGAAACACCCACTGCTGTTGACATTCCCCATTTTTATATGGTCAGAAAAACAACTTCTTATTGGAATATGTATTTTGTGTCCTTGCCCTCCAAAACAATTAAAACAAATTTAGTTTGAGAGATTTCTAGGTGTATTCTGACTTCCAGGGTCTCAATGCATTGGAAATGTTTTCCTTTCATTAAGGCGATTTGACTTTGCCATCTACCATTTATGGGCTGTTTCTGTGCACAACCTCTTTATTTTTGTTGGCTCCGGAAGAATTTTTGCAACCATGCATTTGCCATCTCTACCTTACCCTCCTCTGTCCTTATGTTGAAGATGACAGTTAGTGCCCTGACAAGGAGCCACTAGCCAGAAGTAGCCCTCGTACCTCTGTTGCACCAAGAGTGTGACGTCAGGAGCCAGGAGGGAAAATCTGAGGAAGAAAAGAGGGAGTCTGAGCTCCTGGGAGATCCTCCCAGTAGAAAGATGAGCTTGACAACAAAGAGGCGAACCGCCAACCCAAGAGAGAGCTTCGTATTTCAGACTGAACCCAGTACCAAAAGGAGGGAGACTTTTTCTTGAAGGAGGCGACAAAGTTACAAGTACCAAGCAAAGAGGAAGAAAGGCAAAATTCAGTAGCAGGTAGAGTAGATTCCAGAGATAGTGATGGTGGGGATAAATCAGTAAGTCCTGTCAACTGTGGGACATCCATATTGACAAAAGATGGATGAATCAGGAGATAAATACTGAAGGAAGATCCTAGAAATGGAGAGACTGGAAAAGCTGCCATCCTAGTTACTCCCTGCCATCCTGGCAAGGCAGTGTTTAGATGTTATCCGTTAAAGGTTATCTCACACTGCTCTTGCTGGGTACATGCTGAAAGCTGGGACTGGAAAAGTGAAACATTTCTCTTGAACATTTTTGTAATGCCTTATCAGTTTGTTAACGTTTGGTCTAAACGTTCCTGTGTGCCTCTTCCCCATCCCCCTGCCTCAAATCCCAGGTGTCAAAGCTCCTTTCACAACATATTGATAATAACCAACACAGTTGTCCGTCTTGGAAATAATAAAAGCTATAGACCGTAATAGATTTTTAAAGTTACATTTCGAGTTTAATGCTCATAACTATATCACTGGGAGCAGGTACTTGGCACAAATGTCTCCACTGGAGCATAAACACCTTGGCCTATAGCCTCTGAGAGTTTATCAGTGCCATGGGAGATATTTCCTGCTATGTACATGCTCCTCTACAATGAATGAACAGCTTGCAACTACATATTAATCTACTTGATGACCTAGATCAAGAACAAGGAAAATAATGTTGATAAGCCAGTCACTTTTCCTTTTTGGTATATCCCTGACTATTAGCACTGGCAGATAGGCAAACAGATGAATGAAGACTTTGCTTTCTGACAGGGGTCAATGTCGTTAAGAAAACTTTCTTTTTTAATTATTTCTGGGCCAGACTGAACAAGTGGCTAGGTGGTTAATGGGTTGTGGGAGGTGAGTTTAGTTCTGCTGGGACTGACGTAAGAGCTGCAGTGTTTAGCACTATTACAGGACTGGGCTGGATGGATGAAATACGTGGAAATTCTGTGAATATATGTGCTGTTGCAGTGATTTACGGCGGCCAGGATCTGGACTGTCAGGCCTGATTCTGCATGAAACTTCTCTGTGCAGGTTGTTTTGTTCTCTGTGGCATCGCCCGGTTAACCTCTGATCATCGTGTCCTGGCTCTAAGCAGAGAGTTCAAATCAACGCAAATAAACCCAAGCATTATCTGATATTGGCTTACGCAGCCCCGCAGTCATTCACTGCAACCTCTGCAGTAACCTTCGTATACACCCTGTATCCTTCCTGTTTATGTTCATCTTTTTCCTAGCACCTCTTTAAATTACACACCTGCAGAGGCACTGATCACTGCAGTGTAGCCATAAAGGAAAGACATTGCTTCTTTGCCCTCCTAAATACCTTGAAACACCGTTGATTAATTTTTCACCAAAAATAGTCCACCCTGAATGGATCGAGGGATATTCTGTAGGCCAGCGCGCGTGGGTGGCACCCCACTCCCTCAGCTCTGACCGCTGTGTATTCCAGTCCCAAATCCCTCTTTTCTGCCACCCAAACTACTACGCTTTTTATTCTTTGTTCTTGCCAAGCTTAGAGAAAAACAAGAACTTTTTCAGTTAAATAGAAGTCTTACAATAAGAAAAAAGTTTGAAGTGAGAAAAATATGACTGTTGCTGTTTTCAACAGAAACTGCTCCCCAATGATCCATATATTCAAGATGTATGGGAAATTAATACTTTAACACATATATTAGTATGTCAAAATGGCATGCCTACTTACCCATTTACCAGGTTAAAGAAGGAGACTGGTGTGACTTTAGATAGTCATTTCATTTCTATGTGCCTCAGTTCTGTCATTTAAAAACAGGAATATGGATAATAAACAATAGCAGAATGTTATTGAGTCATTCACATTTATAAAGCCCTTTGATAATGTCTATGCCTCAGTTTTCTCATTTGTAAAACAAGTGTAATAATTCATGTATTTATAGCTTTAAAGGATGGATAATCTAATTTGACATCCTGTGGAGCAAAATCCCTAGCATTTCATTTAGTTATTCCTTCACCGATCTCAGTAACTCGTGGCCTAAAGAAAGCACGCTTTTAGAAAGACATGAGATCTTAATTTTAAAAATGTCATGTGACTGATAACCTTCCACAACTCTTGGCAAACTGTGCCCTTCATTAATTATCTGAACTATTAAAACTATGCACCTTATTCACAGTGTGATATTGATCGTAATTCCTAACTTTCTTGCATGTTTTGAGACGCCTTATAAGTAATTTATTTTATTGGACAATTTGTACAATATACTCTTTTCCATCTAGCACTCCAATTATTCCAAGATCTGCAGGTGGCCTGTGCTTTGACATCCTTCTCCAATATCCTCCTTTTTTTCAAGTCTGAGTCATACTGGCTGAGAGATGCCCAATAGATGCTTGTAAAATGGCACCAGCTAGGATAAAGATGTGTCATTAGTGGTGACCTGCCAGTGATTTTTCTCAAGTGGGCAGAGGAGCATTGACCAAACCACCAGTAAGAGGCTGCTAAGTGGAGCTCAGTGCCGTGTCTAACTTTCCACTCGTCCTCCCTCCCCAGTCTGTAGCACTCTGTTATTTCAGGAGTCACTGGAGTGCATGGAAAGGAGCATTCCAAGTGGTGGGAACCATCTGCTCCAGAGGGTGTTGCTGGCAGCTCGTTTCCTAGCTGCCTCTTAGTCAGGATTGAGAATTTTCTAATTTGATGTAATGACTAAAATCTCTTCATTGATCGTGTGTGTCATCCTCAGCAAATTTCCGGTGTTCTGGTTATCGTGCAGGAAGACAGCTGGATGCAAATACAGACGAAGTCAAGTCCAACGGAAGAGATGCAAGGTTGTGCTCGCACGGGCGTGCACATGCAGGCGCACGCGTGCCAAAGTGCCACTGTGATTGCAAAATAGTCTCTTCCAAATCTTTCAAAGTATAATTCTATATATTTTCCTGACATTATGTGTTTTGGATTGGTCTCTGTGAAGAAAAAAAATTTAAAAATCATCTTACTGTGACATCCAGAGTGTCTGTTAGAGAAATAAAATTTACCATTTCAAATTCCAGTCACGGGTAACTTGTTGATTGGGAATTTGTCTACAAATTTAAGCAGTTGTCTCTGAGCGGACGCTTGGCTACTCTGTACAAAACAATTTATTTTTGTCCTTTTCAAAGCTTTCTTTTGGGCTTATCATGAATGGACCAGCTTCCTTGGAACTTGGATAAAATATTATGCTTTTACATGTATAACAAAACAGTGGAACCATAAAAATAACATTGGTATAAGCTTGCCAAGGGGATTCAGTTGAACCATTAGGTAAGGCCTGCCAGATATATATAGTTTCAGCTGTTAAAATTACATATTCATATGTTTTCCATATATCTATTGGCCTCTCTCTTGGAGAGCTTTGGAATATTTTTTTACTAGACTACAATTAAACAACAGCAATTGAGACAGGGTATTCCCCAGAAATCGCAAGATGAGGAGTGTGTGGTGGCCACTTGCAGAGTTGGTCATTAATCTCATGGAAATTCGACAAGTACAGACTTGGTATGGAGAAATGAGGTAGGGGGGAACAGGACTAAACCATGATCTTTTTGTATATTGCAGATTTAAGTTTTGTACAAGGAGTGTAACTGAAATAATTCTCTGCAGTCCAGGCAATCTATATTTTTCCATATTATCCCCCCCTGCCCCCAAGAAGTTCACCTGAGCCGGTGGCGCGTGACCCGGTGCCATGTGAGCCTGTATTTCTGGGAATAATTCACTCCTATGCCAGCGTAGATTTTTGCTCATTTCCCTGGCATGTAACTCCATCTTTCTGTATTTATAAAGCAGTGAGTCAGGCTGTCTGCTTTTTTCAATGAAACATAAAGTTGAGTAGCTGCTGGGATGTTTGTGTTGGTGTAGCTTTTCTTTTCTGAAAGAGTTCTGCTTTATCAGAGTTACCTAGGTGGTAAGACTTACAAAGTTGTCTTGATGTCGAAAAAAGTTATTAATTAGAAGAATATTCTTTTTCGCCATATCCATGGATAATTATCATTTTACAGATCCGTATTCCAAATCAAGTTGGATCGGGAGTGTGAAGTTTATTTCTAGATTGTGATGAGTACTATTCGAGAGCTATGCGATCTAAATTGAGAGGTCACGTTTTTGGTACAGATGAGCTTGTACGCTGCTAAATTAGGCAGGACAGTAGAGAAGTCATTCGAAGTGCTCACTATGGCTTACGCATTCTCACCCACCCACCTCCAAAGTATTTTGTGACCTATGAAAGCTTCTGTTTCTTCACTCACTTGGGCTAAGCATTGATGCCATTGTCTTAGGAGACCTGTGCTGCAAATGCAAGCTGCGCCTGTTGTTTGATGGTGAGAGCAGAAAATGGACTGAATAGGCTTTCTGAAATACCCCAGCATGGAAATCCGCACCGGTGTAGATTCTCGGGTGTGAGATGGTGGGTGTCTATGCCATGTCCTCTACCACTCCGTACTGTGGTCCTATCATGTTCATGTCACCCTGGCGTGTCTCTGATTTTACATTCACCGTGTTATTTTGCAGTTTTTCTCACATCAGAGCTATGATAATAGTCCAATGGTCAGTATTTAAATGCATTTTAGAATAATATGATAGCGAAACCAAATGTAACCCTTAAGTTACATTGAACCCTTAAGTTTAAAGAAAGAGCAGTAAACTTTTTTTTTTTTTACATAGAGTATATTTTTGTGGTGGATTGGGATCTTGTATATGTGCCACTGTCCTCCTGTTCTGTAAGAACTACCTGAATGTTAATCTGGAGCCTTCCAGACAAGATTATATATCTACCTATATCTATATTTTTAATATTTTTTTTTTTAGCTTTGAGAAGAAAGTTTTCTGACCTGGCTTGGACAGTTGTGATGATTGATTTTGGTTTTCGAAAATTGATGTTCTGATGTCGCAGTCTGTAGAAACCATATCAGTGTCGATTAGTTTAGGGAAGGCCTATGATCTTGGGCAAGAAAGTTCTGATGTGCCAAGTATACAGGCACTGATGGGGAAATACTCAAAATTTTTCATGCTATAGGAAAAAAAACCAACATGCCAGGACTTACCCCCCCCCCCTTTCTATTTTTTCCTCTTTTATGCCAGTGGTCTACAAACATTTATTTAGAGAAGTTTATTGGCTGTGTAGACGTTTGTACTGATGTAACACAAATGTCTCTTGTCTTGATATCTTGTGAGAAGTCGGTCGTAAACTCCTGTCATGTCTATTTTCTTTGTCTCTTATTTCTTGCATGTAATGTAGGTTAGACACCACTGACAAGCTCAGAATATCAGTTTCCTGAAGCTGAATATACACAAATTCTAGATCTCAAAGCAACAGAACTTTAATTGTCTAGATTAAGCATTTAATTTAATGGATAAGTGATAAGCAACCACATTTCCTTTACAGCTTTATCCGAGTGCCTACTCTGTTATGCATGAAGTAGAAAACAATGCCAAATTCTGGAATTATTTTACAAAAACTTTGCACATCTGAGCCACAGTGTGCTGCGGGCAGTGCACCCAGAGCAGCTTTATTCTGTGTATTACACTTTTTGAATATCAGGACCCCCATTCACAGCAAGGAAACGTAATGCACAGAAAAGCTAAATGCTAAATGTCCCACTGGAGGTTCTTGGTGAAACTAGGAGCAGCACTCAGATATTCTGGCTTCTGTTTCAATATCTTAATTACATAATTAGCCTTGCTCAAATCAGGTCATGTGGCATTCAATCTGACTTCCTTTGCTGTCGTGCTATCTGTGCTATGTAATTCTCATGCCAAGATAGTGTACGGAGCCTTAAATAATCCAAGATATTCTAGTAAGGCATGGTAAAATGTTAATTTAAAAAAAAAATCACATAAACATATATATAAGGAAATTAACACTGTTACAGATTAACATAATCAAACAAAATATGGTTCATTACAACTGTATATATTACCATGCATTTAAATGAATGCTGATTGAAGGAAAAATGTATTTTCTCTGCACTCAAATGAAAAACAAGAGCAAAACAAGTGAGCTTCTTTTAAGAATCTGTAACTAAGAAATTTATTTCATAGGTAACAAACGGTAAACGGATAGGAACAGTTATTTCTGTTAAAGGAATAAATCTGCTGAAATACTGTGAAACATTTTCTGTGCAGCAAGCCACAATATATACAATAATGCAGTAAAATCCTCCACCAAATATCTGTTAAAGGAATAAACCTGTCAAAAGAATTAATTTTCTGTGCAACAAGGTTATTCATTCAACAGGCTTCCACCATATGTAATTTATGAAGCAAATTATACTATTCCAAAAAGGAAAGGGAAACTCATACAATGCAGTTTAAACTACAGCAAGATTGGCTAGAAGAACGCAGCCTTAAAAGTCAGGAAATCGCCTAGCGAAGCCAACTGTCTGCACCTTCGGTAAGCAATGACGTTTGCAGTATATACCAAATGCTTTACCATGACTGTGGGGACAAAAAAAGAACACGCTCCTCATCATATATGAAGCAAACCCGGCATTTTAATAGGCAGGGGAACCGTTCGCGTTTCAGATGGCTATTCAAGAACGTGCTTTCCCGGTGCATTCCACATTTACGGGTAAACAGGAGATGCAGTTCAGTTCTAGTAGAATTACCTGTCCAGTGAATCAAACGGTACTGAAAGTATTACTGCTCAACTGATCTGATCCTGCAGTATGTGAGAATATCTGGTGATGCTTTCTTTATTGCTACTTTCACCCTTACGCTATTTTTCATTTTGCTGCCACTGAGTTTAACTGTAAGAGGCTAAGGAGCTCATCAGCACTCAGAAAATGTAGCCATCCCTTCCATTCACTGCAAGCCTTCTGCACCAAATAGCATTGAAAAGTGCAACACAAAGGTGTGTTGTGTTTTACCTGTGGCTATACCTTTAGTGTCTGAGCCAAATTCATCAAAATAATCAAACTTTGCTGCATGCCAGATCTATAAATTGAGAATCCCTTTGTAATTTTTTTTCCTTGGATATCTGTCTGGGGGCCACTGCAACTTTCTGTTGAAGTCTTGCAATCCAGCCTGAAGTGTCATCCTCAGTGTCAAGTTTAAAGCCTCTGAAATACTTTATTTACAAGTCTTTATTTTCATCCAGCAATCTTCCAATCCTGGGCAGATTAATTTGCACTGTGAGTTCCAATCTTATTATTTTAATAACTTTTTGTTAACCTCTAAGCAAGTAGAATGTTACTCTTGGAGCAATGCTAAAGTTTCTTTAATAAAACCTGCATCAGGGTGAAAGTTGCTTTGTTTGAGCTTTTGTTAAAAATCCAGAGCTTAAGTCAGGTTCAGTGAGGTTCACGGACCTTTTAGCACATGTGGGCTGAGTGTCAAGTGATGTCAGGCCAAGTATGAACAAATACGGACTGATTTCTAATTCTGAGTGGAAATCAAGTGAAACCAAGAGAAATGTGGCAGAGTAACTAAGTCACCATTTACTTTTCTAGGATATTATGAATCCAAAGCTAATAGGAATTCAAGGTATTGGATTCCCATGACAGGGGTGATAACTTCTATGGGTAAGGGTCTTTGTAAGGACTGGGGAAATTGCAGAAATCAAATCTGATAATTGGCAAAATTACAAAAAATGCTGCAGCCACCTTTACATATTGAATCATATGATGAACAGTTGCTTTCTTTAAACAGCAGCTGTAGTCACCTGGAGTACTACTCGTGAGGGAGACAAGCACGAGCAATAATTCACATCCAGTTAGCAGATAGCCTCCAGTAGGGAAGCTCAGACAAGGATTACATAAAAGAGATTTAGACTTCCAGTGATCGTCCATTCCTGGTCTATTTATTTACATAAATTTGTCAAAGCAGAATTAAAAGCTGCAGTTAAGATCCAGAAGTCCATATCTGTGATTGAGCTAGATGTGTTATTTGAAAATATGTACCTATCAAATTGCAATATCACTTTATTTTTTTCCTGCAGGCAAACTAAAGAATAAATCACCTCCCATGCAAATCCACTCATCTGTTTTTTGTTGGGGTTTTTTCTTTTTTTTTTTTTTCCATTTTGTTTCATTTTGTTTTATCATTCAGTGACTGAAATCTGATCTCAAAAAATGTAGGCAAATGTACAGAAGACTTATTTTTCCCTTGGCACCCTGTTTAAAAACTTATAAATTAACTCCCCCTCTTTTAAATCATTCTTCTTGAGGTGTTCCAGCCAGGCATCCTCACTGGCTGCCACATCCTAAATTCTTTTGGATTTGTTGTTGGCCTGAAATTATTGCACAATGTGAGCTCATCATCTAGGAAATGGATATTAAAAATACCCATGACTTCAAATGTGATTTGTATACCCAGTGGCATTTGAGTAAACAGCAGCATCACTGACTCAGGGACCCAGTTTGGCTCCATGACATATACTAAGTGGCAAAAGTAGCACCATTTTAGGGAAGAACAGAACTTAAAGATTATTTTGTTTATATGTTATTGACTGGGAGGGAGATCTGGCCTCCTAAGCAAGCGTATAAAAAGATTTAGGAAACAGAGGCCAGAAAAATAAATCACTGTTGAAATAAAATTTTAAAAGTTTCCTGCCCCTGAACTCCTCAAGAAAGGTCTCGGTTTTCCTTCCTCTCATATTTTGAGTGTTACAGAGAACTGTGAGCCATGAAGTGCTTTCTCGGTGATGGATTTTGCTGATGCTATAGCTCGAATTCTGCCTCCCAGGAGTATTTGTTTACTGAGTGTGCTCACCCGTTGTGGTGGTGCGTGTGGTGGCTGTGCTCACCGGCTGTGGCTGTTAAGTAACTGTTTAAATTGTTTACGAAGATTTCTCAAATTAGAGCATGTCCTGACTGGTCTAAAATATTGAAATGCAAGCCATTAGTTGAGATTGACAATAAAGTCTGATTAATAGTTTGATTTTTAAAACAATTACATAAAAATATTGTTTGAAATCATTCATTTTAAACAGTTGACACTTTAATGCATAAATATAATTACAGACTCTTTAAGAAGGGCCTAATTTTTGCCTTGATATATATGTTAGCAATTGTGTATTTGAAATAGAATCATAAAATGTAAAACTTTTATATTTAATCACTAGTGTCAAAAATTATTAGGTAATAACCACTGCAGGAGAGAATGTGGTAAAAGATACAAAGGCCCATATTTAAAACATAATTTTTCTAATACTTACTATGATTTTAAGATGTCATGTCGTCATATGAAGGTGAACGGGTCAGATGCAAAATTGACTTTTTCTTTTTTTTTAATGTTAAGTGATCAATTTACACTCATAGAGGGGTTAAGCTTACTGGAAGCTGAAGTCCTCTTTGACCACAGTCTAGGTACATCACTGACTGCTGGGACAACAGCAGCTTACTAGTCTGCTTTTGGAAAGTGCCATAGGTGAAGTAACTCAGCCCAGCATCCTAATCCAACGCGGTGCTTCTGTACAGTGAAGATATGAAACAGGGAGCTGTAGGAAGTTCTAAAAAGAAATCTGTCATCTCACAAAATGCTGTGTAATTAGGTCACACCTTGTTTTCCACGAGGAACCGGGATTTTTCCTTTCAGTTACTTAACATCTTTCTGCAGTACCAACCTAAGTGCTTTCATGATAGAGGGAAAGGAACTTTCACGGCTCTATTGGAGGCTATAAAAGTGTAAGGTGGAGGAGAATCACGTCTAGCGTGTGCTCTTACTGTGTTTAAGACCCTTTTTAGTCAGTAGAGATGGCTATGATCCTCATACTTTGCTGTTCGTCTTGGCCATCTTACTATGAAAAACGTATCTGCTATTTCCAGCCTGTCCGTGACCGTCGAAAGAGCTGCAGCTTTTAAGTCACAGCCACACACAAATAACACCCAACAACTTGCAGAGCAGAAGTCTAACGTATTAGCATTAGTCTTTGTGGCAGTAATTCCTTTACCATTGGGACAGTGCTCAAGAGTTTACAAGCCTTGCAGAAAGGAGTGCCTGCCCTGGACGCGTGCTGTGCAGTTGGATCTCCCTGCTTTCCTACAGGAGCTCGCAGGATTGGGCCCAACCAAGGCAGAGCAGGAGAGAGCAGTAATGCCTGTGTGGCAGATAATGGGCCAGGCATTTCTGCTGTTACCCCTGTAGTGCCTTTGAGTAACCAGTTTTAAGTGGAGAATCTGGGTTTGTAGAGTACTTTAGTGTCATTTTTACTCTCCAATTTTTACTCTGGCTTTGCAGGGCTTTGCTCAGATAAAAACTGCTTTTGAACTGCTCTCCACTTTGGCTGCCTGCACAGGAGGGAGGAAGGGGACAGGCGTCACCGGTGTCCTGCATTTCAAGTGGCCGATGGGCCTCACAACCTTGTAGCTCTTCAGCATCTACTGGAGCATCCAGGGGATCATCTGTGCTTCCAAAGGTGCTCAGTCTTCTGTGGCTAGAAAGGGGATGGAGACCAGGTGTGGAGGAGGAAATCCCTTTCTTAAGCCTCCAGGTACTCCTGGACTGCTGTCAGACTGGAAATAGGATTTTTGCTTCCTGTAATAAGTGCAATCCAGAAGTGCAGAGGAAATTAAAATAAATTCACAGACAAAATTAATATTTAGATTGAGACACCAAGCATTATTGGTTTTTATCTAGAAGGCAGATGATGCTACATAGCAAACCAGGTGATTTTTTAAATGGTGTGTGTTATCATTTAATATAAGTTACTGAGAGTAATTTGAAAAGCAAGTAGACAAAGTGAAAGAGGTAGTTCAAGACAATGTTTAGTTCAGTGAGGAGGACAGACACCAAGATGTCTGATTAAAAGAAAAACATTTCTTTCTCAGTCCCAGAAGTGCCACAGAAAAGCTGTTCCTGATAACACTTAGACGTTTTGCTGCAGTTCACGGCAGGAGCGTCCCAGGTAGGCACACTCTGGTTGTCCTGTTCAGGCACACTCCCCAACGCCTCTCCTCTCCTGCAACAAGATAAGACCTCTGCTACCACCTTGTATGGCCTTTCTCATGTTCTTACTTAAGAAATGGCTGGGTTTGCCAGTATTAAATTCTTTAATTTAAATTTTATTTTACTATTAAACTATTTCTAGTAAAATTATTTTGTTGATAATTTTTTAATTATTGAACTTAATTTTAAATTTAAGATTATCCTGAGTGCCCTTTAATGTCAGCTGATTAGATTCGCTTGCCAGGAACCACGGATAGAAGCAATCACCAAAATTTTGGTCTTGAGATAGCGTCAATGAGACAGTGCGCAGAGCACCATGGGGTGTTTAGTGCTTTGGTCCAGAGATGCTCTAGTGACTTCCCCAGACCAGCTGAGGATCACTGGAGATGACAGTTATTTCCATTCTCATGCAGAGTTTTGTAGCAGCCAAACTACAAACCCATGTTTTTTGCCTTATTTCCTGTCAAGAAATATGCGAACGCACCTCAGCTCTGTTTGCTCTATAGGCGAAATACTTTCAAATTCACTGCTCATTGGCATTAATGTTTACTAATGGTTTAGCTGATGAGAGTAGTAGATGTATTGCTAGCAGACACTTTGCAGCTCTCAAAGGTGATGTTCTGCTTGTAACAAAATTGTCTCTCAGCCCGTACTGGAAGCATCTCCACCCTTACCTTTGCAATCTAGATGAGTCAGCTGAATTCAGTCCGAACCGACCTACTCAAAATCAAAGAGGACATGTTAGTACTCTTCCTTTTCATCACCAGACTTATCTTCTCCACTTAGAGTAGGTTATTAGTTCAGGGAGATCTATGAAGTTTGGAAAGCAGCCAACATAATGCCATTTTTAAATACAGCACCTAGGAACACCAGGAAAATCAGTTTAACTTTGTGTCCAGTATCTTATCTGCACTGACCATCTGAAAATAATTATATGTGTGTATATATATGTGAAAACATTTATATGTGGGGGAAACAGTTCTGGTAATCAGACTAAACATATCTAGAGCCTGTTAAACTCCTCGCTCACACATTGGGATGTGTGAGGGGCTGTTTGTTTGTTTGTGGTTTGCGCTTGTTTTTCCTTGTGTATTGTTACTAGAGCAGATGGGCTTATCTTTCCAGAAGGGCTTTTAGCAAAGTCCTTTATCAGATCACCCTTCCGCGTGCAGCACAAAACCAGCTTCTTTGTCTTCATAGCGGGGATGTACGGGAAAATCTCCCTCCCGGTTTCACATGTGTCCTTGTTGCATTTTTGTTTGATGCTATTGCCTTCGTCGTGATTGGTGCGACAAGAGTTTACAGCAGAGAGGAGTCAGCAAAGCATTCTGATGATAAAATCTTCCAGTTTGTTGACGCTATGGCCAGTTCTTTGTAATTCATTAGTTTGTTCACAGTGGGTGATTTTAGCCTGTATATTGACAGGAATTTTTAATCTCTGTAGTATCTCTGGGATGATGCAAGCAGAAGGCGGCTGTTTATGTCTTTCACAAGCATCCTTCATCCCTACTGCGTCGGCTTTAGATGTGTGTTTAATATAAGGGTGGTTATCTCTTGCTGATCTCTACTTGGCAATGGCCACAGAAAATAAATCTATGTTGATTTTATTAGATCTGTCAACAGTCCTTGATGTTATTGACAATGAAGTTTTGTTGACTTGCCTGCAGAGCCTTGTGGAAATGGAAGGAGACCTTCCTCAAGTTTAATATTTTCTTAGCATCCCATGAAGTGCATCCAAACTAATATTCTCAGCAACAGGTTGGTTTATAGTGAAGCGGCCAGACCCGATTATTTTAGGAAAAGTAATAGAGTTTGATGGGTCCATACAGCAGAGTTACAAAAGGGAGGGGTGATACAAAGAAAGGAGGAGGAGTCTTTAGCATGATTGAAAGCCCCCAATTTCATGGCATTCTCTGAACTAGACCGTACAGCACCTTGACTTAGAGGTTTGTGAACCTCTTGCTTGTTCTGTAGCAGCTTTGTGCCAGATAAAGAGGAAGCAGTTTTACGCTTTGACAATCATCTTTGTTAATACATTTTCCAGCAAGGGAAAAAAATAATCCTAATTAAGAAGTTACTTTATGCCTTACAAAATGGAAGGGCAAAAGGTTACTTGTTCCAGGGAAAGAACAGGGGAGTAGATCTGAGAGCTGACAGTAGGATTGGCTTGGATCCACCGCTCTTTAAGCTTAGTTTTTGCAAGCTCTCTGCCAGTTCGGAGCACAATGGACCTCTTTCCGTACCTAATGGCATGCTGGATGTCAGCCCTGGCCTCAAGAAATCTCAACTGCACAAACAGAAAGTAGGTGTGTTTCTGTGCAACAAAAACAACATCTTTCTCAACAGCAATGATTTTCATGCCCTTCTGAAGATAGCTTATTTGTAATCCATTCAAGTCCATATGTAAAATACTCGCACTGAAAACACAAAGATAATGCAAGCTGTAATAGCGTATAAACGCGCAATAGAGATGGATTTCAGAGTTATATCTGTATTTATGTCTGGAATATTCACACCTTGATCTAATCCTCTTCTTCTTAAAGGGGAATTTTTCAAAAGTTCTTAAGGATCCGTCATTGGAGCTACATCTTGAAAAGGCCACATCTTTCTCTCTCACACCTCAAACAAGGTGGCCTGATGTTTCAAAAGCTGCTCAGAATTCAAACGCTTCCTTCGGGTGCCTAAGTGGAAGAGCATCTCTTTTGAAACTTTGGCCACTTGTGGAGGTGTTTAAATGGGAAGACTTGGTGCTAAGTAGGGCGTGTAAAAAGTTTTCTCTTGAAATATTTCCTTAGGGAAAATTGGGGTTTAACTACTGAAATGTTATTTCACAAAGAGCATGATTTCTGTGATAATAATGGGTTTTAATAAAAGAAAAATGACCACTTGAAGAACAAAGAAGATTCCTGTTATAAACTAAAATTTAAAGCATTTTCAATTTAAAAGTTAGCATTTGCCCTTTGGAAGCTTCATTGAATTTTTGTTTTTTAACAGCATTTTTCCTCAAAGAGGAGGCTGGGCAAGAAGAACAATTCTTTCCAGCTCTAACATAAAATTTTAAGGTGAAACAAGTGGCAAGATTCAAACAAACAGAAGAAAAATGAACCTATCTTAAAACACATCCCTGGAACCAGCTGAAGATCTACATTCATTCTTTTTTGTCACTAAAACCTGAAAAGTTTTCAGACAGCTATCAGGAAGCAATGGGGTACGTGTGCAGAAATCTGTAACTGAAGGTAGATTAAGAATTGGAGCATAAACTTCACTTACCTCGAGTAGACTTTGAGCTCCAAGGCCCTTAAAGGTTAACAATAAAATCTCAAATTGAATCCTCATTTTCAATATGAGACAATTTAAGTTATAAAACAGTGAAGTGACATGAGCCTAGCGAGGCCAACGAGGACACTTAAACCGGGGTTGTCAGAATGCCCATGCTTTATCACCCATGAAAGGATGTAACTCTCCATGACATTAAGGATGCAGGGTTTGATGGAGTGTCACAGTTAGTTGACACCAGAATCATCCGAAATCGTAGACTCCCTGTCACATCCTGCCACTGCAGAATAGAAACTAATGATTGTGCTGCTACACCATCGCAGGCATGCTGGGGTGCTCGTAGCTAGTAAATTATTACGTAGCAGTAAGAGTTGCCAACAGAAGTAGACTTCTGGAGCTAATAGCTAGGAAAAAAACGGGAACAGTATATGCGGGCTGTTTTGCTCCAATAGAGTAGGCTGCTGTTCTGAGTGCCTGATGGGACAAGTGGTTTGAGGAAGATATAAAGTCATGCTGGGCCATCACATGAATCAGAAATCTATACTTTTCTGTAGATGCTTTGTGAAAGGGATTTTTATATAAGAAAACATGAATATTCACTTTTGGTCATGGAAAATGTTTTTCCAAAGACTGATAGATTCAAACCACCAAGGCTTAGCTTTTTAAACAAATATATATGTATAAAATAGCAGAACGTCCCATTTCAAAAAAGAAATTTGCAGAAAAAAAAATTGAAAATACTATTTACAAAATGTTATTCTGAATCTTTCATAGACTCCAGAAGTCTGTAAATAACAGAAATTTTAAACGTCTTTTGGGCCCAGATGCAATAGGCATTAAAATCTGATGGATTTTAGAATGATAGCTTTTTACAATTTTCTCCAAAGGAGCAATAGCAAAAATCAATGTGTAAGAAATACAGAGGGCAGATGCACCATATTCTCAACTAAATGAGCTTTCTGAGCAGACTCCCGCCCAGGATGCAGCTGAGCACAGAAATGTAAGAAGTCTTATGGGTACAAATTGACGGTATTTAAGCATAACAAGCTATCCAATTACACAGAGGAAAAACCGACTGATTTGAGATCATCGCTGACCACAACCTGGCCGGGAGTCAGCAGTGGCATCCTGCTGTGATAAAGGTGGTTGCCGAGTTGCAGTGTTCAAACAGACCTATCACCCGTGAGACGTGGGAAGCAATCCCTTCCCTCAACGCTGCCGCAGACCCTGGCTGGAACACTTTTTCCTGGGTCAGGTTCCTTATTTCAAGAAAAGATGTCGCTTGTTTGGAGAGGAGGCTGAATACAAAGTCTAGAAATCCCGACCTAGCAGGACAGATTGGATGAACGAGGTTGTTTAGACTAAATAATAAGCACTTGAGAGGGGACATGAAAGTAATTACAGAAGAAACAGTGTCAGGGAAGACAGAAACAATCTGTGCGTAATAGAAAGGACATGACATAATGGGCTTAAATTACAGTGAAGAATTCCGGTTAGACATCAGGAAACTTTCATAACAATCAGGATAATAAAGCACTAAGGTAGACTGCCTGCGGAGGCTGTGGGATCTCCACCATTGGAGGCCTTCCAGAGCGGGGCAGACAGACTTCTGAAAGGAAAGACAGGAGGATAATTGATCCCGCCTTGGGGCAGAGGGATGCACCGGGTGACCTACCGAGAACCCGTGACTCTCTTGGTTTGAACTGCGAATACCCTTCATCCCCATCCTTCTTAAAATGTGTTTCTTGGTCTTATGTCTCTGTTTTCTGCTGGTTCATCTCTCTCAAATCTATTTCTGATTTTCTTTTAGAGGCTTGGCCTTATCCACTTTCATCTGAAAACAGAAATTTAACTGCTACCTCTGTGCTGATGATTCACAGGTCTATCCATCTTCCCACTTCAGACCTAGCTAACACTTTTCAAAATAAAAGCTCGGCCTGTTTTCCTGACGTATCATTGCAGATGTTTTGCTCTCCACCAAGTTCAGCACAGCTACAAAAATCTTATTATAATCAATTCCCTCTGCCCCTTGCTTTTCCTTTGATCACATTGACTAACGCTGTGAGCCCGCTGGTAACTCAGGTCTAGAACCTGGAAGTCATTTTACCTGGGACCTCACCTGGCTCCCTATTCCAGACTATATTTGTATTTTATGTGGGAGAGGGAATGTTGGCCCTGCAAAATGAATCAAAAATATGATTGCTTATCATCTTCATCTTATTTTCTAGCCTTGGCGAATAGAGGCTTTCTCACGTACCCATTTTCAATACCACTATAAGCTGCATTGCTGTCTTAGCTGCTGCTTTCACCCTGCCAGACCAGGCAACTGCAGCTTGGCCGAGCAAGTGCCAGCCTTTGCAGGTAGCACACCGTACCCAAACACATGTTCCTGTCTTGTTACACCACTAACAATTTGTTGTTCAGCAGTGAACACACACTGAATAATGAAAGATGCCTGGAGAAAGGAACACGGCGCATACGTGTACCTGCAGCGTGTTGTTTCTGTTTGTGTACACAACCCCGATGAGAGACGAGGGAGTGTCAGGCTTGCCTGGTGGATAAGCACCGGTTCCTCTGCCAAATGAAACTCTGTGGCTGCAGAAACAGTGTCCGCATTTGCTTTCCAGAAGGTAAATACACCCACTGAATTCCCGCCGGGCGGCCCCACAGCATGGCAAACACCTCTGCGCTGCCGGGTGCGATGCAGCGTACGGGACCCCAAGCCTCAGGACCCATCTCGGTGCTAAATCAAACTGACCTTGACTGGAGATCAGAGGGATGCTAAGGGGGTGTCCAGGTACATCCACGTACCTGATCAGAGATGTATTTGGACTGTGAGCATTTTAGGACAAAGACTGGTTTTGCTTTTTGTCTGTGTTTGTGCAGGTGCCTAGTGCAGCTCCATGACTAAGCCCCCTGACAAGCCCACAGTGCACGAAAATAAAATCAGTAAAAGCTGCTTTCCAGTGCAAAAAAATAATGGAGAAAACCTTCCTACCTTCCTCCTGAAAATGTGCTGTGGTGCGGGGAGACGCAGCTGTTTCTTCGGGCTTAGCTCTGACCGTGAGCTTTGGTCGCTCTCTGGCAAGAGCTGGTACTAACGAAGGAAGCGTAAGACGATTGTGTTTTAGACCAGGGATTGTCCTAACTGACTGCTTGTGGAGCGGCTGTGAACTAGAGTGGATGAAACCCGCACACGGTCTAATCAGGAGAGTAATGAGGTCTGGGACTGGGAAGCCAAGGAGGGACAGTGGGCAAACAAAGCGGGGCTGTGCCACGAGCCTCTGAAGTCTTTAAGTAGCTTCGTTATGTCAGCAACAAACAAGGGAAGAGCTTTGCAGAAATTTAGATTCCAAATGCCATTATAATTAGCATTATTTCAAGATTAAAGAAACCACCACTTCCGTGTAACAAATTATCTCCAATTTAAAAGCAAAAATAATGTATTTTTTGTTCATAAAAAATGCTCAAGCGGAAGCATTCTCACATTAATTATTTCAGTCTATTCGGAAAGCATATCCCTGCTTGCTTTTTATTATGCCTTCCAGCTCCTTCTTTGAAAAATATGTTAAGAAGCTGCAAGCTATTTTCCAAAAAAATGAAAAATAAATAATCTTTGAAGCAATTAGAGCTGAACGACAGAATGTATAAATATTTTTTTTACTTATTCTCCCCCTAGATTCAAATCCTCCATTTTCTGCCACCTCCCATCTTGGCAGCTGCAATTCAAGCATCTTTGCTTGAACTTTGGAGGCAGGCAAGTGTTTCTCTTTCCTCCCCTAGAGTTGAATCAAATCGTATTCTGTAGATTTGACTGGCAAGAGCTTTTATAAGTGAGCTGAGGGTTACTCCTGGAGGCTAAATGCATTATTTCTATAATGCATTTGTCTTCACTCTCCTAGGAGTCTAAATACTTCTGAACCTTTCCTTACAATTGTAATAATTAGTGGACATGTTACAAAAAAAACTTTGCTTACATACGAAAAATCACAAAATTGAATAATAGGAACTATGGTTGGTAGTGTGGAATTATCTGGAATGTATTTTATTGTAAGAACAAAGAGCACTTTGAATGTCATGTAAATATCATTACAGAGCTGCTTTTTATTTTAATGAAGGCTTTGCGCTGGTTCAGCATTGGGCACAACCGCTCAGCACTAGCACAACTTTAAGTCAACCCATGCTGCGGTGAGGCCGGCAGCTCCGTGTGATTTTCAAAAGCACCTTCCGCCTCAGAAAGTTGAATTGTTGAATTTAAAATGTAATTAAGGAACATTCATCTATTTTCATTGCCACAATCAAATCAATATGTAGCCCAATTACACAAGAACAGTGAACTGTACAGCACTATCAGCTACACTAATAAAAGGTACCTGTTTTCAATTCTCTGTAATATACTTTCTCCTTTTCTTTCCTTGCTTTTTGCCATAGGAACAGGAGAAAGCATCTAAACAGTTTCCTATTTCTCTGGCGCCAGCTGGAAGTAGTCACGAGTTGCAGGGAGACAATATATTAATACAAAACTAGCCAGGAGACAAAAAAAGCTTACACAGCAGTTTTCATAGGTAAGATGATTAAAAGTGTTATGTACGATATTAGGGCGTGGGCCACAGCCTCATTCGTTTGCTTTCCCAAGAGAGGTGTGCAGGGATCCTTCCTGGAGATGGTATGGAGGATATTCTCCACGGGGTAGGAGAGTTTGGGATCAATAGAGCGTTTTTCTTATCTAGGAAAAACTTGAGGTCTTTCTGAGTGCGAAGGCATCCGGGGTAGTGAAAGTGGCACCTGCCTGCACGCCAGTGAGAGCAGAATAAGGTGACCGTGTGCAGGAGGGTAGGGCTGACCCCAGAATAATGTCACCATGACGTGTTTGCTGATGCTGGGGGCAGTTACCCACCCCAGCTGGTGTGTGTGAGTTGCTGAGATAGCCCATGGTCTTTTAATGGGATTCTTGCAAGTCGGAAATGCTCAGGATCATCAGTGAGAATTGCAGGCGCTGGGCAGTAAATCACAGATATGGGCAGAGGGGACCACCATGACCACCCACTGTCATCTCCTGTGCAACCTGGGCCCGAAAAGGCCAGAGACAGGACCAAATCTTTTAGGGAAGTTTCAGCTTTGAAATCACAGTTTAAAAACTTGCAGTGACAGAGGGTCCACTGCAACCCGAGATAAGGCCGGCGAGTGGTCTGGCTGCCCGGGAGCTTTCCAGCTTCTTGCTTTCAGAGCATCTGTCTAATTCCTACAGACCGTGATAAAGCTGCTCTGTGATCCCCTCAGAGCTAGGCTAAACGAGCTTTCCCATGATACAGCATCTTTTTCAATTTCTTTAATGTTTCCTATGATTTTCTACTATAATTGCCTAATTTTTCCAATGTACTTTGCAAAGTGTGGATCCAGAACTCAACGCAGTATTCTCACAGAGGTAACAGCAGGCTGAAATACAGAAGCGTGCCTGCTAAGTATACTCCTATTTAAGCATCTTAGGATGAGTTTGTTCTTTCGTTCACAGCTTAACATTTGGATATAATTGAATGGAACATACCCGTGCCTTCTTCAGAACTAGAGAGTCCCACATTTAGGGAGCGTGGTCTTCATGTTTTAATTACTAGATGTGTAACTTCGTATAAAGTCACATCTCTAGCTCAGAAGTGTCCATGTCTGTGAGCTTGCCGTAAGCTACTAGATATGGTACCATCTGCAGCAGGATGGAGCTTAGAGCAGTTCATTCAGTTTGTTTTCCTAAGTTTGTTTGTATCCTGTGATTCTGTAGCTATCACGAGGGTTTTCGTGCTGTACCTTTGACTAGTATTTACTTGACTGAGAACTGAATGTCCTCCCTTTCCTCTCCTGTGTCTGCATTCTTAATAATAAATTAAGGTTGCTAAATTGTTTCTTGATCTTATCCAAAAACAAATGGCATTGTGTCTCCTTTCAGCCAATAGGACAATTTTTTTGTTTATTTTTCTAAACCTTTTATGTCTAAGAAATATCAGCTGTGTACTTTTCTTGTCCTTTTTTGGACAGATCTTTGGAGATCATAAATGCTGAGAGCATTTCTTACTTGACAGGGAGAGGTGGCGTCAAGGTTTTATATCTGCAAGCACTACGTTACGTGAAATGTAAAGAAACCTGCTCAGGCATGGTCCATGACAAGGAAGGAGGGACAAGGCGTCTTAAAATCAACCGCCAGTCCCTTCATGTCATGGAAGTTCCTGGGCAGAGAAACAGTTGCATTAGAGGTAGAGAGAGACACATTTTCTGCGGGGATCAGTAGTGTAGGAGCAACACATATTTGCTCATCTGACTGTGTAGTCTAACTAGCTGTTTGTTATATTATTTACTAGGTTTCTGTAATCTAACCTTTTTATGTGCATGGGTTTTCTATAGAGTGCAGAGACAAATCTGCTCCCCAAAGACACGTTAAGAGAGCGCTAGCTGAAATGTTGAGTAACGATAAATTCCTTTGAATTCCTTGTGCGCATTCTAATCCACCATGATGAAACTTTCATGTTTTGTCAGCTATTGTAATTTTGCTTTCAGAAATGCAGTACAAATTCTTCCTGGGTAAGTGACTTGCACATTTAGTAGTGTCTTTCAGAAGAGTATCGCTATTGTCGTGTTATAAATGGCATGTGTTTCAGTAGCACTCAAACATACAGGCTTCTTGCTGGTATATATTTGAAACCCAATTGTTTTTACTCAGCTGAAGCCAAGCTTACTTTTTTTTTATTTCTTTCAGTAATTACCTTATGTTTTATAGCCTGCAGGGAGAGACCCTAAATTGAAGCAAAGTTAAGAATGCGTAGTTGAAAACAAAGATCATGAAAAGATAAAGGTCCTGGTTCTGTGATCTTGGATTATAACAAATCATGAAAAAAAGTGATTTGGCTCATCTTGTCGGTAAGAATCTGTCCATATCATGTTTCAGTTTTGTTTGTTTTGGAGATACAGGATTTTTAAAAAACAAAAACAAAAACCCCCACCTCATCAGTATGAAACATCTTGGGGAGAAGAAGGAAAGCTACAGGAGAAAACAACCTGAGCATACAAAATTTTCCTTTCTTTCTGCCTGCCCCCTATCCAATTTATATCTTAGTAAGATACCAAAGGTGGAAAATGCCCATCCAGAGTTCAAATGGTTTCATAATAGCAGAAAAACAGTTCTCTGTCTCAACTACAGGAGTCGCTCTGCTATAACAAAATCCAGTAGGACATATAAATACAATATATTGCATATCATATGTTCAATAACAACAGAAAAGCCAGCCTGGCTAAAAATAATTATGAAGCTCAGCAGCTGTAATTAAAATAATTTGATGGGAGATAGGAAACGTTTATGCATCTTGGCAGAAAAAGACATTTTGAGGATTTTGATTGATGTCTTTTATGTTTGTTCTATGTATTGTACAATAGTAGGTATGGGCACTGCACCAGTACGTTAACTTCACACAATGCGGTGTGTCTCACTAGGGCAGATGAGAGGTCGAATTGAGAAAAAGTGAATTTGTCGGTGCCTTCCATTTTCCACCAAAAACGTCAAGGTAGATGATGGAAGTGTTTCGTGGGTGAGCCCTTACAGACTCAAAAAATCCAGCTGAATTCATTTGTATGAGGTCTACTTATACGAATGGGCATTCACCACAGTGATTAAATGCCGGCCGGTGTAATTCACCGAGAAGAACAGCAACTAATATCAGAAGTCATTTTAGCGAGAAGTATTAACCCCTGCATTGGGCTTTTCAACGCTTCAACTCGTCACAGCAAACAACCGATCTTACAAAGCCAGTCTGCTCCCAACAGTTTCCTGTTGATAGTCTAATTTTTTCTTCGGTTAAGATAAAAAGTGGGCCAGGTTTTTATCAGGGAGCTGACTTTAGTGTTTCCAGTGAAGCTGAGTGGATGTTGTCTGCACTAGTGTAATCATACCTTACAAAAACAAGGAGCTATCTTCACATCTCAATTTACATTATTGATGCAGTATGAAATAAGTCCCGTAGTAGATGAGCACTCTGGGGATTCTCTTGTTTGTCTCAGCATGTTAAATGTCTGCAAGGCATTACACATCAGAGATAGAACTGCTTAAGTGCATAATTCTTCCTCATGGCTTTGCTAGGAGCTAAACGAACCTTCTTAAACTAATAATAAAATAATCTAAGATATAAAAATATGTTTCTTTTGGACAAATCTGACATGTTACAATGACAGAGTGTTTATGACTCACAATCACCACCTCCGCCACCAGCACTGCTGTATTTAGAAGCAGCAGGCAGCAGAGCGAAATAGGCAGCCCTGAAGTTTCACATCAGGATAAAAGTAGCTAAATTCTTACTAAATGGGGATTAGACATTAATGAAGAAAAAAGATGGTGGATTTCCAGGACTATGGCTCAAGGGAACACTCTCCTGTTTCACTCAGCCTTGTAGTTGTGTCTAAGTTCAGATTGCAGTTTAGATATAAACAGATGAAGACTTTAGGGATGAAATATAAACATTCCCAAGTTCTTACAGTTCTAAATTAGGTGCAGTTCCAAGAATATGGGTTTTGGTCCTAGTGCTGTTTATATTTGATTTTTATGTGTCAAAGAGTACTTATTCAAAGGTGGAAAAAACTAAACCAGGAAGGCTTGTCTCGTTAAATCTGTACATTAGAGGTGCCTCACAGCATGCAATGATTAATTAGTTCTTAGAGGAGAAATTTCTACTCCCCCAAATGGAAAACGTTGAAAAGTTCAAGAACATACTTTTCTGCATGCAGAAAGGATGAATAGCATATAGTTGGCTTTCGGTGTCCTGCTAGATTTCTAGAAAAATGTAGCATAGCAAATCTGCGTTATTATTGCAGTAAGGCGAAGTAGAGGAAATGTAATTTCTAAACTTCGGAAAAGGCTATCAAAACCACTATTTACAAGTTCCTTTTTGGTCATAGCCATGTAAAACCTTTAGTGTCACTTTAGATTAGCCCTTGTAACCTTTTCCCTATGCTCTCTCTTATGCTAACTCCTAATTCTCTTGCCAAAATTCCTGCAGTCACATGTTACCTATTGAACTGAGTTAATAAGGAGGAAATCTGCAGCCACGGAAAGTTCTGGTAGCAGGAATTGCTCAGCATCCCGGGCAAGTCAGGAACTGGGGAGCTGTCAATGGACCAGCGCCCTTCCCGGGGCAGGGGGTGAAGGTGGGTTTTGAGCACACTGACAGGTAGATACGGATCTGCAAAGCGTCCCTCCCTGAAGGTGAAGCACAAGGATTTACAGGGGCCTGTCACACACACAGCCCCATCACAATCTTACCAACCTTCAGGAGAGGCAGGGAGGGCGAATTGATCCCTGTGGGATGCGCAGGCTCCAGCTCCGCCTGAGAGCAACAAATAGTTCTGTGGTTTGATTGATGCAATCAAAGCAAGAGACCCTACAGGAACAGCGGAGGGGGCAGTTGCCTCGCCTGGGTCCAGTGTCTTGATTAAAAATCAGACGTGATGAACTGAACTAGTGTACAAAATTAAATATGTCTGTCCAAGGGATGTGGAAGCCTTTGTAAAAGAAGGACAGGTCTCTCAGTGGTGTGATGCCGGCTCAGGATTTAGCCAGCCTGATGACCCAGTTTGACCTAAATGACTTACCCAGTTTACCTGCAGCTTTTCTGGTTTTCTCTAGCAAATCCTAAATATAAGCTTTTCCCCCCTTGCCTTTTGTATATATTAAGCTTCTGTTTGTGTAAATAACCATCTTACATATATAATAGACCGCAAAATATTGTAGTATAAAGATGTATTTGACACTTTTTCTATGATTTTGTTCCTCACCCAAAATATAACCGCTCAGACATGTTTTTGGAATGACGCACATTTTAGCGGAAAAAATATTTTAGAAATATGCTTAGCGTGTTGGCATTAGTTCTTTTTGGATCCCACTGGTTGTAAGCAAACTAACATTGTGAGCTCCATTGGGCAAAAGAAATATTACTACCACTGTATAAAATATGTGTATTTGAACTCTTAGTTAAACATTTAAATGTTAGCTTAGGTTTTTCAGTTGCCATAATTTTAGATAAAGAAATTTGTGAAACACTAGGACTAACTGTAAGAGAGTCCAAATGTTTTCTTCCTATTTATCAGCTATGCACATTCTTACCACAGTTACTCAATTTTTAAATCTTTCATGGCTATTGGTATGATTCCAGGAGGTTTGCTAGCCTTGAAATGGAAAAAAATTCTGCGATGCCAAGAAAATGTAGCCCAATCTGCATTTAAAACTACTATAGTTAAATATTTAAAGGCTTCTCTGTCCCACTGCAAAACATTTTGCAGCGTACCCTTAAATTTGGAAGTCTCAGATTGCCTTGCTTTGATCGTTTCCTCTCTGGTATCTTGTACTTTGGTCACCTTACCAGTGGATCAGAAATATCTCTGGTTTATACCACATTGCCTTTTTCAATCCAAATTGTTTTAATTGGTAACTCAGCCAGTTTCTATTTAAACAACATTTCCAGTGATTTTGGAAGAGGAGTGGGAAATTTTTACCTCAGCCCACCCTGTTCTTTAAGTCAGCCAAATGCATCTTGGAGGTGCTATTTTTTCTTTACCTATAAAGCTTTTTTAGAATTGAGACATAAAATTCCTGAGAACATGGATTTTGAAAACACACCTTCCATTTAAATCTTAACCAAGTACCTTTAGGTGTACCAAGTACATTTAAATCTTAACCAAATACTTTCTAATCATCTTTCAGACCAAAGATTTGCGTCACCTTATTTGGGAGGTACCCAATTTATTTGCTTGGTAACGCAACAAAGAAAGCATTCATTCTGTTGGTCCCAAAGAGCTCCCAGATTTTTTCCTTCTCTTAGGCAGAAGGCAGTGCCGTAGGGCCACGGGAAACAATACCTATTTTGCTGTTGATTTTGGTCTATGAAGGGCTGTGAATCGGTTCTTTATTGACTCTTTCTTGCTAACAATGAAAACCCACTTTTCTGTTGGGAATGCTGTGAACAGCTCCAGGTGAAGATGTCAGTAAGAATTTTCAGGTTAGAAGACGCTGTGCCCAGCTGGATCAGGCTCAGGTCTCTGCTCACATGCCAGCACATCCAACAAAAGCTCATTGGAGATGAGTTTGTTCCAAGGGACGCTAATCTAGAGGTCGTTGTTCCTCTCATCTAACTCAACCATGCTTGCAAGAAGCTGGTGCACGTTTTTCAGTGGTATCTTTGTTTTTCTGACCATCGCCCCCCATGCTCTATCTCTTTTCCACGGTGTTTGCATTCTTTTCACGGTGAGGTATAGTGAACCTCATGCCAGGACAGGATGAATGGGCAAACCCAATGTGTTAGCCTGTTGCCTGTGGGGTAATCTGGTAGAGCTGAGCCTCTTCAGTACCCCTGTGTCTCTCCGAGCTCGTCTGCCTTTCTGCATGTCATGATGCTTGGCACCTGGTACACGCTCACAGTTCTGATTGAAAGGAAACAGCCTACAACTTTAATTAGCTAATCAGCCACTGAAAAAAAAAAAAATCTGTAAAAGGGGAATATTAACAAAGCCTCAATGGTTGGTAAATTATACACTTTCAGTGGATCTAGTGCTCTTCTTAGCTGCTCTGTGACTAAACTCAGGTCTACCTGGAGTGTATGTCCTCCATTCATTGAAATGCATGGCTCTTTTCATCTCACTGTAGGTGTGTGTTTTGTTTCAGTTTAGCTTTTAGTCTCCTGATATTTAAGCAAACCAGATATCCTTTCAGAACTATAAGACTAAAATCCTTGAAGGAAGTACGCATGCAGAAGTAACAAGATAACAGCACTATCAGCAGCAGGGCAGGTAACGACAGGTTTAGAGACTGAAATTATTGAGCTCGTTTAGTGTTCCCACATCTTGCAGCAGGAACAAGCTGTCCTGTTCTAAAAACCTCCTGAGTGTTAGTGATGCTTTTTTCTGGCAGCCTGCAGTTCTGCTGACTGCAGAGTTTATCACGTAAGGAATTAGACTGCCATTTTTGAAGTCTGCGCATCCTCAAAACCAACCCATTTCATCTGCCTAATATTTTATCCCTTCTGGCCTAGAGCTGGCCTCTGTTTCGAGGCGTTTCTCACTATATTGCCCATTACAGACTTGGTTGTTCTCTTTGACGGCTACACAAACCAGGTCTCACAGTCTGATCTGGTGGCCAGAGGGTGAGTAAACTCTCACCAACCCCCTTCCTTCTCAGCCAGGATTAAATGGACAGTGTGACAGAGGGAACCCAATGAGACTCCATCTCATCAGAAAAATTCAAACCTCTGGTGTTCAGATAGCACAGTATATTTTCCATAACACATCCCTGCTCTCCCTAATATCAGCCTGCGGGATTCAATGACAAAGGCACCTCCACTCATTTCTGTGATCGGTGTTACTCAGAGTTTGGCATATTTCTTCCTCTTCGCTGCCGTTGGTTTAGAGCAGAGACTAGCCGTGCTGTTCTGCGTACGCAGCTGCTAATTCTGTACGGCCTGAGGATTTTTTGAGATGGGCAGCATAACCTTTCTGCAAAGGTGTTTGCTGAAAGTTTCTAGTCTGGAAGGTTGGGATTACTTTCCAGCTGTGGTAACAGACACACTTGCTGCCCATTATTGCTGTGTGTACTCCCAAACATATTGAAAGAAAAGTTAAATGTTTTAGCAAAATGCCAGTCCTCCCAATACCATTGAAAGAGATTACTCCCCCCCCCCCCCCCCCAAAATTGTGTGCCTTATTTTCTTCTTGGAAGAACAAGAAAAAACTTGGGTAGTCCAGCCTAAATAGCAACGTTTGCCCCAGTGTATAGCAAATCTCTGAGCAACCATGAGTAGATACTCCTAACATAAATTCGTTGTACCAAAGGGGTGCTCATTAAGCTAAATGCAGGAAGGAATGTGTATACACAGTATATGCGTATCCAGAATATTCAGCTTCAGCAGTAATTTAGTGTATTTTGGACAACGTGCTGAGTACACCACTACTGTCTGAGATCAGGTAACGAACTTTGAATGTGATTTTCCTTTGTATGCATCTGTGTTACATGAAAGAAGTTGCAAAGTCTCGTTATACCAGACCTCCTTTCTGCAAGGCATTAAGGAAGGAACCTTGGGAACGAATGAGTTCTAGAAATTGTCTTCTGTGTGATAGTGGAGGTATTTGACCTGATCTTTCTTCCCTTTCTGTCTTCTGATGAAGTGACAGGGGGTAAAGGACTGGCTGTGAGTGAAGGATGTAAGACAGAAAACTATAGTTTAATTGAATATTTTTCTCCAGGTGATTATTTCAGCATGTACACACCCTGAGCCTCTGCAGGGGCAAAATGTTTTATTTTTTTTTTAATGACCTTTAACTTGGTGCTTGGAATCGCTTGCAGACGCAGCTCAGTGAAGCTGCAAAAGATAGATCATGGGCATCAAGCTCTAGCTGTGAACCAGCGGCATTCCTGGACTGCAGAAAAGCACATCAATTGCATCCCACAACCATTTTTGATATCTAAGGACATTTTTTTTGGACAGTTACAGCTTTTTACTAGGTAGACCGATTCTTTTGTTAGAATAAAAAAGGCTAACATTATTTCCCATTTGGTAAAGTTTACAAAAGTGTCTTCCCTTGGTTCTGCATGAGAACTTGTCTCAGTTTTCTGAAATGAACTTCAGATCTTTATCTCTAATGCCAAATACAATTCCTCACCCTCAAATTTTTATGATTTCCTAAACTCTCTATAAGCAACTGATTAGCAGGATCCTGGCAGAGTTTCAGCATTCGCTTTCACAGTTGTCAGTGCTACCAGTACCTATTTGGTATGGCCTTTATCCATTTTTAATTAAAATAAACACAGATAGGTTGATCGGTAGACAAAAATATAGATATAGGTATTTATGTAATGCCTGCTGGATTGTCTCTGAGTTCCTGAGGCAGTTTTGAGGAGTTAATGATAGACACTTAAGAAAAACTGAATCCAATCAATCGGAAGACCAATTTCAATTCAAAGTTAGCTTTGATGAGAGGAGTGTGTGGTTAGCTTTGAAAAGAGCATTTGGATGGTGAAATACCTGTGCTCGGATCCTGTAAACTGTCCTCTGAGCACTAAAAAGGCTGTAAAATATCCCTGAAACCAGGGCAATTTTGATCACGTGTGCTACGGTTAGTACGGGTCGGTTCTGTCTTGACCGCTCTGCTGACAGCAAACCCCTCACACTAACCTCCTTGCTAGTGGTGGTGTTTCCTCAGCTTCAGCAGCTCAATGCCTTGCAGGAGCTTGTGTGGGTCTCAAGACCCTTTATCCCAGCTGTGCACGCCAGGAGCTGGGAGGAGAGAGGGAAGGAGCAAGGTGAAGAAGCTTTATGGAAAACCTCCTTTAAGTGTCTGTTGTCTTTGCTTCATGGATGAACAGTTATAGGGCTGCCCTTAACAAAGAGGTGACAGAGTTTAATTTCACACCTATCGCAAACGGCTGTATGATTTCCCAAAGGAGCACAGGGGCAGCTGAAGCCCACAGCTCTTGGTGGAGATGCTCTGCTGCCATGGTGATGATGATGGCTATGGTGTAAGATCTCACTGGGGCCTCACCAGGCACCAGAGCACTCTGGTCTTGTCTTGCCCTAAAGCTTTTGTGTAAGTTGTCATTGATAAAAAAACCCAAATAAAAAAAATGAGAGACACCCTGCTGCGAGGTTGGGAAAAGGGGGAGTCAGTGTTCAGCTCCCAGACTTGCAGCATGGCTAACAGTACTCTCTCCAGTGGAGAAAAGGACGTGGTGCTGGGGGAATATCATAGCTGTAGCCATGGTGCAAGCAGTCGCTGTGATGCACGGAGTAGTTTATGATGCTAGCAGTAGTTACGACGCAAGCCGTAGTTACAATGATAACCATAGAAGGGATCTGCTGGTTCAAGGGACCTTGGAGATGCTGGCGGGCAGAGGATGGAGTTACGGCATGGTTCCTGCCAGCTCCTGAAGACCAGCTCTCCTTCCACCTGCAGAGCTAAGCCTTATGCCCCAGCAGAGAACCAGGCAGACGGTGTGTGAAATCCCATGGAGATGGGGTCAAAAGTTTAACTTTCTATGCTCACTCCTTACCTAGTCACACAAAACTTCAGTTATTTGAGGAGTAAGAACTGAAGGTAGCTTTAAAGCTGTCTTCTGCCGATTTTGCTGCAGGGGTCCCCTTTGCTGTCAAGTTCAGTTAACATTTGTTTAAACAAGAGATGTAGATACCTGATAAGTGGCAGCACCTGGCTTAAAGATGCATTATGGACAGCAGAGAGTAAACAGAGCAGCTATAAGATTCCAGTGTGCAGAGGTCAAGACAACATCTGTTTTGCCTCGTGTACATATTCATACATAGTTTTCTGTTCTAGAAGTCACTCAAGCATCTAATAACTTCCTGCTCCAGGTGATGTTTCAGCAAATTGTTTTCCTGCTCCAGTTCAGTCAGGATTTTTCTAGCTTTGGCAAAGTGGCTAAAATGTCTACAGACTCCGCGTGCCACCCCGGCGTAATTGCAGTCTGGGGCTGGGAGCCAGCGACGGACGAGTTCAGCCAGGCGGGGAAGGGGACGGACGCAAAGCCAGCAGTTCAAACAGGGTATGCCAAACTGGTGCTGCTGTCAAACACGAGAGCGCTGCGGGTCGGCCAGCCACCCAGCCACCCTTTCCACAGCTGTGTTAAATAACAGCTGTGTAGCCTGGTAGTTTTTCCTTAATGCGTTGCCTTAGCCTGTGGTTATGGATGCAGGCTGGGAAGCCACCTTTTACTTTCAAGGCTACCAAACCAAACAGTATGTCTGACGTGCAGCCTTGCCTCACATCTTGCCTGCACCTACCGATTTTCCACCGTTTAAATTGGGAGTGTTGGGTAAGGCCATGGGTTAGTCCCCAGAGACCTTGGATTCAGCCTCCTCTAAGGGCCAGAGTGCGGGCATTTTATTGCGAAGTCCTTAGTCCCATTTAAACAAAAAGGGACTTAAGGGGTTTCATATGCTGCAAATGAGGACTTCATAATCTGTTCCTAAAAATTAATAATTGAACAAGTGTATCTGATATCGTATTTTAGCATTTGCGTTGCAGTAGCAGCTAAAAACCCACCAAGATCAGGGCTCCCTTGCGCTGAATAAAGATACAGTGAAAAACAGATTGTAGATAAGAAACATATATTGTCAATAATTAACACCAAAGGAAGAAAAAATTGCAATAATTTGATCCATCCTTCTGGCACACTTTTATTCTTACTCATTTTCCATATCTTCTCAGACTCATATTTGTCTAGTTCACTTTTTGCAACTAGGCTTTTTCATCTTACCTGTTTTTTAATTTTTTTTTATTTTTGGTAAAGGGAAAGTAGGTGCAATAGCAAACACTATGAGCAACACAAGCTTTTGGGTACAGAGGTTTCTGCATACTGGTGAACAATGTCACAGACGCCCACTCAGACAGGTACCTGTGACATAACTCTGTGTGTGTGATGTTATCCCCATTTGCTTGCGGTATTTCCTTCAGCAGTACTGAAATATTTTAATCTTCCTCCAGTTTGGCAGTTGGTTTATTAAATGTTTATTCATTTTCTTTGCATTTGGGATGGAGCTGAAATTAGCACGTCCATTTTCTTGTTTAAACAAGAGAAACTTCAGTGTAAATAACATCTCGTCACACAAATGCATTTTTGTCCTTCCACTGATGTCAGAACAAAATGAAGGATGATATTTGTGGGGAAAACAAAATAAAACCAAATCTCTTTCCTAAAACCAACAGAGGGAGCACAAACCTTTGGGTTTTTGTGAGACTTTTAAAAATAAGAGGTTGTGTCTACCACATCTTACCTTCCAGTGAGAGCCTGGCAGGTTTTAAAGCTGTAGAAATATTTTAATTCCTAGAAACTTCTTTCATTGACTGCAACAGCTTGCACAAATTTGGGATTTAGCTAGTTGTGTTCAGTATGTTCCTACTGTTGCAAAGGACTGGTTTGTGCTCTGGAGCAAGGAGGCGCCTTATTTATTCTTCTCGTCATTCAACCTCTTCGCTTTCTGCAGACTTTTTTCAAATACAAACATAAAATGTACCTGCCCTCCTCCCTTGTCACCACCCCTTGGCCATCCCCACCACTGCCACGGTGCTGCTCTGCAGCTCAGCAAGCTCCGCTCTCTCCTTCTGTTGAGCGACTCACACCGCGGCTGGGAGTCTGCTTTTCCCACAATTCGTTGTGCAATGTCCCTTTTGAACATTAGAATAGAAATATCATCTGTTAGAAATGAAGGCTTGAGTAGTCTGCAAGTAAAGCATGAAGATGATCTGGCTCCTCATCTCTCTGTAACAGGCTTTATCCTTTCACCCTGTTTTTTACTGACGAAGCAGCACCACTCATGTTAGTTCACAAAGGGATGTCTAGGATGGTTTGGGGTGGTTATTTAGAGCTGCTGAAGGACAATGGGCCAGGTTCTCCACTGGTGTAAGTTAGCATAACTCCACTGAGCTACAGAAATGAGATGGTAAAATTATTGTCAATTATGGTTGTGCTTGGATCTTCTTCTAGAAGAGATGCTCCAGTTCTAGCACAGCTTGTTCAGAAAGATGTGGGTACGTGGATGTCAGTGATATCCTGAATGCAGGACAGACGTGCAGTCAGTCAGTCAGTCATGTTCAGTGGGTGTGGGAGACCTCCTCCCCCTTCTCACCTGGTGTTTGAAGTCAGGCAGATCTCCACGTGCACCAGGGCGTTGTGCAATGTGTAGCTGTGCGGCTTACCATGAAGCATGCCTCTTTTTCCTCAGTTGTGCAAGGTTCAGGCCTCTATCTATTCAGACATTTAAAACAAGTGACCAGATGCTGTAGGCTTACAAAAGCTCTACACATAGCCAGCTGTGCCGTATAAATCTTAGACTTCTTTTTTTCATCATCAAGCTGTGGTTTGTTTGTGGTGTCTCATTTTTCCATCAGCTAGACATTCCTGTCCGTGCTTCCCATTTATTTGTTGGGATCACATAAAAACGTAGCTTTTTTTATGCGTATGCTCTAATCCAGAACATAAACTGCTGCAGCCGACTCATCATGTATTGTCTGAGGGAATGCACATCGTAAAGTGCATACGTCACAGCAAGAGGTTTCTTATAACTCTGCGCAGTCCTTTTAACTGGATCTCTGCTTTGGCCATCTGTTCTTTAATATTATAATGAATACTTCACACTTATCGCTGCTTTTGTTTGAGGATCTCTCACTTCTTTTCAAAGGTGATTAAGTATTATTATTATCTCAGTGTTTCAGACAGTGTAACTGAGGCACAGACAAGTTGGGTGACTTGCCAAGATGATGTGTTCGGCAAGTGTTAGAATTAGACTTGCACGTTCAACTTTCTGTTTCCTATTCCTCGTTGCTTCATACAGTCGCAAGTACGCTGTCAGTCAGCCTGTGGTAACACGTCATATCATTCAACCTCTTCTTTGACACAAATGCTATCATCTGGGTCGAACAAATATTCTCTAGTTTGGCTACCAGCATATTGTGGTACCTGGATGTACTACAAAAACCTTGGCAGATTTCAACACCTGCAAATACTCTCAAAAAAAAAATCTGTCTGTTAAAATTCTCCAAGTAGTTCAAATCCAGTGTCGACATTTCCAAGGGCTCAGGTTTAACGCTAAGCACAAGGAGGTGATGTTTGGGAATATATTTGAGTAATTAATTGCCTACGCACCTTGACTAAAGTACCTGTAGAACCGGGCTAATAAAGAAAAGATTTGTGATTTGTAAATTGCATTCTCAAATCAAATGCATCAGTTTGACCCTTCTGATGTTTTTGTTGGTGTTCCAATGTGGCAACTTAGCTGGATGATGTTTAGATGCTTTCTTTTGTTGAGATGCAACAAAGTATGCAGGCAAAGACCTCTGTGCAAAAGCAACCATGCGCATTACAATCGTGAGCACTGAACTGAAAGAAAATGGAATTCAATCAATGAACATATAGATTAGGCAAATTGCAAAACATTCCTCTGTAACGTTAGGAATGGGCTTTCAGCACAGCAGCTCTGCCTTCGAAGGCCTGCTTCTAAGATACCTGATAAAATCTGGCAAGCTTCAGTGATCATCCCCTCTACAGCTATAATGACTAAAAATGGACAATAACCCTAGTGCTGCCAGGACTGGCCTGCTTTCCCCTTAGCTTCCAAGGTAGAGGGCTTTAAAATAAAGACTAAATATATTGCATATGCATCTTGAGGAAATAAAAGGCTTAAATTGTGTCTCCCTTTCAACACCACTCATTACCAGAGTATCTAGTGTGCTTCCGAGCATGATTAGCTCTCGTGGACCTGCATCAGTCACCTGCTCTTCTCCCACCCTGGGTTGCCCATGACTTTGTGTGACCCTCGAGTAGATTTGTCTAGGAACTGTCACCCCTGGGTGAGAGACTAACCTCCAGGTACTTTGCACTCTGGGCAGGCCAGGCGAGCCAGCGGGGCTCGGAAAGGGCAGAGCATGACCCAGGTACCAAAGACATGGCTGGGATGGTGAATGTGGGCTTTAGAGTACAGCCAGTGGTCCACTGACAAAACTGAAGTGATGCAGAGATGGGGAACAATGGCCTGAGGCTGCTGCCCAGCCACAAACTCTGTGAAATAAGAGTACTAGGTGTTGGAAGTGAATATATCAGTCATCGCTGAAATTTATCCACATATTTATGAGCAATTGCCAGGCAATTTTGTAGAATAAATAAGTAAATAGCAGCATGGAGTGCTATTTCTAGAGAATTTTCCAATTGGAGAAGGACCAAAAACTGCAGAGAAGTTTGTCTGCAGTAAGATACCCACCTTAACACTGCTGGTGAGCCCTGCGCTGCCATCGTGCCGCCGTTCAGTTAGCAAAGGCGCTGTACTAGAGATTAACTGGTTTGATCTGTGCATCCATCCAGCAAAGAGAGGGTCTTGGTGGTGCTCGCCTGATGGGTGGCCCAAGATAAATGTAGTCCCTGCGTTTCTTTAGCAGTCCCTCTTCATGAGTCAGTGCCCTGGCATCTGCTCCCAAACTGTTCCCATCCTGTTCAGAAAACTGACCTGCATATAGATTGGTCTTAATGATCAAATGTTTAAAAATTCATTGCACAAGAACAGCTGAAAGCAGTTGATTGGTTTGAACTTTATTGTATGCACCTTGATTCCCAGATCTGCAGTAAAGGGGAAGGTCAGCTGGTAAACATTTGAGCATTTAAAAATAAAAAGGGATGGATTTCCCGCTACCCGGGCCTTTTATGTTCAACCTCAGTACAAACCTGGATGTACTGAGGTATTTCTCATGTGTATGATTTAAATCCACCTGGACACTGTGGGCCACATCTTCCCTCAGCTGGTGTAAATCAGCATAGTTCCTTTGAAGTTAATGAAGAAAAGCTAACTTTGCACCAGCTGAGGATCCGGCCCAGTGTTACTGTAACTTATTATTTCAAGAATCCACAGATATTCCTGAGAAACAGCAGAGCATTTAGAAAGATGAAGTTCCTGACCTGATTATTCTAAAAGCACAGTCTTTCAAGACATTAATTGCCCCAAATTCCCTGTGACAAGCTGAGCTGGAAATCTCAGTATGGGGTCAGGCTTAAAGTTATACATAAGGGCTCAGAGGGAATAATATACCAAAAGAAATCAAAATGAGTCATTAATATTCTCCCCTCTTCTTGATGGTCTTTCTTTATTTTATTTTAAATATAAACTTCAAATATATTTTAATTTTTATTCTAATTATAATATTGAAAAATCAAAAGCATTTTTATTTAGTATCATAAAATGTTGGCAGAGTGCAAGAGTAGCAAACACTATCTTCATTTTATTGAAATATTCACCACATTTGAGAATCTGAGTAAGATTAGGAGCAAACCTGCCATAAATCAGATTTTTAGGCAGATCGCATATGAAAAAGTTGCAGGGATACATGGTCAGGGAGCTGATCCCAGGCACCGGGATCATTAGGAGGGCAGAAACGGTGACGGAAAGAGGATTTGCCTTTTGGGAACCTGATTGTTTTTCCTTGATTAGCCTTGAGCACAGGTGGGAGATACCCAGAGTTTACTTGACCAGAGAACGCAGCCGTGTGATAGCAAATAGCTCAGCACTGCCCTGAGTCAGTAAATAAATACAACGTGTTCTGTGAAGACATCTGCAGTTTGTCAGGCTAATTGGTCCGGGAGCATTAGGTGATGCACATTACTCTGTCTTTGATCCCGCTGCCCTAGTGTGCGTTTTTCTCTTAAGTCTCTTAAGGAACGAGCCGTAATCACACACACCTCTTAGGACACCGCAGTGATGGCACCCGACCCGTGGGGACGGAGGGATCTGCCCCGAGAAGGGGTTATTCCCCGTAGTGCTCTCCTGCTTTGGGTGTGCTACCAGGAGGCAATCGTCCCATGGGGAACATACACCGGGTGTAACAGCAACCCCCTGGCACTTCTTCAGGCTCAAAAGCACGTGCTGGAGAACGTATGGTATTAGTGCGTGTATGGTGTTAGTAGTACTAGTGTGTGTATGGTGTTAGTGGTATTAGTGAGTGCATGGTGTTAGTGGTATTAGTGTGTGTATGGTGTTAGTGGTATTAGTGTGTGCACGGTGTTAGTGGTATTAGTGTGTGCATGGCGTTAGTGGTATTAGTGTGCGTATGGTGTTAGTGGTATTAGTGTGTGCATGGTGTTAGTGGTATTAGTGTGTGCATGGTGTTAGTGGTATTAGTGTGTGCATGGTGTTAGTGGTATTAGTGTGTGCATGGCGTTAGTGGTATTAGTGTGCGTATGGTGTTAGTGGTATTAGTGTGTGCATGGTGTTAGTGGTATTAGTGTGTGCACGGTGTTAGTGGTATTAGTGTGTGCACGGTGTTAGTGGTATTAGTGTGTGCATGGTGTTAGTGGTATTAGTGTGTGTATGGCGTTAGTGGTATTAGTGTGTGTATGGCGTTAGTGGTATTAGTGTGTGCACGGCGTTAGTGGTATTAGTGTGTGCACGGTGTTAGTGGTATTAGTGTGTGCATGGTGTTAGTGGTATTAGTGTGCGTATGGTGTTAGTGGTATTAGTGTGTGCATGGTGTTAGTGGTATTAGTGTGTGCACGGCGTTAGTGGTATTAGTGTGTGCACGGCGTTAGTGGTATTAGTGTGTGCACGGCGTTAGTGGTATTAGTGTGCGTATGGTGTTAGTGGTATTAGTGTGTGCATGGTGTTAGTGGTATTAGTGTGTGCATGGTGTTAGTGGTATTAGTGTGTGCATGGTGTTAGTGGTATTAGTGTGTGCATGGCGTTAGTGGTATTAGTGTGCGTATGGTGTTAGTGGTATTAGTGTGTGCATGGTGTTAGTGGTATTAGTGTGTGCATGGTGTTAGTGGTATTAGTGTGTGCACGGTGTTAGTGGTATTAGTGTGTGCACGGTGTTAGTGGTATTAGTGTGCGTATGGTGTTAGTGGTATTAGTGTGTGCATGGTGTTAGTGGTATTAGTGTGCGTATGGTGTTAGTGGTATTAGTGTGTGCATGGTGTTAGTGGTATTAGTGTGCGTATGGTGTTAGTGGTATTAGTGTGTGCACGGTGTTAGTGGTATTAGTGTGTGCATGGTGTTAGTGGTATTAGTGTGTGCATGGTGTTAGTGGTATTAGTGTGTGTATGGCGTTAGTGGTATTAGTGTGTGCATGGTGTTAGTGGTATTAGTGTGCGTATGGTGTTAGTGGTATTAGTGTGCGTATGGTGTTAGTGGTATTAGTGTGTGCACGGCGTTAGTGGTATTAGTGTGTGCACGGCGTTAGTGGTATTAGTGTGTGCACGGCGTTAGTGGTATTAGTGTGTGCACGGCGTTAGTGGTATTAGTGTGTGCACGGCGTTAGTGGTATTAGTGTGTGCACGGTGTTAGTGGTACTAGTGTGTGCACGGCGTTAGTGGTACTAGTGTGTGCACGGCGTTAGTGGTATTAGTGTGTGCACGGCGTTAGTGGTATTAGTGTGTGCACGGCGTTAGTGGTATTAGTGTGTGCACGGCGTTAGTGGTATTAGTGTGTGCACGGTGTTAGTGGTATTAGTGTGTGCACGGTGTTAGTGGTACTAGTGTGTGCATGGCGTTAGTGGTATTAGTGTGTGCATGGCGTTAGTGGTATTAGTGTGTGCACGGCGTTAGTGGTATTAGTGTGTGTATGGCGTTAGTGGTATTAGTGTGTGCACGGCGTTAGTGGTATTAGTGTGTGCACGGCGTTAGTGGTATTAGTGTGTGCACGGTGTTAGTGGTATTAGTGTGTGCACGGCGTTAGTGGTATTAGTGTGTGCACGGCGTTAGTGGTATTAGTGTGTGCACGGTGTTAGTGGTACTAGTGTGTGCATGGCGTTAGTGGTATTAGTGTGTGCACGGCGTTAGTGGTATTAGTGTGTGCACGGCGTTAGTGGTATTAGTGTGTGCACGGCGTTAGTGGTATTAGTGTGTGCACGGTGTTAGTGGTATTAGTGTGTGCACGGTGTTAGTGGTACTAGTGTGTGCATGGCGTTAGTGGTACTAGTGTGTGCACGGCGTTAGTGGTATTAGTGTGTGTATGGCGTTAGTGGTATTAGTGTGTGCACGGCGTTAGTGGTATTAGTGTGTGCACGGCGTTAGTGGTATTAGTGTGTGCACGGCGTTAGTGGTATTAGTGTGTGCACGGTGTTAGTGGTATTAGTGTGTGCACGGCGTTAGTGGTATTAGTGTGTGCACGGCATTGGTGCACCTCAGTCCCGTGTCAGCTCTTTCAGGGAGGATTTTGGCGGCAGCGGGCACAGGGCTGAGTTTCAGTAACCCCGCTCCCCGCGATGCTGGGGGCAAAACTTTTTACCTTTTTGTCTGCAAAGTCCGGGTCAGTTCTTACCAGCTCGAGCTCCAGGATTTATTATTTCTGTCTTCCAACAAATACACGAAATTCACTTTAGTTCAAATCATTCAAGCATGGCAACTCTAATAATGATGTTTTAATAGCGTCTACAGTGTTAAAGTTTGTTGAAATCTGATATCTGACACTAGCTAATATAAGCAGTATCATCCCCTTTTTAATAAAACTGTTACTTTAATGAGGAACTCAGTTGTACTTTACCGATAAAGACTAATGATTTTAAACATGACTTTTTCCTCCTGTATTTGTGATTTTCATTTTAACCAAGATTACTCTGTTATTTCAGCATACAAGCAGTAATGTTCTCCCATCTAAGTACATTTTGTTCACCTCAGAGAATTTAGGTAACTAATTATCCAGAACTACTGAGGCGGTTACTGTTTGCTTCCTGTTCTATTGCATAGTAATATAAGTTTTCTGTAATGGAACAAAAATAATCCAAATTCTTTGCTCTATATTCCAGTGGCTCCCTTTTAAAATGCTTGGTTATGTTGCCTGCAAATTTTTTTGTAATGAGGACTCTGGATCAGCTTAACAAGGTTAACATTGTTTTGGGGGTTGCAGATGTGGACTTTACATCGTTTCTAATGAAATCAAGCCCAAAAGAGGCTCAATAAACAAATGACAATGTTTGGAAAAGAGAGGAACTCATTTCCTTTGATAGGGTGCAGGGAATTTAACCAATCTGTGTTTATAATTACTGTCTGGTTTAGTTAGTGCGAAAGAATCTACTTGTTACCAATTTATAAATAAACAAACTAGACCTGCTTTTTCCCATTCTGCAGCAGTCTTGTTGGAGTTTATTTTCTTTTTATTTGACTACAGAGCACTTACTGTACACTTAATGCTTAAATTGTTTGGGGAATTTTTTGTCTCCTTTAAACATATACTGCTAGTTTTGAAATTCTGGACTGTTTTGCAAAATTTGCACCTTGTCATTATATTTTCTATTAAATACTTTTACTCTATCAAAACTATCATTGTTAGTTAAAAATAGTTGGCGGGGGGGGGGGGTGTGAGGGTGGTGGGAGGGGAGAAATCTGTTGTCCACATTTTGCTCCTTGGGAATTTACCAAAGATATCATTTTTCTTGGCAGTGTTCTGTATAGGCTAAGTTGCTACTGCTTAGTTAATTGTAAACCCAAATCAAATTAACAGTCTTTGCAGGTTTTGGCTGCTACAAATGTGGAATTTTAAGCAAATTAAAAATCCAACATTTGGACAGCATAAAATGACGCAATTTACTATCGTGGAAATTAAAGACTAAATTTTCAGTTAGTGTTGCAGACACCTTTAATAGATCTAATTTTTTTATAGTTCTTTGAATCTGTAGTTACGATTTATGATTCCTTTTTGTTCTTCTTTCCATGAAATATGCAGATTTCATTTTTAAATCTCTATTTATTTGGAAATGAAATTTCATCTCAACTTTGCACCAGCCATAACTAGCCATTAGATACTTTTTTTTTTAATTTATATATATACATATATATTATATATATATACAAGGAAGTAATTTAAATTGCAATCTCTTGCTATCTAACAGTAGTCACAGAGGTACAGCATTACTTCACAAGTGACTGGGTTTTGTTCCTTTGGATAACTTTGTGATTTTATGATTTTGTGAATTCTTTGTAGTTACCACGAGGGGTTTTTTAACTGGGATGTGAGTTTACCTTTGTTTTGGAAATTGCATAAATCTATCAGGAAATTCTGAAAAATCAATAAACTAATTTTATCGTTAGAGATGTGTAAAGCAGTAAGCACTTTCCAGATGTGGCTGGGGATAGAAGCAAAGAAAACTGCTCTGTTCTAGGAGAGGAAAAACTGTTGACATTTCTTTGAAGTATAATCTCTTTTGTTTATTTGGGTTTTAATAGCTTCCAGCAGTTAGCTGCATATTTCTAAACTGATGTTGCTTGCATACTTATTTTCGAAGGTTTGTGAGTGGCATTCATTGACTGCCATATGTTTAAAAGCTAACCTGTATGTTGATGAATGAATGAGATTGATGAGGAGGAGAAAGTTTTAACTAGAGATGGGCTCGAACTAAAATGCTCGATCCACACGTTACCTGAACTCTGAAGGTATTTGAAATTCAAACAACCATAGCTGGATTTCACAAAGCTTTATTTCATTTCTGACTTCACTTCTGCTTACCCAGGACTCTGGGTGCTGTGCAAGAATTAAAATACCTGGGTAGGAAGTCTAAAACTTTCGGTCCAATGTTATAAATTACCTTTTTTCTCCAATTCGATATTCACGCCATCAAAAAAAATGCCTAGAAAGCAGCTAATCATAGAGTGCCCTGAGGCCCCGCTTAAGCCATTGTACTTTCCTAAAAGGCCTCTTACCAGGCAGATGTCCTTGGTCTTCCCTCCACCCCGCACTAGGGAGCATTTCTGGTTGGGATCCGGATGCTGCTCGTTGATTCACACTTGACGTTAACTAGGATGTGAGCGCACCATTCTCACTTCCCTGTGCCAGAACTGCTAGAATACTACAGAAGAATTACTTTGTTGATAGATCACTGGAGAGTAGGATTTGTGAATAAAACCCTTCTCTGGCTTCTTGTGCTTTGATGGAGTACGAGGGGTTTTGGCTAAATACACAAAAGATTTTTAGATACTAAATTCCATAGTTTTCGGTGTGAAATAGGTGCCCGTATATCTTCTGGAAGGCTGGACCTTACGGTCCAGCACCCACTCAAGTCAATGGGAAGCTTCCCACACAGGTCCATTGTCTCTCTCCACCTCCTTTAGCCCATCTGTAAAATGGGAGTAGAAACACTTATCTACATCCATAATGAGATTTCAAACTATTGGACTGGAAAGTGCTACAGAAGTGTGAAGCCCTAATGAAGAGGAGAGCAATTATCCCAAATGTATGAATTTGCAGTGTAAGAGTTTTTAAAGAAGTCGTTATGATTTCGTTGTATAAATGTACCTATTCAAAAGAATGGCTTTACAAATCATTTATTACTGTAATAACAGCTATTTTGAGCTGAGATATCAGGGTACAATCCAATGCCCATTAAAGTCAGTGGAAAGATTCCTACAGATGCTAGTGCATTTTATGTCTGTCTTTAAGCACATGCTTAATATTAAAGTCAAAGAGACTTAAGTGTCTACCAGAAGTTAAGTATTGAAACAGGCTGTAGTCCTTCGTCTCATCTTAAGCAAAAATGCTTCCTGAACGAGCCTTCATAAGGCGACATAAATCAACCACCCTGCAAACTCTTCCATCCTCTTCACTTCACTTCGTGTTGTTCTGGTGCACAAGGTAAATACTTGCACCGCTGGGAGCACTAACGTGGAGTTGGCATCGCACCTTGTAACTTACTGGCCCAGCAAATATATGCAGCATACTAAATATTAAATGAGTTATTAAAAATATTCATGTGACGAGCAAATTTAACACACAAGTCATTATAGCTGGCCTAAGTGGCTGAAAAGGGGTTGACATTGAAAAATGAAAACTATTTTGGAAATTAAGTGGAAACTTAAAAAAAAAAAAGCCCAAAACACAACTATATACGAGCTCTTGACATTTACTAATGATTTATGTAACGTACTGCATGAGAATACAGTTTAATTTGATTTCAGATGCAATGCTGGTGTTGCCAAACTCGAGCAAACAGTAAGCATTTTGGATTGAGAGCAGCCTAAATTTTTTTTTTTTTTGCTACAAAAATAAATAAGATCAACAACCAACTTCTCACTCAGTCCAATCAATAATTTTTATTACTTACAAGGATGCGATTGGCTATGAAATGCTTTCTGTTGGAAAAGTCTCTTTATATAAATCCAATGCAGCATTTCTGTTTCAAGAAACTATCTAATTGTCCTAAGTGCTTTAAAAGTACAAATACTAATTATGTATGGCTTGATACATTTTAATGGTCTGTGAGTTCTACAAATTAACAGCCAGGGAGCTTAGCAAATGAACTTGCATTTGGTTTCTGGTTTGGAATCCATCACTAAACAATGCTCCTTAACACATTAGTAATAAAATTATTCTAAATGATGCTACTTGAACAGTTGCTCTAGCTACATATTAAGATTTGCTCTGTTTTTCATGTGTTTTCCATCAAGGAAGTCTGTGGTTACCTTCCTGATTCTGCTGGACTGGAAAAACATAGCTAATATGGTGTGATCTGGAGAAAGCTTTGATGCAGGGGCTTTACAAATAAACCTCCAGATGCCATATGGTTTACATTCATCTCTCAATTTATTTCCTATAAATGTCTATTGAATATTCCATTGAACAAACACATGTGAAACTAGAGCTGGAAAAGAGAGCGAGGTATAGAATGCTTTGTGGCAGCATGTGATTATCATATTTCTTTTCCAATATTGCTACCAGCCTTAAACGCACGGTAAATTAGTCAAATGCCAAAGTTCTCGGAGTTAGGGTGGAAAATAAAGAAACAATATTTTAAACCTTACAAAAACAAACACTCCTGTCTCACATGTTGTAATGTATCTCTCACACTAGACCTAGTTCTTCTCTGCAGTAAAACTAACTTGTGTGTTTGGTTTCTGTCATTAGAAAATTAAAGTCCGGGGGAACTCAGTTATGGGAAAGAAAATGCTGTTAAAACTTTGCAAAGGAAAAACAAATGGAGGAATGAGAAGCTTAGATGTATATTTGGGCTTGATTAACTAATACCTTGTATCAGAGCTCACCGCCTTTCTTAATTTCTCTTCTTTCTGAAGTCAGGCGGTGTAACTTAAATATGCCTGACTAGCGCGTCTCAGTCAATGGGCCTTTCTTAGGGCTATATTTATTCAAGAAGAACTCCACTTCTCCAAATGTTCCTCATGGTAGAGGTGGCGTCTCCAAAAGAAACTCTCCATGTATTATTTGCAGCTTCTCTTATCTCTGTGAGCCGTGTCCTCCAGCCCCTGCTCAGAGTGCCCTGGCTCCAGGTGCTTGGCTGTTGGAAATTACATCTCAAAATTAAAAGAGAAAGACCCCATCTGGGTACAGATGAGGAAAAAAGCTTCTGTCGAGATGGGCTAATTTGTTTTACAGAGCTAAAGTTTTCCGTAACCCTGCTTTAACGAACTTACCAGCTCAGACTTTTAGTTTATGTTGATCAAAGGAACGTATATCTGTGCTGCATATAGAGGAGCTCCCCTCTCCATCCGAGATAAGTTGGTTTGCATTTATCCATACATCTGTCTGAGACTGAATGGAGATTTCGCACCTACACAGACCGTCTACATAAGGCCTAAAACCCACTTAAGATCTGCTTATGCCTTACCAAGCTTATTAGCTCAAATACCATAAGCAGGAAATCTTTTGCCCTTAACTCGTTGAAACGATGAATTTATCTGGAGGACTCAGTACTGCATATAGTCTGTGCTGGTCCTCTATAAGTAAGCTTATTTTACCCAAGGAGCCTTGTATAAACGAATCTTCAGATCACTGACCCAACATATTAGAAAATTATTATTATTAATCTGTCTTTATGATACCAGATTGAAAAGCTCCAGGTCAGCAGCAGAAAGTCCTATTCATTGAACAGGCTTCATTATAATGTGAAGTTCCATAAATAGCAAAAACAGTTAGGAAAGCAAACCAAATCCACAGATGAAAAATAGGTAACTAAATTTTTTACTCCATGCATCATCCTCTTATGTTCCACTGAGAATAGGGCTGGGAAATCCTATATTTAACATACTAAATTTTGATGTCTTCTACAGGGATATTACTCAGATATGTTTAGTTGAAGAGATGAATGGAAAAAAACTCTTTGTTTATCCTCAGCCATAAAAAACGTTAGAGACACTTTGCATGTATTTTCCATGTTTTTTTTTAATTACTATTATTATTGCAAAACAGAATCTGCCAGATGCTGCTGGGCAGAAATCTTAGGAGTTTTCTTTGAGAAATAAGATATTAGATTACTAAAATTAAAAAGGCCAGAAAAATAGACTCCTACATAGTCACAATGGTCGTGCACAGGTTCTGACAAGAGTATTGTATCGCTAAGAAATTTGTCAAAACAACTTGCATTTAAGAGAAAAACAAACTGCTGGCAAGCAAATTATATTATATATCAGTGTGGAAATGTCAGTCCTTTCCTATTCAACTCCAAGTGCAATAAAAAAGGACTTTTTACTGTTCCCATGTACAGTAAATGTAATAATTTTCATTTTTGTGAAGTGTTATCATTTCTACTAAATTTCCTCTCAGTGACTCACCAGTTTCTTTTCTTGGCAGTTTGTTACTACACCGTCCTCTCGGATGCAAAAAAAAAAAGAAAAAAAAAGGAAAGCTTTCAGTATAGGATAGGATGGAGATTTTTCAACGTAGTAAGAAAGAAATGACACTTTTAACACATCCTTATAAGTCCCATCAGTTTTGAGAGGAATGAGGCAGGGCTGTGAGGGGTGAGACCTCTTCATCCCGCCTGCCAGCTCCCCTGTTCCTGCCCCTCAAGATCTCATCCTGGACAGCCTTTCCTTTTAATTTGTCCTTTAGTCGTTAAAGCACTGAATAGCTCCCAAATATACAGGCAGCATGACGTGCTCTATTTTAAAAATACTCTCTCACCAAGTACCAAAGGAATCCTGGAACAAGCACATCAAAAAACAAGGATCCAAACCCAAATCTATTCTCCCTTTGGCTTCCCATCTCCCCGCTGCACGATCCCACGTGGGCCCTTGACTGATGCCTTCATTTCAACCCCAAAAGCTGTTTTGCTCACGTGTTCCCTACCTCTCCAGCTTCAGGTGTCTGGGTAACAAAGCTATTTTAAAAAATACCACTCCTGTTTGTTCTCACCCCTATTTTCCCCCCAAAGGAAAATCCTGCTGCAGTTCCCACGCCCTGAGCAGTCGGGAATGAGAAACCATCCTGAAAGGCTGGGTGGAGCAGCAACCCTTGTGCTGGTGTCCCGAAGTGGATGTGTCTCCTACACCCGGCTGAGGAGGATGAGTCGGTGGTACCATGGCTTTGCTTACCTATCTGCACCCAAACGGAGATGGCTTGCATTGACGAGGGGGCGTGTGCCCAATTCTGGTGCATCTCATGAAATCCACTTCAGGCTTGATGGCATAACCAAGCCAACTGGGTTATAGCATTATAAATGAAACTTACGTTTTGCACAAAAAAGCCTGTGTTTGTGCCCAAAGCAGTGCTGTTCATTTTTTTTTTGCACTCGTGCAGTATTGGGCAGGATACGACAGGGAGACAGCACTGAAGAAACGTGATAGAAAGGCTGCGGATGTGGAACAACAATCGCATAGATAATGTTGCTAAAACCAAGGCTTTCTTATCAAACTAAGCTTAAACAAGTTTGACTTGTGCAGAGCCCCGGGGTCATGCTGGCCTTCAGCGTGGGTGATCTTTACCTCTCCCACCATCAACACTGCTGCTCTTTTCGGGCCAGGATTGTCTCTCCACCGTTGTGAAATTTCCAGGGCAGAAGCGTTCTGGCATTTCCCGAGCTGCCGTTTGGTTTCAACAGCACTGCAGTTGTTGCGTAAGTTTGTACCTCTTGTTTTGTACCTCCTGGGGTTCAGTCATGTGTCTGCTGCTTAGAAATAATTATATGGGTTATAAATGCTTTCTTACATTCTTCCATGACGGTCAGCCAATTATTCATATTCAGCTGGTATATTAAAGCCATTCTAGGTGTGTTTTTGTACATGTTTGAGGTTTTCAGACACATTCTTCTATGATCATGCAGGAACGATGGCTCTGCTGCCGTCTTTGTCCTAGGTGGAGCCTGCCAGAGAGCTCTTCCCAGAATGATCTTATTCAGCAGAAGCAGCATGGAACAAACTCTCCAGCCTGCTAGGAAATGTGCTCTCACCCAGATAGTTTCCTTAGTTAGAGAAAAGGCAAAACCTTCCAGGGTCATTCCCTGCACTACCCATTAGATGCATGACTACAGCAATAGCCTATTTGGTAGCTTCAGCACTTAGGAATGGTAGGGGTGAGGACAGAGATATCTCCTGCCTCTCAGAGCCATGGAGGAAAGTGCCCAAGGTAGAGAAGTGGGGAGAGAAAGGAGCAGTCTATCTCTTGACACTAGGCAGATGGGGAGGAAGAAGTGGAACTTTTTTTTTTTATTATTGCCAAGCTGGGAAAACAGTGAATTCAGCCAGGATTTACACTCTTACCTGCCTCTTTCGTCACTTAGTCCAACACTTTATTCTCTAAGATCCCAACTAGCTGCTGCCTAACAGTAGAAGTACTGAAATTCAGAGGAGACTACATTAAGCCTCCCAAAGTTTGGCATACTCAGAAGATGTCAGTTTTCAGTGTTTGACAGTCCAGTGTGTATCTTGTGCCAAGCCTTGCTTGTTCCACAAGTCACATTTCTTCTACTCATCTGGCCTGTGGAGCAAGTATGACTTCTCAGACCATGGCGGATGGAGACAGGTAAAAGGAAGGGAGATAATGATCATAGCCATGTCCATCAAAACACTTTGACTGTTTTCAGCCTTATTATCACATAGCTGAAGCTTTGTCTCCTTACTCCCAGGAGACTATCTGCTGGTATTGTAGAAGGCTTCTGGGATTACAGAGGACTTTTTTACTCTTGTGAAGCTCTTGATGGAGTTAATTGAATATCTGTGGAGCACAGAAAGAGAGCCAAGACGAACATAAATCTAAGGCTTAAACTGTAGTTCCACTGCTGTGTTGTGAAGATCATCTGCTCCCTTGAAAACAACCTAAACCAATGAGATACTTAGCAGAACATGGACTGGAGTAGATGTCTACCTCATACCAGTGGAGACATGATCATCATAGCCTGGTTTCATGCTTACTCTGCTGTTCAAATCTTCCTTGCCTTCACTGACTTGAAGCTTTAACAAATAATTAGTTAGTCCATGAAAAGTTGCTCACTGCAGAGGAAGAGAGGAAGCCCGTGATTCATGTCCAGGAGGTGGTTCTAGCCACTAACTACCAGGAAAAATATCAAAAACTTTAACCATATCTTGTATCCATTTTGGGGGAGCAAGGGAGAGGGTGGAAGGAATTAATGTTTGTCCTCTTCTCCCATCTTGAAAGGAAGAGTCTGAATGTTTCACTTCAGGGCTGTGGTTCCTGAGTAGAGCCTACTTTGCAGTCCAAATTAAGTTGCCAGTCTTCCTGAAAGTGGTAGGATTTAAACAACAATACCTGTTAACTGGCTAATTGCTGTCATCTCTTGAGCTCCATCCTGACGGATATACGAGGGACCAGAGACCTAAATTCAGTGTTGTAGATTCTGCCATATGGCAGAGAACCTATGGCTGTGCAACAGTAGGCACCTAAAATTCCCTCTGTAGGGACATTTGTGTCTCTGTGCCAAAAGAGATTCTGATAAGGAAGCTGACCACGCAGAGCTCTTCAGAGGTACAACATAGCCGCCTTTTCCTCTTGGAGCTGAGCATTTCCAATGGCCAGCACAGAGAAGAGGCAGAGCCAAAGTTTCACTTGGTGTTCACATCAGGCCAAAGTGAACCACTGTGGTGAACTTACCAGAAAGCCATCACTCATGGGGGATTTGTAGAAGCGCTAAATTTTCTTTACTTGCATCTTTTCAGTACTAATTGAAGGGAAAGACAAGGGAAGGGGTAATACTTGGTCAGCAGAAACAGGAGTTGTCTCCCTGAACATATAGCCCGACAGATCTGATGAGGAGGGCACAATATATTTATATGGACCTTTTTCAAAGTGGAACCACACTTTAAATATTGATTTCCACTGGCATGCAAAATGCTGATATCCACAGTCAATTATGTCACTGCTTTATTATTTTATTTTTTAAATAGATTTTCTGCATGACACGGTAGATCCCTAGTTCTCAGCCAAAAGAACCATCTCAGTAACATGCAAGGAACTGTGGGTTTGACTGAAATCCAGCTGAAGCATAAATTTCAAATCCAATTAATTGTAAGCAATATCTTTAAGGCATTTGACGAACTGTGCCTTGCTTAAAATTTCCTAGTCTGTAATATGTATACATTATACACAATAGTGCATATTTATATATACACACTGGATACACATATATATGTGTTTATATATATACACACCAGGTACAATACTATGTACAAAATTTTTAAACTTGAATGGAAACTATTGTGAGCTTTAGGATTGTGCCCACTCACATAATAAACTCATGATACGGCAGTATTCTGTATACTTCAAGTATTCATCTAATATTTTATAATAACTAACATAAAACTTGCTGTTACAGGGTTGGATTCAAGTCATGTCCAAACTAGGATAATTCAGGGCTACCCATGCCCATGAGCTGCAGGTAGTTGCCTCATGCAGTTTTGAATTCCACAGTATCAAAGGCAAGACCTGCAGTCACAAAAAAATTAACTGTTGTTTCTTTTACTAAACTAACCCCAAATCCCGGTTTTCTCAGGAGACAATCACTGGACTTAGCTGAAATACAAGAAAACAAATGTCCACCCCCCAGAAACTCAAGGAGAATACTAGAACACAAACCAAATTGCTATTATTCATTATCTACATTATCATTTAATGCGTAGACATCAAGTGCTCTAGAAACCTGACAGTTAGATTTATGACTAGATTGAGAGAGAAGGGCTTGTCTTTATAACAAGTGGCAAATGGGTGATTTATAGGCATGCTAACAAGTACTACTCGGAGATGCTGGTGTGGTGGAGTGTGTATGCCAGGCTCCAGACCTGACCAGGTAGGCATGCCAGAAGTGTGGTTTATGGTTAAACTACAAGAATTAATTTTTTTTAAATATATTCTGGGCCAGCCAGCCCAGTTGTGTGTACCCGTTGCTTTCAAATGTTCCTAATAGCACATCTTCCATTTGTCCCTTCCAGTTAGGTGCCAGCTCTGTGGGACACGAGTTACTGCTTACTAGCTTTTTCCCTGCGTATAATCCAGCGTGTCTTAAACTCTGCTGCTGCTTAGGATACAGTGGACCATTTCTGGCACTGACGGCATGTAGGGTCCTTCACGCAGTGTTGCAGCTCAGCACCACAGAAGTCAGCGATGAGGTGAAAGGCAAGTTTGCCCTCCTACCAAACCTGCCGTTCCCCTGGCTAGCACAGGTCCCTGAAGCGAGCAAGCGGCAGCAGCCCTGGCTCAGCTCCCACCCCCGCACCCAGGATCCTGGGTGAGCTGAAGAGGTTTTCCCTATTTCCCTGCCCTGCTGCATAAACTTGCTGGAACAGTGCAGTCTCTGACTGCCAGTGTCTGATCTGTGTGTGGCTGCTGATACAGGCAAACACGTCCTCAGTGCACGTGAAGATTACTCTAGCCCTTCTTGCTCTGATACCGTCAGGCACCTGGACCCCATTGTCACACAGCTGGGTGAGGAGCCCAAGGCTCACAGCCACCCAGAACACGTCCAACCCCTCAGATTTAGGGTACCGTTGTGATCACCATCCAGACCAGCAATGGTGGTGTTGTCTTGCTGTGCCTTTAATTTCCTATTCATGAGTCTGGATTTCCAGTGCAATTTAGTTGCCTTTGTACTGAGATAAGCAATTTGTTATATCTTTGCAGGAACGGTTGTCTTGGACTTCCCTCCTAGTCATCCCAAGGGTGATGACATATTCATATGACATCTGAAACAATGTATGCAAGATTACCTGACCACAATTTATCGGGGAAATGGATGAAAAATGCTTTCATTTAACTGATTAACATTTAATTAACATTGTTAATTAACATTGATTTTAACTTTTTCAGCTGAAGTGTAACACTTAACATTGACCTTAACTTTTAAAATCAAAGCTAGGTGCTAAGAAAGCCTGGAGAAAACCATGATTGATATTATGCATTATAATCTAGCTGTATGTGATCTGTGTTGAAGTTATGGAGTAATGTGCATTGTACCATATAAAAGTCTAATGATAGTTAATGTTAGTTAATTAAGATGAACACTGAATGGTATTACCCTGTCTCATATGGGTATTAACATCGTATTAGAGTCTAACAAAATATTATTTTAGTTAAAGCCACATATACTGACTCAGTCTAGATTCTCTCTGAGAGAAATGAATTCTGAATCCGATTAAACCGCCTATTTCAAAACCATATGATGCGCCTGGCTCACAACACAGTAAATAAGAAAACAGGCTATAGTCTAACAGGATAAATGAGTCTTTATTAACTAAAAATAGATAACTTTATACTTATATTTAGGAATTCCAGGACCATGGAGCAGAGATCTCCAGTCTGCTATTGCAGAAAAATGCATTACATTATTCCGTTCATAAGCTTAGCAAGCTCCATTTTCAACTGATAAGGTTTTTCTTCTGCCTTTTCACATCCTTCCATCCTGAACTGCTCCTAAGGAACTGCTAATTCAGAACGACGTTTCTACTGTAGTATACAAAAGACACGATCAGCACTGCGCTGGATCCCAGGCAAGCATGTACAGCCCTGTGCGTTTTCACTGACCACAGAGAAATGGCAGTGTGCTCCTGCCTTGCCCCCAAGTACGGTAGGGACAGACTGAGCATTTAGCTTTTTGTAATCTCGGGTGTATTTAGCTACAAGAAGTTATCGCCCCTTGAAGAGGGCTCAAACCCCACTGATTGGTACATTATATACTATCGAGGCAGATCAAAAAGCATCTCTGATCTCTATCCACCCCTGCGTTGGAGACATCCCTGCACACACAACCATACGAGGGGGACAGATATAGACAGGATTTCTCTCCATGAATGTAGCACGGGGCATCAGTTAGATGTTCATAGTCTCAGGCTATGTATCTAAAGAGAGGTAGAAATATGCAGAAATGCAAGTGTACATATATCCTTTAAGCACATGAATATACATGTGATATTAAATGTGAGAAGGATTTAAAGAGACCGTATTGTACCTTTAATTAGCAGGTGGTACTTCTTAGCATTGTAAAAGAGATGAGCCCTGTTAAGTGATCTGGAGACGAGCATAATGACTTTAGCGCTCAGGTTATGAAGGGCATTTCTATAAAGAGAGGAGTAGTATAAACCAGACAAACTTATCATACAGTTGTATTTACTTTGCATAGTTTTATCAGCAGAGCCGAGTGGTCACAGGCTGGTTGGTGCAGCCATGGAAGTAAAGCAAGGACCAAATTTCCCAAAGCAAACTCGTATTGTAAGAGCCTGTGGAAAGGGAGTTGAAGAGGAGACGGGAGTGGGAGTGAGAGCAAAATTCACACTGGCTGAAGCAGCCTTCATCAGATCAGATTGTAAATGAAAAGGAAGTTGATATCCATGGATGACAGACAAAGCTTATTTCTTGTCCTTTTCCTTCTGAGCCAAAGTGTCTGTGTCTGAGCACCTTTCTTCAGTGCCCTTCACTTTTGTGGCCATTTCTTGCATATCATTGACTCCAGACAGTTTAGGAGTATATTGCAAACTTTGCTGAAGTGTGGTTGGCCAAGAAATGAAATTGCCATTACAGTTCCAAGCATAGTCTTAACTCCAGGATGAATGAGTGTTTTCTGCTGCATGGTAGGTGGCAGAGAAAATTTGTTTCTGCTTTCACAAAAGTGAGAAAACCAGGGGGTTGTGTCTTGGCAGGAAGGTGGCACCTCCAGCATCACAAAATCTTTCTGTCACACTATGTTATCTACATGTTGTCTCTCACCATTACCATGTTCTGAAGGCCACAAGGAGACTTTTACCTATGGATGCAGTAGAGAATTTCAGAAAGAGATTTTGGATCAATTTTGAGTCTGTGTCAGGAGAAGCAGTTTTGCAGTGAGAAAAGGCAACTGATTCTCGAACGTACAAGCATTACAACAATGTCCATGTTGAGTTTCTGTCAGCTCTTGCCTCCTAGGACTCTCCCTTGGTGTGATTTTTGAATGGCACTGTAAAGTACAGGACCCAGGTGCTGTGCTACAGAAGATAATATTCTGAGGGTAGCATCTGACCCCTCTGTGAGCTCCAAAGGCAATTGTGTTGGTAACTTCGCATTTGCCTGTGGGGCTCTCTCATAATTAGGCTATTCATGAACTATGGGGGTTGCTTTCTACTTGTGAATGTCTTTTTTTGCCTTTGACTTATCTTTGATTCCCAGGAATTTATGCACTTTTATTTGCTTCAGAATCCAGTAATGTACAAATCTCTTTTTAAGATCTGCAATATATGTGTTCACCCCATGGGATGCCTCCCTGGGCCCATATTTGTTTTTTGTGTGTAAATATGCACAGTGGCCTCACTGCTGCTCACACATGAGAAGGGATCACACTGAGGTGACTGATTATGAATCAAAATTAAAACCACCAATTGCCATTAAAGGTCACATCTTTATTAGAATTATTCATCCACATACAATTAGCTGCACACCAATCTGTGGGGAGGAGGAATGGAGGCTCTCTGTGAGTCTGACCTGATCCTGACCCAACTTACACCAACAGTGCGTCATTAACTTGAATAGAGCTTCTTCCAAATTATGGCAGAAATGCAACTCATCTTCCACAGCCTCACTTCTCCCCGTCCTCCCAAGGGCAGCACAAAGGAAGCAAAGAAGACTTTAAGACTCTTGGTCTTGAGGGAATGAGGTCTGCTTTCTTTTTCTTTCTTTTTTTTCCCCTTTTCTGTTTTATAAGTGACTTCATTCCTTACCCTGTTGGATGAAGTTCCATCAATACGCTTGCTGTGGATGGACCGCATTTCTGTGGCAGTCACTCAATACAGTAACAGGGTGATGCACTGAAGAGAGAGCAAGCAGAAAGATAAAAACAAATCAGTGGGATTAGACTGATGAGTTCAAGAGGTTATTTGTGCCAACTGGTTAACATTAAGGCCTAATCCCCAGGGACTGCATGTAAACCATGGCAAATGAAATCTAAGATGGAAACATGCATAAAAATTTGAAAGGCAAGTGAGCATCAACTTTAAAAAGTGAAGGGAAAGGCCAAGCAGAAAGAAAATGGGTAGAGCATTCACTGAGGATATGAAGTAGAAAGCACCGATGAGCCCATTATTCCACACTGAATGCAATCTAAGCGCTCTTTCACCTGCCTCCGAAGTGTCCAACACTGGTTGCTCCCAGAAACAGTCTATGAGATTGCACAGACCCTTGCGCAGATTATTTATGTTGCAGAAACAGGTTTGTTGAAGCTTACATGGTCCAGACTTGGAAGAGAGTAAGGTTTGTACGTAATATTCCTTATTAGACCAACAGATGTGGTTATATAGGTTCTTCTTCAGAGCTGAAACGGAAGCAGCAAACCTGCACGTGTCCAAAAACAGGTCCATTTTTTTCAAATGTATCAGTTGATCTAATAAAAGACATTACTTCCCCCAGCAAGCCTTTCCTTGAGAACATTTATGGTAGCTCTTATATTCCTGTAACTGGGGACTTCAAACCATTTTAAAAACATTACACTAGATAGTATCAAACCGTCTTTATTTGGAAGTTAATTATTATTTTTTATCATCTTTAAAATGTGAGGAAACAGAATTGAATAGACTTATCCAAGATAAAATAGGAAGTCTGGAGAAGGAATCAGTCCTGGTCCTTCTCCTTAGCCCAGCCCTGTCATATGGAAGGAGTAAGTCAAATGTCTCTCCAGAAGTCAATTTTCCTTTATGCCACAGGAGTTAAACAGCAGAACGTGTTCAGGTTTTGTTTTTCAGGACTATACAATGAATTTGAAAGTTTGCCCTCAGCATGGTGAAGTTAAAGTAGCACAAAACTGCCTGTACAGAACAGAGTGAAAGCTTTAGGTGTTCCTGAGGTATGATTGCTCTTCATTCTTAGATGAGAATTATGATGTTAATTTTAGAGGTTTAAAAAAAGAAGGAAACTTTCATTATCATACTTAATGGCCACATATTATTCAGTGATCTGCAGCCTTTCTAGGTGCTCTGTCATTCCTGATGTTTGAAGACAAAAATACGCTCTCTCTTTTCCAGAGAGGCACATGTAAACACAAAATGCGATACAGGTACGTTGCGATCTCTTCACAACATCTATTTATTGATGGAGGAAACAAAGGGAGAGAAGAGATTGTGTTTTTTTCAAGAATAGTTTGCAATGAGTTTTCAAGTTAGTTCACGAAAAAAATATTTGCAAGCCTATCATTTGTTAACTGGATCCGTGCAAGCGGCTTATGAGCATGGCTTTCAAACTGTTATTCCTTATTGTCTGTCTGAATTCATCTTTCTAACCACAGGGCTCGTAAGTAATGCAATTCCCAAAGCTAAATGTACATACTGTGTGTCTGCAGATCCTCATAATGAGAGTTGCTACCATGTGCAATACCATGTAAACACCTTTCTTCCTCCAGTTTCTAGAAAAATAAAAAAGAACAAGATAAAGTTCCTATTGGTACATTTCAAATGCAAGGAATGTGTCAAAAGTCTCCCGAGAAGTCGGGTTTCCTTTATGCCACAGCAGTGAAGCAGCAAAATGTGTTTTCTTTCTTTCACTTTGTCAGAATGCAGCGCTAAAGTCTGGGGGTCAGGACCGGTGTCAAATAAACAACTTTACTGTTTTGAATTTTTTAAAGGTTGAAGCTCCAGATAAAACAACTGCCGTTTGCACACAATATGCCCTGTGATCACATGGCATGATTGATGATAAGTCAAAACAAATTTTGTTTATTCAGCTTTAAAGTGAATGTGGTGTTCAGATTTTTCTGCGGTTTTGAATGCTATTAGACAAACAAGGTGCACATATGGGATGTAGTAAAGGTAGAGGCCTGCTTCACCAACAACGTGTTTCCTTTCAGCGCTGCTGAGTCATCTGCAAAGCCACCCCGTGCAGGCAGCATCTGCCACAGCAGCCCCTTCCACCATGGGGACATGTCAGTCTTAGTTGTGATTTGGACTGCCCCTCTCTCCCGGGAAGGCTGGGCACTGGGGTAGGAGGTATTTCAGCCTTGGGACTGGGATCGTGGGAGCCCGTGGGTGCAGGAAACAGCAGGGAAAGAACAAAACTTTGCATCTCTTACCCCAGTGCTCCGGGGAGTGCAGCGGCACCGGGTGTCGCAGCATCCACCAGCGCGGGGCTGCAGTGAGAAACCTCCCTCTTCCACCCACAGCACGGCTACGGCCACCACTCACATCAGGAACTGCAGTCGCGATTTGATATTTACCGTATAGCATCCCTCCTCTCCTCCCAGCATACAGACGCTGCCCAGGCATCGGCTTGGAGCTCTCCGTGCATTTTAAGTGCTCACCCAGGGGAGGTGTTTTCACACAGGGCTGTGTTTTGCCATCCTTCCTCATGCCAAGTAGTCCCTTCCTTGCAGTAGGGTACGAAATGGATGGAGCCATGAAAGACAGCTAATTCGGCTCCTCACTGCCTCCTCCAGGGTGTAAGTCTGGCCTGGCAGCAGGCAGCGGGAAACCTACATGTGAGGAAATAGAAGTGCGGACCCTGATGAGAGGCAGAGGCATGTCATCTTTGTGCGTGTTGGAATTTGTATTTGTCTTCATTTGTGTGCAAGAAGTGCAGGGAGAAGGCCGCGGCATTTCGGATGGGAGGATTTTATGGTTTTACTGCTGGGCTAAAATAGCAGGTTGAAAGTATAAAGGGAAAAACCATTGAACTGCACAGTTCTTTCTCTGTTGTTAAGAGGGCTGTGATATTTGTTTTCTTTAAAAAATCAAAATTTCTTACGATTATGCTTGAAAATAAAAGCCAAACTTATATTTTTCAAAGAGGAAATCCAAGATAATTTTTTCTATAGCAATAGTGTAAAACTGAAAGCAACAATTGTTTTCAATTTTTCTTACAGGAAACATCATACCAATTCATTGGGAAAATACAAATGAGGTCATTTTTTTGAGAGACTCAAAGATTCCCTTGAGAAATCTGAGTAATTTCCTAACACAACTATCGTTTATCCTTGGCCTTCCTTAAACATATTTTTCAAGAATTCGTAGCACAGCCCCTTCCACTGAAACTCTTTGTGTTAGAATAAGACATTTGTTATAAATATTAGTGCATATAATTAGATTTTATTTTGAAATCTTAGTTACAAAAACTTGTATATTGGGATATCATAAATAGCGAGCTACCAAATGATCATTAATTTTAAATTAAATGTTTATTTGTAAAAAAAGTTAATGCTATTTAGAGAAAAAAAAGTTGATGGCTAATTTCATCCCACTTAGTGTATTGTAATTATATGATTACCTATAGAAACTTCAGAGTATGGGTTTTGAAAGATCAAAGTTAGTGAAAAGTCAGCATGTAATTAGTTTCTTGCTTTGGAGCATTAGGTAGAATTACTGCAAAGAGGCAAAACTATCATTTTATAGAGACCCTTAGGAGATTTATAATGATGGTAGACAAATATATGCATACAATATCAGTTGGTGTGCTAAAATTTAATTTTAGTGAGGAAATGTGGTTGAAGGTGATCACAATACATGGGGATGTTCTTATTTTAATATTGGTGGATGTTATTATTAGAGAATCATATCAAAAGATATGTCACCAGGGAGAAAATATCATTTATAAATCACTAATGAGTAGCAAACAGTGTTTAGCTTGGAGGTATAAGACATCTTTTCACAATGTGCATTTATGATCAAACACAAAAGATCAAGTAGGGGAAAAAATGAACAGTAGATCTATATTTTATCTTTTAGTTCTCAGCAACATTTTTGATGGTTAAATGGGGTTATACAATGGATGCATTGAATCGCACCCTCTCTATAAAGGCAGAGAGAGCCCTCTTTATGTATAACAAAGAGCTCACGTTTTGGCCCCCAAATGTCGTCTTCTTTTAGAAAAAGTCTTAATAAATAACACCCCAGGTTTACAATAGCTTGTACTCCCATATTGCAAGGTAGGAGGAAGTGCTGCAGTCAAAACATGGGGTCACTGGAGGGCTGAGATCTTCAGGTGCTGGAGTTTGTCGCTGCTCGAAGCACAAGCCATTAGCCAGAACTGCTCTGCTGTCAGGAGTGCCGATTAAAAGCTGCCAAAAGTGTTAATGTGTAAATGTAATCCTCTTACCGTGCACTAACTTGCTCCACAAGTCCCTCATCCCCCCTCTATGTCACAAATGGAGACGAAATGTTACGTTGGGTCCACCTGTGCGCACATGGAAGTCCAGAGGAATTTTACAAGAATTTCAGTGGGTTGATGATTGAACCTATTAAATGAGAGGACATTTCCAAAGCCGAGCCCTTACGACAGCGTACAACATATCAGGATTTCTTTTCCCACCCAGAACATTACATGAATGTGATTTTAGCATGGAATCGAAACATGTAAGTACCACCTTGCGGCTAACCATTTAACACCTAATGGAATAAATGAGGAGAGAGCTGAAGCAAATATCTGTAGGCGAGGGATTGTCATGAGAGACAGTTCAAGGATTAGAGTCGAAAAGGGAAAAGCCAATAGAGAAGCTGAGGTGGGAGTCAGGAGAAATATGCATGGAAAGGAAAGAAGAATTGAAGAGCAAGTATAGAGAGTAAGAAATATCATAGTACCTTCGAAGAATGGAGTAAAAGAAGGTGATGGCCAGTAGTGGCAGCATTTAAAGGTGGCTTTTTATCTTTCCATAAAATGTTACTCATTACATATCCTGAAAAAAAAAAAAAGAAAAAAAGGAAAGAGAACAGCTTTTGCTGATTGCAAAAATATAACACTGATGAACTAGAGGAAAGAGCTGAGCCATTATCCTAAATTTCTGCGGATCCAAAGGTCCAAGGGAAGATGGACTTCTGTAAATAATTCAGACATTCCTTTTAGTGCCTATACCTGTGAACAGTTATTTCAGAATTGCTACTATGTTTGTCCAATACACACGTAAGATATGGCATGAGAATCATCGTGAAGTATACAGGACATAAAATGTTTATTTGTGGATAAAGCAGGGATTTTTATTGTTTTATCTCATGTATATTAATTTGATCTAAATGCCTTGCTCTTTATTCTTTTTCCTTTATTAATGTCTCCTTTCATGCTGGAATAAATTATCACTTGCTGCTGTCATATAACAAAATAAGTAAATATATATCAAGGATTCCAGAATTAAATTCCTATTTACGGTAGATCAGAAAGTGAAATATTTCACGTTTGCCTTGTCTTGCAAAACCAGATACAAATTCTGCATCTGCCCCTTTGGTTTTGTTTTTATGGCCCTAAATTGGATCTGGAAAATATCCTTCATGTACCATTTTCACAGTCACCTACACCTATTGCTAATATCTGTAGGACAAACCAGTACACGGAGGATACTCAGCTAGCGGCATCCAGCCTCAGCATGGAACAAAAGGATGCACGCACACCCACGCACACAGATCAGACTGAAGCGCAATGAGGTTGCTATCACAGCCAGCGAGATTCTTAAACTAAGATTAACCTTGAAGCTCAAATGAGATAAAAACAAATAGAAATTTCTCCACAGGAATAAGAGCTTATTATGAAGGAAAGTATTTCATAACTCGCATAACTTTAATTAAGAAAAAAGGCTGGCAGGATATATTCTGTCTCAGCAGCCATATGTTTAAATGTGTGTTCAGTGAGGTGCACAGAAGGTGTGCACGTCTCATTATTAACTAAGTAGATCTGTGTGTACAGCTTCCTAGAAGTGCTGACAATATCGCTCACGCATTTACATGATGCTCATCCTTTTGCCCATTTTGTAGCATCGTGTCTGCACCGCGTTGAGTGAGCTGAGCTGTGCTGGTATGATTTGAAGCAGCTCCGTCCTGTAGCAGATCCAAGTGGTTGGAATGGGGTTCCTGGGAGAAAAAAAAAAAATTAAGAAGGGGTAAACGAGTGGATGAAGTGGAAGTTGAGAACTCCTTTGGACAGGGAGGCATCTGGGTGGTGTTCTTCCAGTAAATGAAGCAGACAGGTGAGTTTATAACAATCCAGTGCTTCCAGCCAAAGTCAGGCCACTTTTGCAAGGAGCACTGTGGTTTTGAGAGAGGTTTGGGACTATCCAAGCTTCCAGGCGCCCTTTGGAGCCACATGTTTCATATTTGCTGTTTGGATGCTGCAGGTAGGTCAAATGTTGGGAACTGAGCCTGCAGGAGATGTTGTAGAGGACACTGCTGGTCAGAAGTTTGCCGTGCTTTTCTGTTGAGGAAATCTGCCAAGGTTTCCTCAGCAGTATCATCATCCACTGATTGAACACTAAGACTGACAAAGGAGTAAGAAAGTTGTATCTACTACCGAAATTGGTCTGCATGCCAGGATCTTTATGTGCATCTGTTGGAGTCAAAGCCCTTGGTTTCTGAAGGAATTATGAGAAAATATCCAATTTTGAATGGAAGTGTCTGTACATGCATCTTGGCATAGAGTGGCATAAAAAAAGGGAAACTGGCTTAAGGCTGACCCAACTGATAAATCGGACCCCGGAAAAGGGGAAGGATGGAGGAAGCAGAAGCAACTGGTTCACGACATCCTCTTTGGATGAATACACTGATGACTCGTATAGACGCAAACTGCAGCCAGGCAGACAGCGTGGCGTTGGGACTTGTTGCCATGAGGTCAGTGAGCCTCAGCATGTCCTCAGCTACATCACGTCTGCTCATGGAAGTGGCTGGTAAGATTTCTCACTGTTAGAAATCAATGCCAGCAAAGACTTATCCTTGCCTGTCTATAATCCGACATTGCCCCAGTAAATCGTATGATCCAAGTAGGGCTCATAATGGAGGTTTCTTTGTTGATTCAGAGGCCCTGCAAATAGAAAGGTGAATAATTATATGTACTCTGTCAATTATCTGACTTTGGATCAGCTGATAGCCTACATATGAATTCATAATGAATCCAGAATGAATCTTTGGCCTCAGTCTGAATAAGCAGAAAAGCACTATGACCTGGACTTTGCTAAAAATTTCTGAGTCCATAGAAAAACTGAAGAGGAGGGTGCTGCATGAGTAATGCCCACTAGAAACCATGACTATTTTGTGAGTGGAATGAATGACTTATGGTATGATGTAAGCCTCCTAACAAGAATTAGAAGGCATTTTATGGAATCGGGGCGAAGGCAGGCTGGCACAAACTGTTGCACACATTGTCCCCTCCAGCACTGACAACCTCAGCAAAACTGTTTGCTGGCAAACTAAGTTGTGAGACAGTTGCAATAGAACTAGAAGACATCTCTGGCATCCCAAATCCATCCTCAGAGATCTGGATATGCATTGCTCCCGGCAGCACTGTGGCTGAAATCTCTGGTTCTACTGCAGTTATAGCTCCTGAGTGCTTTAGCATCTTTCAGGCCAAGAAGGACCCATCAATGCTGTTTCTTTAAAAAGCAGATCTTTCATAATCTTCTGAAGGCACCCCAGTATCCCTTCAGAGATTAAAATTCCCATAGCTACACTTCTTACCACCCCAAGACAGGGTGCTTGGATGAGGTTTTTAGGAAAAATGTAGAGAATTATTGCTGACAAACACTTAGGACCACCCCACTCTGCAGGGACCTTAAAGGTGTGCAGAGCAAAGTCACTGACCCCGTAGGCATCCCAAAGACTGTCCATAGGATGCAAACTACAGTGAAATACTTGTGGACAAGTGCTCGAAGAGCCACTGCACTGCATACCTTGTGATTACCCTGGATTTAAGGGTTAGAAATGATCCCAAAGTCTTGGACTTTCCATTACCACAGCGGTCCCCAAGCTCCTCTGAATTGTGGGGCTCTGATACTCCAGCCAGCAGAAAGCACTGGCATTGTCCTCATTGCCACTTGTGTGGCAGAAACCTCAATGGCATCAGAGGTCTGGTTTCTGTCCTTCTGTTGAGAATGGGTTAAAAAAACCCCAAAAAACCAACAACAACAACAACAAAAAAACCCACACAAAAATCAACCAACCAAATTTTTCTAATAAACATGAAAAAGTGAAAGCAAACAGAGGGCTATGAAAACTTCCAAAGGCAGCCTCTGCACAGGGATGCTGCGTTTCCCCAGCAGCTGGAGCTGGATCACTACTCCGTGTTTAAGTGCAGATTTTCCCTGGAAAGCTTCATGAAGAAGTTTCCCATTTAAAGTCAGATATCCTTTCACCAAATCCTTGTCTGAGGGATCAAGAAGGAAAACTGTTTGGAGGCCAACAATGCATCTAACATTGTCATACACTCCTACTGTAACAGAAAGTTCCCTAATGACAACAGCTACATAAAGCTGTATCTTGTGTCATTTAGGACTGAATGTGGGATCTGGCATTCGGAGTCTGTCGCCAGTTTAGAGAAGTCTGCCTCAATCAGTGTCACTGCTGGCCACAGCCGTCTGTGTAGGTCACTGTCAATCCAGCTGTCTTTGTTTTCAAATGCTGTTTTGTTTTGGGGGGGGGGGGGTTGTTTCTTTTTTCCTAGGACAACTACAATATCAATGTCAGGGTCTGATGCTGCATCTTACTGAGGCATAAGAGAGATTCACACAGGCTGATCATCCGTGTTTAGGTTATTTCCTCAGATAAAAGCACCCCTTTCTAACACTGTTTCTCCAGGCTCCTGCAATGCTCAACAGAAAACCCTTCTTTGCCAAGTTATCCTGACTGTGAGTCTGAGCACAGCAGCTGATGGCATATAAAAAACTCACTCATCCTCTATTCCCACCTCGCAAGCAGTAAAATTTGCCTGCTAATACACAAATTTGAGTTGTTTTTTCTCTTTATTGCATGGGGCTGCAGCACTAGCGACAAGGCTCCTGAAAAGTGGTAGGAAGATGGAGAAAGCAGCTATCTAGAGCAGACATTTAGAAAAGGCTGGGCCTCCTGCTACAGCTCTTTTGCACTTGCTCCGTGCCTTTGCAGTGAAGCATTGGGTGTCCCCGAACAGTGACCGTAGCCTTAGATGTCTGCTGGATGGGGCATGTCTCCAAAGCAAGGGGAGACCAGGTTATTAGTTAAGCTATGCCGATCCTTTCATGTTGGAATAGCTGTACAGAGCTGTAGATAAGTCAGTACAACACGGCGTGTTGGAGCTGGTAACTTAAATTTGATGTTGTGAGCCTTGCTCTTCCCAGGAAGAGCAACCTCTTCCATGAGGTTGTCTTTGGCTGAGTATTGAGCCTGGGGTGCAAAGAATTGCAGGTACGTTGCGTGCTTTTTTTAATTTCTTTTTTCTGTTGAGTTTGGTCATGCTGTGATATCATGTGGTGGTGCTGTGGGTAAGCAGCAGCCATGGGTCGCAAAATAACTGCCCTTACTATCAAAAGCAAAATCAGGGACACCCCCTGCCTACAAACAGGAAAGAAGCACCGTTAGAGTCATTTGCAAATGAGATGCGTTTCTGATTTCCAAGTCATGCCACATGGGTGAGGTGGCTCAGACCCGTTACCGTAGTCTCATATTCCACACTGTTATTTCCATACTGCCACTTTGGACAGAGGAACCAGTTCAGACAAAATAAAAATCGACCTTTGCCCGTTGCTCCGACCCAGCCCAAAGCCGTGCTTTCCTGCGCTATGAAAGGCTGTCTCGGCTTTATTTCCATGCTCCCCAGTGCTTCCTGGTCCGGCGGGGATGGGACACCAGTGCCCCAGCACTGTGAGAAAGCTGTTCTTGACCTGAACCTGACCAGAAACAGGAAGTAATAGAAATCTCACCAAAAAAAAAAAAAAAAAAAATCTTTTCTCCTGAGATCTTCAGCCAGGGGGTCATTTTCTGAACTCTCTCTTTCCCTGGTGTAACCACCAACTTTGTTTACACCAGTGTAATGGAGCACGGCCTTAATTATGGAGGTTCCCCTACAGCTTTGCACAAGTCGAGCTTGAGTGTGTGTCCAAACCAAATCTGCAGAGCTTTTGAGCTTCTCCCATCCCTAATTATTTGTGGGTTTTGGATATATACCAAAAAATTAGTTCATATCCATCTACAATTTTCTCTTTGTTTGATTGGCTTGAGGGCTGGAATTAAGAATGAGAATTACCTAGAATAATGCCATCTGTATTCCACATAAAGAGAATCCAACCAGAAGCAACAATGCAATGTTTTTTAAACTGTATGATATGATAATGCATAATGACACACTGCACAAACCGACACATGGTTTCCACGAATACCAGTGAGGTTTCTCTTCAAGGAAAAAGTAATGAAATGGAGCAGACCTCAATCCAACCACAGCAGTACCAACCTGAGCATCCACCAGGGACATAATCAGAAATCACATACTCACTGCTGAGGAGCTATAATTAAACTAGATTTAATTTTAATGGAAATTCTTCCCAGAAAAAAAATATACCGATGTTCCCCACCCCCTCTAATGTTGTTCCACTGTTCCAGGCTTTATGGAAATAGTTACAGGATTCATGTGTTTTGCAACCCCAAATGTTTTCAAAACAAATAGAACATCTTAAAAAATGAAATTAATAAATCTTTTACATTCATACTCAAAAGTCACTCATGCTGAGGTTGTGTGGGTTCATCAGCATCAGATGCTTCCTGCCGGCTGGTGCCTCCACCCAACACATGTTTTAAATAATAATCAAGTTCAGCCTTTGCAATTATATTTTTGTCTTAATGCTGTTGTATGGTAATAGTTCTTTTATCCTACTTTTATCTCTCAACTTTATGTCAGACAGTACTACTCCTACCTAGGGATGTGAAAACCTGATAACTTTAAGAGGATTAATACTGACGAAATGTGCTTTATTAGTTTGGATTTGATTTATTAGTACCCTGCAGTTTGATTAGGACTAGGAAGCAGTCAGAATATTGTTTGCCCAAGCACAGGGAAAATAACACCAAGCAGAGAGTTAAATATATATCCATTTATTGGGCCAGTGCTCTCACGAGCACACCAGCTCTTCCTGTGTCTTACTCACCCCCTCTATTTACAAAGGGCACAGGCCTCTTGGAAATGTAAAACAGAAACCCAGAACAGATTCTGCAGTGCAAACACATGCAGCTCAACTCTGCTGAGCCCCACGGTATTCATCCTTCACAGCGGGATCACCCAGACCACTGAGTCCCTTTCCGCAGCACGTTCATGTAGCTCCAGCGCGTTTGGAGAAGCCCAAACTAGTCCTGTGCCCAGCGTGGGGCCAGCCCTGGGCTAATCCTGTTCCTTTGGAGCTGTTTCCCCAAATCTACTCCCTCTTTCATATTTTCATCCATGGCCACACTTGGGCACGCCGTGATCGGCCATAATCCCCGTCCTTGTGTACTTGGGGAAGTAAAGGCACGAGCTGTGCGGTGTTTTTCCCACTGCTCAGCGCACCTTCCTGCTGGTATGGCGTTGGGCAACGCTTCCCAGGGGAAGGATGGACAACTCCACCTGGCAGCGACACCCTCTAAAGCCTGGTTATGTAGAAGCAATGAAGTGTTGTACAGAAATATCTGGTTACCTTCTCCTCGGGACAAATTAGCTCAGGCCGAGTTAAGTGCTGTCGTGTGTACTAGTCAGGCTAAACAGGTTAAAACTAGGCTGGGTATTGTGCCACGGTACTGCAGCCCTGTGATGGCCCCCTCTCCTCTGGGTCCTCCTGGGATACCCATCGGAGCGTGCGTTGATGGAGAGAGAGGGTCTAGGCATGTTCCTGACAGCTCTCTGACAATGAGGCTGGCATCTGTAGCAGTAAGAAATGCGGTTAAATATATTCCTCCATGTGATAGGTGCATGGAAAACCCATTTTTTAATTTTTGGCAGAAAGGAATTGGAATGCAACTGGGCAAGCTACAGACCCATGCTCACTCTGCCAACTTTTGTAATAATAGGAAGCTAGTTACAGTAAACAGTGGTAAATAACACACTCATGAAATCCAGCGGGGAATAAATGATTTGTTCTTATAAAGGAAAACAAAAAAGGAGACATCGCTTTATTTTTTAATACTATTTGTGCTCCACCCACACTGTCTCCAGTATATCCCATAACAGTGTTGGCTCTTGAGAAAAATGCATATAATGACTGGACTCAGTCTTCTTGCACAGAAGCATGACTAGATAATAAAACAAAGATGCTGGCTTACCAAAAAATTCGCTTTCAACTTTTTGCGACACATTCATTCACCACTCACTTTCTCCGTTTTTACATGTAGAAAGAGTTTGGCGACTGGATTTATTCCTGATTTGTGCTGGTGAGAATGAAAACAGAATGAGCACAATGCTATTTCTATCCGTGCCCAATATATATAGCACATTACTTACAAAATATTTATCTGTGTTTCCTCCCACCCACTACTTTGTTACATTCATCACTGTAGGAGGAGAGGTAGAAGACGCAGCAGATATATGGAGATTGGAAAGGATGTTTACTTGAGGGAGATTTGCTGGGAGTTATGAAAAAGACTTTTTAAAAAACTACTTTCCAGCATTTTTCTGGAAGTAAACAACAACTTTAGTTATACTAATAGATTATTCCAGTGCCCATAAAGGATCTGTTGCCTTTTCAACTGTGAGCTATTTTTATAATTAGCAAGTTTTTACTTAGGCTCTCTTACTGAAATGTGAGCCTGGAATTTCTTCTCATATCCCCCACGGACAGGGGGATTCCAGTTTATTCCCTGCCCCTCTGCAACAGCCTTTTACATATTTGACATCTCCTGTTTCTACCCTGGCCAGCCCCAGCGCTCTCTCTTTCTCTCCTCCCCTTGTCTTTCAGCCCCAGTGCTGGTCTCCCCAGGATTCTTTCCAATTAGTCCCGCTCGCTTGAGCACCACGCTGAAGACCGGACAATGGCAACTCAAGCCGAGCTCCCCCCGAGCATGATCACTCCTTTTTCATGGCAGGGTGACATGTCTCATACCTACCTCTTGACACCCACCACGTAAAGCAGGACAAGTCAGAGTAAGACAACAGAATCTGAGCGTCATGGATACACAGTCCTGCTCCAGGCAGGACTAATGGCTGGACGCATGGTGGGACCGTGTCTGGGGGCATGGAGCTGGTTTGAATAGCAGTGGGACCAGCAGATCAGCCTTTCCTTGTGACTGGAGAGCAAAAGTGGTAGTCCTGAAATAACTCAAAGGCAATGCAAGAAGGAAAAGCTGCCTCTTCTCCTACTACTTCAGCCTAGCTGTTACAGCCGGGGTCTGATCTGAAAACATGTCCTTCCTGTGAGGTTCAGACCACAAAACTGACTGCTTGCCACATTCCCCTGTTGTTTTTTCCTTGGGTCACTGTATGAATCTAGTTTATCACATCCAACCCTGTGCTAAGTATGGTTAGTGTTTGAGCAATCTATGAAGTCAGAAGCTTCCCATGGAGAGTTTTTCTTTGCTTCATCTGGAATCCGCCAGCCCATACAAGTGTACACAGCATGGTCCCTCAAAAGGTCCTGCCTTGTCACCTCTGGGAAATTTTGCTACTTCATAGTTGAGCTCTTTCACACAGAAACGTGTGGTGTCTGGGGAGCAGGGCAGGTCGCGTTGCTGAGCCCCAGGATCCCAGGGTTTCTCTTTAGGCCAGAGAGGGAAAATACCGCTGAGATATTTCCTCCCAGTGCTCTCCTGGTCTCTTCCCAACAAAGAACGGAAGAAGCCTCGAAGATGGGGAGATGATACTGCCGTGGTGAGCAAGGGCACTACCCTTGTTGCCGCAGAGGACACACCATCACTTACTGGAAGACGAGGTGAAATATTGGCTGGAGTTAAGGGAAAAACTCTTTGGGTCTGGGATTTCATCCAGGTCATGTAGATGGTGGATCAAAAGGAGCAGTCAGGACTCTCTGTGCCTAATCATCCACTTGGAGCAAGAGCAGAGCAAGGGAGACAAGGGTGGCTGAGCACTGCCAGGAAGGACCATGTGTCCCGTCTTAGCTGACCGTGAGTCCCATCCCACCGCAGCAGCGTTTCCCAGCACTGCGGTGTGCTCTGGGCATACTCCCTTCCCTCAGTTCCCACCGGGACCATTTACTGACCCCACAGGTAACTGATCTCCCATTGTATGAGGCACTGAAGATGGGATAATAAATAAATAAATAATAAATAATTCAGAAATAATCTTTTCTCACATAAAAATCCATGTTCCTGGGGAAAAGTACACAAAGCTAAGGCCAGGAATAATCTGTTCGATTCCAGCAAAAGCTCCGATTCCCTTCTTCTTTTGTGTAAGTCACAGACTCCCTTTTCTCCTCCCATAACAATCTCATGCATAATAAAAACAGGGCTTCCTCTGAAAATCTTTTGTTTTCCAAAAATATGAAGAGTTCCAGGGAGAGCCTCCAAGATCAATTTGCTATCTGATTCCAAACAGAGCTGAACAAAATCTCTGGTTTTCTCCACTGCCAAATATTTGTGGTGACATGCAGGATCTGCCCCTAATGTCAGCAGGAATATCAACAAAACATTTCCAGCATGTTTTCACAAATTTGCCATCAGTTCCCAGGCCATTTGGTGAAAGTCTACAGACGTCGTGGGTTCACTTTGTTAAAAGCATCCACGCAGTTTTAAAGAAAACAGCATCCGATGACTTCCCACCACCTTTCTTGTCTTTTTACAGACTCTTAAAATACTATTTGATTCCTTCAAAATGTTCAGATAATCACTCCTGCTTTGATTATAAACAAAGAAAACTTTAATTTGTCTCTTAAGCCAAATTCAGGAAAATTAGATCCCCCTGCTCAGTTGGAGAGGGAAAGACAAACAAATGTCATGAAGCCAGGCAGCTGAAAAAAAAAAAAAAAAGCACTGATTAATGTAGAAAAACAACTCGCATTGTATTTTTTTTCAAACCCACTTGTCCTTCTACCAACAGCCTAAACACAAGGCAAAAGTGAAAGTGCAACCACTCCTCTGCTCCTTCCCCGCTGGCAGCACCCTGCCTGCCCAGGGGTGGTGGGCCCACACTTGGACCCTCTCCCCTTGGATGTGGGTGCCCCTCCAGCCCCGCTGTTACCACTGCCTCCAGCTGGTGTATTTTCCCAGAAAAACTGCTGTTATGCTTCAGGTGATGCTCAGACCAACTGGTGCCCATTGCACGCTCAGAGAGAGATGGATAACGCCCAGAATTTTGGCAAACCACACCTGACATCTTTGTTCCTTCCTAAATGTGGAGTGGTAGGGGGTGAGATTGCTAGGAAATCTGGTGCTGAAGTAAATCAGCTGCTGCCAAGCTCAGGAGAGGCTGACCAGGAACGCCCCGACACCATCCCTCCCACCCCAGGTCTACGTCTGGTCCCAGCCCTTGTCACTTGCCCAAGATGTGCTCAGCAGCTTCCCCAGAGGTGCCCTCTGGAAATGCCATCGTGGGCTCAGAAGTGTTCTCAGGGTGGGGGTTTACCATTTCATGGTCCATGCTGTTAGAGTGGGAAAGAGTCTCTCCCCATTTGTAACCAATTTTCAGTGGCTTTGCTGCCACAAGTGCTCCAGGAATAGCCTCTTTAGACGCAAGTCTAAGGGACTTCAGTTTAAGGGACAACACATGCAGGAAGTTTACAGATCTTCTAATGATTTCAAATATCACTTGCATCACTCTAGAAGACACCAAGTCCATAAGAGATAATGTAAAGCTCTTCCTCGCTGCAGTTCCTCTTGAGATACAGCTAAACGCTGCAGACACATTACTGTGACTGAATGCATATAATAGGTATTTGTGCATGCAAATGGCCAGTTATATGTGAGCAAGTAATTACCTGATTTGCATGCCCAGACATGGTAATTCAAATGTAAATTAGCTGTGCAGTTGCAGATATACTTTGCATGTACAGTTGCCTATTTATAAAACACATATATTTTTGTCCAGCCAAAAGGCCCTTTTACCCCTCTCAGAATGAGCCGTAAGTGGACCTTAAGTGGCACATGCTTGCATCTGCCCAGGGGTGACTGTCATCTGTATGAATATATATGGGAGAACTGCTCTGCCCAAACTCGACCTCAACTTTATTCATAGAAACTAGCAACAAAGGGTTTCTGTCTAATGCCCACCAAAATCAATGCGAGTCTTTCTGACGACTTAAATGCGCTTTGAATCAGGCCCAGATGGAGCAAAGATATTTCTTAAATTATTTTTAATGGAGGAAGTGTCGTGCACAAATATGTGAATAGATTAGCAGAGAGATCGGCAAGTCTCTCTAAACCGGTGGTGATTATACAGCCGCATGTTCATGGCTTTAAAGCTCCCTTATCAAAACTTGTGAAATGATTTTGATGATGCAGAAATCAATAAAATATTTACTTAGAGGAACATTTTGCTTCTGCATTTGCAAATTTCAAAACCAAAGTAAAACACAAACCATGATTATATTTTCCAAAGTTAGTAATGATGTGCTTTTCTACAACACTATTGGTATATGCAAATAATTACTTTTTTTTCTTTTTGATACAATTTCATTATTTGCATTGCTACTAGTGGTTCACCAATAAAGGCGAACATCACATTAGGATTCATGACAGTTTTCACATTGTATTATCAATATGTGGAAATAATTGTCTGCTCCGGGATTAAATTACATTATTGTGTATCTTTTTCATGCCTAATAAATAATGATGGATGGCTTTTATTTTCATCACCACCTGCAACCATTTAGTCACCCCTTGATTGTTGAAGATAAAATAATAAAAGGCAAGTGTTATGTTGCAAGCAAAAGAATGCAGTCAAAACAGTTGCGTGCCTCCTGTTTCTGTCTACCTTTTTCCAGTCCCTAAGGAGTAATAGATGGTGTTCTGGGAAGGCTGGCAACCTGCAAGCTGGCAAACAATTCTCATAAATTGGGCAAGGGGGGAAAATGTGGAAACCACTTTTTTTTTTCTCGTAAAACAATAATTATTTCTTAGTGCATGATGCATAATCTGAAAATTAGGTTTTTGTTCTGCTGTGCAAATCAGTTACATGCAATTAGAATGCAAAGCAGAGGCACATTCTTAGTGTTTAGCTCTTTTAAATAGAAATGAAAACAGCCTGCAAATTGTACCAAAGTTTAAAATGCATGCTAGGTAATTTTGAAATTCAAAGAAATAAAACCATGCATAATAAAAAGTCCACTGTAGCTCATTCAATTTTATTTTTTTTAAATTGCCAATTGTGAAGCTTAATAATAAAAATAGATGTTGCATATTTTGGAAAGCTGTAACGGTGAAGTTATTTGCCAGTATTTGACGTATTTATACACAGGCTCAGAGTCACAGTTTATGTCACTTTTTACATGATAATTTTTTCTACTAGGTCAAGTGTAATCTTGAAATTGTTATAACTCCTACCTGCACGTTCTGATCCAGAAAGTCTTCAAGCTGAAAACAAATGGAGTTGACATTTTTAGTTAAAGCTTACATTAGCTATTGTCACAAGTCTTTAATCAAACTCACCCTCTTCAGATATCAGGTATTGTTAGCTCGGGCCGCTCTGTGCGGAGTGCTATAGGAGCCTTTAAAAATAGCACGGCAATATTTAGAATGGAAAGTTATTGCTGGATAATTTCATTAACTGCGAGTGTATCAAACTGAGCTCAAGACAAAATCGTCCTCTTTTTTTTTTTTTTAACAAAATAGTCGGTTTTGAGTCAAAGGTTTATTCTCTGTGCGCAGTTTCACATGCTTGGCTCTATTATCTTTAAATCACAAGATGACAATCTTCTCAGGCATACCAGAGAGTCAACCAAAATCCAACAGTAATAGATAATCCTATCAAATGTCAAGTTACTGAGGAGAAGCGGTTTGAAAAATAGGCCAACAGTCCATTACTTGATTTACCTTGAGAGGATGTTAACGTTTCTGTAGTCTGCCTTCAACAGGGTATACTGTCTCTGCATTGCTAAATTGTTTAAAAGCATGTTTCAAGCATTTAGAACTATTTCTGTTGTTCGTGTTTAAAAATATACTTTGAATTTTCTCATATAAGCAGAAAGTGCTGTTTAAAATAATAAATACTTTTCCTTCAGGGACAAAAAAACACTGGTGGTTGCTGCAGACCTCGTCCCTCAAACGCACAAACACCAACAAAATCGTCCATTTATTAGCCCAAGTTTATGGCGGAAATTATAAATGAATTTTACTAATAGCTGAAGAGTGGAATTTCTTGAGGTGTCCCCTCTCTTGACCTATGGAAATGCCTCGACCATAGAAAATTACCCTCAGAAATCATAAGCAGGGACCCAAAGGGCAGTGCTGAGTGCTGATGTGCTTGAACCGCTCATGTGGCACCGTGCCATTCAACGTGAACACATCAGCCCTTACGTACAGCATAATTCAACACATTAAAACTCATCTGTAGAGAGATGCCGTGCGAAAAGTCCCACAAAAATAATGACTGCGCTAAACAGAAGAGGCTGCTCTGGAAAAATTCCCCAAAATTTTGAATTAGCAAAAAAGAAGCTATCCTGGAAAAACTCCCTGTCTGCATCGCTGATGCATTGGAAGTTCAAACGGAGCATCCTCCGGAGAAATCTTTCTTTTCCCATTTTGCTCAGCCATAGCACTACTGACACCTCCTACAGAAAGCAAAGGAGAGGGAAAAATCAGGGGCAGAAATAACACCTTCCATGAGAGCATTCCCATTAGTTACAGCAGTTGCAATGCATGAGAGATTTTTCCTCTGGTATCTTTGCAGCCCTTATACATCCACTCGGTATAAAGCAGCTACATTTTTCTTGCCTGGTACTTTTGGTTAAAAAGCACGTGTGGGTACACACACACACACACACACACACACAAACACATAGAGCAAAGGGCTGACTCTACAGAGGTTTTTCCTTCTCAGGCACGGACGGATGCTGTCTGGGAGAGGGGGAAATCCAGCACCCCCAGAGCTGGAGCTGCAGGGCTGACGCGCGTGCCAGGCTGCAGGCAGCTGCATGACTGCGGTTTTCAGAACTTTACTGCCCTCTCCAAAAAAATAGTTCAATTGAAAGTGAAAAGTAAATGCTCTCCAAGTTCTGCCCGCAGCCAGAGGCAATCACTATCTTTCTCATCTGTGCACTCCATCCATGCCTTCATCAATAGAGAGGTAATTTTCGGACTCAGCTCATTAACACCGAGCTGTTGATGGAGCTGTAAACACTCCACCCCGCTGTCGTTTCGAGCCCGTTACCAGCTCTTCTTTTCTGTTTAGCTGACCTGCCATGGCATTTAAGATGAAAAATATTTGTTTTAAATTCACAGCAGTTGCTCAAGTCTCTGAAGAGGACTGACGCTGGTTCTGACATCCAAAAGCACTGCAGTGCCGAAAGGGAAGCAAACTTTTTTGGCTGGAGTTCTGCAGAGAGGGTGGGATGTGTGGAGGCTAGGGATACCACGAGACATAGGCAACGCCATTTTTGGCTTCAGATTAGGCTTCCAGCTTGTAGAACATACACACACATAGCATAAACAGGCGTCAAGATAAGGAAATGACAAGGAGGCAGAAGGAAAATGGGTTTAGCTAGCAGATGTCCTGGTGAGGAGAGGGGGCACTCCGTCCCGTCTGCACGCAGTAGATACAAAATCCTACCACGCAGGCTGATTTGGGATTGCCTGATACCTCGGTGGATGGTTTGGACCACAGTGTCACTGATGCAAGAGGGCGGCATGGCAGAACCGAGCCCACACCGTGGCCACGTAGCCTGATTTCTGCACCTCTGCAAAAGGATGCTGTTGATGGCTGAAGGCACCCAGGTACGGCTGCTGCTCCCACCACTCCCACGGTTGTTTCTGTCTCACAGTTCATGAGGACATTTTGACCCAGGTGCCAGCGGGTGTCAGACCATGACTTTGCAGGCTAGCGGTTCACAGCCTCGGCAAGAGCCAAGTGGGGAGAGTTAGACAGCACCCACCCACAACGAGCCAAATTAATCCCCAGGGTTACATTATTTCAGTAAATAGAATTACTGGGCTGGACATGAAATTCTGTCTCTGCTCTGATCAGTGTTGTCAGCTCCTTCATTGCAAGGTTGGCAAAGTCACCCACGTTGGAGGTGGGGGACGGTTACAGAGAGCAATGGTTCGAGAACTGCAGTTCCCATGTTTTTGAAAGCTCTTCATGGGCATGGTATATATAACTCAGTGTGGGATTCTCATGCTTTACAGGCATAAATGTATCCAGGTGATGAGGTGCAGCAAGTGACAGAGCTAGGAAACATCCTCAGAACATCATAAAAAAATCTGTGCTCCTGGTTTCAAGAGAGGGTGTGCTGCCTGGCCCAAAGGAAGCTCATGAGCATCCCTGCACCAAAGGAACCAGCTAACAAATTTTTTGACAATTTTACACAGGTACACAGGAGGGAACTGTGCCCTGGGCAGGTAAGGCTTGAAGTTTTAATTCTGTCTTTTTCCTCCTCTTGGCTTTGACCTGATTAAAATCCAACTGAGGTGACAGGGCCAAGGGACATTAACCTTCACCTTGCAGATATTGAGCAGATACCTGGCCCTGGCAATGCTTCTGCCCGCAGGAGGTACTCTGCACATACCAAACTCATCAGGCAAGCAAACAGGAGCAAAAGCCATGCAGCAACGGTGCTGGTGTGAAGCAGATGTCTCCAAAAGGGCGAGAATATGGCTCAGGGATCCTGTGATTCGGGGTGAACTGAATCTGCATGTTTTAATGAAAATGGCTATCATCCACATTTTGTTTTCTTTATAAACATTTGCAGAGTATCAGTAGCCAATCTAAATGTCTCAGCAGATGAGTACATACTGTACTTCAGCTCTTTTTTTCTGGAGTGCTGGAGAAAACATGTTAGCTGGAGCCAGCTGATGTGCTCTCCATGGGTCTCAAGGGCAAACTCCTTTGAATTAAGCATGATCTTCATGTCCCTTCCAAACTTGTTTTGTGCTCTTTTTTCTACATCTTCAGAAGTTCATCAAACCGTTCCTGCTCCCCACCATGCTCAGGGATGTCTCCATTCCCAGCCAGCGCAGGAGGGTGCCTGACCACCAGGCACAGCATGGCTCTCCAGGTGTCTAACAACGCCTTGGGATGAATTGTGCCTGGGTCCAGGAAAGAGATTTGTGAATAAGCTCTTCTTAGCAGGGCTACAGTCCATTTTGATTTTCATTGTAATATTTTCCTCTTTTAGATGAGGATCATCTTGTCCAGAGAGAGGGCAGCGTGTGTGTGGAGGTAGCAGGAGCTCTTCGGCACGTGGCTGCAGGCTGTGTGGGCAACGGGCTCGGCTGTGAAAGTCCAGGTAGCTTCTATGACAGCCTCATTATTGGAAGGTGAGCCTAACGAACCTGCTGTCAGACGATCTCTTGTCTCTTTTTAAGCAAGGGAAAAGGATCTAAGGAAGCTCTTTCTTGCTCATTCTTTGGACAGAGACATTTAGATTGAGTGCCACAGCTCTCCCACACTACAAAGACTACAAAGGTATTTTTATCTTAATTAGAAACTTTTCATGGCCTATTTTCTTGTGAGCCATTGTCCAGCCAGCTTGTCATCTCAGTCATCATTCAGGCACCCTCAAAACAAGACCAGCTGGTTTCAAAACAGCCTTGGCACCGCGCTACCCAAGGGCTCCCGCACACCGGACCGAGTGGGAGCATCAGCCTTCAGAGACCAGTTTGAGAAGGTCCTCCACTGACACGAAGAGACCACAGCAGAGCCCCGCGCCTCTCCCCCAGAGGCTTTGTCACGCTGCCATGCAGAGGGAAAGGCTCGCTCCCCGCTCCATCGGCATATGCCAGCCAAGGCCCCGCCACTTGTTTCTCTAGGCTAATGCAGCAAGAGCAGCCCAATTCATTTTGACAGAGCGGTTAAGTAAGTGGCACAGATTTCACATGTCAGCCTTCGCCTGCCTAATCTTAGAGTTATCCCATAGCAAGTGACTGGCGAGAAGGTTCAGCATTGTGCGGTGGCAGTAGTTAGTACGCTTCAAAGCATGTGCTGCTAAACTAAGTGTTTGGCTTCTCTGTTTTACACTGCCTGGATCCAAACTCAAAGGACTTCATATGCACGCAGAGCCGTGAAGACCAACTAGAAGAAGCTTCCCAACGTGTGGTGTTACACAAAACCTTTAATATATTTGTCTACATGGATCCTCATATCTGTCAGTGGTAATTATTTTTCATTTTTCCCCTGTAATTTTATTTTTATTATAAACAAAAGGAAGACCTCTCTTTCTCATAGTAGTTCATTAGCCCCACTTTTTGGAATAGTTGGAAAGAAAGTTGTCAGCAGAGCTTCCTTAGCTTTTAAGCTGGGGAAGGTGGCTTGGTGAATATCTTTTATTTAGCTGACTCCTGCTGTTGTGGTATTTTTCAGGGCCCTGAGGGACTGATAAGCTTTAATGACCCTGACCAGCCTCACCTGGTGCCCTCACCCACTCTCATGGGCCCCGTTTAAGTTCAGTCAGGGGCCTTTGCTCCTTTCTGTGAGTTGTGCTGAGGGATGCTGGTCTTCAGCTGAGCCATGAACCCACAGATCCTGACCCACAGACTGACTTCCCAGCTTGACCCTACTGCGATATTGCCTTATGACCTAGGCTCTTGGTTGGATCTGGTCACCATCCTCCTCCTCTCACTCAGGTACTGTGGAAAGGGGTTGTGTGGCTGGTGAGGGATCCCCTCACCACCATGGCAGCTGCCCGTGGTGTCTCTGTTGGCCCGTCATCCTTTAGGGAGCAGCCAGATCTCTCTGCTCCCTGACAATATCCAAGGGCTTGATAGTACCTGTAGTCACACCCAGCTCCTGGGAGGGATGAGGTGCTGCTGCCCTCGTTTTGCACGCAGGGGGAGTGAAGTGCAGCTTCTTGTGGGTGTGCCACTGGATCTAGAGATGTGAGAGGGAAAGAATTAGAAGAAATGACTCATCGCAACTCCCTTACACCAGTGGTATTGGTGCAACTGTTTCTGGCTTCTTGTGAGTTCTAGTTCTTGTGTTATTTATAATAAATTGGCTTGGGTAAATAAAACAACTGCAAAGACTACCTGTAAAAATGAAAGGCCAGGCTGCACGATAGAGTAGTATAAGAGCATTTATGTTGCTAGTAGCTCCAAATTTCTGCAGTGGGAAATCAGCTAACACCAGCAATAGCTCTCATTGCAGTATCTTTCCTAAAAGAATAGGTATGAAGGAGGGATGCTTCATGCATATGTAGCTGATGTGAAAGTAAGGTTTGATGATGCAAGTACAACATTCATGCTATAGGAATGGATGCAGGATTGCTTGTGTCAGCTGAAACTGAGTCACTGCTATATCATGTTGTCATCGAAAGGCTAACTCAGGAGAAAGAAGCTATGAGTAACTTTTCCCTCCAAGTTCATTCCCACCACAAGTTGTGTGGCACGCTCCCAGCAGGGTGCCGGCACACTCTCACCACCATGAGAGGTTTGCTACCTCTGCACTGTTCTTAAAATCAGTCCACCAGTCTAAAATTTTCCACCAGCGTTGGTTGCTGAACTCCCTGAGCATTCCTGTAATCCCTGATGGACTCTGGAGACATCCCTTTCTTTCCCTGTTACTGGAGATCCAGCAGAGTACACAGAGGTACCACTGTGCCCATCTCCTGCTGGCTGCCGTTAGAGAGGGGACGTGAGGCTAGAGAAGTGCTTGGTCTGAGCTGGGATGGCTGTTTTTCTGATCAAACAGGTGTTTGCTATGTCTATACATGCAGTCGCAGTAAATCCACAAACCACAGCCCGGGCAGTTAAGGTACCAGGTTAGTCAGTTTTGGAAGAATGCATTTTTGTGTGGTGATATGACATGAAGTCCCTGTATCATACCATCACTGTGGTCCACCTCGAGACAGATACTTTCAAATTTGCTTATAAAGTCTTATCTCCTCTTTCACCATCATTCAGGTTTTTTCCTTTTTTTACAAGAACAACAAGAAAATGCTCTTCTTGTAGAATTACTGAGAAACCTGGCTACCTCTGGTGCTGCTAACATCTCAGGGTAGTACAAGATCTCAGTTGAGGCAAAAGATTAACCAAAGGATGTTCATTGTGCCTGGTGTTATGGATAGAAAGCCTTAGCGAATGTTTGCATCCTACGTACCAGACATATTTCTTTTGCTTCATTAGATTTGGGGGTTTTGTGGTCATAACCATTATTCTTCTGTGTAAAGTTGCACTTCCATCAATGTTTCACATCTGATTTATTGGTAGATACGTGCAAATATCTTGATTCCACTAAAAAGGGGCAAAAACTGCGTCCAAGATTTCTCCACAGATTTCCCTGTGCACATTTCTGGTTTTCCTCTTTGCTAATGGATTTAAGTAGGACTGTCGAGAAAGCTCTTGCTGGTGTCATAAGGTCCCAACCCAGAAAGTTCAGAGACCTCTCAAAAGTTGTGCTTCAGATCAGGACTTCCATTTGTACCACTCTGTTCAAGTCAGTAAGAGAGTTTTTTCTTTAACAAAAGAACATAAACTCTTATTTTGGCAGATGCAAAAGCTTTCTCAGCCTTCAGGCTTTCTTATTGTAAAGTCCAATTGCATTAGGTAAATTAGGAGAGCTAACAGAAAATAAGTATCACATTTTAAAAGAAGTACAGAGCAGAACAAAACAATAAATTGTTACTGTGCATAAGTTAATATTTAAGGAGCACATCTCAGGCAAGGCAAAGCCATAATCAACACCAAAGCAGAATTTCCCTAAACTTTTTAATAAAGAAATTAATAGAAACCTTGTGCTTTTGTTAGTTTTTCCTTTTCTGAAATGTTTGAGGGTTTTGTTGTGTTAATATTCTTTCCATGATGGTGTCTATGTGAGAATTGGAGATAAAATAAGACAGATGTACTGACCATGGTTACCAAGGGAGCAGTTTCCTTAGCAATGGCAGAGCAGTTGTCAAAGCAGTCAATGTTCCTTCTCTCTCTTTCACACAACTTGTTTTTACTAGTTTGCATAGCTTGGTTACACAAACAGCTCATCGTAAACACCTCTCCCAAATTTCCGGGAGCAGGCAAACAAGGCCTAGGTGGGTCATTAGCCAGATGATCCCAACCTGGTTTCAGTTCAGTGTCTACCTGGACTTTTGTTTCATCGTTTTTCATAAAACATACACTGTCTAAAGAACATGCAAGTCATCCAAATAGAAACATAACCACATACTGCACACCCAGATAAAGATACGGGGCTGGATGAGTAGTATAAAATTGCCACCTGTCCAAAGCACCAGTCCTTTCCTCTTAAGGGTAAAGATGGCAGCGAAAATAATCTCTATAAATAGGTCTTGTAACTGCCTACATGAAATGGTTATTATCTGAGAGTGGAAGTCTGATTCTGCCATCCTCACCGAGGCTGAAGAGTGGATTATGCTGCACTATAACACTTAACTCTCTCTCTGGGTGCTTCTGGTGGTGCCGATAAGTGTGCGAGGTCCTTGGGCCGCTGCTGGAATTGCCCAGCCGAGGCCATTACCCAGCGGGCAGCTGCCTCCACCCTCGCCACGTGCTGGGAGCTCAGTGCCCTCGCCGTACCATCGCTTCCAAAGCCCATTCAGGCTTCAGCTAGGAGGTGAGCTGGGCTCGTACTGCTGTATGGAAGGTATCAGCTCTGAAAAGATGGTAGATCCCACAGAGTGCTTGGAAACCCCTGTTATCTGTAACTCCAGACTACCAAACTAGAAGTTATTTGTTCTGAGCAGAACAATACCAAGAAAAAACAGGTAGTGATGAAACTTTCCCGTTCTGGATTTAAGTGCTTAGTTATAATCAAACTGTGATTAAAAGTGTTGTGTCAATAGCCCAGTAATGCAGAGGCAGATCTGTACCGTAGCGGTGGTTGTGAGAGGTACAGTTGGTTGTTCTGGTGATTGGAGTTAGGAAACCATCGTTTTCCTGCCTCTATTTCCAATCAAGGGCAAAGCCATTTCATATAAAATATAGCTAAATTCCTATGTGCAAATATTTCCAGGGAACTCCTAGTTGCAGGCTACCAATGGACACTTCTAAAGTCATATGCTTTTTTGAAAAGCAATATTAACATAACCCAGTACTATTCACTGAAGTGAATAGAGAAAATATTGATTGGACCGCATAGAGAAAATACTGATTGAACCACTTTTGGATTAATTCTGGGTTGGAAAATGCCATCCTGATGTCACTGCTATGATCTGTAATTTTAAGTGGTAGTGTTATTAAAAACACTTGCTATCAAATGGCTCCTAAGAATTTTCTGGTAATTCAGTGACTCTGTATGTATTCTTTTCAACCCGTGGCTAAAATTCATACATACTCATTTACCAACACATCCTTACTTACTGCCTGCAACAAGTATGGATCTTTTTGTTCAGGTTGACTGGAATTTAATTAGACACTGATAAAGAGAAGGAAAAAGTGTGGTGCATGTACAGACGGAGCGGCTGATTGCCGCTGCTCCCCCTGCTCTGCGCGGCTCGGTGCCATGGGGTAGGTTACCCACTACATCTGTGCTCCTCCTCGGGGCATTCATTTCATGACTATAATATTCATGGTGCACTACTCGAGGTGAAGTTAGGAGTTTTCTCGAGCTTTGTTTACAAATACTTCTAGCAGGAATCTGACACCTCAGACAGGAAGGCACAGAACAAGCTGGAAGTGCAATATTAGGTAGAAGCGTTGCTGGCCTCTGATGTGTGACTCGTCTGCCCTTGCTTCCAGCACCTGGGCAGGGAGCGGGTTAGGAGCATGGTGTCACCTATGAAAGCTATAAGCAAAATCTGTCTCATCTGCCTTGTTAGGAAAGCTGCATGGAAAGGGAAGAAAAAGGCCATAGCATGTTTCTTAGTAATTTCCTCTATTCCACATTGAGGCAGTTTCAGATTGAGAGAATCTCATGGTGCTTGAATTCCACAAATCTGCACAATCCTTGTGGAAACCAATATTTTTGTGTCAAGAAATGTGGGAACAAAGAGGAGGGAAAGGTAAAAGTCACATAAGATTAAATAATGCTCAACTAATAAGACACTTTTTGCCTTAGAGGAAATTGTGTGTGTGTGTGTATCTGTGTGAAGGGATGGGCACGGTCTTATTTCTGCTGTGCACAAAACATAAGCATACAGTTTGTTTAAAAAAAAATAATAATCCAGGGAATGGAGGAAGGAAAGCTACAGGAGGGAAGGCGTAGCAGCGGCAGTCATCTATCTGATGGAAGAGGGCAACAGGGAGGGACTCTGAGATTGCTTTCTCCAAAGAGGCAAGTTTGCAGTTTTAATTGTAGGAGGAACACACCCTGAGGTCAACCACAGCACTGAATCATGTCAGAACCCATGGCATATATGGCCATCCTTCCATCCCCCCCACAGCCTTTTTACCTCAAAAAAACCCAAGATAAGCTGATGAAAAGGTAGAGGCATTGGGACACCTGGGAGTGCAGGTTTGCCAGGACAGCTGCCCAGTCCCCATCTCCCAGCCGCGGCCCTGCCACTCCCTAATTCAGCAGCCCCTTAACCACCCTGCAGTGACCCCCAACTACCAAAGTGGCAGCTGTGTGGTTCACTTACCCCTGGATGAGCTGATTTTTTTTCCCATTATGGTCCCAACCACCTGCTGTGCATTTGAGGCAACTTTTCAAATAATTCTTCAAGGATTTTTTGTAACCTCCAGCCATTCCCACACCCGTCACCCCTGGGCTGCACCGCTGTGACTCTTCCTACCTCCTGCACGAACACATCAGGGGCAGATTTAACGGCCCCCACTTAAATCCCTCCAGCCAGAGGTGTGTAAAGGTGTATGTAAAGGCTGTGCAGAAGGGAGGCCTAGATGCAAAAGCAAAGTGTTATTGAATGTGACTAGTGCCACTCACACAGACAGCCACAGGATTACAGCCCGGCAAGTGAAGGTTGATGCGGTAACTGCACCAGGCAGGAGCAGAAGCAAAGCTGTCCTTCTCAATATCAGGGTACCACAAACAGTCCAGGAGCAGAGTAAGTTTTGATGACAGGTTACATAAGAATAAACAAAACTAAAGCAATAAGAATCAAAAAGAAAAACCAGGCCATTTGCACCATGCTGAGATGGTTTTCAGATCTGACATTTCAGCTGAATACAGCTCGTGTTCAATTGCCTGAAGTCTTGCTAGGAAATCTTTGCATCGCTCAGTTTTGTGATGTTTGCTCCTTTACTTGCATCTTTATTTGGAGCTCACAAGGGAAGGCTATTTTTTTTGTTTGGGGATTTGTGGGCTCACATGTATGAAATATTTGACAATATTTTTGAGTAGGGTTTAAAAATTTGGGCAACTGCCAGGAGGAAGAGGGGTGAAGTGGAGACCTGGTTCGGAGGGAGTTTCATTTGTATTTTCACTCCAGAGCTGAGTGCTTGTGGAACAGTTTTGGGAGGAAAGTGTTTGGCTTTGGCCCTGTGGAGTTTGATGCTGATGTGCCATCAGGTGTGAAAGCTGAGACTGCCAGCACATGGCAAGATCAGAATTCAGGAGAAAGAACAAGAATGAAGAGATGCCATTAAATTCTAGTCAGAAACAGGATGGATAAACTGAAGTGAGAATTAAATCACTTAAGAGGAAAGGACGAGTGAGCTACAGGGGAAAAGAAGAACTGAAGAGAGGAAAGTCTTCAATTGACGTATCGAATCCACAGCTTGAGAGACTGATGCAACAGAGAGGGGCAAGAAGATGGCAATAAACTGAGGACAAAAGTGGCAGAAGAGAAGTGAAGGATGATATGGAAAGACTAAAATCCATGAAACCAAGTGGTCATTTTAGGGCATTGTAGTGATGCAGGGAAGAGAGAGCAAATTAGAGCAGCTGGCTGTGAAACGAATGTGAGGAAGCCAATACACCCAGTATCAGCAGCTCTGTGAAGGTGGGTCCTGGCACAGCTTGGGGATTGATGTATCAGTTTACAATAAAAACTAAATCTGTGTCAATAATAATGCTAATACAATTCTAGCCACATGCAGAAATTTGTATCAGGGCAGTATGTTTTTGCAGATTTCTGAAATAAGCAATAAAAACCCATTAAATAAGAAAAACTGTCCTCACTATCACTTGTGCAAAAGGAACTAATATTCATTTCCAAACCCATGTAGTTAGCCCAGGACAAAGCTACATTAGCATCAGCCTTCAGTGAGTAACCTTAGAGATAGCAGGAACTCAGCACAGGCCTTTATTGCATTGGTTAAAAGCATACTTGCATGCAATGTAAAGCATTTTTTGGCATGATAGATATTTGTTTATGCTTCTGTTTGGCAGAAAGGGTTTTTAAGTTCTCATGAATAACACTTTGCTGTGGACATACCTTAGGAAAATACTGTCTAATTAACTGTGTTAGCTCAAAAATAAAAATTAAAGTCAACTGAAATATT